>NC_059171.1:21733205-22933205 GCF_019923935.1 Bubalus bubalis | reverse complement strand
GCACAAAAGAAATTTCTCCAACCAAAGAATGTCCACAATGACTACACCACTACCAAGTTATCCTAAGAGCAAGTGGCTGATTTGTCATAACACAAAAATCATTTCAGCTGAGATTTTGTCTCAGTATCATCTGGGAAGATGCCTTCTTCCAAAAATAGTTCACCTATAGCTTTATAGATACTCTATGAACATTAACTGCTTTTTAGAGAACAAACTGCTTTTAGGTATCCTTAAAAACAGATTTTCCCATTTTAGTGATATATTTCACATTTGAAACTTTAAATAATATTACTTGATGATCGCCAATGCTTAGTTAGTTTTATTAAGCTGCCTTTTCTGCTAGCTTCACTTCTAACCACATAGTTGGAAAGCAGTAAAAAAAATTCTGAAATATTTTCTAAGTCAAACTTAATTGGCCTTAACCTTGTTATTGATAAGTTTGCTTTTTTTACCACAGACTTTTAAGTTGGAAGGCACCATAAAGTTCATAAATGAAATCTTCTCATTTTATAGATGAGAACACTCAAGGATGCTGAAATGTTTTCACAGAACCAGGATGAGAAATCAGGTCTCCTAATTCCCAGTCTGTGCCTTTCTACCATGTGTTAGATGAAGCCGGAGCCCATCATCGCTTTTCAGTGTTAAAGGCTGAAACAGAACTTGGATTTCAGGTAATGAAATCTACTATTTGAAATTCCAAATAGCAATAATAACTGCAAAAAAACAGGACTGGAAAAGTGAGTCCAATTTCTCATTTACAGGTTAACTACTGAAGTTCAAGTGATTTGCTTATGTGCATGTTTCAAAAAATCGTTCTGCTAATCTTTTTAGTTCTTCTTATTAATAATGTAGCCGATAAAAGGGCTGATAGTATGATTATAGTAAAGTGGTTTTCAACCAAAATTACAATAAGTCAACACAAATGGTAGTGTTGTTATAAGTAGTCTCTCTCAGATTCCAGATTATTCATTTTTGTATGTTCCACAAAATTCAGAACAGTGTTTTTGGCACAGAGCAGGCACTTAACAGTTTTTGTGAAATGTCACCATCGTGTATCAGGAAGCTGGAGAAAAGAATGTGATATTTTACAGATATATGTGCTATAACGTAGCTTTACCAATGCTTTTTATGCTATTAATATTACATAGAAACACTGCAACTATTTGCAATGTAGTTATTTGAAAACTATAATCACCTTAATTAATTTACTATTACTAGTCACAAGCCATTTTATAATTAAATAATAAGTTGTAAATGAATTAATAAAAACACTCACTTTCATTTCGATAACCTTTCTGTCTTCATGGATAGCTAAACTTTAAAGAGTAAAGACTGGGTTAACTTCAAAATTAGATTGACTGAGCAAAATATGTTTATTTCTATATGCTAAAAATACTAAAATTATAGACTTTATACCCTCCTTTTCAAGGTACTTAATAACAATGCTCAAAACCCATGTAAAGTTTTTATCCTAATATATTGACAATTCATTGAGTACTTTGAACTTAAATTTGGGCAAAAATTCATTAGTGTTTAAAAATAAAAGTAAATGGATATCATAATGTTAAACATTCAGGAAAACTGGGCAGAAATAAATTACAGAATAAATGCAGAAAAGCTTTAAAATGAATACTATGTAAAAAACAAGAAATGATTTCATATGGAAAATACTTTGTCAATTTAATTTAATATATGAAAATTTAGAACACAATGAATCTGTTTTTAACTTTGTTTTTGGTTTCTACTTTCCTCCTGTAACACTTAAGACTCCTGTTTGATTCTACTACACTTTTTTCCCACAGTATATTACTCCATTTCAGAGCGGCAACAATCATTTGCATGCTAAGGAGTACTGATCTCCAGTATATAATCCTGAGACCTCTTCTTAACTCTAGATATGCTTTTCTGTCCTTCTATCCTGAATTTTCATCACAATGTTCCTTGAGTATCTTCAACTCTAGGCATCTAAGTTAGCTAATTATTTACTCTCCCTCTCCCATCCTAATTGAACATTTCCTTATATATTTCTAATGCCCCAGGATTTAAAACCTTACTATTAATTTTGACCCCTCCCTGGTATAATTCTTTCCTTTTCTATCTGTTTCCACTACCATGACCACACTCAGGGTGTGTCATATAATAGAGTGTCTTTGTTATTCACAGGGGGCCTTGACCTCCTGGGAGAGGACAGGGACTGAAGATTGAGTTCACACACAGGGTCAATAATTCAATCAATCATGCTTAGGTAATAAAGCCCCAATAAAAACTCTGGCACAAGACTCAAGTGAGCTTCCTGGTCGCTGAACACACTGATGTGCCAGGAGGGTGATCCATTCTGTGAGGAAAGGCCACTAAAAATCTGTTTTCAGGACCCTTCTAGACCTCCCTTATCTTTGTCATTTGGCTGGTATTGATTTGTATCCTTTATAAAAAAAAACTATAATAAGTACAGTGCTTTTCTGAATTCTGTGAGTTGTCCTAGTAAATTATCAAGCCAGTCACCTTGTGGGAATTCCCAATTTTGGGACCAGTTAGTCCAACATATGGACAGCTTGAGAACCATGGAACTTGCAGCTGGCATCTGAAGCACTGCCCTCAACTTATAGAGTCCAGGCTAACTCCAGGTGGTTCATTTAGCATAGGAATGCACTGCTGTGGTGCAGGTTGCCACATAAAATACAGAATATCAGTTAAAGATGAATTTTACATATGTAATAATATTTTACAAATATGTCTCTAAATTGCATAGGACATATTTATACCAAAAGTTCACAAATTATATTTAATTGGGAATCCTGATTTTTCTGTTTGCTTTTTTTTTTTTTTTTTCCTAAATCTGACAACCATACACCCTAAGCCAGATTCTAATGACTCCTTGCCTAGTGGTCTCATAATATCCATTCCTTTCCCCAGGCTCTATATCCTTCTAACTCTTCATTACATCCTCCACTTAGATTATTCTTAAACCCAGTTTTGAGCATGCATTGCCTTATCCAGAACTCTGAGTGGTTTCTCACTACCTATGTAAATACAGATTAGCTGGCCTGGCACTCAAAAATCATTTACAAGACACCACGGGCTTTGCAAATTAGTCAGCTCCAATCCTGAATGCACTATATACCGGTTGGGTAAAATAGATGGGGAAAAAGTAGAAGCAGTGACAGATTTTATTTTCTTGGACTCCAAAATCACTGAGGTCAGTGACCGCAGTCACAAATTAAAAGACACTTGCTTCTTGGAGGAAAAGCTATGATAAACCTAGACAGCATATTCAAAAGCAAAGACATCACTTTGTCAACAAAGGTCCAAACAGTCAAAGCTATGGTTTTTCCAGCAGTCATGTATGGATGTGAGAGTTGAATCATAAAGAAAGCTGAGTGCCAAAGAATTGATGCTTTTGAACTCTGGTGTTGGAGAAGACTCTTGAGAGGCCCTTGGACAGCAAGGCAATCAAACCAGTCAAACCTACAGGAAATCAACCCTGAATATTCATTAGAAGGACTGATGCAAAAGCTGAAGCTCCAATAATTTGATCACCTGATCGGAAGACCTGACTCATTGGAAATGATCCGGATACTGACAAAGATTGAGGGCATGAGAAGGGGGAGACAGAGGATGAGATGGTTTGATGGCATCATCTACTCAATGGACATGAGTCTGAGCAAACTCCGGAAGCCAGTGAAGGACAGGGAAGCCTGCTGTGCTGCAGATCATGGGGTGGCAAAGAGTCGGACACAACTTAGTGACAGAACAACAATTAGTATATTGCTCTTCTCTTTAGTCTGCCTGTTCTTCTGTCTTTAAAATCAGCCTAGAGGTTAATATGAAGAAAAGAAAGCTTCAGATATGGACCTCAACACACTGGACAGCTGAAGGACTGTCTCACTGAAGTGTGCTTTGGCAAGATGGTGTAATTTTATGTGGTGGGATATATTGGGAACTGTTAACCAGCTTTTACCTACCACCTCTGTGGACAATTGGAGAAGGAAATGGCAACCCACGCCAGTATTCTTGCCTGGAAAATCCCATGGACGGAGGAGCCTGGTGGGCTACAGTCCACGGGGTCGCCAAGAGTCGGACACGACTGAGCGACTTCACTTTCACTTTTCACTTTCTGTGGACAATACTGTCAGCCCTCACCTTTCCCTCCACCATTCTGTAAGCCTTCTCTCTCATTGTCTCAGGGATGGAGTCACACATCAGAAAGACATAGAAAACAATGGCGCCAATTCTTGTCATTTGAGTTGCAAAAGCCAAGACTGCATACAACTGTATCATAGATGAGTTTTTGGAAAAGATGTGATGACCCATGCCAAGCTTCCTTTGACTTTGCCCCTCAAGATAAAGTGAGGATTCTCAAGATGGAAGAGAACTGATGAGTGACTAAATGACAGTCTCTGAGAGTGAATCAGCATTTTCCTTTCCCTTAGTCCTAGGGGGTGGATTTTCAGTATTGCCTCCCAGTAGGTTAATTAACAGGGTACCAAACAGGGCCCACATTCATTTACCCAGGGAAGGCCAGATGGACCTAAGCACCCTCACTGTCTCCTCATCCCCTCACACTACAAGGGAAGACTATATCCCAAACACTACTCTAAGCAATTTATGATGATGATCCTGCTGCTAAGTCGCTTCAGTCATGTCCGACTCTGTGCGACCCCATAGACCGACAGCCCAACAGGCTCCACCGTCCCTGGGATTCTCCAGGCAAGAACACTGGAGTGGGTTGCCATTTCCTTCTCCAATGCATGAAAGTGAAAAGTGAAAGTGAAGTCGCTCAGTCGTGTCCGACTCTTAGCAATCTCATGGACTGCAGCCCACCAGGCTCCTCCATCCATGGGATTTTCCAGGCAAGAGTAGTGGAGTGGGTGCCATAATGACTAATTAAAGACCAAACTATATGAGGTAGTTGGGCTTACCAGGTGGTGCAAGTAGTAAAGAACCCAGCTGCCAACGCAGGAGACATGAGAGATGCGGGTATAATCCCTGGGTCGGGAAGATTCCCTGGAGAAGAGAACGGCACCTCATTCCATTTTTCATGCCTAGAGAATTCCATGGACAGAGGAGCCTGATGGGCTACAGTCCATGGGTTCACAAAGAGTCGGACACAACTACAGCAACACAGCATGCACACATATAGGGCAGTGGTTAGCATCTCCATTTACTAGTGTTAAATACGAGATTCAAAGGTTTGGGGTCTGGCACAGTGTCACCCAGTCAATTAGTGACATAACCAGGCAGTCTGTGTCAGACTACACTGAACACTTCTCAAAGACGTGTAAAAGAGCAAAATTGTATTCCTCGCAAGACTGAGTTTGTGTCCTGTATTTCATATGCATTATGCTTATTTTGGAGGGATCTTATTTTGGAGGGATGCTTATTTTGGAGGGATCTTGTGAAAAGCAAGCTCTGTCCTCCTTTTCTGTTTAAGTCCGCTGTGCTCTGCACATGTTGCTGCTAAGGATGCTGCTTATTGTATTACAGTGTCCTCTTTGGAAGACCATGGAACTAATTTCTCTCTATCCTTAGTACTGGAGATAGCTGGGCTTCTCCTGAGCACTGTGTGTCTTGTAGAAAAATCAACAGTTCAATCTTATTTCTCTGTCTTCATAGGCTGCTATATAGCTTGGAGCCACATGTTAAGCTTGCTGTTGGCAAGTCTAAAAAGTCGTGGCCTGTGTTGTGTGCACTCACCGTCCTCTTCTAGCCTAACTTTCCCTTCACTTTGCTTTCCACCTATTTTAATTTACTTTATCTGTCAGTAATGTACATATCTTAGTGAAACACCTTAAATCCTTTCTGAGAAAGGCAGGTTGTAAATACATGCAAATATTATTTTTCTTTGCTTTCAAACACATCACTCTTAGATCTTTCTTGGTCAGCAGAAGGACCCAATGATTGCTTTATAGCAGTAATACCATTCCTTCATTGGCACATTTCATCCATAGAGGACAGAAAGGATAAGCAAGCTGTGAAGGGCACAGTGTTCTTTCTATTCCCTCTTATCCATTTTCAAATCCAAGGACTGTGGTGAAAAGAAACATTGCCACATGAAGAAGTGCAGTGCAGTAGCTAAGGATATAGGCTCTGACATCAGAATTGATTCACATCTAAGCTTTGCTACCCACAGCCAAGTGACCTTGGGAAAGTTACTTAACTTTATAGTGCCTCAGTTTCCTCATCTATAAAATAGGGCTAAAATAGTAACCCACATTCCTGTAGTTACTGTGAACATTAAATTAATATAGGGCAACATTTTTTTGCTTTTGAGAGGTGCTCAAGGCCAATGAAAGAGCAGGAGAGGTAGAGAATTAGAAAGAGAATCTTCTGAACATTGCTAAAGTTGTAGAATATTCTTAATGCAACTTATGCAAGGCCACCAAAAACAATATAAAAAATATAGAAATTGCATTTGCCATAAATTATACAAATCATATTTTTTACCCTTCAAAAGTCTGAACTGTAAATTTTTATTTGAATTTTCAAATGCTCTTTTAAGCATTAAAATTCTGTTCAGCATGGGTTAAGTTAGTAACCCCACTCAAACTGGGATTTAAAGACCATCAGAGAAGATCTTTTATATACTCTTTGGGAAAAGTAATGTAAGAAATACATTTTCTCTTTCAAGAATTTTTTTCTCATGCAAAGAGACACTCTCATAAAATACTTGTTAAGCCCTCACTTGTCCAGTCTTAGAAGACGGTGCATAAATATATTTGAGTGCATTAAATTCACTCAGAACATTTTTCAGAAACTATTGAGCTGATAAAAGATAGGATATGTGATAAACACCCCTGCCTTCGAGGAGACTACAACCTGATAATGGACACGGAACCGAATACTGCATGCCAAAACATGCAAACGCACACACACACACACATACAATTGCAGCACTGTGAAATCAAGTACCCACATAGAGAATCTGATAGAGTATCGCGGGGAACAACTAATTTGCTTAGTGAGAACAAAAGAGGAAAACAAGGAAGAAAGGGAGAAAAGGAAGGAGATTGAGAGAGAGTGGGAGAGAGTGGGAGAGAGAGAGGGAGAGAAGAGAGGGAAACACAACAGGCATTGCAGGCAGGATTTGTAATATCGGTCTTGAAAGATGAGAAGGCATTTGCTGGTGTTCACGTGTGGGATGGGAGTTGGGGGAATTCCAGGTCGGGAAATAGTACATGAAAGGGAACAGATGGCTTCTGGGGAGCGATGGACAGGGCACACAGTAGCAGCTGAAAAGGAGATGTGTTCTGACTACCTGCAGGCAGCAGAAAACTACCCAACATTTTAATGTTGGGATAAACATGATCAGATTTGCCTTTTAGAAAGGTAGGAGTGTAGAATGTGTCTTGAAGGACAGTGAGGGTGGGAAGAACAGTTATCAAAAGGGAAGGGGAAGTGAAACCTCTGCATTGAGAGCTGTTTCTCACCTGCAGCTTTGGCCTGACAAGCTGCCTATAGTTCTAGCTTCTTCCACATGATTCTCCTCCTGTGTTTTTCTCTTTCGCTCAGGAAAGGTCATGATTTCTGGCTGTTGTTAATATCTAGATTGCATCATGTCCACTCTCATCACCTCTATGCTCAATTCCTTAGAATAAATTTCCTCTTAAGTACTCGGAGTTGTTTCTGTTTCCTAGTTAGATCCTGACTGATACACCTTAGCACTAATCTAGGGGAGAGGTGATGAGGGTCCTAACAAAAGAAGAGACAGTGCACGTCAGAGGAAAGAGCTGATTTAGAAAATGGATTTGCCGAATTCGGTGACAGGTATGTGACTGAGATGGGGCAGGAAGAATCATAGCTACTCTGACCTTTCCGGTTGGCCTCCTTAACAGAACTGATGTTTTTAAAAAACAGGTAATATGGGACTAATAGCTTCCCAGGTGGCTCAGTGGTAAAGAATCCACCTGCAAATGCAGGAGACACAGGAAAAACCATAGCTTTGACTATACACACCCAATTTACCTGATTCATGGACATTCCAGGTTCCCATGCAATACTGTTCTTTACAGCATCAAACTTTACTTTTACCACCAGATATAGCCAAGCTGGCATTGTTTCCACTCTGGCTCATCCTCTTCATTCTTTCTGTGTCTATTTCTCTGCTCTTTCCCATTAGTATATTGGACACCTACGAGTCTGGGGGTTCATCTTTCAGAGTCATATCTTTTCTGCCTTTTCATATTTACTGTTCATGGGGTTCTCATGGCAAGAATACTGAAGTGGTCTGCCATTCTCTTCTCCAGTGGAGGGCTTCCCTGGTAGCTCAGCTGGTAAAGAACCTGCCTGCAATGCAGGAGACCCCAGTTTGATTCCTGGGTAGGGAAGACTTGCTGGAGAAGGGATAGGCTACCCACTCCAGTGTTCTTGAGCTTCCCTGGTGGCTCAGCTGGTAAAGAATTTGCCTGCAATGCGGTAGACCTGGGTTTGATCCCTGGGTTGGGAAGATCCCCTGAAGAAGGGAATGGCTACCCACTCCAGTATTCTGGCCTGGAGAATTCAAAGGACTGTATAGTTCATGGGGTCACAATGAGTCAGACACGACTGAGCAACTTTCACTTTCACCATCTCCAGTCGAGCATGTTTTGTCAGGCCCTGACTAGCAGGGACATGCCCTTCAAGCTGCTTAACATAGCTAGACGACATGGCTAGTGCTCTGGTTGTCGCACTGCTGGTGGGATAAATTACACCATTTCTAAAATTAGATAATATATTGGTACTACTACATAGCTTTTTCAAAATTCTGAATTGGATACCGGGCACAACTCCTGGCACATGCTGATCCATCAGGAGTGCCAAACAATCTATTGCAATTTTCAGCTGAAGCTCCCTTTCAAACTGTGAGCAAGGCTAAAATAGCATGCAGTCATTCATATGAGTAAAATTCAATTTTCATACAATCGTCACCACTAAGACTGAGAGCTAGTAGGCAACTATTTTGTGTCACATATTGTATACTGATAATCTCACAACAAAGAACCATGTAATTATCTAGAAGGGTCCTCAAAGATCCAGCTCTTTAGTATCTTTATTTTTGATATGAGAAAACCATGACTAAGGGTTACTGGGAGATCACATTTCATTAAATATATTGAAATATAAGAACAAAAAATACCATATCAAGTCATATGTATCTGTCATTACACCTAGACCTCCTAGAATTCCACTGCTTGACAGTCACGATGATCCACTTCATCCTATAATTCTATATGGTTTTTATGACTTTATTTTAAAAAGCTTCTCAAGTAAATCTATAAGCACCTCATGAATTGTAAACTCATCATGGATAAGAATTTATGCCTGTTTCTAGCCTGTTTCCCAAAGTGCCTAGTAAAAGGCCTCATAGAAAGTTTACATGAAGGAGCCACATAATGGTGATGATTCAGAGCATTAAAATATTAACCATTATCTGACTTCATTTCCCTTCCTATTTTTCCCATTTCTTAGAATCCTGCTTGTTATTTAAGACTCAGTTCAAGCCCAGACTCGGTTAATGATGCCTCTCCTGACTACATCAGCCAACCCTCGTTCCTTTCTTTCCTACATACCTATTTGCTTTCCATCAAATACCCATCCATGGAAGTATCAATTTCCTCCTAATTATTTAAGTGTTTTAGCATAATGTCCACACCATCTTCCAGATTCCCTCAAATCATTTATCATACTCTACCTTTTATGTTCATCTTCATCAAAGCTCATCAAAGATGAGGCATAAATAATGTCCATCAGTACATCCTTTTTATACTCTCCAAAGTACCATTATTACTATACTTTCTCTGATTTTAAGGAAACCATCCGGTTCCAGAACTCTAAGTTTTGCTAAATAAGTTATATCCAACTTTTATGTAAACTTCATGGGTGAAATCATGAATGTTCTCAGATACTATTGTTCCAGTGTAAAATTACAGATATTTTGAGTCATCCTCCCAATTCAGAAGCTATCCGTTTATTGCCCTGCTGAACAAATTTTATCTGAAATGGCCTTCATTCCCATATTTTAAACTATAGTAAACATATATGCAAACAGTATAATGTTACTGTGTTGTAAAGGTTAAAATAACATTTTCTACTTTGCTTTGAATGATGAAAGCAAATCCTGATGAAAGCAAACTTGAACATAAGAAAATAATATTGACAAAGGTATTTACTAAGAAACACTTCTATATATTAATACTTTCCAATAATCTATATTGAAAATAAAAACATTTCATTAGACATTTAGAATCAACTGTGCTTTACAATCTCAATATAAACATTTTCACACTATCTAATAGTTATCTGATAATTTTAAAAAAATTTAAGTACTCTCTAGGATTCATAATATGCATAGGTATGTCAAACAGGGAAATTATTCTATTGATCAGAGAAAAAGAATAAAAGAACAATATTAACTATTTTAAATACATTAAGAGATGCATCATCAAGCCTGTCCTTATTCAAAATGTAATCTTTTTAAAATTCTAAGAATTTCCAAATATTTTATCCTATAGAAAATTAAGAGTACTGTTTCAGACAAATAAGTTTTAAATCTTGAATATATTCTTCGCAGTGTTTCCGTGGTAGTTTGTTGTTCCCTCAGATTTAGGTTTTAATTTATGGCAAGCCCTTTCACAGAAAATCTTGCAAACAATACAGTGTTCAGAACGTCCCCTCATAGGTTATGTCTTGTTGATAGTTCAGTATGCCAAAAAGTGTCTATAGAAATACACCCTGTGACAAACTACAATTATGCATACATTTGGAGCAACACGTTTTCTCTAACTTAAATCTCAAATGTTACTGCCTTCAAAGACTTTGAGAAAAACACTGGCATATATGTAAAAAGAAAATGCAACATTTAAATTTCAACACACTCAAGAATCTTCAGGCTTTTAATACTGTCAGATGATCTTAGTCAAAGCCCATCTGTAACATAGCTATTGTTGAACAAATGTGGGTTAACCGGGTTTACTGACACACCACAATGTAGGAATGACGGGATGTCTCAGCAAGGGTGTGCTAGAAACACTTTATAGGATCTGGACCTGCATTAGACAATTTAGGGGAAAGTTTAAAAAAGCTGAACTTTGTTCTAGATTGGATGCCATCAGGAAGCAGGAGTCATTCTATGATTGGGTACCTTTAAAATTCTTATCTAAAAAGTGGAACAGAATGGGATTAATGTTAAGATTGGTTTTACAAAAGCAGTAAATATTTAATATTTGGTCATATTCTAGTCTTCAAAATGCCAATGTCTTTCTTTGCCTGTGTTCAAGTAAGTCCAGAGTGGTTGTCTTTTTGTCTAAGCCAACATGATCACAGAAGGTCCTTACCTAGTGCTGATGGTCTAAAAACTGTTGCGTTCAACAGAACACTAGGGCCTACCTGTGCACGCCAGGCATGCTCCCTGACATAAGTGATTGCTTTTCTTTTTCTTGTTATAGAAAGAATAAAGTAGATAGGGTCACCATTTCAAGAATACATTTAAAAACAGGAACTCTATTTTACTTATGGTGTAGGCTATAAGCAGCTGGGTCTTATATATTTTTAGCATCACTCTGTGTTACAAACATAACAAATACTCAATAACTTTTCAACCAAATAACATAAATAAATCATAATGGCTCAAATAAATAATAATGGTTCTCAACTAGGAAATATCTCTGCCAAAATCTGTAAGTAGAGTTACCAAAGATTCAATCTGGTTGTAACAAAGCCAAAGAGCTGAGAATGGCAGTGGGTGGAGAATGTAAACTATTCCGTAACCACATTGTATCTGAATTCCTATATAACAGAGCACTTCATAATGAGTGTTAACTGACTGTGCAGGCACTGCTGGGCCTTAGGAACACAATAATGTTCACATTACACTGTGAAATAAATTTGTGTCAGTGTATTACATAGAAGAAAATTAATATTAGGCTACATGTCTTTATGGTCAATTTTGGTCCTTTCTATACAGTCAATGTAAATTTTTAATTACATTTTGGCCACTGGTTGCCAGTTCACTGGAAAGTTTCAATATTGCTTTTAAAGTCTACAAGCATCACATACAAACTCAAGTACTGTGCAGGGACTTTCACTGCATTCTCAATAATGAAGAAGTGTTTTCTTTTTAAGCTGAGAGTGGGAATTTCATTTATTTTATAATCTGATGTACATAGACTGATATGTAGATACAAAATCAACTTTTATAAGCTATAGCAATTAAAGAAGAAATTGTAAAAGAAGAAATAAAACTCTCTGTTTATACATGAGATGATGCTAAAGCTAAACCTAGAAAATCCTGAAGACGCTACCAGGAAACTATTAGGGCTCATCAGTGAAATTTGATACAGGTGCTTGACACAAGATTAACATAATGAAATCTGCTGCATTTCTATACACTATGGCACCCTACTCCAGTACTCTTGCCTGGAAAATCCATGGACGGAGGAGCCTGGTAGGCTGCAGTCCATGGGGTCGCTAAGAGTCGGGAACGACTGAGCGACTTCACTTTCACTTTTCACTTTCATGCATTGGAGAAGGAAATGGCAACCCACTCCAGTGTTCTTGCCTGGAGAATCCCAGGGACGGGGAAGCCTGGTGGGCTGCTGTCTCTGGGGTCGCACAGAGTTGGACACGACTGGAGCGACTTAGCAGCAGCAGCAGCAATGACAAAATGTCAGAAAAACAAGTTAATGAAATAATCTCATTTACCATTGCATCAAAAAGAACAAATTACCTAGGAATAAACTGAAGGAGACAAAAGACCTATACTCCAACAACTGTAAGAAGCCGATGAAAGAAACTGAAGACACAAACAGATGGAAAGATATACCATGTTCTTGGACTGAAAGGATCAATATTTTTAAAATGACTATCTACCCAAGGCAATCTACAGATTCAGTGCAATCCCTCTCAAATTACCAATGACATTTTTCACAGAACTAAAACAGAAATAAATAAATTTATATGGAGACACAAAAAGCAATCTTGAGAAAGAAAAGAGTTGGAGGAATCACGCTCCCTGACTTCAGACAATATCACAAAGCTACAGTAATCAAGACAGTGTGGTACTGGCACAAAAAGAGACATATATCCCAATGCAACAGGATAGAAAGCCCTAAAATAAACCCAGGCATTTATGGTCAATTAATCTGTGACAAAGGAGGCAAGAAAATACAATGGAGAAAAAAACAGTCTCTTCAACAAGTGGTGTTGGGAAAGCTGGATAGCTACATGTAAAAGAATGGAATCAGAACATTCTCTAACACCATATTTAAAAATAAACTCGAAATGGATTAAACACCTAAATGTAAGACTGGATACTATAAAATTCCTAGGTGAAAACATCGGCAGAACACTCTTCGACATACACTGCAGCAATAATTTTTGGATCTGCCACCTAGAGTAATGGAAATAAAAACAAAATAAACAAATGAGACCCAATTAAAATTAAAAGATTCTACACAACAAAAGCTGTATAAAATATTTTCAAATGGTACACTGGACAAGGGGTTAATATCCAAAATATACAAATAGCTCATATAGCTTAAAATGAAATAAACAATAATATAAAACAAACAAGCAAATCAAGAAATGGGCAGAAGACCTAAATAGATATATCTCCAAATAAAACATACAGATAGCCAACAGGCACAAGAAAAGATGTTCAATATCACTAATTATTGGAGAAATGAAAATCAAATCTACAATGTCCCATTAGTCAGAATCACCATAATTTTAAAGTCTGTAAGTAATAAATGCTATAGATGGTATACAGGAAAGGAATTCTCCTACACCGTTGGTATGAAAGCAAATTGGTGCCGCCACTATGGAGAACAGTATGGAGGCTCCTTCAAAAACTAAAAAGATTTACATAGGATCCTATAATTATACTCCTGGGTATATATCCAGAGAAAATTCTTAATTTGAAAATATACATGCACCCCAATCGTCATAGCAACACTATTCACAATAGGCAAGGTATGGAAGCAACCTAAATGCCTAACAGATGAATTGGTAAAGAAGAATTGGTGTACACACACACACACACACACACACGTACACATGCACACACACATATATACAGGCATACACGATGGAATATTACTCAGCCATAAAAAGAATGAAATAATGCCATATGCAGCAACATGCTGCTGCTAAGTCGCTTCAGTCATGTCCAACTCTGTGCGACCCCATGGAATGCAGCCTACCAGGCTCCTCCATCCATGGGATTTTCCAGGCAACAGTACTGGAGTGGGGTGCCATTGCCTTCTCCCATGTAGCGACATGGATAGACCTAAAGATTATAGTACTGAGTGAAATAAATCACACAGAGAAAGACAAATATCATATGATATCACTTATAAGTGGAATCTAAGAAATGGATACAAATGAAACTACTTACAAAACAGAAACAGATTCAAAACATAGAAAACACACAAGGGGGACTGCCAGGGACAGGACATTGGAGAGAGAAATTAGGAGTTTGGCATTAACACACCACTATATATAAAAAGAAGAAAAACAACATGGACCTGCTGCATAGCCTGAGGAATTATAGTCAATGCCTTATAATAACCTACAATGAAAAAGAATAGATATGTATATACCTGTTATATTAGATAGTTATTATAAACATATAAATGAAAATTACCTGAATCACTCTGCTGTACACCTGGAATTATTACAGCATTGTAAATTAAATATACTTCAATTTTTTTAATGGTTAAAAAATTAAGTTTTATAAGTCAAATTGGAACAAGAAGAAGCAATTAAAGTACACCTCTAAATAAAAATGAGCCAAATGTGGAAACTGACAAGTTATTAAAAAAAAATCAGCAGAAACAAAACTGTTTTAAATTTTAACTATTTTCATTTGATCTAAAAAACATAAAGTAGTTCAGATGGCTAGTTTCATAGGGAAATAATATACTTGACCTAATATATCCTAGATAGTGGTATCTATCTTCTTCCTTCCTCTCTCTATCTGGATATGATGCAATTAAACCTCTTAAGCAAAATATCTTAAAATTCCTAAATTTTAAATCAATTGGAATAGTACCATATGTCACATATATCTTTTCTTTCCCTTTATTTCATCATAAATACTTATAAAAACCTCTATAATGAGCTACCATTATCCCCAAACTTAGAAAAATCAGTATTAAATAAAACCTCCCCAGTGTTTTTCTCGATAATGATGATGCTTTTATAGTGTTATTTTAAAAATGCATATACTTATATAACCCAGCTTTGTCTGTTACTTTACTCACTTACAAAGTAAATATTTACTGAGTGCCTTACAACTATTTGTAAGAAATCACTAGAAATAGTAATTAAAACAAAACAAAACACATTGCCTCCTCCTAGAGTTTGCAATCGAGGAGGGAAGATTTGGACATGTACACAAACTAAAATGCAGCAGTAAATAGTAGTTATCATTAGAGATAAGGGCACAGTCTTCTGGGAGTTCAGACAAGATAGAGATGGCTCCAGGCTGGAAATATCACATCAGGGCAGTTCTCACCATAAAAGGACAGATCTTTAAGGATGCACGAACTTTTAGGCTTACAGATAGACATGGGGGACATCTGCTTTTGTTCTTGGGGACCCATGACTCCCTAATTCTCAGTTCATCCAGTTCTCCTTCACATTCATTACTCTTTTAATTGACATAGGTTTGCGCAGTTTAACTTTCAACTCTAAACGCAAGACCCTCCCATCTAATATCCCAGACTGAGAATTACTTTAAATAAAAATGTATTATACTGACATATACTATGCACTGTGGTAATAATTTTGAATCCTAGCTTTCTTTTTTTATACTCACCCAAGCAGTTATCTTTCCCTACTTTACCACACTGGCATTGTGGTAAGCACACCTTTTATGCACTAGTGCCAGGGTAACAAAGAGACATTAGACACCCTTCCAGGTGTTCAAACCGTGGGTTTAAGACAGTGGGGGCTGGGGGTGGGGGGTGGAGTGGGCACACACAGACTAAAATGTACCTAAGAATTTATGTGAAAGAATCTAGATACCAATTCATCCATTCACTCATTTTTCTATTCAACAGATGTCTCTGGCGTACCTATTATGTATCAGGTACAGTTTTTAGGACATGCTAGTAAAGTAATGCTTAAAATTCTACAAGCCAGGCTTCAGCAATATGTGAACCTTGAACTTCCTGATGTTCAAGCTGGTTTTAGAAAAGGCAGAAGAACCAGAGATCAAATTGCTAACATCTGCTGGATCATGGAAAAAGCCAGAGAGTTCAAGAAAAACATCTATTTCTGCTTTATTGACTATGCCAAAGCCTTTGAATGTGTGGATCACAATCAACTGTGGAAAATTCTGAAAGAGATGGGAATACCAGACCACCTGACCTGCCTCCTGAGAAATCTGTATGCAGGTCAAGAAGCAACAGTTAGAACTGGACATGGAACAACAGACTAGCTCCAAATAGGGAAAGGAGTATGTCAAGGCTGTATATTGTCACCCTGTTTATTTAACTTATATACAGAGTACATCATGAGAAACGCTAGACTGGAAGAAACACAAGCTGGAATCAAGATTGCCGGGAGAAATATCAATCACCTCAGATATGCAGATGACACCACCCTTATGGAAGAAAGTGAAGAGGAACTCAAAAGCCTCTTGATGAAAGTGAAAGTGGAGAGTGAAAAAGTTGGCTTAAAGCTCAACATTCAGAAAACGAAGATCATGGCATCCAGTCCCATCACTTCATGGGAAATAGATGGGGAAACCGTGGAAACAGTGTCAGACTTTATTTTTCTGGGCTCCAAAATCACTGCAGATGGAGACTGCAGCCATGAAATTAAAAGACGCTTACTCCTTGGAAGGAAGGTTATGACCAACCTAGATAGCATATTCAAAAGCAGAGACATTACTTTGCCAACAAAGGTTCATCTAGTCAAGGCTATGGTTTTCCTGTGGTCATGTATGGATGTGACAGTTGGACTGTGAAGAAGGCTGAGCGCCAAAGAATTGATGCTTTTGAACTGTGGTGTTGGAGAAGACTCTTGAGAGTCCCTCGGACTGCAAGGAGATCCAACCAGCCCATTAAAGGAGATCAGCCCTGGGATTTCTTTGGAAGGAATGATGCTAAAGCTGAAACTCCAGTACTTTGGCCACCTCATGTGAAGAGTTGACTCATTGGAAAAGACTGTGATGTTGGGAGGGATTGGGGGCAAGAGGAGAAGGGAACGACAGAGGATGAGATGGCTGGATGGCATCACTGACTCAATGGACATGAATCTGAGTGAACTCTGGAGGTTGGTGATGGACAGGGAGGCCTGGCGTACTGCGATTCATGAGGTCGCAAAGAGTCGGAGACGACTGAGCAACTGATCTGATCTGATCTGATCTTAGGATTGACAAAGTCCTTCTTTCCTTGAGATTATATTCTAGTAAGAGGTGAAATTGAGAAGAGTCCAAATCCAAGCAACAAATTTTTATTATATTATAAATTTTATATATATATTACATTTATATATCAGATCAGATCAGATCAGTCGCTCAGTCATCTCCGACTCTTTGCGACCCCATGAATCGCAGCACGCCAGGCCTCCCTGTCCATCACCAACTCCCGGAGTTCACTCAGACTCACGTCCATCGAGTTGGTGATGCTATCCAACCATCTCATCCTCTGTCGTCCCCTTCTCCTCCTGCCCCCAATCCCTCCCAGCATCACAGTCTTTTCCAATGAGTCAACTCTTCACATGAGGTGGCCAAAGAACTGGAGTTTCAGCTTTAGCATCATTCCTTCCAAAGAAATCCCAGGGCTGATCTCCTTTAATGGGCTGGTTGGACCTCCTTGCAGTCCAAGGGACCCTCAAGAGTCTTCTCCAACACCACAGTTCAAAAGCATCAATTTTTCGGCGCTCAGCCTTCTTCACAGTTCAACTCTCACATCCATACATGACCACAGGAAAAACCATAGCCTTGACTAGACGAATCTTTGTTGGCAAAGTAATGTCTCTGCTTTTCAATATGCTATCTAGGTTGGTCATAACTTTCCTTCCAAGGAGTAAGTGTCTTTTAATTTCATGGCTGCAGTCACCATCTGTAGTGATTTTGGAGCCCAGAAAAATAAAGTCTGACACTGTTTCCACTGTTTCCCCATCTATTTCCCATGAAGTGGTGGGACCGGATGCCAACTTTTTCACTCTCCACTTTCACTTTCATCAAGAGGCTTTTGAGTTCCTCTTCACTTTCTGCCATAAGGGTGGTGTCATCTGCATATCTGAGGTGATTGATATTTCACCTGGCAATCTTGATTCCAGCTTGTGTTTCTTCCAGTCCAGCATTTCTCATGATGTACTCTGCATATAAGTTAAATAAACAGGGTGACAATATACAGCCTTGACGAACTCCATAAAAATATATAATTTTATATTTATATATAATATAAATTCTCTATTTATTCAATATAAACAAAAAATGAAGTCACAGTGATACACAATAGTTATAGGTGCTAGGAGGATAACCAAAATAGGACAGTGGCAAATGCGATAGGGTGTTTATTGATTTTGGAAATCAGGGAAGCCCTCTTTGAAGGGGGTGACATCTCAGATGGGATCTTAATGAGAGGAAGGAACAACCATACAGTGATCCAAGGAAAGAGTGTTCAAGGCAGGAAGAACAGCCCTACCATCAGAATGAACGTGGCATGTTGGAGCAACAGCAGTACTGCTGGAGAGAGAAGGAGAATACAGTGGCTCAAGACGAGAACAGGCAGGTACAGCAGGCATTCCCAGGGACAAGAAGGCAGATCTTATTCTAACTGCAATGAGAAACAACTGGCAAATTTTAAGCAGATAAATGATATCACATGAATTACATTTTAAAGGATTACTTTGGCTATTGTACACAGAGTGAATTTTAAGGAAATAAAAATGAAATTCAGAGAGATTATGATGACATGGATGAAGGTGGAGAGAAATGGATGCACTCAGAAAATATTTTAGGGGCAGGGTTGATGGAACTTATTATGGATTGGATACGAGAGGATGTGAAAATGGGAACAATTAATGCTAAATAATAAATGAGAACCCTTCATATACAAATGGTATTTAAAGCTATAGGACTAAAGAAAACATAGCCTTAAAAAGAAGATGGTACATTGGAAAGGCTTTGCAAAGTCCAATACTTAAGATACTGAACAGAAGATAAATCAATCAAGGAAAGTGAAAAGGAGAAGCCAAATCACATTAGGTTCTTAGGAAAAGGAGGGAAGTATGGTGTCACCAGGGCTTCCCTGGCAGCTCAGAGGGTAAAGTGTCTGCCTCCAATGCGGGAGACCTGAGTTCAATCCCTGGGTCAGGAAG
The DNA here is from genome assembly GCF_019923935.1 of Bubalus bubalis. Lineage (NCBI taxonomy): Eukaryota > Metazoa > Chordata > Mammalia > Artiodactyla > Bovidae > Bubalus > Bubalus bubalis. Next base: position 22,913,894 of record NC_059171.1, on the reverse strand, counting down.
ATCCCCTGGAGAAGGAAATGGCACCCCACTCCAGTATTCTTGCCTGGAGAATCCCATGGACGGAGAAGCCTGGTGGGCTACAGTCAACAGGGTCGCAAAGAGTCGGACACGACTGAGCGACTTCACTTTCACTTTCTATGGTGTCACCAAAGTCAAGAGAAGATACAGTGCTTCAGGATGGAGGGAGCAGCCCATGTTGTTGAACAATGCTAAGAGTTAAGAGATGTGAAGATTGGATTGGACTCCATGAAACTCATTGGTGTAATCTGAACAGAAGGGAGCTCAGTGCTGAGGAAATGGATCCTAACTGAGATGGAGTGAAGCGGCAAAAAGGAGATGCAAGAATGGAAGTAAGATTACAGACAACAAATTCAAGACTTTTGCTGTGAATAGGGTACAGAGCAGAGAAGGCAATGGCACCCTACTCCAGTACTCTTGCCTGGAAAATCCCATTGATGGAGGAGCTTGGAAGGCTGCAGTCCATGGGGTCGAAAAGAGTCAGACATGACCGAGCGACTTCACTTTCACTTTCCACTTTCATGCATTGGAGGAGGAAATGGCAACCACTCCAGTGTTCTTGCCTGGAGAATCCCAGGGACGGTGGGGCCTGGTGGGCTGCCGCCTATGGGGTCGCACAGAGTCGGACACGACTGAAGCGACTTAGCAACAGCAGCAGCAGCAGCAAGGTACAGAGAATTAGAGTGGTATTTGGAGTCAAGGAAGGATTTTGTGATAGATGGTGATGAGACTTATTTTTATTTATATTGGAATTATATTTTATCTACAGAAAACTGTTGCACAGAAAAGAACAGAAAAACTACAGGATCAAAGTCTTGAACAAGATGGAGTAGACTCCAGAAAGGGATTGAATGACTGACCTCAAATGGTACCTGGGCCTATGATTATGGGCCAGTTTTCTTCAGGTTTGTACTTCTGTGCACATAAGAGATGAGTAAATGCTATAATAAAAAATATTTAAACTTATAATATTTAATCAGCATATCTGCTAAATTGGCAGTCTTATCTGCCAATTTACAAACTTCAACCTTTACTATCAAACAAATCTGCTTGGCTATATTATAGGACACTGATTCTGCTATATATATCAGTGAACAGAATCACTAGTTATTTCCAGGTCCCATGGAGAATTGTGATGCTTTCTGTGGCTTCTTTGCCACAGCCCTGGTGAGATCAGAGGATGTGCCTACAATAGCCCCCACTCCCTTCAGCCATTCCTCTTCCTTTTTCTATCTTTTCTTTTCCTGATGAAACTCTTGCCTGCAAGTAGGAGGCTCCAGGCTATTCTTTGCTCCCCTTAACTCTTCTCTTCTCTTGCCAACACTCACCTTATAGAACTTATATGTGGAATCTAAAAAAAAAAGGGTACAGACTGGTTTCAAATTGAGAAAGGAGTACGTCAAGCCTGTATATTGTCACCTTGCTTATTTAACTTATATGCAGAGTACATCATGAGAAATGCCAGGCTGGATGAAGCTGGAATCAAGATTGCAGGCAGAAATATCAATAACCTCAGATATGCAGATGACACCACCCTTATGGCAGAAAGTGAAGAGGAACTAAAGAGACTCTTGATGAAAGTGAAAGAGGAGAGTGAAAAAGCTGGCTTAAAACTCAACATTCAAAAAACAAAGATCATGGCATCCGGTCCCATCACTTCATGGCAAATAGATGAAGAAACAATGGAAACAACAACAGACTTTATTTTTTTGGGGCTCCAAACTCACTGCAGATATTGAAATTAAAATTTCAGACTGCAGCCATGAAATTAAAAGACACTTGCTCCTTGGAAGAAAAGCTATGACCAACCTAGACAGCATATTAAACGGTAGAGACATTACTTTACCTACAAAGGTCCATCTAGTCAAAGCTATGGTTTTGACAGTAGTCATGTATGGATGTGAGAGTCAGACTCTAAAGAAAGCTGCGCACTGAAGAATTGATGCTTTTGAACTGTGGTGTTGGAGAAGACTCTTGAGAGTCCCTTGGACTGCAAGGAAATCAAACCAATCAATCCTAAAGGAAATCAGTCCTGAATATTAATTGGAAGGACTGATGCTGAAGCTGAAACTCCAATACTTCATTCAGATGCCTGATGCAAAGAGCAGACTCATTCAAAAAGGCCCTGATGCTGGGAAAGATTGAAGGCAGGAAGAGAAAGGGATGATAGAGGATGAGATGGTTGGATGGCATCACAGACTCAATGGACATGAGTTTGAGCAAGCTCTGGGAGTTGGCGTGCTGCAGTCCATGGGGTCACAAAGAGTCAGACATGACTGAGTGACTGAACTGAACTTATTCACAAAACAGAAAGTTACAGATGTAGAAAACAAACTTATGGTTACTGGGGATGAGGCGGCAGGGAGGATAAATTGGAAGACTGGATTTGACATATATACACTATATATAAATATATATATATATATAATATGCATAAATTCATATAAATATATCTATATAAATGAATAAATATATAAAATCTATATATGTAACATATATATACATATACATATTAAAGTTAAATAATAAGGACTACTGTATAACACAAGGAGCTCTACTCAATACTCTAATGGCCTATATAGGAAAAGAACCTGAAAAAGAGTGGATATATGTGTATATAATATATATATATATATATATATATACATATAAATTGATTCACTCTGCTATACACCTAGAACTAATACAAGCTTGTATATCAAAATGGGTCATATTTTCCTATCCAGGTTGCCATGGAATGGAGAAAAATCCAGGGATTTTAGATCCTTTGGACAAATAGTAAATACTAATGATTAAAATATTGTGGCATCTCAAAAATGATTGCTGGAAAGAAAACTTCATTGCTATAAAATAATAACAAAAATACCATGGGACATTTTATCTGAACACTTAATCAAAATCAAGTTACATCACATACACCAGGAAAAAAATCACAAAAGATCATAGCCTGGATTCTGGCAAAAAGTCTCTGGATAGTAGTCAAGGGTCAGAGTCCTCATTCTATGTATGAAATTAGAAATTCTAAAGTAAATAAGATGGTGACTATTCCCATAAATTTGAATCGCTCTATTGGAAGGACTGATGCTGAAGCTGAAACTCTAATACTTTGGCCACCTGATACAAAGAACCAACTCATTGGAAAAGACCCTGATGCTGGGAAAGATTGAAGGTGGGAGGAGAAGGGGATGACAGAGGATGAGATGGTTGGATGGCATCACTGACGTGATAGACGTGAGTTTGAGTAGGCTCTGGGAGTTGGTGATGGATAGGGAAGCCTGGGGTGATGCAGTGCATGGGGTCACAAAGAGTCTGACTGAGCGACTGAACTGAACTGATAAGGAATAACATTGGCAATCCAGGATGTGATTCTGGACTCTAATTCAGTCATTAACTAGTTACCATTCTGAGTGGTTTCCCATTCATGCCAATGCTTCCTGGACTGTATTCCTGTGCCTATCCATCTGACCAAACCTATTGAGTCTCCCTATGACATCATCCATTGCCCAAAGAAAGGCAATGCCAAAGAATGCTCAAACTACAGCACAATTGCACTCATCTCACACGCTAGTAAAGTAATGCTCAAAATTCTCCAAGCCAGGCTTCAGCAATATGTGAACCTTGAACTTCCTGATGTTCAAGCTGGTTTTTAGAAAAGGCAGAGGAACCAGAGATCAAATTGCCAATGTCCGCTGGATCATAGAAAAAGCAGGAGTTCCAGAAAAACATCTATCTCTGCTTTATTGACTATGCCAAAGCCTTTGACTATGTGGATCACAATCAACTGTGGAAAATTCTGAAAGAGATGGGAATACCAGACCACCTGATCTGCCTCTTGAGAAATCTGTATGCAGGTCAGGAAGCAACAGTTAGAACTGGACATGGAACAACAGACTGGTTCCAAATAGGAAAAGGAGTTCGTCAAGGCTGTATATTGTCACCCTGTTTATTTAACTTATATGCAGAGTACATCATGAGAAACGCTAGACTGGAAGAAACACAAGCTGGAATCAAGATTGCCGGGAGAAATATCAACCACCTCAGATATGCAGATGACACCACCCTTATGGCAGAAAGTGAAGAGGAACTCAAAAGCCTCTTGATGAAAGTGAAAGTGGAGAGTGAAAAAGTTGGCATCCGGTCCCACCACTTCATGGGAAATAGATGGGGAAACAGTGGAAACAGTGTCAGACTTTATTTTTCTGGGCTCCAAAATCACTACAGATGGTGACTGCAGCCATGAAATTAAAAGACGCTCACTCCTTGGAAGGAAAGTTATGACCAACCTAGACAGCATATTCAAAAGCAGAGACATTACTTTGCCAACAAAGGTTCGTCTAGTCAAGGCTATGGTTTTTCCTGTGGTCATGTATGGATGTGAGAGTTGGACTGTGAAGAAGGCTGAGTGCCAAAGAATTGATGCTTTTGAACTGTGGTGTTGGAGAAGACTCTTGAGAGTCCCTTGGACTGCAAGGAGATCCAACTAGTCCATTCTGAAGGAGATCAGCCCTGGGATTTCTTTGGAAGGAATGATACTAAAACTGAAACTCCAGTACTTTGGCCACCTCATGCGAAGAGTTGACTCATTGGAAAAGACTGTGATGCTGGGAGGGATTGGGAGCAGGAGGAGAAGGGGACGACAGAGGATGAGATGGCTGGATGGCATCACTGACTCGATGGACGTGAGTCTGAGTGAACTCCGGGAGTTGGTGATGGACAGGGAGGCCTGGTGTGCTGTGATTCATGGGGTTGCAAAGACTCGGACACGACTGAGTGACTGATCTGATCTTATCTGATCTGATGACATCATCATCTTACTCTTTCATTAAAAAAAATCGTAGTTTAAAACTCATACATAAGTAAGTTGATAAAATGTCCCTGAGGCTGCTTAATAAAACTATTGATATACATCTTAATTCATAAAAACTTTATTTAGCAAGAAGTGTTTTCATGAATAATTTTAAAAATAAATCACATTATACCATTTTCTCTATGAGGAAGTCTCACCAAGACGAGATTATTGTGTATGTGGATTTCTTGAGAGTTGGGGTCATGTCATATTCTGATCTGATTTCCTCTCGGCTCTGCACAAACACAACTATTTGTTATTTAAATGCAAGGGATTACATGTATCATATGAACTGAAAGCCCCAACAAAGAAAAAGAATTGACACCCCATATTTAAGAGTTTCATTTATACTAAAGTTTGCCAACCCAGTATCTGAACATACTTCAGTTTGTTTGTTTTTTTTAACACAATCTCTAGTTCATTCCTTCTTTTATGGTGACTCGGTCTGCCCCGCCAGCCCAGGTGTTGGCTATTGAAGTGATTAGATCAAAGACGACCTTTTCGTGTGAAGACAGGGGTAAAGAAAATGGCTTAAAAGTCTCTGCCTTTTGTATGTCATCAGTTAAGAGCTTTCCTTTCCCATCTGATAAAGGGATAATGTTCTCCTTTACCATTTTCATAGGTTTACTGTATTTAAAAGAAAAAATGTATATAGTTTTCATTTTTCTTTGTTCTTTCTTTATCTCCTTTGTTTTGTTTTCTTGTAGTTGTTGCTTTTCTCTGACTAAAACACATAATTAGACACTAACTTGTGGGCTTTTTTTTTTTTTTGTCAAATAACCTACCTTCAGTTTTGTAACATTCTGTATTTGCATTCTTAAAGCACTATATTCATCCACACAAGACTTGTTTTTCTCTGCCTTACTAGTATGTAACAATAACTATGGGGCCACTGCCCTGTGAAATCCAGACTACTCTTTGTCAGATCCCTCTAAGAGATGTTTTGAGATCGAAGGGAAAAAATGTCTTGGTTTTAAAATGGAGGTTTAAGAATAGAGAGAAATGAAAATAAAATTGAAGTAAGGAAATAATAAACAGACTTAGACTTCAACGTCAGCAAAAAAAAAAATCAAAATGATTTCTAAAGGTTCTTGTTGAGAAAGAATCTTATGAAAATATAAATGAATATTTATATGAATGAATGATTGACTTGAGGAAGTAAAAATGGAAATATAGGTTATTTTGACTCTTTGAAGATCTTTTGCTTTCATCTTAAGCAAATTAGAAAAAGACCCACACGGAGCATATAGTGCAAAAAGACCAAGACAATTTGCCAACAAGGGTGGACTGGCTAAAAAGAAGTATTGGACTTCCTGCTTCCCAAACGTTAAAGATAAGGAATGTAAGATCTAAAACCACATTGGTCAGAGCACACAGTGGCCTTGCATACAGGAAGCAGCAGGTGATCTATGGGTTTTGAATATTATTCATACCTAGAATATTTTTCTCCTGTTTTCTATATATTATCTTCCTCATTTACACAATACTTTAAATTACACTCTATTCTGATCATCATCAACCTTTCATTCCTTCCAATTACGTCTTAATATGTCACACTCCTAATGGATACAATTTAGAAGAGCTTTTTTCTCCTACTTAAGTTCTCTTATTTCTACATCACAGTATTATCTCTGCTGCTACTGCTGCTGCTGCTAAGTCGCTTCAGTCGCGCCCGACTCTGTGCGACCCCATAGACGGCAGCCCACCAGGCTCCCCCGTCCCTGGGATTCTCCAGGCAAGAACACTGGAGTGGGTGGCCATTTCCTTCTCCAGTGCCTGAGAGTGAAAAGTGAAAGTGAAGTCGCTCAGTAGAGTACAACTCTTAGTGACCCCATGGACTGCAGCCCACCAGGGTCCTCCGTCCATGGGATTTTCCAGGCAAGAGTACTGGAGTGGGGTGCCATTACCTTCTCCGATATTATCTCTAACATAGCTTAAGAATATGTTTGATAATTTACAAAGTTCACCATACTTCAAGAAAACATTTGGGAGCAGCTTTCTGTCACTATTAGGCATATACAAATACAGATATATTTAAAATCAATCTTAGGACACTACAGTGAACATTCTGTTCTAATGTCTGCATCACAATTGTCCTGACTTTTGGATGCTTTTGTATGTCATGCCGTTGACTACCTAGAAAGCTCGGTACACATTTTCTATTACTACAGCAACTACTTCCACTACTACCACGACCACTGCTATTATATTTATCTGCCAGAACTATTTCTTTCTAATTTTTATTTGGTATATTTTCAATTTTCAAAATTTTCAAATTTCAAAAGTTACAATGTTGACACAGTAAAACATGCTTATACCTTTCACCTAGAATTATACATTGCTATCGCTTTGCTACATTTGCATTATGTCTCTTTCTGGGTAATAATAATATCACTGTTTTCATTTTGCTGAAACAACTGAAAGTAAGTTGCAAGTATTATGGCCCTAAGCATTCAGTATGTACGATCTAAAAACAAAGATATCCTTATGCAGTGATAATTTTTGTTCTTCAGTAGCCCAGTCGTGTTCGACTCTTTGCAACCCCATGGACTGCAGCCTGCTAGGCCTCCTTGTCCCTCATCATCTCCTGGAGTTTGCCCAAGTTCACGTTCATTGCATCTTTGATGCCATCCAGCCATCTCATCCTCTGATGCCCTCTTCTCCTGCTGCTCTCAATCTTTCCCAGCATCAGGGACTTTTCCAATGAGTCGTCTGTTTGCATCAGATGACCAAAATACTGGAGCTTCAGCTTAAGCATCAGTCCTTCCAGTGAATATTCAGGGTCGTTCTCCCTTAAAATTGGTTTGATCTCCTTGCTTTCCAAGGTACTTTCAGTGTCTTCTCCAGCACTACAGCTCGAAGGCATCAATTCTTTGGCATTCTGCCTTCTTTATGGTCCAGCTCTCACAACTGTACATGACCACTGGGAAGACCATGGCCTTGACGATATGGACCTTTGTCAGCAGAGTAATGTCTCTGCTTTTCAACACACTGTCTAGGTTTGTCATCGCTTTCCTGCCAAGAAGCAACCATCTTTTGATTTCACAGCTGCAGTCACCATCTGCAGAGATTATGGAGCCCAAGAAGAGGAACTTTGTCACTACTTCCACCTTTTCCCCTTCTATTTGCCATACAGTAATGGTTTTTCCAGTGGTCATGTATGGATGTGAGAGTTGGACTGTGAAGAAGGCTGAGCGCCGAAGAATTGATGCTTTTGAACTGTGGTGTTGGAGAAGACTCTTGAGAGTCCCTTGGACTGCAAGGAGATCCAACCAGTCCATTCTGAAGGAGATCAGCCCTGGGATTTCTTTGGAGGGAATGATGCTAAAGCTGAAACTACAGTACTTTGGCCACCTCATGCAAAGAGTTGAATCATTGGAAAAGACTCTGATACTGGGAGGGATTGGGGGCAGGAGGAGAAGGGGACGACAGAGGACGAGATGGCTGGATGGCATCACTGACTCGATGGACGTGAGTCTGAGTGAACTCCGGGAGTTGGTGATGGACAGGGAGGCCTGGCGTGCTGCGATTCATGGGGTCGCAAAGAGTCGGACACGACTGAGCAACTGAACTGAACTGAACTGAACTGAATGGGGCCAGATGCCATGATCTTAGTTCCTTTAATATTTAGTGTTAAGCTGGCTCTTTCACTCTCCTCCTTCATCCTCATCAAGATGCTTTATTTCTTCTTCACTTTCTGTCATCCATTAGAGTGGTATCATCCACATATCTGAGGTCGTTGATGTTTCTCCCACCTATCTTGATTACAGCTTGTAACTCATTCAGTCTGGCATTTCTCACGATGTGCTTAATGTACAGGTTGAAATATAAGTGATAGTACATCTCACTAATTAAGGATAATTAATGTTGATAGACACAATATGTAATGTACAGTCCAGTTATCATATTCTATTCTTACATAAGACAGTATCACAGCACAGGTAAATAATCTATATGTTAATACCTCTAGCCAGAACCCAATAATTTAACACTCTTGCTTATTTACAAATTTCCTGAATTTGAATTTGTGTAACCATCTGAGGGATCTAAATCTTGGTTTGTTTCCCCCTTCATGACCTTGAATTATGACCTTCCTAAAATCCCTTTTAGTTCTTGGATGTGAGCTGTATAATTATCTCCATCCTTCATTACTTCCAGAAAAGCACATTACAAGCCAGGAAAGCTAAGTATGCACATTTTTATCATTCAGCCATCTATATATGTCCACTATCAGAATGCACCAATTCTTAAAAAATTGAGCACTTTGGGACTTACATGATAGAGAGAATGCTACTTGATTTCCTATCTCCTTTTCCTTGCTCTAAGTCTTATTTGACTAGCTCCATATTGTTAGCAAAATTATCATGTGTGGACATGAACTCACACACACGCATACAAGCATACACACAGAAAAGAAATAGTATTAAATAGAGGTGTAATGTTTCTGGAATTTTAGAAATCTCTACCTATTCAGAATTCAATATCTTGAATTCCCAGATTCATGACTTTCAAATGTTTAATTAACATCAGTGTCAGTAGTACTGAACATATTAAAGGCCCACAAGTGCAGAGTTAGGACATTCTCAAGAATCCACTGTAAAGATGCATCAAGACAATGACTATTGTGTGTACACATAATGCAGTACATGTAATGAAGAGCTTTAGCTCCTGTGTTAGACAACTAGGGCTCAAATCTGAGATAGGTGTGACCACCAGCTATATGACACTGAGTAAATCACTTTACCTTTCTCTGCCTTAGTTTTCTCATCTATAAAATAGGGATCATACTCTATGGGTTAAAACAACTCACATAAAAACTCTGCAACATGCCTGGCACAGAGCAAATCTTCAAAAAGTGTTATGATCAAAAGAGTGAATATGGTGGACTCGGTCTTGGCTTAGTTTTATTAATTTCACCAACTACTGTCTGCTGAAGACCTTCGTGCTGAAATAGCTCCTCTGTTTTTTATGTTTTTCACAGAGCTGTGCTGTATTTGTTTTGTGTAACACAAATCATTAAGATGGAGTCCCTGCACTTTAGATGTAATACCTAAAAAATCATGCACGAGGGTCATGTAGCCCAACCTCCCACTCAGTGTTTTTCCCTCTATCATATGTCTGAAGGATGATTCAACACTGCTTACACTCTTCCAAGATAGAAATTCATCAAGTCACAATTTGGAAAAAAAAAAGAATTATTGGACAATCCATCTATATTCTTAACTGGGATTTACCTATCTATAAAAATGTCTGTCCACTAGAAAGAACAACTAGCATATCATTTATTAAGTACTTATGTGTCATAATATTTACATGCACTGTCCCTAGTTATCCTCTTAAGATGCTGTTTAAAGTCCTGAAACAAGTTCTTTAACTACCCCCATTATGCTGGCCCGTTTTGCACTTGATTTACTTTGCACTGTCCTTCCAGGGAGTTGTTTTTCAGTAGTTTACTGCTGTTTCATCTGAAAGATGGACCAAGACTTTGAATCATTACCTAGATTTCCTTTACCACAGGATTCAACATATTACTCTAAATTATTTCTCCAAAATTTTCAACATAATTGAATAAAACTCCCAAAGCAAACATTCACTATTACAATCATAAATGCACATACACACACTATCATAAATGCATATTTATTATTTTAATGTCTACTCATGCCTTTCAATGAAATTTCCTAACATAATCCTGTCACATCACTCTCACTCTCCCCTTAGCCACATACTGAGGTAGTGTAGAAGTCTTTTCCAGGAAAAAAAAAAAATTATTGGCTTATTAGATAGAAATGTTACAAATTGTCTATCCAAAGCATAAATCATAAACTTGACCCCTTTTTAAGCTTTCTATTAGGACTGAAATAATTGATACTGACAGAACAAAGAAAAGATTCTCACAACCATAAAAATCACTTTGCTGCTACCAATATAACTGAATCCTACCTCTAATGGATTATATGGCCAGGCCAGCCTCATAATAACATCTAGTAACTAACGCTGTCCATACGCTGGTGTTCAATGGCCAAAGACCCCATTTAATTAAGAAGATGGATTTATATGTGCTAATAATTCAGGTTAAAGCTCTGAGACCATAATATTACTCAAACTAAAGAAAAAATCTTTTTGATTTAATAGACCACCACTTTTTTTCTTGCTGAATAGAATCTCCCATTTCTGAAAGATACCTGATCAAAAGTATTCTTAGAATATCAGTTTTAAGTATATGAAAACATAATATTATTTAGCACATGTTTATATAATTCATGTCAGGATAATTGTCTTCAACTTTAAAACAGATTCTCTTTACAAGGAGGGATTATTAATCTTGTGAAAACCTGATGTTGAGATAAATCTACTTATCAGACATAGACATGGAAAAACATAGCCAGTTTAACTTAGGAGCAAAGTTATCTAGAAATAACTTAATGGGCCCAACCATGTGTGGTTTTTATATATTTCATTATTTGCTCTAGTCATAAATCATGACATGTATATCCCTGGCTAAAACATCTTCTGGGAATAAAGCTCCTTCATTACAAAGTTAATGTTGAAAAGCACTTTGTAAATCAAATGAAACAGAAACACTGAGACTCAGACATGAACTTCAAAAAGTTCCTAGGTCAAAGCTACACATTGCCTCAGGCTGAACAAAGATAGTAGAAGTGATCAGCCCTAGACCATGCTGAGATGTATTTTTGTCAAGCAGCTACTATACACCAGACTCTTTAATAGTGAACCAGACACTTGGATTCAGTTTCCTTTCACTGTGGTGATCACCCTTCACTTTTAGGGCCCCTGGGATCTCCAGCTTTATCTTTGTATCTCTATATCCTATCAGAGCATAGGAAGATCTGCCTTCAGTTATTTACATCCTCTTGTCTGACCTACTAATGATACTCAAATTAGACATTCTGAAATTGGATGTGATATCTTCATCTGCCATGTGCATTCTAAGGTTTTCATCTGTATTGATGGAATGAAAAAAAGGGCCCATCCAGCTGAGGCTCAAGGAAGCCCACTGCTAGAATTATGGACAATGAGAGTTACCTGCTGCCGACTCTTCCTCCAGAATCCATTTCCTCAATGCACTTTGTTTTTTTCCAGAAATGTTTCCTCCTTTCACCAGAGCTCAACTCAAGCCTAACCTCCATTTCAGCCAAACCTACTCTTCTCTTTACCACCTTGAAATTTATCCACAGTAGTTATAAAAACTAGAAAAAGAGAAAGAGGAGTTATGCATTCCACATGCCTCTAGACAGGGCAAAATATGGTTATTTTAATAATGGAAGTTGGGAGAAAGCAACTGGGAAGGAAAAGAACTACCACATTCTTTACAGTTTCATAATGAAATAACTCAGGAATAAAATAAAGAAAAAAATAGTGCTTTACCCATTTGCTTTGTATAAATAGCCAGTACTTAATAGTCAATGTGAATATTTCAGTTTAATTTTTCAATTCCCATGCCTACATTAATTACTCTGATCAGGCTCAAAGTGATGAGTATATGACCACAAGGCCTTAGATTAATTTAGATATCATTAATAGTAAGTACTAGAAACCACAGCAACTACCTCTCATCTCCTTAAAAATTCTCCTTAAATATGTCTATCTGACTTTCCTAATTTATAGAAATTTAATGTAAAAATATTCTCAGTGTGATACATCTATCTAACTTATCTTCCATGTAGAGATTTAGTATCTCTTCATAATATCTCTTTAATAAAGAATTAATGGTGCTTCTGAAAACTAAACAAATGCTTACATTCCCAAAAAAAGCCTCTCCAGTGAGTCTAGTAAGTGTCTAGAAATCTTTACTCCTCGATCTCTAACTGCCTAATAAGAAACCCTCAATTAGGGATGGGAACTCTGAGAGGGAATTCAATATTGCAGAGTATGCCTAAGGATTGAATTATGTAACATGCCATAACCTCCATAATTAAAAGGCAACTGAAATCAGTTCAGTGTTTTCACAAGTCAGGTTGTCATTCTGCAGAGTTACCATGATCATCTGCTTTGAGATATTCCAGTATCATTTGCGGAGAAGGCAATGACACCCCACTCCAGTACTCTTGCCTGGAAAATCCCATGGACGGAGGAGCCTGGTAGGCTGCAGTCCATGGGGTCGCTAAGAGTCAGACACAACTGAGCAACTTCACTTTCACTTTTCACTTTCATGCATTGGAGAAGGAAATGGCAACCCACTCCAGTGTTCTTGTCTGGAGAATCCCAGGGACGGGGTAGCCTGGTGGACTGCCATCTATGGGGTCGCACAGAGTCGGACACGACTGAAGTGACTTAGCAGCAGCAGTATCATTTGCCCAACAAACAGAACACTTAGTTTTAAACCTGTGTTAGTCACTCAGTCATGTGCAACTCTTTGCAACCCCATGGACTATAGCCTGCCAAGCTCCCCTGTCCATGGGATTATCCAGGCAAGAATAGAGGAGTGGGTTGCCATTACCTTCTCCAGGAATCTTCCCAACCCAGGAATTGAACTCAGGTCTCTTGCACTGTAGACAGATTATCATTTGAGCTACCAGGGAGGTGCCCAGAAGTAAGTTAACTAAACAACAAATTTATAAAGATGCATTCATGCATGCTCAGTCATCTCCAGCTCTTTGCAATCCCATGAACTATAGCCCACCAGGCTCCTCTGGCCATGGAATTTTCCAGGCAAGAATACTGGAGGGGGTTACCATATCCTACCTTCAGGGAGTCTTTCTGAGCCAGGTAATGAACCCCACATCTCCTGCATCTCCTGCATTGGCAGGACAGTTCTCTACCGCTGAGCTACCTTAGAAAGCCCTTTATAAAGATGGAGCCAGTCTAATACCTAGGCTTTAACAGAGGCTGAAATGATCACCAGTGTATTAGAAATCACCAATCATTACCAAAAAAACTCTCAGGATTCTGAACAGCATGGAAAACTAAATGGAGGGAAGATTTAAATTAAGGTGTTCCCCCGAAAAACACCTACATGTACAGATTCCCAAATGAAACTGAGGCATCTCCAATTTGCTCAACAGAGATGCCAGAAGCCATGCAACTGAGTAAGGGGTTTGAGGCTGAGCTCATCAGTCTTTCTCCTCAGGAGGCCATTTTGATTGCACTAAAAGAGAAATCATTTTTCTCCTCCTTTAAGCAGTATGATTTGATTTGGAGACTTCTCCCACTAGATTTTGTTAAATAAACAAAAAATGTGAAGCTAACTGCTGCTTATGGGTCTTACTGAATGAATATCTGAAAATGCTTCTTATGCCAAAGAGAATCCTTCTTAATCCCAAATTCCATTACCTATACTTGTTACCTCTACAAATTTGTTAGTCATCAACTTTAAACTCTGAAATTAAATATCTGGTCATGGAATTTGCTCCATTTCTTATACGGGTGCTACTCTAAGAAAAGTTCATCATCTACCAGAAGGAGTTTTAACCAGTTCTAGTTTTAACATGTTCTAAGCAATTTAAGTCTGGTCCTCAGACCTGAAACTCTGCTTCTTATATTGTCATTCCAAAATTCAAATGAGATTTTTTTAATATTAGACTTGCAAATCACAAGGTCAATGATCTCCTACTTATCTATCACTGAATCTAAAATTATTATATATTAGCTCTGTCCCATGAGTTCACCAAAGCCAACACTGAAAGTATTCCAAACGCCCTGATACCTAACAAATTGGAAGGGATAGGCCAGAGCCTTCCTCATACCAGTGCTCATAAACTAGGCTGGGCTCATCTGAAGGAATCTTAAAAATGTTTGGAAAACAGAGCAAGCTGAGATAGGAGGGCCCAGGCCAGAAAAGTTTAATGGGGAAGTGAAAAGAAGGAAGAGTGAACCAAAGGAAAAAAAGGGAAAAACTAAACAGGAGTAGAGTAGGACAGGAACAAACAGAGACCTAGAAGGTCAAAGAGCATGGATGCGAAACATCAGAAATGTAGAGTTAAAAGCCAGTTTCTAAGGATATTCTGTACCTTAAGTGGATTGCCCAGCTGGAGATAGTTGCTGTTTACGTGTCATAAAAGAATTTCTTTTTTATAATTTAGAGATCTGAAGATTTATAAGAGCTCTCCCATTTGCTTTGGCAAACAGAACACATCTTTGTCAACCCTATAAATTCAAGCATTCATCTCTTTCATACTCTCACATCATGGACATATATGTAGATTTATCAAAACAGACACAATCACTATATTACAATTATATGTATTACAATTATATTTAAGTACAGAAGTTAAAATTTCAGGCAGCTTAGTCACAATGAAATAGGATTTCTCAATCTGTTTAATGGACTCTGACACATGAGTTAAATCTAAGATCTTTACTAATTTGTACTCAGGATGAGTACATATTAAAATTTACTCGAACCTCTCTTTTCCCTGAACTTTTCTTCCTGATGATGATTTAAATAAAAAGTCTCACAATTAATTTTCAGAATATAAATGTCTCACTCTTACTTGCCATGAATCATTTTTTAATTGCCCTATTTCTTGACCTAGTGATTATTGCTTGTCTGAATTACATTAGTTTTCCCCACCCTCCAAAAACCAATCTAGATAATATGTCATAACATTATAAAAATTTACAAGTATATGTTATAATACAAAATGAAAAGCTATTTTTAATAAATACATTCAATTATTGTTTTATGGATGCCTTTATCTAGCAGCCATCTATTCAATTCTCTAGTAAGAGAGCTTCAAATGAGTCTTAAATATGGGGAATATTGTTTCCATACTACTAATACCATAAAGATTGCCTTAGTAAAATGGAGTTCATACATAAATGAAAGGAAAATACATTTTAAGTGTCCCTAACTTTTGAAAAAAACAATATACAAATAAAAATCCCCATCTACAGTCAGAATTCTGGATTGAAGCCAAAACCAGTATATAGAATTTGTGCTAACTATGCCTATCTTTTGCCAACTACACATCCTCCTTTTTTTTTCTGGGAAAAAAAAAATTAACTCCGTTTTCAAGAAAAATGCAACTTGACAAGACAGGCTGTATGTCACACATTGAGCAATACCTATTCATTGCTATCTAAATCAATTTTAAGAAAATTAGAGGTGGGAATAATTGACCTGAGACAATGCGTCTTCTTCCTTCCTATACACTCAAGAGCACACAGCATACACAGCATCTTAAGATTCCATATGTCCTGTTTTTACTAAAGCTGTCTCTTCCATTCCTTGGTATCTCAGAAGCAGGAACTAGATGTTATTGATTACTGCACCTTCCACAAAATGTTGGCACGTGGCCTCACGGCAAGAAGTCACATGTCATGGTACAAACACAGTGGCTTTGGAAATTAGATACTGCTCAGTTTGATTCTCAGACATGTTCCTAATTTCTCTGAGACTAATCTGAAGTGTCATTATAAGGACAATATGAGACAATTTAAATTAAAGCATATAGCACAATACTCAGTACATTGTATGATGTACTTCCATACAGTACTTCCATATTTGAATACTCAGTACATACATTGTATGTACTGAGTATTAGTACATATTTACTGGATACATAAATATTCATTTACTTCCTTCCTTCACTAAAACTAAGAAGACAACTATTTACACAAATATTTTAAAACCAAATAGTTTGGTAATGTTTCCGCCTGAGAACCACTGTAATAAATGATCTTTTAAAGTGTACATTTGATAGTGTGACCACACTGTTTTCTATATAGTTAGTAAGTCAAAGAGAAAAAAATTACTTAAGACACCATTATTGTCATGGATGAAATAAAGACAGTATAGTTTAAAATTTCATCAAGAACCTAAAACCCTGAAAGACATACTAAGAAATATTTTAGTTAACATGCAGTATTTAAGAAACCTGATTTTCAAAGAACTACATAGATGTGACTAGAGATACATTCTAGGAGCACTTTCATAAATCCCTTGACTAAGAAAATAAGCAAAGGAAAATATATATATATATATTGGCCAAGAGTACTTTCTCCTGTTATAGGTGTCTTAGTACCCTCCGAAGTTCTAAACAGAACAGGCTGCCTTGGGACTTCCCTGAGGTCCTGTGGTTAAAATTCCACACTTTCAATTCAGGGGACATGGGCTTGATCCCTGACCAAGGAACTAAGATTCCACACACTGCACAATTCAGCCAAAAAAGAAAAGAAAAGAAAGAAATGGCTGCCTTGAGAACTATCATTAGCTAAGAAAACCAACAGTTAAACCAGAAAATAACAAAGTAAATTAAAATTTTTTATTGTGAGTCCTGATCTAGGGGTCCACCCTGCCAATTTCCAAACCAAGGAACTCTGTGGCAAAATTCTTAGAATCAAGCAATAAAATGTATCAAATTTAAACTAAATGTTTAAACTTTACAACATTAATGTTACAAAGTTTTAAATGTTACAACATTATGTTTTAAACATTACAACCTTACAAACAGGTCAGTCAAGATTGCTACTTCCATATTTGTGCACACTGCCATTTAGTCACTCACAGGGGAAGATCCTTTTGAAGAAAGCAACTGTGCTTTATTTATATAGTACAGCTTCTTCACCCTCCAAGAACCTAGCATTATTATGTAAGTAGATATTTAGATAGCATCAATAAAATTAAAATAAATGAATATAATAAACAGAATATGGCAAAAAAAAAAAAGTAAGCATGATAAAGTCTGAGTCCTTTAAATGAAGAGAGGTGCCTGCTATCATCACAGCATCTCAGTATCATTAATAGTAATAACCCTCTAGGGCATTATAACTTTTCAGTACTTATCAGACATAACACAAATTCAATACAATCAGTTAGATGTAAAATACAGACTTAGTAGCAACCAATATCAGGATCAGTTAGCCCAGATCCAGTATAATTATTGTCACTGCACAATATTATACAACTTAAGGAGATAGAGAAAAAACTTTGGCAGAGCTAATTCTACCTCCACCTAAATAAATACCTAAAAGCTCATATCCAATATGATTTTACTTCTAAATGCTTTGCAGGTTATAATTGTGCCTCAGATCTACAGTTATACCAAATTGACAATGCCAAAAATTATCTTTAAACCCTCTATAGTACACTGCAGGATTTCTAAGAATATGATAAACACACACATTCATACATACATAAGCTATTATGGTCAAGCTTGCAACTGACCATTTTATAATAATGTTCTATAAAACATTATTATAAAAGTTCATTTTTCAAAAAGGATTTATATATGTATAAAAGTTGATGTAATGTACATACTTTAAATTATATTAATAACATTTTTCACATAATATTGCTAGAATTTCAAGAAATGTTCAAGTTATTTTAAAAGACTTCTATTAAAACTAATATAGAACTCCATGTCACTTTGTTTAACATCTAAATATGTATACCAATTAATTATTTGGTATGAATATTAACAACCTCAGTCCTTTAGGAAAATATCCTTCTGATCAAAGAATCTGAAATTTGACTCATTCTGCAGATAGTTTCCTGTATGTTGAAAGCACACGGCTATGTGCCAAAATGAAACAAACCTAAGTGCCAAAATTGGGCCAGTATAAGGTTGTTTTCAGTTGCTTTCATTCTCTACTAGGATGGAAGGACACGAAGATAAACAAAGCACACATTTGTTCTTAGAAAAAGACTGTGGGGTTTCCATGGCTCATCATAGTGATCTAGCTCTTCTGCTACATTTTAATGTTTAGCTGAATCAATTCAGAATACCCTTCAGAACACAGATGAAAATCGTGAAATGACCCATATTAGAAAAAACCTTGATTCAAGTTGTCTGCATTTTATGATGATAAATGAGAGATGAAAAATCACTAGATATAGACTGTTCAATTGAAATATGGAGGCTGGGTTTATCCGAAAATATCTGAGCTGACCTCTGGGGTTCCACAGACCAATAGCTCTCTTTCACTTAAGCAAGTGTAAGGTTCAACTGGGGCGCTCATTACTTCATAGATTCCTGGGTTCCATCCACAGAGATTCTGTGCTGGTTATCTGGGGTGGAGCCCACAAATCTGTTTTGCTAACCATCTTCTGGGTAATGCTGATGTCTTTGGTCCATGGACCAACCACATTTTCAGAAACTGTCATGCACTGTCTTTGGTTGTGGGATTAGTCACCTCTACATTCTAGGACCCCATCACAATCCAACTCTGGTCACAGCTAAATCACAGAAAGGAACCTTATCAAAGGTTAAGAAATATGTATTTAAAATAATCTTGAAATCCTTTCCCAACATAGTCATTGAAACCAACCCCATAAATGCCAATTTTCTAGCTCGAGTTTTGTGACACATTAGGTTATCTCCAATTATCTCCAGGGATGATATAACAGTTTCACAAAATTAATTTTACTCCATGTTAATTGAACAAGGTTCACATCTGAAAAATGAATGTAAAATTTGTTGGTTGAAATGAAAGTAAAGAACAGCTGAATCCATTAACTCTGCTCCTATAACCTAAAGCTCTTTGCTTAATTTTGTTAAATTCATTAAGGATTTTGCTTTTAACTTGGACCCTGTGCTTCATTCTAATAGAGTGGCAAAATGCTATGGTCAAGCTGCAAACTATTTATGGAAGGGTAATTACAAATATGTAAAGGCTCTGATGAGCCCAGTAAATGGCAGCGGCAGGCACCACCACTCTATGGTTAAGGAGATAGTGAAAGAAAGGACATGTAAGTCATCTAATGTTCTAAGTCCAAAATGAGGTATTGAGAATTAAAAGGATAGTTCTTAAAAATTGATGCTTTATCACTATCTTCAGACTAGAAGTAATATTTTTTTAAGGAATTTTTTTTTCCAGAGTGGCAGAATATCTTTCTAGAAACAAACATAAAACCTAATTACCAAGCCTTGGAAGAAAGAAAAAACCTTGGTGAAAAATTACAAGGAAATATTATTCAACATTTCCCCCAACACATTTATATAGCTAGTTGTGGATTTAGCAAGCTGGAACTTGAGGTGAATGTGTGTGTTGGGGGAGGGAGTAGAGAAAGCCCTACTGCCTCACTGAAGCAGAGGTTCTGTATGAGCTGGAGAACAGGAGAAATAATTTGAGAAGGAGAACATAATACAAATTATGTGAAGTCCTAAAATCAAAGCAGAAGAAGTTGAATTTAATGAAGTCGGTAATAGGGAGCCACAGAAGATGTTAAGCAATCGTAACACGTTGAAAATCATTTTTGAAGATCAAGCTGGTAGACTTGAGTGAGAAGGATGAAGTGATAACAAAGAGAAACAGAGGCAAATTCAAGACCCATCCCTAGAAAATGCAGGCAAGAAATATAAACACCTTGGGTAAAGGAATGAACAGTAAACATTACAGTAATCAAGTGAGTGGGGGGGAGAGGGAGGAGGTCATAAGCCATAACAACTGCAAAAGAAAATAAATTTGGACAAGAAAAAAAAAAATCCATCATTTTTATCTTTAAAGTAGAGAGCTATATGTTTTGTGTGTATATGTATATAAATGTATATATATTTATCTAGTTCTCTGATATGTCAGTTATATGTATAGTTTATACATATTTATTTCACACATTTATAGGCCTGAAGGTGGTGGAAAGCAGCACAATAGCTTATAGGTTCTTAGATCACAGATCCTTTTGATCTTACAAAAAGGAAAAAGCAAGGATGAAAAGGAATCCACTAAAAGTGTACAAGGAATCCAACAAAGCCGTACCTAAATTTTGCTGCTGACCAGCCAGTCATTTAATAAATACCTCATGAGGACCATTCATGTACCAGCCAATGCCTTAGATGCAAGACGCAAGACAAATACATCTAAGCTAACTCCTCGGAGCACCACAAATATATAAGAATCTGTCCTCTTCCTCTAAAGCAGTTATAAACTTGAAAACCAAGCACCAAAGGGAAATCACTGTTTTCCCTAGAACAATAACAAAACTGTTTCATCCTTTGCTACAGAAAGTCTGAATTACAGGATGACAAAAAAAGGTACAATTCTCCTGAAAGCAAAAGTTTAAGCACTGTTTGTTCCAGTTCGTCTTCATGAAAACATCCATGTAAGTTTATAGCATAGCTTTTATAGTTCAAAAAGATGTAATCAACCAGGTGTTGATTACCTAAAAGAAAAGAGAGAAGGAAGGAGACAGGGCATGCTTAATCTTTTCCTGGTGTTATCCTTTCAATAAGAGAAGCACAGATTTTTGCCAGTTCATTACAGAACCTGATGACATTTACATGTTCAAACACATACTCCATTTAAATGAATGCATTGTGATTATTATAATTAAGTTCCTACCTGAAATTTATAATATATGCTAAAATAAACTGCATTTATTTTATTTTGCAGTCTCCTATACTGTATTGGTCAGAATGCCTTTGGGCATATTTCTTACATGTATAAATCTAAATGGTAAAGCAAATAAATAAGTGGGCTTATTTAAGCAAGTTCTCTTGCTATTTCTATATACTCTTCTTTCCAACAAAGGAAAATAAAATGGGAAAGTAAAGGCAATTAAAAATAGGTAACTTTAATAACATCTTTAAATCTTAGGTACACAAGATCAGAAAATTAAAAATCAAGTTTGTTTGTCAGAAGTCATAGTGAGTGAAATTATTACTATAAAAACTTTAAGTACACTGATCTACAGGGTCCCAACTTTTTTGAAGTTTCAGAAACCTAAATTCCAAAGAAACCAAAGTATTAGCAACTTGAACAGAGATTAAATTGCCAAAAAAAAAAAAAAAAAAAAAAAAAAAGGGAAAAAACCACCCAAAACTGGATTAATGAATTCTTGACTGGAGAATTTTTGATGCAAAATTCCTTAACACCATATGATACAATACATAGTATGCTACAAGACTAAAGCATGATAAATTCAACTATTCTCATCAGTTAAAAAGTTATGTGTGTGTGTGTCCGCACACGCACACACATGCGCGTCTATTGACCAATAGTGATTTATAAAACCAGAGGGCTTCCCTGTGGCTCAGCTGGTAAAGAATCTGGCTGAAATGTGGGAGACCTGGGTTCAATCCCTGGGTGGGGAAGATCCATTGGAGAAGGGAAAGGCTGCCCACTCCAGTATTCTGGCCTGGAGAATTCCAAAGAGTGTATAGTCCATGGGGTCACAAAGAGTCGGACATGACTGAGCAACTTTCACTTCACTTTCATGCCACTGACCAATAGTGATTTATAAAACCAAAGCTCCAAATGCCTTTGGCAATGTATTTTATTTTGCCAAATAAAAACAGCAATGATGCTAAAAACTTGTTAACACAAAGAATACAGTTTTAAAAGACTTTAGAATATCACTTTGTCTGCCATCTTTTCAAATAAGTAAAATCTCTTGTTAAAACAGTGTCAAGTTTTATATAATTAAAATTACAATAAAATAACACGTTACATCTGAATCTATAGACACTTTAAAACACTTAAAGGGTTTTGTAAAATATCATCCTACTACATATAACCTTTTAAAATTCAAAAGTTGCACTGCTTCTCATTTTAATGTATGTGGTTTTGTTGTACAATTAAATGCATCAGACAGAACACAATTAAGGAATGGAACATTAGTATCTGTTTTATCCTCTTTGAACATACAGATGTTAAATGATCATACCTCACCAGTACATGCCTACTGCAACTCGTGTTTCACTTTCCAAACACTCAGGGTTTAAAACAGAGCAGACTGCACTTTTGATAACATCTGCTACAACAAATAACAAAAAAAGAGTGTGAAGTCTGATGAATGTTTAAACAGAACATTTTTTATGGATCAGCTAAATCTTTTCTGCTTTTTAATTAAAAGTAAAGAAAATGGAACTTAATTATCCTGTAAAGATTAGCTTGTGGGCATCTTCCTGTAAATTACTTCTAATTGAAAGCAAATTGTCAAGTGACATTCAAAGTACTGTCCTTTAAAACACAGCTGTTCTACTGCTGATTTCAGTGCATTGCAGTGTTTTCTTGTTACAATATGGCATATTTGAATATTTTAACAATTTCACTGGTTTTGTATAGATTTCCATTTAACATATCTTAATCACATTTCTTCCTGTAAAAAAGTTAGCATCCGTAAGTGCTTTGCAGCATTTTGAGCCAGCCTATCATGAGAGCACTCCACTGAGGTTTACTTTTTAAGACTTGCTTACTTAAAGTACCACTACATCTGGACAATTACGGTCCAGGAAGTGGGCAGTTACACTCATCAGACTACTGTCACAACCCAAGTCTTTATGATACCTGTTTAAGTCAGTCACAGTTTATTGATGCTCTAAAATGTATTAAAAATTCAAATGAAACTCATATTAGAAACCAAAAACAAACAATTTTTCAGAATTTAACACTTAACAGAAACTCTAGTCCTTTAAAAAATTTTAAATAAATGCCTCAAGGGTAATATGAAGACAGCTAACATAGGAGTTCTGATATAAGAATTTATTAGGAAGACTAGTAAGTAGCAAATGAGAAACACAAATGTACTAACCCACAAAACCCATTTACATATTTATCCATCCACCAACTACAGTTGGTTGGTTACCATTGCTTGATGCTGTACTCAGCTCTGGAGGCAGCACAAGAAATAAAATCAACAAAGTCCCAGCTCTAATGTAACTTACACCTCAGAAGAGGGAGAAAGAAGGTTAATTATAAATAATCTCTGGTTCTTGGGTATAGATTTTTTTAAAACAATCTAACAACAAGAAAGTGTTTGCTTGCATGAAATACTTTTTAGGTGAGGTACGTGCTTTGGAGAAAAATAAATCAGAGTAAGGTGACAGCCATGGACAAAAGAAGGTGATACTCTTACGTGAGGTGGTCAGAGAGGCCTCTCTAGTAAGGTGACATCTGAGCAGACCCCAGAGTGAATTTATGATGAGAGGGAAACACACACACGGTGTGTAAGACAGTACTGGAAAGGGGCCCTTCAAAAGAATTAGGAAAGGCTTCTAAAAAGAAGAATTTTGACAGCCCAAGAAAATATCAATAGTTGGAAAAAGACCAAGTTAGGAAGTGAAAGATTATTAACCATGTTTGAAGATTTATATGTTTGCTTAGACAGTAAAGTAACTCAAACCAAGAGCCCAACTAATACTACTTAATCTCCCCAGGTAAATAATTTATGTTCCCAATCTGAACATAATTTGAACAACACTAATGCTGTTCCCCAAAGTGAAATGATCTGTATGAATTCCTCTAACTGTAACTGACTGGTATAGATAAATAGGTAGGTAGGTACGTTGGTTGGAACACAGGCGGGCAAATAGATAAGGTTTCAATATTAACATTTAAAGTTTTTTTTTTTTTTTTTTTTTCAAAAAAGCAAAAAAGCATTATATAACCATGCGGAATTAAATCTTAACTGCAAATCGAGCTCTGCTTTTTATGGCAGTATGTGTGGAGGAGACTGGTGGTGATGGTTTAATCGTTCAGTCGTGTCCAACTCTTGCAACCTTACGGACTATAGCCTGCCAGGCTCCTCTGTCCATGTGATCCTCCGGGCAAGAATACTGGATGGGTTGCCATTTCCTTCTTCAGCAGATCTTCCTGACCCAGGGATTGAACCCAGGTCTCCTGCACTGCAGGCAGATTCTTTACTGACTGAACTATGCAGGAAGACTGAGGAAAGGATAGAAAGTGAAAGTGAAATTGCTCAGTGTTGTCTGACTCTTTGCGACCCCATGGACTGTAGCCTACCAGGCTCCTCCGTCCATGGGATTCTCCAGGCAAGAGTACTGGAGTGGGTTGCCATTTAATAGAAAGCTAAATCCTGACTCTTATTCTCATCTGTTCAAATATATCAGCATATCCAGAGAGAAAATATGAGAGGGATAATATATATGAGAAGGAAAATAAAGATGATACAAGGAACTGTGGATGCTTTTTGTTTTAAAGTCATAGCAAAAGAAGTGAAAAACTAAATGCAAAAAAGGAGTACTACCTAGACTTGTTTACAAATTAAAGTTATGCTCTTCCTTAGCACTGAAATGGTGTGTGGGTATGCATGTTGCCAATATCACAAATACTATTAATTATCTCTAATGAAATTCACCGAAGGGGTTTTAAAAACTATGTCCTAGATACCATATAAGTTATAACTGAGACTTTTACTATATAGGAAAAAAACACATTTTAAAGCATGTAATGAAAGAAGCAAGCATATTATAGTTAGGAATTTAAAAGCTGCTAAACTAAGCTTCTACAATGGGCACAAAATTAAAACACTATTTTATGAAAGAATATTTGAACCATCCAGCAGTGTGCAAAATCAACACACTATCTATGGGGCACTCAAGGCTTGGTCCTAAATGTTAGAAGTCTAAAATTTAGATTAGACAGCAGCTAGCCATAATTATCGGACACGACTGAGCGACTTCACTTTTCACTTTCATGCATTGGAGAAGAAAACGGCAATCCACTCCAGTGTTCTTGCCTGGAGAATCCCAGGGACAGAGGAGCCTTGTTGGGCTTCCGTCTATGGGGTCGCACAGAGTCAGACACGACTCACGCGACTTAGCAGCAGCAGAAGCCATAATCATTACGTTTAGTATAAGAAGTCATTCTAAATACACAGTTTTCTCACTTCAGTATAAGAACAACCTGAAGGACTTGTTAAAATCCAGCTTTCTGAACCCCACCACTCTGTTCTGAATCAGGAGGTCTGGAGTAGAGTTCAGGAATTTGCCTCTCTAACAAGCTCCCCGAGGGATGCTAAGGTTGCTGGGTCCAAGGGAAATTGCAATCATTTTAGCTAAATAAATTTCTCCATTAATTAAACACTAAGTTTTTCTTTTATGTAAAAACTGGACCATTTTATCTATAGAGAAAATGGTCCCCTATCTTTTTCACAGCAATGATTTGAACATACCTTTTAAAGAAGACAAACATTTGATTTGGGGAATAAAGAAATATTTCTCTCCTATTAATATTCCAGATTTCATTATTTACACTTCTAATCAGCAACATTATCTGTAAACCAAATTTAATCATTAGATATGTAAAGACAATAGGCACGATTTCACAGCAGCACAGGTTTCAATGAAAGGATTTTGAGTTAGAATTTTTAAGTGCAAAATTGAATGTGTATCTAAATATTCCAGTTAGATTTGATGCTTATTTCACAACTTTGAAATAAGATAGAATATAGTAATTTTCACACCAGAGGAAGTATGACAATTTTGTATCCTCCAAAAATCACCAATAAATAGATGAATGAATGAATAAACCAGGTCCTAATATGCTAAAATATGCACAAAGGTAAGAATTTATTCAACTCTTCAGTGTCCAAAAGGAAATAGAATTTGTTCTTCTTTGCTCCTCCCTTGACAACCATCTTTCCCTCCTTCTTAACCAATAATCTTCCATTTCCTTGAACTTTCAGCTCAAGATTCACTCAATACAAAAGCTTGTCTATCTAACTTAGATCTACCTACAGTACTCTATTCCTTTATTTATCTGATATTTCTTCCCGGAATAAATTTACTATTTAAATATTTCACAAACTTTAGAGTGGAACTTTCTGTCTTTTTTCTGTACCCAGAGTACCTAGAATAAACACATAATGAGCAGTAGGTTACCATGTTTCATTACATTTCAAACCCATCCGAGTCCAGGGACTAACTCATAACTCTACACCTGCATTGCTTTAACAGTTTCTCAGATGGGCTGCCTGCTTTCAGCCTCTGTACAAATTATGTTTGATGATATCATACTCTGCCCAAAAGTGTATGTTGATATTCCAGAATCAATGAGTTCTAGAATTTCTAAGGATGTTAGAACTCTAAAAGTTTAATACCAAAACTATGAAAAAATGTTTTTCTTTATCCTTTCCTTCTGGTCTCTAATCTCCTAAAAAGTACTATATATCCTTTAACCCACTAATCTTACTGCTTGAAATTTATCCTTCCAGAAAAACCTAAAAGATGTAAATGATGATATACATTAATTTAGTTCTTTCAGAAGTTACAAAAGTTGGATACTAGCCAAATGCCTTAACATAGAATGTTTCAACTGCAGCAAATCCGCTAAGAGACCACAGGACAGAAATGCAAAATTAAAATCAATAAGACCATATATAAATATGGAAAATATTTCTTATAAGCATAATAAAATTATATATCTACCATGATTATACATGTAAATATAAATACTGACATACAGAACATAAAAACAATCCATGTAATAGGGTAGTCATATATATTTTTTATATTGCTTTTGTAAGAAATTGAGGTCACTATACAATGAATATAGACTTCTTCATCTTTTATATCTTCATATAATGTATGTAACGAACTTTATCATTTAGAATGATGATGCAGAGTTTCTACAAGGTCTTAAATTACCATATGTTTCATTATGTTCACTTAAAGTGAATATAAACTTCAATGGAGAATTTCAGTAAAGGTTGTACGTAATATGTTAGTTTCTGGATAACCATCAGTTAAGTTCAATTAATCAAAATACTCGTTGGTTCATTCCAGGTTTTACCTTGTATTGTGTACAAGAATAACCAAGAGCAGATGGGTTTTGTTGTCACTTTCTTTGTTACAAGTTTTGTACACAATTACAGACCACATTACCTAGGGCCCTCAGAACTGAATAGGAATCGAGCAGCTCAAGTCCAGGCCAGTCCTTTGATAAGGTATGTCTTCCACTATTTTTCATCCTTGTTACATTGAATTTTCATATGGATTTAACAATGGATAAATAAAAGCCAGAATAGCTCCATGAGTGACTTATTTTCTTTTCAAAATTCTGGCATTAAAAAAATCCAGTACCTAATCAGTTAATACTAATGCCTTCAAAGACTTTGCATGTCTACTAAATAATAGTGCAACCTTATAGTGGGACAATTTAAACCCAGGCTCCTGGGACTCATTTATCATCTTTTTCTGTAACCCCATAACAGTTCTTTTGGAACTGAGGAAGAAGATAAATGGATCCCTGAGAAACAAATATTTACAAACCTTTTGAAAATGCTGTTTAAGTAGGAAAGGAAATATTCTATTATCTACACTGATCATATGAGAATTCACTTTGCAGGATCAAGTGGAGTGTGAACTGTTCAACCTCATAAGCATTTGCAAATAAAATCAAACAATTCCAGATTTCAAACTTATAAACAAAATTCCAAATCCCAGTCATCTTTTTACATAATTACAAAAGGGTATGCTGACTTCCTATTAATAAATGGATTATCTAATATATGGAGTATCCACCAGTACCTTTATTGGCTTACTGTTGTGTACACCCTCATTACCTGGTCCTCAAAAAGAAATGAATAGAAGTTGAAATGCAAACACTATCAATAGTAAACTACAATCCTTGAGTTTCACATGATCACCGCACACATTAACCATTAGCATACTCTTTCTCTTAGTTGGAATAAGAAACATTTTCTTCTACAGATGCATCGGAGAAGGAAATGGCAACCCACTCCAGTGTTCTTGCCTGGAGAATCCCAGAGACGGGGGAGCCTGGTAAGCTGCCATCTATGGGGTCGCACAGAGTCAGACAAGACTGAAGCAACTTGGCAGCAGCAGCAGCAGCACAGAGTATTTGTAAAACTGAGTAATATTACAATACCTTCAGTGTTTCATTTCACCTTACTGACACAGAAAAAGCCAGAGAGAAACACATCAGTATTTTGACCTCAATGAGCCATGATGAAATCTGAGATTTGTAATTTGATGAGACTGTGCTGAGATAATACAGAACCCTCTCCCCTAAATTCCTGGAAAAGCATTTGAAATCATAAGATGGTAGATTATAAATCTTGGCTTCCTGTACAAATGACTTTGTTAAAAAAAAAAAGGAATACATAAAAATGTAAAACATACAATATTCAGCATTATATAATACTGCTTTTTGTTATTACTATTCCCTTGTTCCTTACTACATGATTATTTATCTATGTAAACTATGTGACCTGTGGAAATCACAAAATACTAACAAGATTTATTTATAAAAGGAAGAACGTCTAGAATTTACTTCTGTCAACTGATCCTGTCCCAACATTTTAAATATCACACACACACATACATACATACATACACACACACACACACAGGTCTTCTCAATGTTCTCATTAAGTTTGATAACAGTATTTTAGAAAAAGAGTTCAATACTACTGCATTGAGGTAATTTATCAGGGTAGCCTGTGACTTAGACACAACCCCTAGTATGTTGTTCTATTTTCTTTATCATTTTTTGTTTTCTTTGTTATTATTTTTAATATGGTAAACATGTCCAACGGCTGTAATATGTTTCCCCAATCCCATATGAATGATAAAGACAAGCTACTAATTTGAAATTTAAACACTTGAATAAGCCAGAAGGGGGATAAAACAGAAACTGTAAGAGAGCATAATGGAATGGAAATTGCTCAAACTAACTGAGCGAGAGGGCAGAGCACACTGACCCGGGCCCCGTCTCTGAATGAAGCAGAGGGATGTCACAGGCCACCTCTGGGGCTGGTCGTGTCACTGCCGGTTTGCTAAGCTGTTCTCTCTCTCTGCCATACCTGCTATATAACAACTAAATGTTAGAAACTTCAGTCATCATATTTGAAATGTAACCTCTCGCAGACAGGAAAAACAGTACTCTACGCTGCGGCTTCTGAGTTTTCACACATCTCATATTGAATATGCATTAACTTTTCACAGTAAGATTTATAAATGTGTTTTATTAACTATAATACAAAAATAACGTGTTAAAATAACTTAGTGAGACTATACCAACTCTAAGCTACATCTCACAAGCTATGAGAAAATAAGGTTCTTGTTAATATCAATGACTAGAAGTTTCATGTTCCATATAGGCTTTTGATTCACGATCAGTAAATTGGATTTCTAATGGTAAAAGAATAATCACATTAGAGTGAATACTTAAAAGGGCTTTCAGTAAATTTTTCTATCTGATGCCTAAGGGTTTCCAGGGGATTTTATATTATCTTAAATTGTCTAAAGTTTCCAATAACATACTTTCTTAAACAAGTGAATAAAAGGCCCCAGATTTCTACCCATAATTCTTTGTTTAAGGCTGCGTGGCACTTCTGGGCTGACATTTCATTCTCTATTATAGGTGTAGCTGCATCTGGTTTCCTCAAACAATAATCCACATGAGGGTAGGAACCATGTTTCTAAACTGACTAGGGTTTACTCAGTATTTAAGTCCGCGATCCATTAGTAGGCATTCCCACCTACAGGATCACATCTTTGTTTTTAGCAAGTTTAACTTGTTTAGTTTTTTCTGATCTTAATATGTCTTTCATACCTGTGTACATATTTTAAACACCTTTACTGATGTATAATTGACATAAAAACTACATGTATTCAATGCATACAATTTGGTGAGTTCAGATATACGCATACACCTGTGGAAACCGTCAGCACAATCAAACAGACATACAATTTTCACCTTCAGAAGTCTTCTTCTGTTATATTTATTGTTGGATACTTCCATCTTGCAGAATCATTTCCACTGAAAAAATGGGGTTGTGAAAAGAGCCCCTCAAACCTGGTTCAAACATTTGCTCTGTCAACTGCCGTGTCACCCAGAAAGATGTCTCCAAAATAGGTTCAATTTTACCTGTCCTATATAAAATAGGATAAATCAGATAAATAACATAAACAAATTAACCATATATAAAATGCTAAGCTAGGGACTTCCCAGGTGGCACTAGTGGTAAAGAACCTGCCTGCCAATGCAGAAGATGTCAGAGACACAGGTTCAATCGCTGGGTCAGGAAGACCCCCTGGAGAAGGGCATGGCAACCCACTCTAGTATTCTTGCCTGGAGAATCCCATGGACAAAGGAGCCTGGTAGGCCACAGTCCATGGGGTCGCAAAGAGTCAGACACGACTGAAGCAACTTAGCACACACAACAAAATAGGAAAAATCAGATAAATAATGTAAACAAATCAAATATATATAAAATGCTAAGCAGAGTCTCCAATACATAGGAGGTTCTCAAAAATTGTCCTGCCTTCTTCAGAAGTAATATGTGATGCACAAGTATGTTTAACATGACTGTATATCATTGATTACCAAAGTAATGAAGGAAATAAATCTTTATTATATTCCCCTCCTATAAAGTTTAATATCATACATAACACTTAAAACAAGCAGGCCAAGAATCAAATCTATCCACTCATCTTACAATATCTATACCACAATAGTATTTAATGTCTGTTTTTTCTTTTTCTAAGTTCAAGAGAAATCATTCAAATATTTGTCAATTTCAAGGACATTGCAGTTGCTCAGCAAATCTCCATTGAAAAAAATGAACACTATAATCAGAGGAAATTGAATATTTAGAAATATTGTACATACACATAATAAAAGAGACATTAAAAAAAAAGTCTGTGTGTTTGAAAAATGCAATTTATTCTGGAGTTAGTTACAATAGTGTAAAGAACACTCAAATTTCCACTTTCTCTATTACACTAATCTCAACGATGATGACCCATGAAGGGAACAATATTTGATGGGATATTTTTTGGCACACCCATTGTGTTTGGACAAGATGGACAGCATTTTTACCCCTTGAGCCAATCTGCTCAACAGCAGATATGAAAACATCACTTGCTAGCCAGCCACACACTTGGAAAAGCTTCCATACCTTTCAGAAAGTATAAGCTTCCCTGATGGAAGAAATTATGCTACTGTATATGGAATTCAGTCATAGCACATCTCCTGACTCTGTTATCTTCAAAATCACAATACCTTTTTGAAAAGAACCCCAATAAACTGAAGATAACAGCACAGAATGGTGCTCAACATGACTGCCTTTCAAAAGATGAAAACAAGAATAAAACTGAATTTTGGTAAAACGATATAGAACACTGTTGTGTGTTTAAAGATCTAGAAAAAGCTCCAGGTTTCTGAAAGCATGTTTGGTAACCTATTATTATTGATTAAGACACAGAAAAAATTATTTCATAAAGATACTTAAAATTTATTAGCTGAGTTCACTTGTTTTGATGTTAAAGTGATTTCATCTCAAAACCATAAAAATGTTTTGATATATTCATACATACATACATCAGTTTCCTAATCAATAAGGTACACACAATAACATGTTTTTACCTTTGCCATGGGAATAATATACACATATATTAGATTACAATACAATTTGATTTTCTTAGGTTAGGGGGAATCATAGTCATTGCTGGTATTTCTCATTGTTTTTATATGGATCATTTCTTATCCCATAATAAAAACATCCATGAATGTAAAGTTGTAAAAATATTGTATTTTATATCAGTATTAATCAGTTACTCATACAGATGGTTGAACTCAAAATTGATCAGAGTACCACACTATCATTGTGCATAACTTAATACAAAGACAATGACTTATGTATCTTTCTACTGTGGTACTTAGAATCAGACACATACAAACAGGGCAAAGAGAAATAGATCCAGGAACTGTAACATCTGAAGGCTACACAATTGGGAACCCTCTGTAAGAGGATACAAAATTATGCTGTAAGGTATATATGAAAGTAAATATTTATTTAGAAAAAGACATCTCGGTAAATTTCAAATGTTAAAAATGAGACAATTATTTTTTTCTGCTCAATCTCCCCTTACCAAAATCCCAATAATACTTGTGGCCATTCCTAAGTGTGGCAGAAGGAAAGTCAAGATGGAAAGAATTATCAGACTAATTGTAGTTAAAACATCTTCACTTTGAAAATGTTATAAAAATATCTGATCCCACTGCTTGAGCCCCTCCCAAGGCCTTAGAAAGGGCCTCAGCAAGTGACAGTCCTGACCCCTCTCATTTAGTTCCAGGAGAGTTGATTGTTACTGATTTAATAACAAACATGAGTACGACTTGACAGGTACCAATTAAATCTTTCTAGAATTCACCAGAGAGTCTCAAAACATTCCAAGGCCCATCTAGAGTATGAAATGATTCAGGAATCTATGTCACCCATGTTGCCCCTTAACTCCATAATCCCAATTGCCCCCTCCCTTTTAAGGATCTATCAAATAATAAATCTAGCAAGTGATTATCCAGGCAAACCTTCACTTGATTTCTTTCAGGGACAGGAGCTCTCTCCCTTACAATGAAGGCCATTCCATTTCAGACAGCTCTAACTGTTCCACATGCCAAGCTCAAATCTGCCCTCAGTACATAGAACACAGACTCACAATGCTCTTTCAAGCTATTTTTTTCTAAGCTAAAAAAATAGTGAATTCCTCCTCTGCATGAGTTCCTCATATCTGGGTATAGCCCTCATATGAAACCTGTAATTTTCTTTTCCTATTAAACATCTCTAATTCCTTCAGCTATTGCTTAATGTTAACAATCCTCCAGACAAGATATTGAAGGAGGACATGAACATAATACCCAAGATGTGTCTTGCCAGGACAAAGTACAGCAGGGCTCCCTGTTAATTGTTTAATACTGAAGAATCATTTTGGACTGCAACT
Organism: Bubalus bubalis; assembly: GCF_019923935.1. NCBI lineage: Eukaryota > Metazoa > Chordata > Mammalia > Artiodactyla > Bovidae > Bubalus > Bubalus bubalis. Next base: position 22,880,639 of record NC_059171.1, on the reverse strand, counting down.
TCCATTGAAGACTCACAATTAACTGAAACATCTATAAAGTTTTCATTTTGCCAGCATACAAGGGTCAATCTTCTCTGATGTTGTTCAGTCATTCAGTCATGTCTGACTTTGTGAACCCATGGACTGCAGCACACCAGGATACCCTGTCCATCACCAACCCCCGGAGCTTGCTCAAACTCATGTCCACTGAGTCGGTGATGCCATCCAAACAATCCGTCCTCTGTTGTCCCTTTCTCGTCCTGCCTTCAATCTTTCCCAGCAATAGGGCCTTTTCAAATGAGTCAGTTCTTCACATCAGGTGGCCAAAGGATTGGAGCTTCAGCCTCAGCATCAATCCCTCCAATGGATATTCAGGACTGATTTCCTTTAGAATTGGCTGGTTTGATCTCCTTGCAGTCCAAGGGACTCTCAAGAGTCTTCTCCAACACACAGTTCAAAAGCATCAATTCTTCAGCATTCAGCTTTCTTTATGGTCCAACTCTCACACCCGTATATGACTACAGGAAAAACCATAGCTTTGACTACACAGACCTCTGTTGGCAAAGTAATGCCTCTGCTTTTTAATATGCTGTTTAGTTTTGTCATAGTTTTTCTTCCAAGGAGTAAAGTGAAAGTGAAGTCGCTCAGTTGTGTCTGACTCTTTGCGACCCCATGGACCCACCAGGCTCCTCTGTCCATGGGATTCTCCAGGCAAGAATACTGGAATGGGTTGCCATTTCCTTCTCCGGGGATCTTCCTGACCCAGGGATCAAACCCAGGTCTCCTGCATTGCAGGCAGATGCTTTAACCTCTGAGCCACCAGGGAAGCCATTTCATGACTGCAGTCACCATCTGCAGTGATATTTTTGGAGCCCAGGAAAATAAAGTCTGTCACTGTTTCCATTGTTTCGTCATCTATTTGCCATGAAGTGATGGGACCGGATGCCATGATCTTTGTTTTTTGAATGTTGAGTTTTAAGCCAGCTTTTTCACTCTCCTCTTTCACTTTCATCAAGAGGGTCTTTAGTTCCTCTTTGCTTTCTGCCATAAGGATGGTGTCATCTGCGTATCTGAGGTTAATGATATCCTGTACTTATGCAGTTGCCTTTTTTAACCAAAATTCAGCATTTTGTTAAATATCACCAACAGTTTTAGGGCACCATCCCAGACTGCACAGAGCTGTGAAACTGGATCCTATTAATTTTAAGAGACATAGTAAAACCCATTAAGCAAAAATAAGTCAAGATTTTCAGTCATTCATTAAGTGGTCTATCTCCAGAAAATCATATATTTTTATTGGTTCATACCAGACCCAGCAGCTTAGATATGAGGCACATTGGCAAAGATTACTAAGAAACCCAAGAGATACATTATCCGCCTGTTGTAGTTTCCATATCCAGAAAAATAAATATTAGTTTATAATGAGTCTGAAATTGGTTATTTCTCTTTCAAATAGAATCAACATAATTACAATTGATAAAGAGAAAGCAAATCTTTTTTTTTTCTTGGTTTGTTCTAGGGTTTTTTTGTTGTTAGTTTGAAGTAAATATGTTAAGAACGTATATTCCCCTCTAAGGGTTCCTTCAACCTTTTCCCCAAATATCATATTCTGCTTATTTTCTTTAGATAAACACAGAAGTCCAAATGAAAATTTTAATGCTTCATTATCAGTAAGTATCTAAATGCTTCAAGCATTGCTCTTCAATTCCGCTTTGAGTCTTTTGCTTTTTTTCAAATTATACAACTTTGTGCTTAGTTTTGTGCTTTCTTCCAGAAACAGATTCTTCCCGAGTTCTCCTGGAGCAACTGTGCTTCCTAATTTTTAGGTACTTTCAAAGACAATATGACACCTGTTCTCACCCTTAACTCTCTCACCTCTCACCTCTTAAGCTGAATCTGAATGAATGATTCAGCAGAGATCATCAACTTGACTTCCTCAAAGGAGATTTTGACATTACAGCAACATATGTGGCAGAAAGGTTAACTTATCCCTTAAATGTGAAGCGGATTTATTTATAACCTCCATACTCGTGAAAATAGAACACTAAGATAACATTAAGTGTGGAGATGTTTCAAAGAGTACTATCAATTCATCTATTCCTACCTGAGAAGACATTTATTGGAAATCTTCAAAATTGAAAAGACCTTTATGCAGCTAGATCTGGGGTGTCTTTTTTCCCTACGTTCTCCTGAGTGTGTATGCTGTGTGCTCACATGGTTGACTCTGTGATCCCACAGACCGCAACCCACCAGGCTACCCTGTCCATGGAATTCTCCAGGCAAGAATACTGGAGTGGGTTGCCATTTCCTTCTCCTCTCCTGAGTAGAGGTTTATATTTACTATTGTTTCTAGTTTAGTTGCTCGGCCATGTCTGACTCTTTGCGATCCCATGAACTGTAGCCCACCAAGCTCCTCTGTTCATGGGATTTCCCAGGCAAAAATACTGGAGTGAATTGCCATTGCCTTCTCCAGGGGATTTTCCTGATCCAGGGATCAATCATCTCCTGCATTCACAGGCAGATTCTTTACCTGCTGAGCCACAAGGGAAGCCCTTACATTTACTGACATTGGGTCATTTCACTGAGCCATCTCCAGATGAATAACCACTGAAGAAATCCTTCTATTAAAACTCTAATGAATATTTTGCCTACAGTACAAAATTGTAATCTATCCGGATGTTCCCAATGCCTTATGGTCCCTAGAAGCTCTACAGGGTTCTATGGTCACACATGTCCACTTATATTAAGCAGTGATGTTATGTTATGCAAAATGGAATTAAAGTGGAATTAACATGTCTGCAAGCCTTTTACTGTGTGGATCACAATAAACTGTGGAAAATTTCTTCAAGAGATGGGAATACCAGACCACCAGACCTGCCTCTTGAGAAACCTGTATGCAGGTCAGGAAGCAACAGTTAGAACTGGACATGGAACAACAGACCAGTTCCAAACAGGAAAAGGAGTACGTCAAGGCTGTATATTGTCACCCTGTTTATTTAACTTATATGCAGAGTACATCATTAGAAACGCTGGACTGGAAGAAACACAAACAGGAATCAAGATTGCCGGGAGAAATATCAATAACCTCAGATATGCAGATGACACCATCCTTATGGCAGAAAGTGAAGAAGAACTAAAGATCCTCTTGATGAAAGTGAAAGAGGAGAGTGAAAAAGTTGGCTTAAAGCTCAATATTCAGAAAACTAAGATCATGGCATCTGGTCCCATCACTTCATGGCAAATAGATGGGGAAACAGTGGAAACAGTGGCTGACTTTATTTTTCTGGGCTCCAAAATCACTGCAGATGGTGATTGCAGCCATGAAATTAACAGACACTTACTCCTTGGAAGGAAAGTTTTGACCAACCTAGATAGCATATTCAAAAGCAGAGACATTACTTTGTCAACACAGGTCCATCTAGTCAAGGCTATGGTTTTTCCAGTGGTCATGTATGGATGTGAGAGTTGGACTATAAAGAAAGCTGAGCGCCAAAGAATTGATGCTTTTGAACTGTGGTGTTGGAGAAGACTCTTGAGAGTTCCTTGGACTGCAAGGGGATCCAACCAGTCTATCCTAAAGGAAATCAGTCCTGGGTGTTCATTGGAAGGACTGATGTTGAAGCTGAAACTCCAGTACTTTGGCCACTTGATGTGAAGAGCTGACTTATTTGAAAAGACCCTGATGCTGGGAAAGATTGAGGGCAGGAGGAGAAAGGGACGACAGAGAATGAGATGGTTGGATGGCATCACCAGCTTGATGGACATGGGTTTGGGTGAACTCCAGGAGTTGGTGATGGACAGGGAGGCCTGGCGTGCTGTGGTTCATGGGGCCACAAAGAGTCGGACATGACTGAGCAAATGAACTGAACTGAACATGGCTGCAAACCTAAAAATATCATAGCCGCTACTGCAAAAGTAGTGATAATGATCAATAACAACATTTTTAAGGATCACAAAATCTAATCAATTGCAAATATCCATTCAAAGTAAAAGTATGTATGTGTAAGTATATATAATGAGGACATAATTATGTTGATAATACACTTATTTATAAATAATATTTTATAATTGAAACTAGATTCCTTCATAGTGACAGAATAATGTAATAATGTGATAACATTATTCCCCATTTGCTGAAATATATCCATGCAGATACCATGCAAATAAATAACATGTCTGAAAAATCATAAGGCACTGGATTGAGTTTCCAGACAGCAATAACCATTATTTTAGATAGAATGATGTCTCTCTCCTAGAACAAAAGACTGATGAGAGTATGTTCTGTGTCTGCCTTAGTAACTACATTGTCCCTAGGACCTAACTCTCTCTCTGACACATTTCTCCTCGACTGATTTGTTCAGTAAAGTCTAACAGTCCCCAAGAATTTTTCCCAGCCTCCACACCATTCAAATAGTAGTATCTTTCAGCTGGGTTATTGAGGAATAGGTGGATCTCTGAGAGACATGTGCCCCCTCACCCTTGAGAGTGGTTGCCAATTATTTTATAAAAAAAAAGATATTCATGTTGCTCCTCTTCAATAGCATCAAGTTTAAGAAACTTTGATCCAACAGATAATTCAAGGACCCCAACAGTCACTCTCTGAGACATTATCCTACTTGTTTTTTCTTCCTAACACTCACCCTACCCAATATCAGGCTATGCAATCACTGAGTTACTGTGTTTATTGCCCACTGCCCATCTCTAGAATGCAAATTCTATAACAGCAGAGGACCTACCTTTCTAGGACATGACTGAACACTGCCAAGAGGACTCAAAGATATGTGAAACATAATAAACAAAATCGTAGGGGAAAAAAATGATACAAGATTTCTTAATTAGCAGTCTCCATCATTTGTAAGACACACATCAGTAAGCTTTTCAAGAGAGGAAAAACTACTGCAACATTAAATGGATTTATTGATTTTAAAGCAAGCCATACTTTGCTTTTAGGAACAATAAAACATGAAACTTAAAATTAAAAAATGTTTATTTTATTCAAATTAGTCAAAGATTTATATAGTCATCAGAGTTTCTCATCAACATAGATTAGCAAAAGTCATCCTATTAATGATAAATCCCATGGCTCGTAAGGAAATAAAGCATTTTAGTTGCTCTGAGCAGGTTTCTGAGTGATGAACTTCCAATTTCTCTTGGGTTTTTAGAACACTGACATTAAGTATTGGCCTCAGGGGTTTTTAGATTAGGAAACATGACCCTATTTTGCAGATCAGAATGAACTAAGATCCAGAGATTCAGTGATTGTGCTCATAGCTATCTAAAAGGCTAGAGATGTCTCTCATTGTCACATCTCCTTCATCTTTCCCAAGGACTCTTTCCATTTTTCTATGGAAAAACATTTTGTTCAGTACATGAATGGGCTTCCCAGATGGCACTAATGGTAAAGAATCCACCTGCCAATGCAGGAGATGTAGGTTCGATCCCTGGGTCAAGAAGATCCCCTGGAGGAGGCCATGGCAACCACTCCACTATTCTTGCCTAGAGAATCCCATGGACAGAGGAGCCTAGTGGGCTATACCGTCCATGGGGTCTCAAAGAGTGGGACACGACTAAAGCGCTGTATGTACACAAGGGGAGTTCAATAAATGTCAGTTCCCTTTATTCCTAGGTTTACATTTGCTGGGAATAAATTTTTTAAAAACTCTAAAATTTCAAATCCCGTAATGGATCTTAATCCTATGATTTTTAAGATCTCCTTTATAGCATTAGTTACACTGTGAAAAGTTGTACTAGGCAAAACCAAGAAGTTTCAAGTGAGAATTTGCACTGAAATACTACTATCACTTTTAAAACATAAGGGAGGGAGGGAGGAAAAGAGAAGGAGAAGAAGGAGAGCTGAGGGGAGAGAGGGGGAGAGAGAGAGAGAATGACACAACGTGAAGAAGAGAGATGACAACCATCAGGAGCTGAGCAGGTTCACCAAGCCCTAGATTTCATTTTAGCCCACACTGCAGAGTTCAACTCTGATCTAACTACTAGCATGATTTTTTGGGCGTCTGTTTGCAGATGCAGTAGAGTTATCAATCCGAACAGACACACAACCCGGGTCCAATGTCACTTCTCCTCATTATGTTAATAGTTAATACATGCAAATGAAAACACTCTAGCAATTTGATTTCTTTGAAGATAGTTTGCATATTGTCTTAGCCATAATGACTGTACACTTCTCTCCATCTCCATTTATGCCAGGCTAGTTTCCTTCATTTTTATCAGCTCAAGTTCATTCTGGCTGCTATTGGAATGTATGTGCCTGTTTCTTTTTTACCTTTTGCCTAATTACCATTCAGGTACCATAAGCAGATTTTTCATGCTATTGGTGTTTTTCTTAATTAAGAAACAAATGAATTCTCCCTAGCAAAAAAAAAGATGGAACAACAGAATAAGATGCCAGGGGCTGATGCTCTGTTTCTTAATTGAAGCAGTTCTATTGTTTGGTGTCGGTAGTGAGGGGGCAGAAATGTCATAAGTGTAGAATGTTAATAGCACAAAAATAACATAAAACTACTTTTAAAAATAAAGAGGAAATACAAAAAAAATGCTGTAAGAGCTTTGAAAACATAGATTTTTATCCACATATTAATTCTGACAGTAACAAAGTAGCTTCATTTACAAATCCCTCACACTTCGAAAGCCTGAGGTTCTAACCTCAGTCCTGAGAGATATGCCTGCCCCTCGTGCTTGCCTAGTTAACTGCACCCTGCGTATTCACTCTTCATCAATTAAGGAGACACTCAGGGGAACAATTTGTTTCTTTAATTCGTGGAAAAAAATTTTCTCTTTTAATTTGCTTTATTTTTCTACCCACAATAAAGTCTCGATGTCCTATGCATATAGTTAGTAAGTGCTACTGCAATTATAAAATAAGATACATGCAAAGTCATATAGATAACTCTTTCTGTCCATTTCTCTTAGGGTGATGAAAACTTTGGGTAATCAAGGTCTTAGAATAAAGTTGAGTATTTTACCCATTCAATATGATGGCATAAATCTGGACTACTGAATGATATAAAAGGTTATATGTATTTCTCTTTAATCAAAGCTCCAGTTATTCTTTCATTTATGACTTTATTCCTATCTCAGATTACAGAAGTCCCACCTTATTATTTTACTTAAATTTTTTAAAGCATGAAAATCCATTACTTTTATAGTAAATAAGTTAATAAAGATTAAATAAGAAGCATCAGATAGGGTAATATGTTTTGCTAATAGGAAAAGAACATTATTAAAAAATATCTCTAAGTATCAGTTTCTAAATTACTAAGTTTCTACTGTTATTAATAACTTGCTATCACTCAGGTGTCTGAGTTATGTATGGAATAAATCTAAGAGCCAAACAGAGAAAAGGAATTTTATATATATAAATAATATATATGTGAATGAAACATACCCTTTATAGTTTCTTCCCTTCTGAAAGGAAGGGCCATACCTTACCTGCTATATCACTATAAGCATGTAAAGGAACCATTTATTAAAACCTAGCATTTTAGGATAATGTGTAATATCATGGAAAATATTTTTAGGTTGCTCTGAAAGCATAATTTATGGTTTTTAAGAAGTAAATAAATAATTTTAATTTGAGATGATTTTTAAAACACTCTATCAAAGTACAGAAAATATTTTATGAAGTTGTCCAATGAGTGAGTAGGACAACTGGAAGGGAGTTGCTATGGAAAAGAAGGTCTGTGAGAAGTGAATTTGTAGCACAGAAAATTACATACATATACACAACATCATCTGTATAGCCAAAATAACTTGAAGAATCCATATTTCTGTGAAAGTCATAAGATAAATTTCAAAGAGCTTAACTAACTCACAAAATCTGAAATCCTATTGAAACTGTCAAGGGACCCCTTAATCCAATTGTTTATCATTTCACTATTTTTTAAACAATATGGTGAACAATGACCAAAAATAGATTTCCATGCCTGCTTTCCTTATGGTCTAATATATTAGAAGGGATCTACTCAGTCCACTTAATAGAGTCACTCACATGATAATAAAATACTACATGATATTCAGTTTAGTTGTTTTTGGTCATGGAAACTAAGAAATAAGACCTAGCGACAGTTCCTCTCTTTTCCTCTCTTGACGTTCTATAATCTTAGGATGATAGGGAAAAGGGAGAAAAGCAAAGAGTCTGAAGCTCTGAGATTCACAAATTCCACACATATATGTGATATATATATTATATATATATATATATATATATTATCTGTATAGGGAAAATATACATGGAAGTGTTAAATTAGAATGAACATAATTTTTTCTTAAAAGTATGTCTAGAAGCTCATGAAATTTATTTCTAATTCTTCAAGTAAGGAGATTAAAAATGCCCATTATCAATCTTAACCGCGTGGCAAGTGTTTAGACAACACATTTTCCTACTTGTACAGCAGTGTGAAGCTGTTCCTTCCCCGCCCCCCAGACTCTGACGTGCTAACATGGTGTCCCTGCCAAATTCTTGGCATTGGAAGAGAGGGGGAAGAGGCCATACCATAACGTGTTGATAATGAGGAGATAGAAATAGCAAACCAGCTGGATTGTCCTAATAAAGTATGTCTGGGATTTAGAGACACAACAACTATGTGTTCAGGTCATCCAAATGCATTTTAACCAACTGGTTTCTTCAATGACCTTTTCAGATACCCCACTCAGAAGCTTTCTAAATGAATTTTAGGTATTAACTCCACAACTGTCTGGGAGGAAGGAAAAAAAGAAAAACCTTATTTACATTTTATGATAATGATTATTATACCCAAGCCACCTCATGTTATTTAATATGAAAAAATCAGACAAAATGGTCTGCAACAGATTTTATAAATTTAAAAAATATTTACGTTTCTATTTGTTATGAATAACTACAGTTACTATCAATGTATTTTATAAAGCATTTCCCAATGAACTTTAAAATATTTTCTTCCTTGGGAATAAAATGTGTTACTTAAAAAGTGGCTGTAGGGTTGTCTGTGCAAAAAGCTTTCATAATTTAGAATATTCAACAAGCTCTATCTTTTTACTCTGACTAGGAACAGTATTTACAAAAAAAAAAAATCATTTAAATATTTTAAAAATATGCAAACCAAAGGCCTTAAACTTATATTTTGAATTCGTGGGGTTATTTATCACTACAAGAGAACAATTTGCTTTTATGGATTTGACCCAAAAAATGCCAATAATAAGGATATCTTACTAGTATATGCATAGTACTGTTATAAGCTCTTTGCATGTATTAATCCATTTAACCCTCAGAATAGGCCTTGTATAGGTTTCTTTAATAATCTTTTTAACAAATGGAGAAAACTGAGTCACAGATTAAGTAACTTGCTCAAGGACACACAACAATAAGGTGGGCCATCTGGAATTAGAACCCTGATGTAAGACTCCAAATTTCTGAAAGAGAATACCATCGCTAATCTCTCTCTAAAGAGTGACTGACTCAATCCCCTTCCAACTAAAAAAGGTTAAAAAGTGGCTTTGTCCTGCACATCCACTCGAGTGGCATCCCACGGTCAGCGCTGCACTCTGTGTCTTCAAGTTAACATGTAAGTTTACCAACACGCTCATTTTCAAGGAGATGGCTTGGAAAGTTATTTCCTAGATTATTTAGCCCTCTGGGCTAACACCTTTCCACAGAGTGGCTAAGAAGAGGCAGCACAGCATCCAATCAGGATATAAGGCATGTAACAGGTCACCCAATTTTGAAAACGGACCCTAGTAACATCAATAATTCTGATGACTCTTCACCCCAGAAACCAGTCGTCCTAGAAATGTTGTATAGCCTTCCAAACAGAGGTAGTTTTAACAGATCATCTTCAATAATTTATTCTACTAGGCCTTGCTCTGAGTCTATTTTTAGTGCTAACCACTAACTTTATCACCATGAAAACCACTTGTGGCTTTTCAACACATGATGGCTGGGATATCAGCAGGCCACATGGAAGCAGGGGGCTGGGTCCCCTTTGGGTTTGTTTTCCGCTGATGCTTTCCTTAACTTTCTGGGTCTTTAGGAATAGAATTCTTATAACAAAACAGAAACAGACTCAGAACAAACCAGTGTACCAGTGGGGACAGGGAGGTGGGAAGCAGCAAGAGAGGTATAAAAGATTAAGAAGAGGTATAAACTACTATGTACAAAATAAATAAGATATAAGGACGCATTGTGTAACACAAGGAATATAGCCAATATCTTATATAACTTTAGATGGAGGGTGACCTATAAAAATACTGAATCACCATGTTGTACACCTGAAACTAACACAATACTACAAATCAACTACAATTAAAAAAGAATAGAATTCCTAATGGCAATGCATACCTCAAGAAGCCAAATAATTTTTTTTTTCCCAGCAACTAGTTCTCTATTGATACAACGTCACTGCAAAATGCCATTGATGAGATGAATTTACCTCCACTATCCCATGGACGGAGGAGCCTGGTGGGCTGCAGTCCGTGGGGTCGCTAGAGTCTGACACAATTGAGCGACTTCACTTTCACTTTTCACTTTCACGCATTGGAGAAGGAAATGACAACCCACTCCAGTGTTCTTGCCTGGAGAGTCCCAGGGACGGGGGAGCCTGGTGGGCTGCCATCCATGGGGTCGCGCAGAGTCGGACACGACTGAAGCGACTTAGCAGCAGGAGCAGCAGCAGCTATGCATCTTGGCAGCACCTCTGTCCAAACTGAGAGTCTTAAATACAATAAAAACTTCAATCCCACCTGGGTTTTCAGAATCCATGAGAAGGAACAGAATGAAATTGACCTTTTGGTCACATGGGCTATCAAGGCTGAAAATATCAGAATGCTCTAACATGTGAAAACAAACTTAGCAAGATGTATTAGGTTTGAAAGAGAAAGTGTTAGTCACTCAGTCGTGTCTGACTCTTTGTGACTCCATGGATGGTAGCCCTCCAGGCTCCTCTGCCCATAGAATTCTCCAGGCAAGAACACTGGAGTGGCTTGCCATTCCCTCCTCCAGGGGATCTTCCCTAGCCAGGGACTGAACCTGGGTTTCCCACATGGCAGACAGATTCTTTACCATCTGAGTCACCTCCTTCAAATGAGAGTAATAGATGTTTTATTTGTTTTCAGGTTATGATTTTCCTCAATCCCATGTTGCTTCTATACTAACTCTATGCTCACTTCTTTAAAATTATTTGATAAAATTTCAACATAGGTCATTTTATTTTCCATTCAGTAATAATTATCAGAGGATATTTATGGCGGCATTTATGATTCAAAACCTCCATGTTTTCTCAGGGTGTCTTTGTTAAATCCCACTGAAGCTAAGCTCTAGTTTATCCCATGCTCTGGTCCATCTCCTGCTTACTGTTGCTGCTGTTCCCACAAGAACACGTGAGATAGCTTGGAAGATTTTCAAGGATACAAAATCATTAATAAGGTGCAAAAAAGAGCAACATATTTGGCCCAGAACCAATTTAAAATATGTCTGCATATAATAATTTGAAGAAAAATAACAGGCATCTGAAAAATCACTCAGAAAGTAAAACACTGGATATGAGTATGAACTGGTTCAGGAAGAACAGGACAAAATTTCTGAACTCAGAAAAAAACAACATCATGGGGAAAAACTTATTTTTGTAGAACAGGGCCTATAATAGTACATCAAATTTTAAAGAACAGATCGTTTATCAAAAACCAAACTATCATACACTATTAATCTGAGGTTAATAACATAGCCATGACTTATGCTGAGAACAGAGAAATGCCCTATTTTAAAAGGCAATGCATTTAAATTCTTTTTCTCTGTGCAATTTCCTTCTCCAAAGTAAAACAGAGCTTAATCTTCACTCGAGTGCTCACTTTTGGTATATTCTCATATTACGCTTAATAAGGACTATAGGAAAAATTATCATTATAGCTCTTCTCCCTCACAGTAAAGTCTGAATTGGACAGATACTGAAATATTTTATTAAATATTTTTTCATCTTCTATCCTTTCTTCCCAAACCCCAATAATATTTCTATCCTCTCAACCAATCAACTGAGGAGAAGATGAGCAATTAAAGATACTGGCAATACATACTTGACTGTCTTCTACCCATCACATACCTTCCCCTCACAACAGAATTTATCAGTAGTAGCAATGGTAACGGCATGACAATAAGGGAATCTATGTCCTACTCCATATTCCCAGTCCTAATCCCCAGAGAAAATATCATTATTAATTTCCTGCATATTTTCAGACACTTTTCAAGAAAATATATACATATATGTATATCTATTCATTCTTTAACTTCTTAAAATACAAGTAGAGAGATGTCATACTGAAATATCTTTTTCTCACTTTGTTAGTCTAAAAGATTATCATAGTAGGATGGAGACATCCATGCATCCTTTATAATGCATGAATTACACTAAGGATTGCACCCCAATTCTATGTCATCCATCCCCTATTAATGGACACTTAGGTAATTTCTAATTATTTGCCATTACAAACTACACTTTAAAGACCACACACATGAAGGTTTCTATGGGAAAGAGGACTTGCTAGGTCAGAGAGTATATGTGTATAAACTGGCAAATCAACTTTCAAAGAGGTTGCAACAACTGGAATCCCAGTTACATTGCTCTGCCCATTTGCCACTGAAAACTTACCCTTCCCATATTCAGTTATAAAACTAGACTAATGCATATGAAAGAATGCAAAGCTACTCCCAAAGACAATCTCATGAGTTAAGCACAAACAGATTCAATTAAAAAGATATTGCTCTGTTCATTTATTTTTGCATGTGTTGTCTCACCTCAATAAAATATTCATACTAAACTATTAAATGCCCTAAGTGACTGTTTCAACCACCCACTACAATGCTGTCATTAAATCGACATTTAGAAGTTAGAAGGTAGCACAGAAGTCCAAGGTGAAATTTGCGATAACAATAATTGTTAAATTTCACACAGTGAAAATTGACTAAAACCCACTATTGGCTCATGATTTTCTCGTCTTCTCCTATACCAAATTGGTAATCATCAAACACATTTACAATGCACTAATCAGGCTCTATTTTTCAGTATCTGCATTGACCATCAATTACCTAAAGAATGAGTTCAAGTTATTTAACACGGCACACAAAGCCCTTTAAAAACCTGTTCCTCTGTGACAACCTAGAGGGGTGGGGGGTGGTGGGAGGCTCAAGAGCAAGGGGACATACATATATCTATGGCTGATTCATGTTGATGTATGACAGAAACCAACACAATATTGTGAAGCAATTATCTTTCAATTAAAAATAAGCTAAAAAACTTTTCAAAAACACAAAACCCTGAAAGTAAAACAATGTGTTCAACAACAACGACAGAAAACCTGGTCTCAAATCAAGTTCAAGCTGCCTTCTGTCACTGTTCTCCATGTCCCATCAGCTTTGCTCACAACTACTCACTAGTCCTTGAAAAGTGTATGTTCTTTAACGCCTTTCTGCTCTTGGCCAAACTGTTGATTCTGCCAGGATGCAATTCCCTCTTGTCCTGACTGCATCTTCAACTCCTCCTTCAAGATCCAGCTTAAGTAAGACCTCATCCTAGAGTCTTATCCTAAGTAACAGAGGTATCTTTGTACCCATATTCCTTTATACTTTCATCTATCAAGAACATAACCCAATACACAGTATTTGTGCCTTTCTCCCTAACCATGCAATATGCTACCTGACAGGACAAACCGTAGTGTGTTGATTTTTGTATTTTCCCCTCCCTGTGGTTTAACATAGTACACACAGTTGGTACATATTCTATGTCTGTTGAATGACTGTTGAATGAAGAAATGGGAGTTTTTAATTTAAATAAACAGCATGTGGATAACTCTTTTTTTCTTTTGTATGGAAAACTGCAAAACCACTTTTATTAAAAGATGTATCACAGGAAATGATGTTGAATTTAAAAATTTTTTTCATTAATTCGTCCATTCATTCAGCTAATATTCTTTGAGTGTTTGCTATGTGCCAGGTACTCTCGCAGCAACTAGAGGTATAGAAGTGAAGAAGACCAGATTCTATCCACTGAGCTTAGATTCTAGTGAGAAACCAATTTAATAAAGAAGTATATATACTAACAAATCAATAAAGAATATAATTTCAGATAAATATCAGTAGAATGAAAATAAAATAGGGTAATGGGCTAGAGAGCAAATTAAGGCATGTAGGGGGACAGAAAATTTAAATGCAGGCTAAGGGAGGTCTTTCTTAAGAGTTGACATGTGAAGTGAAAAGTGAATGATAAGAAGAAGACAGCCATATGGAAATCTAGGGAAATGACATTTCAAAGAGAGAAGCAGCGTGGCATGTTCAAGGAACAAAAAGAAGACCAGTAAAGATAAAATGTCGTTGAATGCAGGTGGTTTATGGGGGCCAGTCAGGGTAGAGATTGGGAAGGAAAATGGCACGTGATCATGGTATACTTGGTGATCAAGTCAGACAGAAAAGCAACAAATAGATCATAGAACATGCAACAGCAGTGATGTAAAAAATCAGATGTCAATTTAAAGGACACCCACTGGAGGGCTTACAGCAGCAAAATTCTTGAATACCCAAACTTTTGTATAAAATGTCTGGATATTCATGAATTCTTCAAAGTCCATGGATCCCAGGCTAAAAGTTCTTGATTAAATATGCAATAATTAATTTTTCTTCCTTGGGCTACTAACAACATGCATTCAACATTTGTTTCACCTCTGATAATACCTAAGAGATTATTTCTCAGTATAAAGAACACTGGTGCTAACCAATTTAGAGAAAACAAATCCTTAAAACTCTTCCTTAGTAACATCCTACACTTCAACCCTCTTGTTTCTCTTTTCTTCAAAATGTAAACTTACAAACCAAGGACTGAAAAACACAGAAGTGAACTGCAGACTAATCATTCCAGCCACTGCATCTCAAAGTCACACTCTTCCTCCAAATGAGATTTCTGAAGCTGTTGAAACTAACCAAGAAATTGGAGTCTAGCTGACCACAGAGCTGATTGCTGCTTTCTATTTATAAGGACTACTGATCTTAATTATTTTTATGATGTGACACCTTTTTCATTTGTCGATTCTAATTTTCCTCGATGTATAATTAGGTATTTTTCAGGAGTAGCTTACCCATATGCAAGAGTGTGCAGTTCAAAACCACATGTAATAACAGAAACAAACAGAAAACACTAAAGGAATAAAGGGGTTGAGAAGGCAGTATTAGATAATCTATGATATTGTGTGTGTGTGTGTGTGTGTGTGCATGCATGCACACAGAAAAGCAAATAAACTTTAGACACCTGTTCATGGATACTCAAAAAAGAAAAAAAAAAACCTCTAATATTTATCAAAGCAATTTGCATTTTACAACTGTACACCACCTTAAAATGAAACATCATTGTTGCTGAATAACTGAGAAATGTCATCACAGACTTATGCAGCAACTGTGCTATGGAAATTCACTTGTGCTCTTTTTTCCCTGATGTTACAAAATGTATTGACCATTATTAGCTACCGCCGGTAAACAACATCCATCAGTAATGTAACCATCAGCACAGAATCACAGGAGTGCTCCTTTGCCTGAAGTATCTTTTCTGAAAAAGTTTTTGTAACCACACTTATGATTCTTCATTATTCCTGAGACAGAGATAGACAGATTTCTCTGTTTCATATTAATGTATGTACAAGAGACTAGGTCCTTTTCTTATGGCACCTTTCTTGGAAGTATTACACATCATGGCTGAAATGGCCATTAGCCCCCTTCCCTGATCACTTATTACGAGTGCCACTTCAGGTTTCGGCGCAAAGGCTTTCATACAGTATTCCACTTATACTATCAGCAATACAGCACCTTGCAGAATTCATCCTGCTGGTATTAAGCCTCCAGTATTAGCTAAGACCCAACTGTCCTTTAGAGATCTGACCCTTAAAACTCAAGAGAAAAGCGATACATCCTAAAAGATTTCTAGAGAGTATCAAACTGTCCTAAATCTAAATTCAAATCCAAGCTGTCCAAATTCCAATACTGTAACAGTTACACTACTTTTCATGGCTAACTAACGCTGGAAAACATTTTACTCTAAAACTAGCTACTTTGATTTATTTTCTTTCTTCCCTTCCTTGTTTCTTCTAATAGCAGACAAAATTTATCTAATTTACCTAATAATAGATATAATCAATATTCTACTATTAATTATGCTCAAATTCAAAAGTGATCTACAATGTTGTTCTCTAGTAGCATATAAACTAGTATATTTTTATGTGATTGTAATACGTGCCCAGAATTTGGAATTTTCCATAATTAAAATACAAAGAAACAGTCTATTAATCCTATCACCAGCAAGAATAAAGTTCAGCAAATGACAGCCACAGTCATTCACTAACCACAGACCTGTACAAAATATAAAGTTCTCCCATTGTGCCAAGTAAGGTTTTCCCAGATTCTGGTATGGCTAAACCATGTACTAGAATATTTTTCACCTAAGCTTCTCATAATCTATGATACCCAAACACCTGGAGCTGATAACTCTAGATTAATTTACATTGTAATTTCCCCTCAGTAAATCTGTATTTCTCCATAAAAACTAGTTTTTAAATATTAAATTTAGCCAGTTTATGTGTCATGACTTTTACCCTAGAAGACTATAATACAATGAAATATGCAAATATCATTATATATTGCAAAATATCACATAAAATAGCACATAATTATTAAATAAACATATGCCCTTGCCTTTATGACATAACCATGTAACAACACTGAGTTAAACAAACAGGAAGGTAGTCACACATTTTTGTTTGTAGACTGAATCTTCATGCCTTTAAGAGACTATCAATTGTTAGGGCCTGGACCTAAAAAAGAAAGAATGAAATATTAATAATGTCCCACCTTGTGGGAGCTTGGTATTACTTGACACTACACAGAAACCGACCTTTTTGTCCTTCAGGCTTGCCTACCAGGCCCCATCTTCTATCGCAAAAGCCAAATCATCTGATCCCAAACTAACTGTCAACTGCCCGTGATGGTGGGGAAGCCAGACATCAATCAATCAGGTTTTATCAGAAGCTCTCTTCGTTTCTCTGTTGTGCTCATCTTATCATCTGACCCAGTTGTAGCCCTGACTTCAGAGGCTTAAGCAACTTGATGACAAAATATGCGCCTGTTTGTCCAAGATGCACATTGTTAAGAAGTGGGGTGATATTTTTAGCAGCTACCTAATATATTTGCAAATGAACTCTTGAATATTTCACATTTGTACAAGCCCCATGGTGGTCAGTCTCTCCTGCACACCAAGCTTGTTATTGGCCATGGGAGGCCCAATACATCCAAAATATGCAAAAGTACTTAGGTGCAAGTCAAATGTCATCGGAAAATATGATTATTTTCATGGCAATGTGGCAGAAAGGCTATCAATATGAGAATTTCAGGATGGCACTTCAAGAGAAAGAAGACCTAATTGATAAATGTGCACAATATAAATTCAGACAGTTTTACACCAAATAAATAAAAGCAAGTCAGAAAATTAAAAACCTTTTTAACTATTCCTATTGACTGGAGTCTTGGAGGAAAAAAAGTGTTTAAATCTTCAATGCTGTTGGCAAAACCACATTAGCTGACCCACTGCTCCAATGATATAAATAATGTACTCAGATACATAAACTAGTTGGGTAAGGAATCAACGGTGACATAGATCATGAGTTTGACAGTTTTTAATTCGAACAAAATATCTGTTACATAATTTTTATACAAAACTGACAAGAGAGAAATACAGAAATATAGTATGGCTATAAGTACTCTATGTTAGTATAAGCAACTGTCCACTTGCTTATTTTCCTTAAAAATCAAAAGAACAACTTTTATGATGAATATAAGATTTTCATTAATAGGAAATATTGTCAATATTCCATTCAGCTCTCATTTAATTTTCACTGAACTATATTTTGAAAGTATTTTAAGAGCAGCATAAAATTTATCCACAATAAATTTATTTATTCACATAAATACATACATTAATCATATAGGTATGGGTTATAAAACATCACAATGTGTTACAGTGACGTATGTTGACATGGATGAAAATGCACACCATGAAAGCAATTTGTGCACAACAAATGAGAAAGTACAATAATAATTTGTACAGCATTCCAAAAGATTCCCACTAAATTCACAGGGTCTTATTTTTTAAAAATGCCTTTGAACTTCTCAGCAGACAGCAAGGAAAGAGTCTTACTAGTATATGGCATTTTATATTTTTGAACATAAATGGAGAACTAACCAAGCTTCTACTTGCAATATGATTTTTTCACCTTTTTACATTACTATGAGAAATTGTTTTAAATCCATTAAAAAAAGTTCTTGATACCAAATATGCTAAAATTAAGTTATAACACAGATTTTTTCATTGAATTAAAAATAATCAGAACTTTGAATTATCTGATAATCTTTAAAACTTGTATTCTAAATTAGGTAATTTAAATGTAGTAAGCAAGAGAGAAATGGACAGTATTGAGTGTATTATTATTTATTTTTTATTCTTTAAAGCCACTTACTAGTATACAATTTTTAGCTATTTTTTGACACACATTCAGAAGAATCTGGCCCTCAATTGAAATTAAATATTTGTTTATTCACTATTTTTCATCTTCTAACTTCCAGTTTATCGCAGGCTTACAATAACATGAGAATATGCCACAGTAAAGCAAGTCTTTTATCTTAAAGAGTACACCATTATTTATATTACAAAGAAGCAACTAATAATAAAATTTAAAGTTCCAGATTAATAGGTAGTAAAGGTCAAATATTTGTCTCTAAGTTTTATAATTGATTATTCACCCAACTCAAGTTTAACGACTTCTCTAAATTTTGAAATAAATAATTTCAGAAACTGCAGCTGAAACACCTATGTCAAGCAACTCACAAGATATCTTACAGATACAATATTATATAGATGTCAACTTGTTGAAAATTCTCTTAAACTGTCTCAACAACAGATATCCACAAAGTTTTACAAATGCAGATTGAGTAATTCATATCTTCAAAAGGATTTCTCTTTCTAAGAAGGGAATCAATTAAAAAAATAACAGTAAACATATCTTCAATAAATGCCTCCTTATTTAGAGATAATTTTAGATTCATTTTAAAGTTTAAACAAACTTTTCAAATAGCTTTTTTAGTAGGTTGTACAGAAACTAGGCACAGCAGCTTTACGTAGACTATTAAAACTCTGTACATGTGTGGTAGCCTACATAAAAGCTATATTTTTTGGAAATTCATTGATTATATATACATTTGTGTATATATTTAAAAAAAAGCTATATACATTTGTGGTAGTTGGTTAGGATACATCTAACATCATCAAAAGTCAAATTATGTAAAAAAAAAAAAATCAGACTAAGGCCATTCAACAACTTCAAGCAATTCAAAGGGGCAGTAGCCGGTGGCATATGCCCAGATTAACTGAAGGCCTTTATAATACTAAATGCTACACTACAGCCTCTTATAAACATATTCCTTTTTTTTACACTCATGGGGATATTACCAGAATATTAAATAATAAATAGCACTGCCTTGCAGACTACATAAAGAGTTGACTTTCCAGCTATTACATGGACAATGCCTGGAATGAATAAGCAATTATATGACATTGGCTATGACCATCAGGCATTTTACATTCATTTTTAAAATCTCCAAAATCATAAGATACATATACATCTTCCCCATAAACACACATATTTAAGTTTATTTAGTGCCCACAACCTCAAGAATAAAGTAAAGCATTTCAGGTACCATTTCTAAATCCAATTTTTAATCTTTAGCATAATTTTTTAAAATAATCAATGAATTTCCAAGGATCTGATTTAGAAAAAAAAGTGTTCATTTTAAGCAATCACTATATCTTAGAAATATATATAAAAAAAGAGAGCATCTCTTTTATTTCCTGGCTTTGGCAACTTAGGTTCTTTTATTATCTCTGTAAACATCCTTCAGAGACATCTATCCTTTGAGCTTACTACATTAGGATTTCCTTCATTAGTAATGAATATTTGTTAATACAAAAACAGTCCTATAACATTTCTTTCTTGGACCTTTCAGAGCGTAACTCTCTGGCTGAGACATGGGGCTGCTTATCTTGTACCCATCATGAGGCAAAACTGGTCCTCAAAAGCACTTTTTAAAAAATAGTGGATATATTATAATAGACCCAGAGAGAGGGATGAAAGAGAAAAAAATAAGAGCTTATTTTAACACCTGAAATCTTGACCAAAATCAGTTCTACCCAGTAACTATCATATATTCATTTTTAGAAGTATTTGTCAAAAGCACAAATTACTAAGGCTTTAAATAATCCTGACTAGACAATTCTTCTCTACCTTTTTGTCATCTCAAAAAGACAGTCTGACTGTAATGGTATGACACCCTCTCAGACAAGCCTCTCGGCATTAATATTTAAATCTTACCTATCCCTTGTGATTGGAATTCAGCCTCTATTCGCAAACAAAAACTAAATCAATGTTCTTAGAGTTCAAACTAGATCCCTAAACAGTTTGCCACTCTCTATGCACAGATAAGATAAACTTTCTTTGACCCAAGAGATGAAGTTGCCATGACGATCAGAGAGTCCACTTTCTATATTGATATTTTGCTGATGTAACAACAAATAGAACCAGATCCTAGTGCCGATAATGGTGATTAATTAATACTAATATTGATCCCTACAAGCAAGAGACAAGGCTATTAACTTGAAGCCTGAAAAGTCAATTGTTACCTGTGGCAGAGATACTAGGAGCTGATTTGGAAGCATAATAAACAAATGTGCTATCTTTATGCTAATACCTTTAAAGAGATAGTACTTTCTAGAATGCCAAATATTAACATGTCTCAGCTTATTAACTTAATTGCATTTCAGCGTTTAAAAATGTAACCTTATTGAATGATACATACTTACCCCTTTATCTATGGTGGAAACACATTCTCTGGTGACTGAAGTAAGGGACTTTCGTTGCTATTCATTTGGTGAGGGAATGAACTGATAATTTTACACAGCGCCAGGCGCTGAATTAGACAGGGTTTCAAAAATACCTGCAGTGTTCTTCTGAAATGTCCTACTAATCCTTCAGAAGTGGGAAAGAAACAAGAACTCCAAGGGAATATGACTTGGAGAATGAGAGCTCCAAAGCTAACATATTCACTCATAATTTTTAGCAAACAAAGATTGCACTGAAGAAAGTATTCTTAAAAAAACTTTTTTATGCCCAGAAATACCTAAGTTTAGATTTTTCGCATAATTTCGCCAAACACCAAAAAAACTGCTGTAAACAGTATCACTTCATCTAAAACTTGAATATACATTCTTTTGAAGGAAATTGAGAAGGCACCTTTTTGGAACATAAAACTTAATCACAGAACGCAGAATAAGTAAGATTTACTACCTTTTAAGCAAATTACACATTGAAAAGGGGTTGTGATTAAAATACCAATTATAAGTCCATTCTTGATTTACTTTGTTTATGGGGAAGAACAAAAATATCCATATTAGAAATCCATATACATCTAGTCCCAAATTTGTCATTTTAGCAAACACATTAGCTTCAATCTTGTTCTCTCAAAACTTTTTCCAGTGATAAAAACTAGTAGCAAAATGGACTAATTAGTTTGATTTCTTTGTTTTTACCATGTGAAGGAAGAGCTAATTTAGTCCTTAAATAGTCCTCAAACATTAGAAATAACAGGGATGAGGGAGGCCTTGAAGAGCGCATGGACAGGAGAACTCTGCTACCTTAACTGTGACACAGAGTTAATTTACACTACCATAAAGGCAAAACATAAACACATATGAGCTAGACAACTAATATCTTATAATCAATATCTTATATAATCAATCAATATCTTAATTTATTCTCAAAATTAACCAGAAACAAATTGATGTGTAAATCTTCGCATTAACCCTTAAATATAAAATAAAGAATGTAAAAATCAGAAGCTAATCGTTCAACTGCACTACTGTCTTGCCCAACTTAATAGCACCAACTTAAATAAAATAAGTCACATCATATTTTCTATGTCTAGATTTAAATGGTTCAGGAAATATTTTAATTTGCAAAGACTTATTGGTACCTTGGAATGTCTAAAGTGAACACTGATCTCTTATATGAAATTTAGAGAGATGCTTTACACTCCTTATAATTGAACTGATATACAATCACATTATTCTTAACGTTTCTGGTTATGATTTATAGACGCGTTCAAACTTCTTTGTCCATTTGAAATACTGAGACATATAATATTAAAACTCATAATTTTTCTTCCCACATAATTTTATAAATGAGCCACTTTAGAAAGCTGCCAGAAGTGGAAAACAACAGTTGCTCTTTTAATTCCAAGTCATATCACAAAGTTTTAACCCTAAAATCTTTTATAGCAACTAGGGATATGAAATGCTACCGCATTTATATTTGCATTGTGACTTTACTGAACTTAAAAAAAAAAAAAACCTGACTTCATGATTAATGGTCTTTGGAAGTGAACTTTCTTATATTCTCTTTAACTCTTAAAAACTAGGATTCACCTATTAGCCATTTCTTAACTTTCTTATTTTTAAAACATCTACTAAATATTCTTAGGTTTTTTTGAGAAAAATTCTATGTATTGATATATTTCAAATATGTAATAAAGAAATTAATTTTTTTACATTACATTGGGTACCAATCTTTCTATTTTATTAACAAAACAGCTAGTATACATAATGTATTTTGCTTTAGTTCATGGCCAGTATAAAAATAGATTTTCTGAAATGTAACTCAGTTAAAAAATGTAGAAAATAAAATTTCTAACATGAGATACAACATAAACCAACAAGAAAGGCTTATTTTTTAATGTTATATTTAATTATTTTTTAAATCCAAAGAAGTGAATAATATGTTTCAAAGCAAAAAAATCTGTCTTAATATTTTGCAGATAAAAAAACAAAACATCCTGGATATGAGTGATCACTGTATTTCAAATGTGCACAGCATACCCAAAGCCCTTTTAAAAAATAATAATATTAATGGTAATACAGTAGTTAATTAACCCCAAAATTATGGATTTAATATTAATACATGAAACACTAAAGAAAAGACTCCTACACTAGAACAATGAAAAATAACCACAACCACCTCTTTGTATAACATAATTTTAAGGTTCTAAAGATGATCCATTAGAGGTTTTCACATTTATAAATATTAAATAAATGTAATATGCAATACTCTCATTTAAAATAATAATCATTTTATAAATAAAGCATTTAATATTATCTACTTTTTAAAAAACAGCATAAAACACTCAAGAGACACTGTGCAAGTCAGGGATTCATACGGCCTGAAATTATTAGATCATCTCAAATAATAAAAAGGCAATGTATTCAATAAGAAAGGATTCCAAGTTCTGCAAAAGTCCTTCTACACAACTGCTAACAAGGTTATTCTTTACAGGGAACATTTTACTTTCAAGGTGTATATTCATTCCCAATATCTACTTCACTTAACAAAAAAAAATTCTCTCTCTTCATTCTCCCTTTCTTTTTCCTTCACCACAAATTATTTGGCACACGATCCAGACTGAACATTTCTGTTCAACATGTTTGAAAACATCAAGCAGTCTAAAAGTTTTAGGAAAACTATTCTTGAATGGCATCAAGAAGAGTGCCTTTTCTTAATGTTGGATAAAAACAAAGTATTTGAGTTTTCTCTCTTTGAATGTCTACATTAACTACTAGCTGGCATTTGTAAAAAATGCATATATATGTATGTATGTATGTATATCTTTGCTGAACCCATAGCCAATACACTCAGTGAGACTGAAGTTGGGGACATATAGGGCAATAAACACATTACTAGAGACAACAGCTTTAAGAAGAAAATGACAGTAAAACTGCACATACAACACAGTTACTAATCATAAAGAGATGCGTTGGTAAAAGAAAAAAAAAATCATCATTTCTGTCATAAATTTTGCAGTGCAGCCCCAGAATGGAGAACAATCTGGGCAATTTATTGGCATATTGGCAGGAGGTGATAAGGCTAAAAACAACAACAGCGAGCAGCTGTGCGGGGAGATGGGCTGATAGCATGATATGGCTCCCACACCAAACACCTCCCATCCTATCAGGGCTTTTTATCAAACCAGGATTACAATAATAGCTTAGAAGAGAAAGCTTCTGAGGGGAGGGCAGAAAATATAGTCTAGGAATAGGAAAAAAAAAATCTGAATTTTGGGACAAAACATGGGGGCAAAATACATAATTTATCACTGTATTATCAGGAAATCCAGGCAGTCTAATCAAGGAGCACTGAGTGACTATTTTTTGCCTTATCATCCAAAGTGGTGGAAACGGAGAAGGAATTATCAGGCTTCTGCAGATTGCTGGGCTGGAATTTTAATGGTAATAATCGGGTTTCTGATGGTATATCTTCTCCGCTTATCTTTCCCATTATCTCCTCTTATCTGGCCAGTCATCATAGCAAATTAATGGTGCTCTTTCAGCGTTGCCTTTTTATCGCTGCCCGGAGAGCACCCAAGGGGAAAGAATAAGCAAAATATTAAAATACTGCATAAATCACAATTTTAGATAGCAGGGAACTGTACGCAGTAAAAGGAAAAAAAAAAAAAAAAAACTGTGCCCAACAACCTTTTTGTCCTTTAAATTGACTGTCTTCACAGTTTCTGGTATAAGCTGACTTTTTGCTTGTCATAGTTGCTCTAAATTGGGTATGTTTTATCAGCAGTGCCAAAGCTTTATTTTCAAATTCTGGATGTTTCCAAGTTAAAAATGCAGTTTCATTAGTTCCATGAAATGCCATTGTTTCAAAAACCATTTCTTTCTGGTATTTTCCAAACTTCTGTTTGATCCAGAATATCAAAAGCAACACTGTTTGTAATTTTTTTTAATGTTTTTCTTCTTATATACTACTAAAATTGGAGAGACCTATCATGGTAATGACTCTGAGTATCAGACAAACTTCTCCATCTGCAAAACTGCTTCCTACCTGAACAGGCAAAAGGAGACAGATGTCAATAGGTTACAACCAAAGTGACTTTACAGTTGGCCAAACTACATTTAAGTATTCCCGCCCCACTCCACCCCCCCAAAAAAACAGCTATTAGATAGTACTGCTCTATATATAACAATCCAAAGACCTCTAATTTCTCATTTTCCTTAACAGTGCAAGGGGAGAAGGGTGTCCACATTTGCATAGATAATCACTGTGACCCTAAACTGAATCCAATAAAAGTCTAAACTGCATGTATATTAATAATGCATATGAATGCATGTATCAGCAGGCAAGGATCACTGGGAATAAATATAAATATAATACTTGTTCACTTTCAAATGAGAAAACTTTTAAGTATTTTTGATAGTTAATAAATCACAGCATTCAAATAAGGCACTAAAATGTTTTATGACCTATAACACAAGTGTAGCATCAGCAATTAGTTCCAGCGCTTTAATCTTCAATTATATGAGGTGGACATAGAAGGATAGAAAAAAAAAATTTTAATGTAGCTAATTGAGAAGATAACAAAGTATTCCCAAGTAGAATCAGATGGTCTTTGTGCTATTCAATCAATTAATATTAATTATTTATTAACAACTTAGACGACAGCCATGAACTAAAAAGCATTTTCCCTTTAATAATGCTTATAATCATATCTTATAATAAGCAGTTTTGTACTACAAAATGCAACATTTATACACAGGGACCAGATCGATTTAGTTCTAAAAGGTAAAAAGCAATTAGTTGAAACCATGAATAATCACTCTGAAAAAAGGGAAAGTCTTCAAGAACAGTGTCTCTCTCTACTCAATTAAAGCTGCTTTGAGCCCAAAGTTAAGTCCAGCCCTTGCTTTAACCCAAGTTGAAGCAATCCAAGAGAAGAAATCCACTAAAGAAAAGCTAGCGAGTCTGCTTTTAGAGGCAAGGATCTAAATACTTATGTAGCAAACTGCTTACAACCTGGACCCCATTTTATACTGGATTAAGTTGCTTTATAGGATTTATTTTTAAACTACATTAAATGAAATTTCTAACACGAGGGGGTGCGTGTGATTAATAATCAAGGGGGAGGCAGTGTCATGAAAGCCTTTACCTAAAAGTACACGGTAATCAGTTTTACATTAGTTGCAAGACTTCAAATAACACGAAGAAATGGACACACCGCATGGCTGGCAAAAAAATAAAATAAAATAAGGCTGTTTCTCCTTTTCGGCCAAAGCGTTGAAGACATGTCGCAGGGCGACAAGACATTAAGGGAAGGCTAATCCCCAAGACGCGAAAAGTTGACCGAGTTGAGCTCTGCGGCTGTGTGCTTTTCGGGCAGGTGCCTCTCGCCTCGCTGGGGACTCTCAGCACCACCCGGGCCCCCGGGGGTTCGGGGGCTTCAGGTCAGCCTCATCTGAGGCGCCCAGGCTGCCTTGAACTCCCGGCTTCCGCGCTGGGAAGCAGCCGGCAGCCCCTCCCCGCGAGGATCCGGCGCGCCCGCGGGGCCCGAGGTAACCCGCACGCCCACCGCGTAAAGCGTCCCGGTGCCGCGAGCGGGACGGGCCCGGAGCCCCCGGCCAGATCCGCCCGCGCCATCCCCGCGCCCGCAGGGCGGAGGCGCACGGCTGCCAGCGGCCGAGGCGCGAACTTTTACACCTACTTTTTGTTTCGCTTCGGCTGTGGCGTGGCTCTGGCACCGCCCCGGATCGGGACCCAGACACTGATTTTCCACCGCCTGGGGACGTGGCCTCCCTCGCCCCGAGGTCTCCACCAGTTGTTTCGGAGAACTAAGTTCTCACTCTGGTTGCTAAAAAAAAAAGTGGTCCCCAAGAGTAGCAGCCCGTCCAACGCAACAACAATGACCACAACCACACTGATAACAACCTCCTGAGAGTTGGAGCTACCCAGCCAGGCTCCAGGCGAAAAAGCAGCTCTAAGTGCGCGCGGGGGGTCAGAATTAAAAAGGACCCCGAGGACGAAGGCTGAGCCTGGCCAGGAGCGGGCTGTTCCTCGCAGCCTCTTTCTCGCCCGGCGGTCGGGCTGTCCGTCTGTCTGTCTGTCTGTGCACGACTAGCTGTCCCTCCAGCTGCTCGAAGTTTGACAAATCCCGGGCAGCGGGAGCGGATTTTCCCGAGTCTCCCTCCCCTCCTTTTCCCGCCCCGCGCGCGCCCCCCGCCCCAGAAATAATCCCACCAACTCTCGGCCCCGCGTGCAAACTTACGTTTGATCTGCCGGGGTTTGCTCTGCTTTCGCCGGGACATTTCGGCGGCGGCCGCTGCCCCCGGGCTCCCGCGGTGCCCGCGGTCGGGGCTGCCGCTCCCTCGGCTCCCGCCGCCGCCGCCGGCCGGGCTCGGGCCGCCGCCGGCCGGACTCCAGGTGCTCCGGGCACGCGGGATTCCGGGCGCTGGGCTCCTCCGGGAGCCGCGGATCCACGTTTGGAGATGAGCAGGCAAATGACGAGGGAGAGAGAGAGAGAGGAGAGGAGAGGGGGGCAAAGAGAGTGTGACAGGAGGGAGGGGAGGGGGAGAGTGGGAGAGCGCTGGGGTGGGGGGTGGGGGGGAGAAGGGGAATTTTCAAACGGAGGAACCGGGAGAGAGAAAAGGGGGAAGGGGGGGGCGGGAAGGGAGTGCGAGCGGAGGGGAGAGGGGAAGCGAGGGGGCGGAAGGCGCGCGAGGAGGCGCGCTCGCTCTCCCCGCTCTCGGCGGCTCGCGGGGCACAGACGCCGCCGTTCCGGGCCGCGCAGCTCTCGCTCTGCCGCGGGAGGTGGCAAGGCGCGGGAGGGAAGGAGGGGCGCGCCGGGGCTGTGGGGAGGGGGGACTATTCCATCAGCGGACGGAGGATTGGCTGCATCCAAAGCCAGTCCGGATGCAAACTAGGGCCCTGGCCTGGTCGCGTGGGGTGCAAAGGGAGCGCGGCGGGGGGTTGGGGGGGTGGATAGAAAGCGGCGTGGGGAGGGCTTGGAGAGGGGCCACCTTCTGCAGTTGTCACCGCGGCAGCTCGGGGCTTTTGCCCAGACCACCCCCGCCTCCTCTTCCTGGCAACTTCTTTCAACAGCCCCCTCTCGTATGGAGCCCCCCACCCCCATCCACCCCTCAACTCTCCTCTCTCACGCCTCGTCTGTCCAGCGGGGCACAAAGAAATCTCAGTCTCTCCATAAACTTTGTGCTTCCAGTTAATGCCGCCCCTCCCCTAGCCCCCACCCCGCCCTTCCATCCCTTTTGGCAGGAAGGTTTAGGCCACTGGCAGAATCCTCTTGGAGAGCCAGCTGATCACAAATGCCAACTGTGTGTCTTGGGGCCGGTTAAGTCCCTCTCATCTGCCCAGGCTCTCCGGAGACCGGTTCATGGCTCTCAAGGTTCCCCGGAGACCGCTGCGGACACGGACCATCCCCCCCACCCCCTCACTTGGCCCGCAAGGATGAGATACTGAACAGCGTCCTAAAAGTGCTCTTTCTCACCTCGAGTTTTCATTTTAAGGTTGTAAAAATTCCGAATTTGAAGACAGGCAGATATTTTTCTCACATCAGAAAGGACGACCATTAACTAGGTGATTAACCCTTCTGGGAAATGAACCGTCTCTAATCAGAATACTAACTTTTCGAGGAAGTCTGTGGAAGTTCTGAAGTCCCACCCTAGCCCCATAATATTTCATTCTTTTAGTTCTTCTGCCACAGGGAAGCAGCCAGCGACTAATAAAAGATTTGATCTTGCCATAATTTCCCAAGCAGGTAAGACCCAATAACTATTTCATGGTTCTTTAGCTTTTAAAGTTTTGTTTCATTATTATTCAATTATTGTGTGTGTACTATGTCGGAAACTGCAAGCCAAAAGAACACATTTTGAAGTGATTTGCATAGTTATTATTTTGGCCAAGTTAAGCTGCATGAGGCTAGCTTTAGTTTCTCATAGTTTCATGTACACTGAGTTTTAAATATATTCTCCCAGGTTGACTTGAAGGAGCCTCTATATAAGAGACAGTGGAACTGGCTGCTTTATGTAATCAGTATTTACTAATAAACTCCACTGCAGTTAACATGTATCCACCAGATACTGCCGACTTTTCCCCCCCAGGTTGTGAGATCATCCATTCTGATCTGAAATCGTGCCCCCCTTTGTTTGGTTGACTAACATCCCGGTGAGCCCCGCCAAACTCCACAAGCTAAAAGGGTTGGAGGTCAGCAGAGAGCCTGGGCTGATGGAGCATAATGCAGGCTGCTCAGTGTGCAGGAGGCACTGTAATCAGTGTCATTTATAACCCCATCAGGACATCTTCTGGAAGGTGTAAAGAGTTGCCCTGTGAAAGGTATGGCTGAGAGAATCTTAATACAGAGCTGAAGACCAATTGTGAATTTTATTACATTACCATTAGTACTATTACCATAGAGGTTGTAAGAATACATGGTTCTTAGCAATGGAAATGCACTAAGTGACAAAGTCCCTCCCTTGAAGAACCAACAAATTAAAGCCGTAAGTACCATGAAAAGCAGGGTTATTTGTGTTTGTGTTGTGGAATGAATAAGCAGATAGAACTACAGTTTTTTGCCTCCTTAATTTCCAATTCATTACAATTAAATTGGTATACATAGAATTGAATTATTATATATTATGGCTTCTAAAGATCTTTTTACAAAACTGGCTGAATTTTTTTTTATATCGCCCAAAAGGAATGCCCATTGGAATAAGATACCATAACAGTTAGTGTTTCCTTTGGCATTTGAAATGGTCAAATATGCAAAGCAAAAGAGAAACAAATAAATCTCAACTAAATACTCACTTTAAAAGCTGAAAGGAGCAAAAGTCAGAGAATTCAAGGCAAGATTGATAAGATAACCTGATTACAGTATTAGAAATAAAGATAGCTCATCTAAATTTATAAATAGATATATTAGTATAGTCAACATGAATGAATTAAACTAAGGATTACTATTACATTTTGTGTTTCCTCATCATTTTAATGAGAATGTTAATGATATTTAAAGTTTAATTTTTCTTTTTCTCATTTAATTCACTAAGGTTATAAAATAAAATGACAGCAAAACCTATAAGCAATTATCTCTGTCCAAATGGATATAGCAGCTCCAAACCACAGCTACATGACTATCAAACAATGATTATGAAAACCACAATTGAGAAAAGCATCAGAGAATGATATTGCAAAACCACAGCAACAAATGTGTCTGCGATATTGAAAACCACAATTCACAACTAATACCCTGTGTATTGCAAATTACTATTTAACTATAAATGTGAAAATGTATAAGTAACAGCACAAAATAATTTCTCATTTACTTAAAAATGAATTATTCATTTTCTAGACTCGCTGATTTCATCTCTGCCTAACGGTTCATTTTGAAAAGTTTCTTTTTTCAAAGACAAACCATTTTAAATCACATAGGTAAGTTACTTTAAAAGCAGAAAATATGCAACTTTTAATAACATTTCCTCAAATGTTAAAAGAATTGATCTGAAACCCATCTGAAATAAAGAAACATCTACTTCAGTCTAGCTTTCTTCATAAAATTTTTTAGGAGCAAAAAGGGTTGGAGTGGAAAGTGTTTATAGAAAAAAAAAAGACTTCAAGTATCTATTACACCTTCAATGAGAACATAATTTTATTTCTTTAAATCATCATTTTAGCTAGAAAATATACATCTGACAATAATGTGCGTTGCCAGTACCAAAACTACTTTAATATGCAAACCAAATGTTTATTCACAAGTGAATAAAAGAATGTTATTTGTAAGTTTATAGACTTTCCAGATTTAGCAAATTAAAATACAGGATGCCCAGTTAAATTTTAACTTCAAATAAGCAACAATAGATTTTTTTAGGGTAAGTATGTTCCATGCAATGTTTGGTACATACTTATCCTAAAAAATAATCATTGCTTATATGAAAGTCATATTTAACTGGGCATCCTGTATTTTATCTGCCAAATTTACAAGTTTTCACTAATTTGTGGTTTTTTATAATATTATTTATAGAAAGGTAGGGAAACTCTACAGTATTTCCTGTAGATATAGATATACTTTATTCTTGAGCATCATATTATTTAAGGAAGGCAATGTAGAAGAAGTAAATTTCTATACAAAAATTATTTATTTGGCACAGTACTGAAAGGTGCTGTCCGGGTAAATGGATTGCATTCATGTCTGTCTCTCTCTTGCATTTGTTTTTAAAATGTGTTTTTTTCCTCTGAGGGATCAACAAATTGATAAAGCAACCTCCCAGGCCACATCTTATTTGGCAGCAAGCTGCCTCCTTTATTATGGGAATAAACAATATTCAAAAGCTTCAGAAAGACTTAATTTTTTGCCCTTGTATCCTCACCAGAAATTGAATACAGTTTATCTGCCTTGATTTAAGATTGTGACACTGAATTGAACAAGAATGCAGTATGAAAATAGTGTTTAGTGTTTGTGATTCTTTATAATTTCAGCAGTTTAAAAATAAAAATCAACAAATTCATCTAAATGGCATTCCTATGTTATAACTATGAAAAGGACTGTTTGTTTACTCGCAAAGGAGCCAAGAGCTTTGAAAACGTTCAGTCAATCTAGATCCGAGGTTTAACTCGGTCTTCGTGTAGGCGGTCAATTCGCTTGATAGAAGTATATATGTATAAAAATTTACTAAAGGGCAGGTCTATTTAATTAATGAATTCATTGAATTTTCAAAAAAATCTGTGAAAAAGATCTCTGAACCCATATGGGTTAAGAATGGCTATTCTCTTCATGTGTAAAATTTTATAATGCACTGAAAACAAAAATATGAATGATTTAAGTTTTTATTCTTTGCAATCATCCTTTATGTCCAAATTACTATTCTGATAGAGGAAAATCATAGGATGAACTCTATTACAAAAAAAAATGTATTTGTTGCTAAGTCTGCATAGCACAACTCCAATTACAAAATAAATACTGAAATAGTAATGCCTCAATTTTAGTAAACATCTGTTGACTTTGCCTCCCTAGTATCCATTCCTTCTTCTTCTGGTAATAGCGCTGTGACATCTTTTGAAGAAGCACTCCTCCACACCTTCTCTTTGGTCATGTGATGCAAGTGTGACCTTCCCCAGTCCCCCAATCCCTGACCAGTCAAAATATTTCATTTGCTTATCTGTAGTGATTGGCTCAGTGATTCAAATTGTTTCTATAAGAGTCAGCCCTGCCTGGAACTTTATCCTAAAACCACTGAGGAAAGGGTGCTGTTATTCTGCTGGTATTGCTATCCTGGAAGAATGCTGTTGTTGTTGTTCTTTAGTTGCTAAGTCATGTCCAACTTGTTTGTGACCCCATGAACTGTAGCCCACCAGGCTCCATGTCTCAGAAATAAAGAAGCTGCCTGCCAAGCAGGAGATGAGGGTTCAGTCCCTGTGTCAGGAAGGTTCCTGAAGAAGGAAATGGCAACCCATTACATTATGGGGAAATCCCTATGGGCCCTGGAAGAATGCAAATTTAAATTGCTTTAGGCCATCCTTGGTGGAAGAATATGTTTTAGAGAACTAATTCTGTCTTATCTTGTCTCAGGATCTGATTTGTGAGAAATCCAAACCAAGACACCCGTCAACATTCCAATATTGTTATTATTATTTTATTTTTGGTTCTATCAGATCTACCTATGTATCTACATAGACATTAGAGTTTTGGTCATTTCCATTATATTGTCAGTCAGTCAGTTCAGTCACTCAGTCGTGTCTGACTCTGCAACCCCATGATTGCAGCATGCCAGGCCTCCCTGTCCATCACCAACTCCCGGAGTTCACTGAGACTCACGTCCATCGAGTCGGTGATGCCATCCAGCCATCTCATCCTCTGTCGTCGCCTTTTCCCCCTGCCCCCAATCCCTCCCAGCATCAGAGTCTTTTCCAATGAGTCAACTCTTCACATGAGGTGGCCAAAGTACTGGAGTTTCAGCTTTAGCATCATTCCTTCCAAAGAACACCCAAGGCTGATCTTTAGAATGGACTGGTTGGATCCCCTTGCAGTCCAAGGGACTCTCAAGAGTCTTCTCCAACACCACAGTTCAAAAGCATCAATTCTTCGGCACTCAGCTTTCTTCACAGTCCAACTCTCACATCCATACATGACCACTGGAAAAACCATAGCCTTGACTAGATGGACCTTTGTTGGCAAAGTAATGTCTCTGCTTTTGAATATGCTATCTAGGTTGGTCATAACTTTCCTTCCAAGGAGTGAGCGTCTTTTAATTTCATGGCTGCAGTCACCATCTGCAGTGATTTTGGAGCCCCCAAAAATAAAGTCTGACCCTGTTTCTTGTATCTTTATCTATTTAACTAGGCTAATCTCTCTACACCTTTGCAGTTTTAGTATAGATACCATTTTTCACAGGAAGACATCCCTGACCTCCCAAGTCTGAGTGAGCTACCTCTTCTCAGTTAGTTCCATAACCTTTTTTGACTATCACTTGTTGCATTGTATTATATTGGCAGTTTAATTACATATAAATTAAGTCCTCACCAGCCCCCTCCCTATCCTAATACACCTAGCTAGATAGTTTGTGAGGGCAAGAAATACATCTGTCTTCAGAACTGCATCCCCATGCTGGACACATAGAAGGTCTTAAGATAATTACTGAAAGAAAAAGTAAGGTTAGAATTATCTTGTTTTACCTGGGCACTCTTACAGTCCCCAGTCTGCATCCACATAGGCACAGGGGCAAAGAGTGGCAGCCATGTTTGTGCAACATGACTCCGTGCTCCTGCTTACAGTTGCCTGGACCAAAGGGAGTACCTGCCTCAAATACGACCAATCAAATTTCTCCCTCAGGCATCTAGAGTTAGTATCAAGAGTTTCACCTTTGCAAGGGCTAGTCTTTTAAATGAATGGAAAATGAAATGAAAGATGAATTTCATAATGAATGAAATTATGGTATGGTTACCACCATGTGAACAGAGTAACAGCAATAGTTTGCCAGTAGAGAGAAAAAGAAAGAAACGGTAAGAGAACTGGGAATATGCAATGGTATCCCATGTCCTGTTCCAGTCTGTTCATAGGCTTCTGCCCTTGACATCACTGAGATACTTATGTGTCCTTAAAATAAATTCCTCCCCATCATTCTTTTTTAAAGTTATTTTTGGCCTAAATTTGCATTAGCTGATTCCTGTTACATTCAAGCCAAAAGACAAAATTAGTAATCCATGACTTTAGTTCGCTTAACTATTCAATAGCCCTCTTTATCCACAGTTTTACTCTGTGGTTTGTTACCAGCGGCCAGCCATGATCCCAAAATATTAAATGGAAAATTTCAGAAAAAAGGAAATTCATAAGTTTTAAATCGGGTACCATTCTGAGTAGCATGGTGAAATCTCATACCAACCCACTTCATTCCTCCCCCCCCACCCCCACCACATGAATCATCCTTTTGTTCAGAGAATCCCACCAGTTAGTCACTTAGTAATCATCTTAGTTATCAAATCGAATGCCGCAGTATCATGGTGCTTGTGTTCAAGTCACCCTTATTTTTGTTAGTACGGGCTCCAGAGGGCAAGAATAGTGATGCTCAGATTCAGATGTGCCAAAGAGAAGCTCTAAGGTGTTTCCTTTAGGTGAAGTGGTGAAAAGTTCTCAGTTTAATAAAGAAAAAAATTGTATGCTAAGATTGCTAAGATCTCCAATAAGAAGGAATCCTCTATCCCTGAATTGTGAAGAAAGAAAAGGAAATTCATGTTAGTTTTTCTGCTGCACCTCAAACTGCAAATGTTATGACCAGAGTGCAGGGTCAGTGCTTAGTTATGACAAAAAAGGCACTGTATTTGTACACTAAGATATTTTGAGAGAGAGAGACCACATTCACATAGCTTTTATTACTGTATATTATAATCATTCTGTTTCATTTTATTGTTGTTAATCTCTTACTTGCCTAATTTATAAATAAATTTTATTATAGATATGTATGTACAGGAAACTGCTTCCTTGTTGGCTCAGCTGGTAAAGAATCCACCTGCAATGCAGGAGACCTGGGTTCGATCCCTGGTTTGGGAAGATCCCCTGGAGGAGGGAATGGCTGTGTATTCCAGTTTTCTTGCCTGGAGAACTGCATGGATAGAGGAGCCTGGCATGCTACAGTTCATGTGATCACAAAGAGCTGGACACCACTGAGTGACTAACATACACATGTATATGAAAGAACAGTATATATAGAGTTCTATAGTACCAGAAGTTTCAGCCCTTCACTGGAGTCTTGGAATATATCCCCCACAGATAAGGGGGGACCACTGTATTTAGAAATAACAAATTAACTGAATTTTCTATTTTCCTACAGAAAGTATTATATTGTATATGAAAGTATTGTACTAGTCTGAGTTCTTCAGAGAAACAGAACCAATAATATATACACAGAGAGATGATAGGAAATTGACTCACAGTAGTAGAGGCTGAGAAGTTCCTGAATCTTCAGTTGACCAGGGAGAGTCTGAATTTGAATGTCTGAGAACCAGGCGAGCTGATGGTAAAAGTTCCAGTCAGAGTACTAGTCTGAGGGCAGGAGGAGACCCATGTTCCAGCTACGAAACCATCAGGCAGAAAGGGAATTCTCACTTGCTCTGCCTTTTTGTCATAATCAGTTCATTAATGGATTGGACAGGGCCCACCCATGTTGAGGAGGGCAATCTGCTTTACTCAGTCTGCCAACTCAAATGTTAATCTCATCTGAAAACACACTCACAGACACATCCAGATTTTTTTTTTTTTAACCAAATCTCTGGGCAATCAGTGGCCCAGTCACATTGGCACAAAAAATTAACCATCATCAACACTTTCAATGATATTCTTCCCAAAGCAACTTTGAAATGACAAAGAACATTCTTAGAAATGTTAAGTGGGAAATCTACACTTTTCACATAGATAAATAAGGGTGTTATCAATTACTGATTTGGGGCATTCACTTCAACTAAGGGTAAATCTTGGAGAAAAGGTAGCGTTTTCAAATTCAGAGTTCCTCGAGGGCATGATAACTGATTGACATGCCCATCTATAAGCTTCCTGATTGCATCTATTTTTTCCCCAGATGTCTGATTTTATTTTCGACTTTACTTTGCCACATTTGAATAACCATCTAACAGATTACCTTGCACATAAATTTTATGAATGCGGCTATAATTTGCATGAATTATGTTTATACTTCTGTGGTGGATTTTATTTTCCAACCTATAACTTTTGCCATAAATTCCTAAATGCAAAAGAAGAAATTCAACAGCTTCTTGAGAACATTTGCTGTGTGTATAGACTTAATCAAATCACTTATCTTTGCTTTTATCTACTTGTCAAAGTGTATTAAAATAATGCATTAGGAGTGGATTTAGGATGAACTGAAGATGTAGGATTATGAATAACCATGCTAGGGCATACTGATAATGAAATCATCTAAAAGAAGCTGAAAAGGATAATTATATCACTTTTAAAATGTATCTTATAATAAAAATTAAACTATATGACTAGTATACTCCTTTAAAAACTATTTTTATTTTGATTAAACAAATAGATGTACATAGCTTTAAGGGTCAAATAGATTTTCAAGGCTTATAATAAAAATTAGCAGTTGCTTGTCCTGTTTAACAGCCCAGTGACAATTCCTGCTCTCAAAGGTATAATCACTGTCAAATCTTCTTAGCTAATTCTCTTGATGCTCATCTCATATTTCTAAATAACATGCTTTACTACTTTAAAACAATTATTAGTTTAGATATTATTGAATATATCACCATCTACTACAAAGATATGAAGATATAATGGCTTTACCCATAATACACACATTATTCAAAATTTTTGGTAATTCAAAAGTTTATATTTTAGTAGCAGTCTATATAGGCTATGATGATTACATTTTATTTTGACCTCTTTGTTTTTCCTGAAGTTAATTATTTTCTTTGCCATTTTCTCAGTTTTCCATGACCTATCACTACTTTATCCCCAAATTATTAGCCAATGTAATATTGTCCAGTATGTTATTACATCAGTACATTCAAAGACATTAATTAGCAGGTCATTTCCTGACCCTCCCCCCAACCCCATACAGGTGTCCTCCTTACAATCTTTCATCCTTTTGCTCAGTTCAGTTGCTCAGTCATGTCTGACTCTTTGCGACCCCATGAATTGCAGCACGCCAGGCCTCCCTGTCCATCACCAACTCCCGGAGTTCACTCAAATTCACGTCCATCGAGTCAGTGATGCCATCCAGCCATCTCATCCCCTGTCGTCCCATTCTCCTCCTGCCCCCAATCCCTCCCAGCATCACAGTCTTTTCCAATGAGTCAACTCTTCGCATGAGGTGGCCAAAGTACTGGAGTTTCAGCTTTAGCATCATTCCTTCCAAAGAAATCCCAGGGCTGATCTCCTTTAGAATGGACTGGTTGGATCCCCTTGCAGTCCAAGGGACTCTCAAGAGTCTTCTCCAACACCACAGTTCAAAAGCATCAATTCTTCGGCGCTCAGCTTTCTTCACAGTCCAACTCTCACATCCATACATGACCACAGGAAAAACCATAGCCTTGACTAAACGGACCTTTGTTGGCAAAGTAATGTCTCTGCTTTTCAATATGCTATCTAGGTTGGTCATAACTTTTCTTCCAAGGAGTAAGTGTCTTTTCATTTCATGGCTGCAATCACCATCTGCAGTGATTTTGGAGCCCAAGAAAATAAAGTCTGACACTGTTTCCCTATCTATTTGCCATGAAGTGATGGGACCAGATGCCATGATCTTCGTTTTCTGAATGTTGAGCTTTAAGCGAACTTTTTCACTCTCCACTTTCACTTTCATCAAGAGGCTTTTTAGTTCCTCTTCACTTTCTGCCATAAGGGTGATGTCATTTGCATATCTGAGGTTATTGATATTTCTCCCGGCAGGCTTGATTCCAGCTTGTGCTTCTTCCAGCCCAGCATTTCTCATGATGTACTCTGCATAGATGTTAAATAAGTAGGGTGACAATATACAGCCTTGATGTACTCCTTTTCCTATTTGCTCAAGTCTAGACTTATTGCTTTCTGTGACTAAAACTTCCTTTTCATCATCCCCTGAGAATTCTCTTAATTTTGTCATGTATTATATTCTAGATTTCCTGAATACTGTGTAGTCCTCTTTCATGGTTTATTGCCCCCCTTTTTTCTCTTTCTTTCTTTCTCTCCCTGTCTCCCTCCCCCCTCCCTTCCTTGCTTTCATTTTCCTTCTTGTTCTTTTTGTTGTTGATTTTGAATAAATTTCATGTAGCTTCCTGAGACAATTTATATGCAAGTTATGTTTTTTAAGATTTTTGCAAGACTAAATATATATTTTTTTAATTCTACTCTCGTACATGACATATACAGGCTTCCCAGGTAGTTCCTAGTGGTAAAGAACTCCCCTGCCATTGCAGGAGACTTAAGAGACACAAATTCGATTCCTGGATCAGGATGATCCCCTGGAAAAGGTAATGGCTACTCTTTCCAGTATTCTTCCCTGGAGAATTCTGTGGACAGAGGAGCCTGGTGGGAGACAGTCCATGGGGTCAGAGAGGCAGGTACGACTGAAGCAACCTAGCATACATGACATATAGATTGAGAGATTGTAGAATTCTAGGGTGCAAATTATTTTCCATGATTTTTTTCTTTTATTTTTCCAGTTTTATTGAAATATAATTTATATATCACTTTATATAATTTAAAAAATATAATATGATCTGATACACATATATTATTAAATATATAACATATATAGTATATAACCTACTGCTGCTGCTGCTGCTAAGTCGCTTCAGTCGTGTCTGACTCTGTGCGACCCCATAGACGGCAGCCCACCAGGCTTCCCCATCCCTGGGATTCTCCAGAAGAACACTGGAGTGGGTTGCCATTTCCTTCTCCAATGCATGAAAGTGAAAAGTGAAAGTGAACTCGCTCAGTCGTGTCCAACTCTAGCGACCCCATGGACTGCAGCCTACCAGGCTCCTCTGTCCATGGGATTTTCTAGGCAAAAGTACTGGAGTGGGGTGCCATTGCCTTCGCCATATAACCGAATATATATATATATATATATATATATATATATATATATATACACACACACAATGAATATATAAATATATAACATATATCATTAAATATATACCAGGGGCTTCCCTGGTAGCTAACCTACTAAAGAATCCACCTGTAATGCAGGGGACCCTGTTTTGATCCCTGGGTCAGGAAGATCCCCTGGAGAAGGGAATGGCTACCCATTCCAGTATTCTTGCCTAGAGAATTCCATGGACAGAGGAGCCTGGCAAGCTACAGTCTGTGGGGTTGCAAAGAGTCATACAAGACTGAACAACTTTCAAAGGAACAGATTATTAAATGATTATCACAATGGAGTTAGTTAACACCACCATCATCTCAAGATTTACTTTTAGCAACTTTCAAATATGGCATGCTGCTTCTGCTGCTGCTAAATCGCTTTAGTCGTGTCCAACTCTGTGCAACCCCATGGACAGCAGCCCACGAAGCTCCTCTGTCCATGGGATTTTCTAGGCAAGAATACGGAGTAGGTTGCCATTTCCTTCTCCGCAAATATGGTATAGAATATTGTTAACTACAGTTACCATGCTGTACATTAAATTTTCAGGACTGACTTACTGTATGATTGGAAATTTGTACCCTGGAATCAACATCTCCTCATTTCCTCCACTCCCTGATGCTGCTGTTGCTGCTAAATCGCTTCAGTCGTGTCCGACTCTGTGCGACCCCATAGATGGCAGCCCACCAGGCTCCCCTGTCCCTGGGATTCTCCAGACAAGAATACTGGAGTGGGTTGCCATTTCCTTCTCCAATGCATGAAAGTGAAAAGTGAAAGTGAAGTCGCTCATTCGTATCCGACTCTTAGCGACCTCATGGACTGCAGCCTACCAGGCTCCTCCGTACATGGGATTTTCCACCTCCACTCCCTACCCTATGGCAAACACCATTGTACTCTGAGCTCAGCATTTTAAAATTCTGCATATAAATAATATCATACAGTGTTTGCATTTTGCTGTCTAACTTATTTCACTTAACATGATGCTCTCAAGTTTCATGCATGTTGTCTCAACTGGAAGGATTTCTTTTTTTTCTCAGGTTGAGTAATACTCATAACTGAATATTCTCATCAATTCACCAGTAGACAGATGCTTATATTGTTTTTATATCTTGGCTACTGGGAATAGTGTGGCAATGAACATGGAATGTGTATATTTAAGATCCTTATTTTATTTCCTTTGAATATATACCCAGAAGTGGGATTGCTGTGTTACATGGTAGTTTTA
This sequence comes from Bubalus bubalis, assembly GCF_019923935.1. NCBI lineage: Eukaryota > Metazoa > Chordata > Mammalia > Artiodactyla > Bovidae > Bubalus > Bubalus bubalis. Next base: position 22,840,400 of record NC_059171.1, on the reverse strand, counting down.
TTTTTAATTTTTTGAGGAACCTCCATACTATTTTCCATATTTACATTTTACATTGCCAATTTACATTTTCATATACAAAGATTCCCTTTTCTCCACATCTTTACCAACATTTTTTAGTCTCTTGTCTTTTTTTTATACAGCCATTCTAACAGTGAAGTGCTATCTCATTGTGGTTTTGATTTTCATTTCCTTGATGATTAGTTATGTTAAGAATCTTTACAAGTGCTTTTCCCTACGTCTTTGAAAAAATGTCTGCTCAGGTCCTCTGTCCATTTTTTATTGGATGGTTTTTTTTATGCCACTGAGTTGTACGAGTTCCTTATATTTTTCATTATTAACCCCTCATCAGATTGATGTTTTGCAAATAATTTCTTCTGTTCTGTAGGTTGCCTTTTCATTTTATTGATCATTTCTTTTTTCTGTGCAAAAGCTTTTTAGTTTGATGTAGTCCAGTTTATTTATTTTTATTTTTGTTACTTGTGCATTTGGTGACATATCCAAGTGATTGTGGCCAAGACCAATATCCAGGACCTTTTCCCCTGTTTTCTCCTAATAGTTTCACTCTTTCAGATCGTATATTTAAGTCTATAATTTATTTCAAATTAATTTTTAAGTGGTGTAGAAAGGGGGCCAGTTTCATTCTTTTGCATGTGATTGTACACTTCTCAGTACCATTTATGGAAGAGACTATCTTTTCTCCATTGAGTATCTCTTGTCAAATATTAGTTGAAGCTAAATATGAGAATTAGTTTCTGAGCTCTAGATTCTGTTCTATTGGTTTATATGTCTTTTTATGTCAGTATCATATTGTTTTGATTATGATAGCTTTGAAATATAGTTTAAAATCAGTAAGTGTGAAATTTCACCCTTGTTTTTTCTCAGAAATGCTTTGGGTGTCTGGGGTATTTTGTAGCTCCAAATGAATTTTAGAATTATTTTTATTTTTTAGTGAAAAATGTCATTGGAATTTTGATATGAATTGCACTGAATCTATAGATGGCTTTGAATAGTATGGATATTTTTAAAATATCAATTCCTCCAATTCATAATCATGGGATAGCTTTCCATTTATTTTTGTCTTCAATTTCTTGCATCAATGTCTTATAAACATCAGAATGCAGATATTTCATTTCCTTGGTTAAATTTTTCCTAAGTATTTTTTAGATGCTATTTTAAATGGCATTGTTCTCTTATGGGCTTTTTCAGATGGTTCATTGTTAGTGTTTAGAAACACAACTGACCTTTGTATATTACTTTTATGTACTAAAACTTTACTGAATTCATTTATTAGGTCTAACAGTTTTGGTGGACCCTTTGGTATTTTTCTAAATATAAGATCGCATCACCTGCAAACAGGGCAATTTAACTTCTCTTCCTTACTGGTTTGGATGTCTTTTATTTTGTTTTCTTTCCTAATTATTCTGGCTAGGACTTTCAATATGTTGAATAGGAGTGTTAACAGTGGGCATCCTTGTCTTGTTCTTGATATTGGAGGAAAAGCTTTTAACCTTTCACCATTGAGTATGATGCTATTTGGGGGCTTGTCATATATGGACTTTATTATGTTAAGGTGCTTTCCTTCTATATTCAATTTCTGGAGTGTTTATAATGAAAGAATACTGAATTTTGTCAAATTTTTTTCTGCATCTATTGAGATGTTCATATAATTTTAGTATTGCATTCTATCAGTGCAGTGAATCACATTGATCACTTTGTGTATGTTGAACCATCCTTGAATCCTAGGGATAATTTGAATTTGTTCACAGTGTATGATCCTGTTAGTGTGTTGTTCAATTTGGTTTGCTAATACACTGTTGAGAATTTTTACATCTATATTCATGTGGAATATCAGCCTGTAGTTTTCTTGTAGTATCCTTATATGCCTTATATGTCAGAATAATGCTGGTCTTGTAAAACAAGTTTGGAAAATCTCACCCCCTTTTTAATTTTTCTGAAGAGTTAATGTTAATTTAATTAACGTTAACAGAAATGTTAATTTCCATAGTTGTGAATTTTCCAGGTTTTCTGTTGTTATTGATTTCTAGTTTCATTCCATTGTGATAAAGAGGTACTTGGTATAATTTCAATATTCTTAAAGGAATGATTGGCAATAGTTCTTCTTTAAATGTTGAATAGAATTCACCAGTAAAACCATCTCATCCTGGACTTTTTTTGTTTGTTTGTTTGGAGATTTTTGATTATGTGATCTCCTGACTAGTAATTGGCCTGTTCGTATTTTCAATATCTTTATGATTCAGACTTGGTAGGTTGTATGTGTCTAGGAATTTATATGTTACTTTTAGGTTAACCAACTTATTGGCATGTGGCTATTTACAAATAGTCGCTTATGATCTTTTCCTTTTCTGTGATATCATTTGTAATGTGTCCTTTTTCATCTCTGATTTTATTTGAGTCTTCTCATTTTTTTTTTTTCTTAGGACTTCCCTGGTGGTTCAGACGGTAAAGCATCTGCCTACAGTGTGGGAGAACCAGGTTCAGTCCCTGGGTTGGGAAGATCTCCTGGAGAAGGAAATGGCAACCCACTCCTATATTCTTGTATGGACAGAGAAGCCTGGTAGGCTACAGCCCATGGGGTTGCAAAGAGTCGGACATGACTGAGCGACTTCACTTTCACTATACTAAGTCTTAAAATCAGTTAATCTAAGTCTTCTGAATCATTTTCTTACTGCTGTCTCCATAGTGCAATCGGTTAGTGCATTCAGCTCTTAACTGTAAAGGTTGGTGGTTCGAGCCCACCCAGGGACGGTGCGGTGGCATTGACCTCCCTGGTGGCTCAGACAGTAAAGCATCTGCCTACAATGTGGGAGACCCAGGTTCAATCCCTGGGTCGGGAAGGTCTCCTGGAGAAGGAAATGGCAACCCACTCCAGTATTCTTGCCTGAAAAATCCCATAGACAGAGAATCCTGGTAGGCTACAGCCCAACGAGTCAGACACAACTGAGCGACTTCACTTTCACTATACTTTCTTTTTTCTTAGTCCTTATTATTTCCTTTCTGTTGCTAACATTGGGCTTAGTTTAGTCTTCCTTTTCTAATTCCTGTGTATAGTTAAGTTTTTATTTGAGATCTTTTCTGGGGTGTAACATAGAAGTTTACCACTGTGAACTTTCTTGTTAGTACTGCTTTTGCTGCATCCTAAAAGTTTTGGCATGTTGACTTTCCACTTTTGTTTGTTTTAAAGTATTTTTTATTTCACTTTAGATTTCCTTATCCATGGGTTGTTTGGAAATGTTAATTTCCATAGTTGTGAATTTTCTAGTTTTTCTGTTGTTATTGATTTCTAGTGTCATTCCACTGTGCTCAAAGAGATACTTGGTATAATTTTAATCTTCTTAAATTTGCTAAGACTTTTTTCTTTTACTTAACATATGATCTATTCTGGAGAATTTTATGAGCACTTGAGAATAATGTGTATACTGCAAATATTAGATGCAATATTCTATGTTAGGTCCATTTCATATAAAATGTTAATTCGAGTGCAGCATTTCCTTATTGATTTTCTAACTGATGATCTATCCATTTTTGAAAGTGAGTATTGATGTCCCTTGATATTCTACTATTATTTTTTGTTGTCTATTTCTCCCTTCAGATCTGCTAGTATCTGTTTAATATGTTTAGATCCTCTTGCATTAGGTGCATATGTATTTATGATTGTTATAGACTCTGATGCCTTGACCTCTTTATCATTATATAATAAGCTCCCTTTGTCTCTTATTACAGTTTTTTTAATTTACATAGATTTTTAAATTCATTCAAGTACTCTGTGCCTTTTGATTAGAAAATTTAATCCATTTACATTTAAAGTAATTACTGATAAGTAGGATGGCAGGTGGTAAAGAATCCACCTGGCAATGCAAGAGATGCAGGAGACACAGGTTCTATCCCTGGGTCAGAACGATCCCCTGGAGTAGGAAATGGCAGCCCAATCCAGAATCCTTGCCTGGAAAATTCCATGAACAGAGGAGTCTGGCGAGTTACAGTCCATGGGGTCCCAAAGAGTTGAACATGACTGAGCAGCTGAGCACACATGCATAGATGTTACTAATGCCATCTTATTGTTTTCTGGCTTTTATGTAGTTTTCCTCTTCCTTTCTTTCTGTTTTTCTTTGTGAATTGATGATTTTCCATAATGGTATGATTTGATTTCCTTCTCATTGCTTTTTGTATATATAGTGTAGGTGTTTGTTTTGTGGTCACCATTACATTTACATAAAACATTTTATAGATATAATCAGTTCAGTTCAGTTCAGTCACTCAGTCGTGTCTGACTCTTTGCAACCCCAGGAATCGCAGCACGCCAGGCCTCCCTGTCCATCACCAACTCCCGGAGTTCACTCAAACTCACATCCATCGAGTCAGTGATGCCATCCAGCCATCTCATCCTCTGTCGTCCCCTTCTCCCCCTGCCCCCAATCCCTCCCAGCATCAGAGTCTTTTCCAATGAGTCAACTCTTTGCATGAGGTGGCCAAAGTACTGGAGTTTCAGCTTTAGCATCATTCCTTCCAAAGAACACCCAGGGCTGATCTCCTTTAGAATGGACTGGTTGGATCTCCTTGCAGTCCAAGGGACTCTCAAGAGTCTTCTCCAACACCACAGTTCCAAAGCATCAGTTCTTTGGCACTCAGCTTTCTTCACAGTCCAACTCTCACATCCATGCATGACTACTGGAAAAACCATAGCCTTGACTAGATGGACCTTTGCTGGCAAAGTAATGTCTCTGCTTTTCAATATGCTATCTAAGTTGGTCATAACTTTCCTTCCAAGGAGTAAGCGTCTTTTAATTTCATGGCTGCAATCACCATCTGCACTGATTTTGGAGCCCAAAAAAAAATAAAGTCTGACACTGTTTCCACTGTTTCCCCATCTATTTGCCATGAAGTGATGGGACCAGATGCCATGATCTTCGTTTTCTGAATGCTGAGCTTTAAGCCAACTTTTTCACTCTCCTCTTTCACTCTCCTCAAGAGGCTTTTTAGTTCCTCTTCACTTTCTGCCATAAGAGTGGTGTTATCTGCATATCTGAAGTTATTGATATATTTGTTTTGTGGTCACCATTACATTTACATAAAACATTTTATAGATATAATGGTATTTTAATTAATAGCAACAAGTTTTATCACCTATGATAATTCTGCCTTTTTATTCTCCCTTATTGATTGTTTTGATGTCACAATTTACCTCTTTTTATTTTGTGTATTTGTTAGAAATTTAGAGTAGCTAAAGTTATTTTTAAAATTCCTGACTCTTAATCTTTATTCTATAATTAAATTATTAACTCATCATAAAATTACAGAATTAGAGTTTTATAATCTGACCATATACTTGCCTTTACCAGTGTTGTATATTTCATATGTTTCCATGTTAATAACTGGAGTTCTTTTATTTTAGCTTGAAGAACTCCTTTCAGTATTTCATTAAGGCAAGTCTAGTGATGATGAACTTCCTTAGCTTTTTTGGTCTATGAATGGCTTTATCTCTCTTTCATTTCTTAAGGACAGCTTTGCAAGATAAAGTATTCTTGATTGGAAGGTTTTTTTTTTTATTCTTTCAATACTTTGAATAAATCATCCCACTGCATCCTGGTCTGTAAGCTTTCTGCTGATAAATCCTCTGATATCCTTAAGGAGTTTCCTTTGTAAGTAATAAGCTTCTTTTCTCTTTCTTCTTAAAATATTCTCTATTTATCTTTGATTTTAAATTTTTTATTATAATTATAATGTATCTTGGAGAAGATATTTTGAGTTGAATTTGTTTGGGCACCTGTGATCTTCAAGAACATGCATGGCCAAATCTTTACCCAGATTTTAGAAAGTTTTCCATAATTATTTTTTAAAATAAGTTTTCTATTCTCTTTTCCTATCCTTTAGGAACTCCAATAATTTGCAAATTGGTTCATTTGATGGTATACTATAGATCACATAAACTTTCTTCACTTTTTTATTATTACTTTTTATTTGTTGTCTAAATGGATAGTTTCAAAGGTTCTGTCTTCTATTTCTTAGATTCTTTATTTTACTTGATTCATTTTGTTGCTGATACTCTCTATTGCTGTTTTTTGTTTCATTCATTGCATTCTTTACCTCAGTAGTTTTATTTTATGATTCTTTTGAATGATTTTTACCTCTATTAAACTTCTCATTTTGTTTATAATTTGTTTACCTGGTTTATTGAATTGTGTTTCTCTATTTTCTTATAGCTCAGTGAGCTTTCTTAAAGCAGTTATTTTTAATTCTTTATTAGGCAGTTTGCAGCTGTCTATGTCTTTTGGGTTATTATAGTATGTTTGGACTATTATAATATGTTTGTGGTGTCATATTTCCTTGATTTTTCATACTCCTTGAAGTCTTACATTGTTGACTTCACATTTTAAGTAGTGGTCAGATCCTCCAATCTTTACTATCTGATTTTGGAAAAGAATTACCTTCTTTTAGGCCTACTAGGGTTTCTGAGGGCAATGGCACCCCACACCAGTACTTTTGCCTGGAAAATCCCATGGGTGGAGGAGCCTGGTAGGCTGCAGTCCGTGGGGTCGCTAAGAGTCAGACACAACTGAGCGACTTCACTTTCACTTTCATGCATTGGAGAAGGAAATGCCAACCCATTCCAGTGTTGTTGCCTGGAGAATCCCAGGGACGGCAGAGCCTGGTGGGCTGCAGTCTATGGGGTCGCACAGAGTCAGACACAACTGAAGAGACTTAGCAGCAGCAGCAGGGTTTCTGAGGTTTTCTTGAACATTCTTTAGATATTCTTGCTCCACACTTCTTGCTCCCTCTTGTGGCAGAATTATTAACCTTGTGTGCTTTCTCTCTATCCTGTTGCCCGCAAGCCAATTACTGACACTCCCTTTTTTGCTTACTCAAAGGCAATATTAAACGTGTTAAATGTTCGAGTTCGTGGTCACTTCCTCACCCATCGATTCTGTTCAGCTTTCTGCACATGCTCACTGACTGATGAAACTTGTTCTTGCTACCACCACGAGCTGTACAGGGAGTCAGTCATGGAGTTGAGATGCACAGTGTGCTGTGGGTGCCTATATGTCAGGTAGGTGGATCCATGGGTGAGGCACCCCAGTGACTATGAAATGGGTTTCTTGTTGGAGTCCATGATGCAGTTTAGTAGGATCCATGCTCCTCTAATGCATTCCTGGATGCTGTTCTTCTAGCTGTCTACTATCTTTCAGTTCTACAGCTTGTAACTCAGTCCTCCAGATAAGAGAGAGAAATCGGCCTCTGGAAGCATACCACAGAGCTCAGAAAGCTAGTCTCTTACTCATGTTCATATTTTCTTCCTTAGGAGAAATCACAGACTGAAAACCACTCTCTTGGAACTGAACTGTGCAATCTGGTGGGAGTGGAGGCGGGGATGATGTGGCAAACTCAAGCTGTTCCTTTCACCTTCTTCAATTTGTCCAGTCTCAGATTTTTTGTTCTAACAATGGGCTGGGACTTCTCTACTGGACTCCTGGACTTCCACAAAAGCTCTTTGATCCATGAATGATTGTCTAGTCTGTGTTCTCCAGGTGTCCTGGTCTGTGAATTAGAAGTCCTGGAGCCAGTTCCTGGGCCACTGCAGGATCCACAGCCAGAACCAAAGTCTGTTTGCTTACTACCCTATACATAGGTGGTCAAGACTTTTCCTGGGCACCTTAGTATGGTGGTGTTGGATCCCAAAGCTTCCACAAAAGCACTTTTTCTGTAATGGTTGCCAAATAGTTGTCGATGGAGGGATTCCACAAAGGATAACTTATTCCACCTTATTACTAACATTACTCATCTCCTTCAATTTTTGAATACAGTGCTTCTTTGGCATCTATTTTCAGTGTTGTTCTGAGAAGTCTGATACTATTCTGATTCCTTATCCACTGAATGTAGCCTGCTTTTCCCCCCCAGTCACCCCCCTAGATGCTTTCGAGATCTTCTCTTTACCCTCAATCTTCTGAAATTTAATAATGTGAAAATATGTTTCCCCATCTTTCCATGTACTGAGCTGGGCACTTATTGAGCCATTTTAGTCTAGAAACCTGTGGTTTGCCATCGGTTCTGGTAAGTTTCTTTGTATTATCTCTGTCTTTGGATTTATTGTTATCTTGGGCCTCCTTGAATGGATACTACTGTTTTCCTTCACGTCTTTCTCTGGCTACTTTTTTACTTTCTGGAAAATTTCTTTAGTTTGTTCTTTTGAATCTTCACTGCAATTTTTATTTATATGATGATGTTTTAATATTTAAACTTCTTTTTTGTTTTCTAAAGAGTCTTTTCAACATCCTATTTTTGTTTCTTCTCTTTTTCTTTCTGTTGCCAGTAATTATAAATTTTCTTTTTTGAAGATTTGTTTAGTTCCCTGAAAATTTTCTGTTTCTTCAGTGTTTATTTTTTTCTTTCATATTAGAAATTTTCCATAAAGCTTTGGTTATTCTTGGTTTTCTAATATTCCTGACACACTAAAACCTTTATTGGAAGTTTATGCCTATGGATAGAATGGAGTTTGGGTAGTGCTTGTCAAAGGGTAGATTTTGGGTGATAGAGCAGGGATCTTGATGATAAAGGTTCCTGTCTATACTTCTAAGTATGTTTATCTTGAGTTCAACACAGAACCCATCTTGAGAAACTTTTCTTGAGTTTCTCCCAGAAGAAAAATTCTTCAGTCCTTAGTCAGAGAAGAGCTTTAATATCTCATGGCTCAGTGTGTAGGCTTTCATTTAATCTTTCCTTCTAATTTAGTGTCTGCACCTTTGGTTAATATCACTGAATACAAAATCTCTCTGGGTTTACTCTCTAATGAGTAAGTCTCAGCTTTCAGTAAGGGATAGTGAAGTTGACATCTGGCAGTGTGGTATAGGAGGAAGTTTAGAGGTATCATTTATCCTTACACAGACCTTGCACCAATCCTTGTATTTCCAGTTGCACCTGCATCTCACTTTCAGGGATATCTGTTATTTCTATCCCATACTTTTTCTTTTCTTTTCACTCTCACTTTTCTGAAGTATAGCCTTAAATATCCTCTTCATAATGTATACATATGAAATAAAACTCCTGAATCTGTATATGAAGATGTATTTCTTTTTCTCTCATCCTCAGTTGATAGTTTAGCTGGGAATATAATTTTAGGTTTAAAAATCATGTTTTCTCCCCCGACATATTTGGGAAGGCATCACTCTATTGTCTTCTAGCATTCTGTATTGTTAGTTGAAAATCTGATACTTGTCAGAAAACTTTGTATGTTATCTATTCCTTATTTGTTGATGCTTATATTATTTTCCCATTAACATGCTATTCTGGAATTTTACACTTACATACTATTCAACATTATGAATTTCAACCCAGCAGTAAGCTTTCCTCTGACATCCCTAACAGAAGCCTGGTTTCATTGAGATAACTCCTCCTCCTGTACACAGACCTAGTGATTCAATTAAACTTGCTTCATTTCTACCCTAGGAATGATCTTTAATTAATTCTAATCTTGTAATATGATCTCATCTCCCTTGTTAGTGATTGTTTTAGGAACAGGCAAGGGACCCAATTCTGGAAAAAGGGAGAGTTGCTGGAGGCTTTTGGGAGAATCCTTTATCGCTCTTAAGAGAGAATTATTGGGAGCCTGTTTCTTTCTTTCCTTTTGGAAACAGAAATGGAAGAATATTGCATCATTTGCTTCTGTCATTCATTTATGACAATGAGGTAAGCTATCTCTAAAACAAAGCCAACCCGCAGAGGAGAATAGCATTCAAATAAAGCTGAAGCCTGATCATACTAGGCTTGGCATCGTTTTTGCTTTTAGATTCCCTGTTATATGAGCTAATAAGATTTCTTATTGTTTAAGACAGTTTCTATTGGTTTTTTGTTACTCAAAACTGAAAGTGTCTTAAGTAAGTTGTAGAAAAGCATTTCATCTTTCACTCTGAGTCACGTGAACTGAAGAGTGGGATAGGTGGGTAGGGAATAGGATTATCATCCTGTATTGTAGTTTAATAGTCAGACTTTCAGTTTAGCCAGTAGCATCACTTCCACGCTCTGCACCTGACAGTTCTAAACCTTACGCCTCTTTAAGTGTCATATACAACATGATATTGTCATAGGGTCTAGAGACAGAGTACAGAGCTCTGCCACTTTTTATCTAGGTAATAGTTGCTTGTTATTAAATGTCTTCGTGTTTTAGTTTACTCATATTTAAAATGAAAATATAATGGTATCTACTGCAGCGAGAATAGTTGTATTAAATGAGTTATCATGTGTAAAGTGTTTGGCATGTAGAAAGTGCTGTTTAATTGTTAGCTTTTACCAAATTACTCCACATTTTTTCACCTCTTCATTTTTAGCAACAGTACCTTAATCAGTTCAAGATGTTCAGTTAGAAGTACTAATTTTCTGAGATTACATTCTAGCTAGATTTGGCTGTATAATGCAGTTCAGACCAATAAAATGCAAGCAAAAAACTACTGGATGAGGCTTGGAAAGAACCTGCCAAAATGTTTTTGCTCAACAGCCATAATGTATCTTTTCTTCTTGCCTCACCCCCTAGTTTGTATATGGAATGGGACATGATACTTGTATATACAAGATCTATCTTGCCATCATAGGAACAAAATCCACACATTTGACAGAGAGAAGAGCCAATGCTTACAACTTCCCTTAGCAGCATATCAACCTTGAAGTACCATAGAATTCTTACTCTATGAGGAGGAAAACACCTGTTTTGTTAAGCACCGAACTGGGGTTTCTGTTACATGCAGCCAGAGGCAGTCCTGACTTCTACCCATGGAATCGTCCAGGTGGTGTGGTATGCTCTTCTAGCCTTTTGAAATCTTGGTTTTAAGGAAGTTATTTTCTTATTCTGCTTTATACTTCAATAGATTTCCATCCTCTTGTCACATTTTAGATATTGTCTAGTTATCTGCAAGTAATTTCATTAACTTCTTCCATCCTCCTTAACTTCAAGGTTTACTCCTTTTCTGCTGTTGCTGCTGCTGCTGCTAAGTCACTTCAGTCGTGTCCGACTCTGTGCGACCCCATAGACAGCAGCCCACCAGGCTCCCCCGTCCCTGGGATTCTCCAGGCAAGAACACTGGAGTGGGTTGCCATTTCCTTCTCCAATGCATGAAAGTGAAAAGTGAAAGTGAAGTCGTTCAGTCGTGTCCGACTCTTCGCAAACCCATGGACTGCAGCCCACCAGGCTCCTCCGCCCATGGGATTTTCCAGGCAAGAGTACTGGAGTGGGGTGCCATTGCCTTCTCTGTTACTCCTTTTCTACCCTTGTATTTTCTACTCTAGAGGGAAGGAAAATAAAAACAGTAATACCTAACCTGGAGACTGTGAACTTTAATGCTTTTAGAAGCCACGAACAATATAAAAACTGAAGTGTCCAGATATAAGATAAAGGGATTGGTGCGGACTGTGAAGATATGGAAAATGTGTGAATAAATACAAATAAATCAATATTGTATCATTCAAAGAATATATACTGTAGGCCCAGTTGTAAGTACAGATGGCAATTCTGTAAACTCTGAATCTGATTTAAAGATATACATAAATGTGAAGGAACTCTCATTATTGAACGGCATGCACATTTTCTCTTAAACACCAACATCAGTAACAACAAAACAACTATTAAGACCTTTTAAACTTAAAATTGTATTTAACTAAAATACTTCCATTGGTTTTTTTTTCTAAAGAGTTTTTCCCCTTTTAGAATTTTGGCTGCTACAGAAGATAATGCAGTAACTCTAATATTACACTCAATAGGCAAAACAAACAAACAAAAATCCTCTCTGTGGGGTTGTTATGGCTTTGGAAGAAAACTGACTAGGCAGAAATGAAAGATGACAGAAAGTACATTTCCCTCCCCCATCTGTTTTCAGTTTCTTTCTTCTCCTTGGCTAAATATATAGGTTGAGGAGCTAAATTATAGTAAATGGCTTTGAGCCTTTTAAAACCCTAACAAAGAAAGAAGTTGTTACTAATGATACCCAGTGTATACACGTAAACCACCTGTGTGTATCCTGCTTTCTTATAAGCAGGATACACAGAGAATCAGCAAGAGACCAGGCCTGTGCTGATCCCATTTCCCATAGAGATGAGTGGACTGCAGTGGCAGTAAGGGCTAGTTGTTGTGGTTCTGTTGATTGGTCAGTTCTTTTGTCTTAAGTACTGAACATCTACACAGATAAAAGTTTTGCCAGCAAGGAAACTGAGGTTTAGACTGCAAAGTTGTACTTCATAAACTCAAACAGTAACTGGAGAAACTGGAATTCTGTTCATGTGCTGCTTAGTTAGAAAGCTGATGGAGTTTTCCTTATGTCATTCAAGTTCCCTTAATAGCGGACAGTTAGAAATTCTGGACACTTAAATAGGTGGCAGACTGGATTGATAATCAGAAAGCCAGGATTCTTGTTTAGACTTATCAGCTTGGACAATTTTATTGATCACTTATCCTCAATGTTCACATTAGTAATCATTAAAATTTTTCCACGTTTCAAATTCTAGGCAACTATAATTTAATGTTAAAAGCTGTATATTAGACTGAGAATTTCTAAATGGTAGAATCTTATCTAAACATTTGATTTATGTAGTACTTACACACCTAAAGAGGCCTTGAAAATTTTGTTTCTAATGTTGACAATTTGTCAAATTTCAAATGTATTTTCCTTATTACCTTTTCATATCTAATATGTTGAGGAACTCAATACAGGAAAGGCTTCAAACAATCGTATCTTGGAACTAGTTTTATCTAGAAGTCTCAATCCGATGTCTGAATAAAGAGCACATGAAATTTTATTACATTTTTAGCATTTGTGGGAAATAGAGTCTTAGTTTAATTTAGTATAGAGAATATGGTACCTTTAGGTTTTTTCATAAAATAGATGCTTATTAAATATTTGGCAGGAGGAAATTTTGAAATACTTAGGATTATTAAGAAACTACATGCATGAATTCAGACTAGGGAGTTTTGTACATATGACTATATAATTTCATTTACATATTCCTTTAGTAATATAAAATTTGATTTCAAAAGACTAAAATAGATATTATGAATAATAGTTTGTTTCAACAATGTATATTCTAAAAGTTTTTAACTTAACTTGTAAGTCCTCTTTTCCTGGGGAAAAAAAAAACCCTCCTCTGTCACATTGTCACACAACATCCTATTACCCTATTTTCCCAGGTTGGCAGGAAACTGTCCACTATAGACGTCTGGAATGGGGAAATACTTCTGTTGAGCATCTTGTTTGATTGAAACTTCATCTCCATGAAATACTAGGATGAGACTATCAGGAAATTTAAGTAGTTCCTCACTTTTTGTACTAATGAGGTAAAAATCTTTCTTCCTATGATATATAACAAAACCCAGACTTTCATATTTAAGATATCCCAGTGTTTGAATTCTCATCTTCTATCATCAATCAGTAAATAAATTTATATCATGTGTCTGCTATGTATAATATCCTTCTGAGGACTACCTTTGCTACTTGGAAAACTAGCCAAAATATAGACCTGGTCAGAGTCTAGTTTTTTCTGAGCATAATGGCTGAAATGCTACAAAAATAGTTTCATTGAAATTAAAAGTAAATAACTTTGTGAGGGTTAATCATTTATATTTTAATGTTAATTATTGTGATCACAATTTTATATTTTTATAACAAGATGAACTGGAAACACTAGAAGGAGTAAAAATAAGGAAATGAAAATTAACTTTGGATCTTTAACATTAACAAAGCAGTGCTGGTTGGACTACAAAGTAAGATTTGGGCTTACAATTCATCCATTCATTCATTTATGTACTCAACCAAATATACTTCCTCAGCATTTGTAATGTGCCACCCTCTCTTCTAAAGGCTGGATATAGAAAGACAAGTTGCATCCAGAAACAGGATAACAATATTTATTAACTGTGTTCTGGGAAAGAGACTTGATCTTAAGATGAGAAGAACAGAAAGCTGAGCAAATGGGAGCCTGTGTTAAATGTTGACTACTCACACATTTGGCCCCAGGCCAGCCCTGCTTTCCTTCAGGATGACACTTTAGCAAGAATAAACAAAAGCAAGTGTGTAGATTAGAGCAAAAACAAACAAATAAACCCATATCTTTCAATTTTTTACCGACAACTCTTATTTCTGTATGTGAGTACTTCTATACTTTCAATAAAACAATCTGATTGCAATCACAGTTTATTTGGTAATCTCTCTGACTCAAAAGATGCATTAATTTTTCTTTAGTGTAGCTAGTGGTTTATGGTTCACCACACTGTAAATGATATGGAAGGTTCACCTTACTGGAGTAAACAGCAGCATAAAAAATCAATAAACACGGAAAATGATAAATATATTGATTTTAATTCAATGAATTCCTCAGTGAATTTTCCTCAATCTTGTTCTTTTCATATTTGTTTAAGCCTACTAAGGTTTCCTTTTTAACAATGTGACATAATTTTGCAGTAGAAGACTCGAGATGATGCCATAGTTTTTACACAGCTATAACATGAAAAGATCTTACTGGGATAATCCCATGGAAAGAGGAGCCTGGTGGGCTACAGTCCATAGTGTCACTAAGAGTCAGACACAAATGAGTAACTAACACACACAACATGAAAAGAAGCCCTCTTTTAAGTCAACCTCTTAAGAAATGTATTCTGTCCCCCTGTTTTCCCTTGTTCTGTCATAGTTAATCATTTATTATGATATACAGAAGACAGAGAGTATCTTGAACTCTGGGAAATAGGAAGAAACAAAAAGATTTCTTAAGATCACTGCAATACAACAGTTTGCTATACAATAATCTTTGCATAATTATGCCCAGTAAACAGTAAAGAATGCACACTTGATTTCTAACACAAATATCCAGATCTCACTCATGAAGAAAATTATTACCCATCATGTAAATATATAACTTAAGTAAGAAATGCTTCAGTGGAAATATTGCTTATTAACAGATTATTATGTATTATGGGTTGAATTGTACCTCGCTCAAACTTCTACATTGAAATTCTAACCTCCAGTACTTCAGAATGTGACCTTATTTGGAGGGAGAATCTTTACAGAGGTGATCAAGTTAAAATCAGGTCATTAGTATTGGCACGAATCCAATATGACTGGTGTCCTTTTAAAAGGGGAAATTTGGAGATGGATACACACACAGGGAGAACACCATGTGAAGATGAAGGCGGAGATCGGGGTGATGCTTATGCAAATCAAATGATGCCAGAGATTCCCAGCAAAACACCAGCAATTAGCAGAGAGACATGCAACAGGTTCTTCCTCACAACCTTCAGAAGGATCCAACCCTGCTGACACCTTGATCTTAGATGTCTAGCCATCAGAACTGTGAGACAAATTTTCATTGTTTAAGCTACCCAGTTTATGGTACTTCATTGTGGCAGCTGTAGCAAACTACAAATGATAAAACTCTCATCTAATAGTGCCTTCAAAATATTGCCTAAGGCTCTGCTTATTGCTGACAAAATGTTTGGTTGTTTTTTTTTTTTTTTAACTCTATGGCTGCTGGTATTATAATTACAATAGTAATAGCTAGGTTTTTAAAAAAAATTTTTTAGCACTTACCATATCACAAGCTCTATTTGATCATTTCTGATCCAATGAGTTGAATGGAGAGTGAAAAAAAGATTTTTTCATGTTAAAAGAGTAATTTTATTAAGCACTAATTATTAAGTGTTTTATTAAGCCACTGAAGGTTTGGGGGTGGAATTAAAGGAGCTTATTTACTTACACTAATATGGAAATTGTCACCTTGAAGTGAGATGCTGCTCCAACAAAATATGAAAATGTAAAGCCATAGGTTAGATGGGGGCTTTCCAGGTGGCACAGTGGTAAGGAATGCCAGTGCATGCCTGACAGTGAGGAGAAATAAGAGATGTGTGTTTGATCCCTGAGTCAGGAAGATCCCCTAGAGTAGAAAGCAGCAACCTGCTCCAATATTCTTGCCTGGAAAATTCCATGGACAGAGGAACCTGTTAACAGACTATGGTGTTGCAAAGAGTCAGATATGACTGAGCATGCACACACACGTTAGGGTAGATGGAAGGTGATGAGGAAACTGATATTTAGGGAATATGGCAAAATCTTTGCTTAAAAACCATTGACTACTCTAACTTAGAAGGAATATCCATCTACAAATGATTTCTAATTAGATGTTGAAATGGTTCATAGCCCTAGTTGTGTGTTGTCTATTATTAACTGTAGTTCACAAAAAATTACAAAATGTGATGAGCTCAGACGAAAATAAGCTTACAAGCAGAAATGAGAGTTCATAAATCCAAGGTCTTTCAGGGTTGGGAAACCGAACTACTTGTAGAGATTGAATTAAAAAGACTTTGAGTGATAAGATGCAGTTAAAAAAATGTTATCACTTGAATAGTGTCTTAGCTAAGTCGCTTCAGTCGTGTCCGACTCTGTGTGACCCCATAGCATAGATCAAAGTAGGATTTGGCTTAATCGCAGTTGTTCAAAGAGTCCAATGACAACCACCATTAAGTAGAGTGGAAAAAAGATGTGAAGAAGTAGCCGTGCAAAATATATTTGAATATTATTTTTAGGAAATAGCTTTGGATATGATTACTGACTAACACAAAACTGGCAGGAATAAATAGATAAGAAATCTACAAAGTTTTTGAGGGGATTGTATTGTCAAGAAAACCAAAAGTGCACTCTTTAAATAGGTATTTTTAAATTCAGATAATAACATTAATTTTTATACTCCCACATACAGAAAGTAGCCACAGAATGCTTCCTCCGAGGATGACATGCTCTCCAAACTCTTTTCAGATGCGACTAGAATAATGACCAGGAAGAGGCCTCAAGAGTTCATAACCAGAGGCCACAGAGAAGAAGTGATAAGATAATTCTTTCCAGAAAGTAGAATCAAGGCCTAGTCCAACAACTTCTTCTTTACCCTATCCCCACCTCAGGTGTGAGGCTTCCAAAATATCTTTGCAGTGGTATTTCACAATTACTAAAAAACACTGACTGTGTGTCCTCCATCCTTTCCAATTCAGAATACTTAATGGAGGAGCATTGTACTATTTTCTTTGGGTAGGAGGCAGATGTGAGTTTGTTTGATTTATGAGAGGAAGAATGAAACAGATTTTGTTGACCAGAATTTGGACTGTGGCTGAAACTGTGTTATGTATTCAACACATTATGTTCTCTTCCTGGGCACATGGGTTATTTTTCCTTGAAATTAACCTGAAGGCTATGTGATTTGATTTAGGTCAATGGAGCATAAGCAGAAATAACATGAAACACTTTCAGACCCAGCCCATAAAACAATACTGAACAATATAAACAATTCTTTATTCTTGTATTCCCCTTCAGTATTAACCTTGTACATTTCTCCAGATGGACCTAAATACAGGAGCATCCTTGGTCCCTGAGTCACCATTAAAAGCAGAGTGTCAGAAGAGCTGCCTGACTTTCACTGGACTGTTATTTGAACAAAAAAATAAACAAGAGATCTGAAGTCTTTATTAATATAGCATAGCCAAGTCTATTCTGCCTGAAACAGAAATCTCTGAGACACTGCAGCCCATGCCAGACCAATTTCTACTCAATATTTTGCAAACATGGAGAAGACTATGGCAGTTTAATTCAACATATAGCTAGGCTTTGCACCGTAATTTGAAAATCCAACAAGAGCACCATTTTCCAAATCACCCTGAGTAATAACGGTTCCAGTGTGCAGTTTTTCTGTTCCCTAAACCTAACCTTTCTCAAGGAATAGACAGAAAGAATTCTATAATTTTTATAAACAACACTAGTAGACTTTAAAAGTATTTTATAAAGTAAACAGAAGAGTTTTATATTGCATACCTAGATCCATTTGATGCGTCTCAAGCATCAATCTTTTCAGTTTCCAAGGTTTTTCTCTATATTTCCAGAAATAGGGATCAGTGTCACTGCTTGCTCTTTCTTCCCAGATTGTGGAATGGAGATTTGGATACATAATTATAAAAATATATATATAGCTAAAGGAAACCATTAATTCTTACTCCTCTTTGATGGCCCCCTATTCCTTAGTCTCTTGGCTTACTCTTCCATTTTCTGTAACACATAAAAGGAAAAAAAGGAACTAAAAGTAATGCCAAAGTCAGAGCTGGTGACAAGTCTAGCATTTGGCAGATAGTTCACTCCACAATTATCCTTTCCTCCAGTGGTTCTAGACCAGAGACATCATTTGGTCATTTTTCTTTTGAAATCTTTGCCTTTATTTCTCAGAAATGATTCATGAAACTCTGTATATGATGAAATGGAAGCCTTTTTCACATGCATTACCATTTTTCTCATTTGTCATTTTCTTTTTCAACTATTCTTACGTTTTTTGTATTTCTTTGTGTTTTTGTACGAAAAGTCTTATCTACTCCAAGATTATAAAAACATCCACCTATTTCCACATAATTAATTGTACTTCTTCAATTTCTAAAAATTTAAATATTTGATCCATCTGGACTTAATTTTAGGATAAAACATCAGATAGAATTCCACTTTTTCCAAATGGCTAAGTGGTAGTTCTGAGACTGTATTTTGAATAATATAGTTTTACCTCTTTCTCTGTCATTTTAATATTTCTATGTTAAATCCTCATTTGTACTTCTTCCTATATCTAGAGTCTCTGTACTTTTTATCCTTCTTTATTTAAAAATATATTTTCATGTAGAATGCATTTTCCCTGGTTTTCCTTACTGATTTAATTTTCTTTATTTTGCTGATGTTTCTTCATGTCCCTTAGGTGTTGGTGTCCCAGTATCTTGTCCTTGGTGGACTTTCCTTTTTATTTTTTATGTTCCTCTAAGATGTTCTCTCTACTTACATGCTTTCTAATAATATTCATTTGGAAAGGACTCCAAAATTATGTCTCCTTGTCTGGGCTCTCTCTAGAATGCCAGAACAATCACCTCTTACATGCGTCTCTCTCCTTATTCTCTGTTTATCTCAAATACAGCATATCTAAAATGGAAGCTCATCATTCCTGTTAACCCCTCCACTCAGCCTAAATCTGTTTCCCTTTGGCATTTCCTAACTCAGTCAAAAGCAGCATTGCCCCTCCTGTTGCTCCAAATGGAAAGTTCAGAGTCATACATACTTATTCATAAATAAAGTCTTTTTGAACCTCCCTTTTCATAATTTTCATGTTAACTCTCATGAAAAAACATTCTCAAATGCACATTCTAGCCACACATTCTAGCCTCATCCGTTAATTTGGGACTTGCCTCTTAATTGTTGCTGTTGTTTAGTCTCTAAGTCATGTCTGACTTTTTTGTGACACATCAACTGTAGCCCACCAATGGGATTCCAGCCCACCATTGGGAAATCCATGGGATTTCCCAGGCAAGAACACTACCGTAGCTTTCCATTCCTTCTCTAGGGGATCTTCCTCACCCAGGGATCATACCTGCATCTCCTCTTTACTACTTAGCCACCAGCGAAGCCCCACCTCTTATTTAGACTATGACAAAAGCCTCTGTGCTACATTCTCTATCTTCAATATCTTCATTTTTACTCATTCATCCTTTAGACAGTTTTCAGAGATATAAACACAGATCTGATCGTGGTACCTCCTATATTTCCACCAACTTACTCCAGGTTTTACCATCTTCTTTAATGTATCTTTAGCTTAACTGTTTATTCTTGCCTTGCACTATAGACTTTGTGTTACAGTTATTCTGGGCTTCTCTATACACCCAACATACTTGTATCCTTTCCTACCTACAAATACTTGCTTTCAGTCCACTTTTCCTTCTTTGTCTGCCTAACATATACCTGTGCATCCTTCATGATTTATCTAATTGCTAGTTTTCTTTTGCTTCCCAGATATTCCATTTTTTTCCCTCATGCACTTTAAATAAACTTTCTTTAAATAATAATTTAAATAATAACATCTATGGCAAAATATCAAAATTACTTATTTGGATGATTTTGCTTGAGGAGATTTCTTATTCATAACATTATCCAACCTGTAACAAAGTTCATGCCATAGAGCAAATGTTCAAAAATTGTCCCTAAAATGGCATTCAAACTGGAAGAAAATCTCTAATAACATCTGACCATTTTTTTTCCACATAACAGCATCAGTCAGTTCAGTCACTCAGTTTTGTCTGACTCTTTGAGACCCCATTGACTGCAGCACAACAGGCATCCCTGTCCATCACCAACTCCTGGAGTTCAGTCAAACTCATATCCATGTTGGTGATGCCATCCAACAATCTCATCCTCTGTCCTCCCCTCTCCTCCTGCCTTCAATGTTTCCCCACATTGGGGTCTTTTCAAATGAGTCAGTTCATCACATCAGGTGGCCAAAGCATTCGAGCTTCAGAATCAGTCCTTCCAATGAATATTCAGGACTGATTTCCGTTAGGATGGACTGGTTGGATCTCCTTGCAGTCCAAGGGACTCTCAAGAGTCTTCTCCATCACCCCAGTTCAAAAGCATCAATTCTTTGGTGCTCAGATTTCTTTATAGTCCAACTCTCATCCATACATGTTTATTGGAAAAACCATATCTTTGACTAGACAGACCTTTGTTTGCAAACTAATGTCTCTGCTTTTTAATATGGGTCTAGGTTGGTCATAACTTTTCTTCCAAGGAGCAAGCCTCTTTTAACTTCATGGCTGCAGCAACCATCTGCAGTAATTTTGGAGCCCCCCAAAATAGTCTGTTACTATTTCCACTGTTTGCCCATCTATTTGCCATGAAGTGATGGGACCAGATGCCATGATCTTAGTTTTCTGAATATTGAGATTTAGGCCAACTTTTTCACTCTCCTCTTGCACTTTCATCAAGATGTCTTTAGTTCTTCTTAGCTTTCTGCCATAAGGGTGGTGTCATCTGCGTATCTGAGGTTACTGATATTTCTTCCAGCAATCTTGATTCCAGCTAATGCTTCATCCAGTCCAGCATTTCTCATGATTTACTCTGCATATAATTTAAATAAGCAGAGTGGCAATATACAGCCTGACATACTCCTTTTCTCATTTGGTACCAGTCTGTTACTCTATGTCCAGTTCTAACTATTGCTGCCTGACCTACATATAGATTTCTCAAGAGGCAGGTCAGATGGTCTGGTATTCCCATCTCTCTCAGAATTTTCCACAGTTTGTTGTGATCCACAGAGTCAAAGGCTTTGGCATAGTCAATAAAGCAGAAATAGATGTTTTTCTGGAACTCTCTTGCTTTTTCCATGATCCAACGGATGTTGGCAATTTGATCTCTGGTTCCTCTGTCTTTTCTTAATCCAGGTTGAACATCTGGAAGTTCACAGTTCATGTACTGTTGAAGCCTGGCTTGGAGAATTTTGAGCATTACTTTGCTAGCGTGTGAGATGAGTGCAATTGTGCGGTAGTTTGAGCATTTTTTGGCATTGCCTTTCTCTAGGATTGTAATGAAAACTGACCTTTTCCAGTCCTGTGGCCACTGTTGAGTTTTCCAAATTTGCTGGCATTGAGTGCAGCACTTTCACAGCATCAACTTTTAGGATTTGAAATAACTCAACTGGAATTTCATCACCTCCACTAGCTTTGTTCATAGTGATGCTTCCTAAGGCCCACTTGACTTCACATCCCAGGATGTCTGGCTCTAGGTGAGTGATCACACCATAGTGATTATCTGGGTCGTGAAGATCTTTTTGTTTAGTTTTGTGTATTCTTGCCACCTCTTCTTAATATCTTCTGCTTCTATTAGATTCTTTCCATTTCTGTCTTTTATTGTGTCTTTTTGCATGAAATGTTCCCTTGGTATCTCTAATTTTCTTGAAGAGATCTCTTGTCTTTCCTATTGTATCGTTTTTCTCTATTTCTTTGCATTGATCACTGAGGAAGGCTCTTATCTCTCCTTGCTTTTCTTTGGAACTCTGCATTCAAATGGGTATATCTTTCCTTTTCTCCTTTGCCTTTCACTTCTCTTCTATTCACAGCTATTTGTAAGGCCTCCTCAGACAACCATTTTGCCTTTTTGCATTTCTTTTCCTTGGGGATGGTCTTTATCTCTGCCTCCTGTACAATGTCATGAACCTCTGTCCATAGGTCTTCAGGCACTCTGTCTATCAGATCTAATGCCTTGAATCTATTTGTCACTTCCACTGTATAATCATAAGGGATTTGATTTAGGTCATACCTGAATGGTCTAGTGGTTTTCCCTACTTCCTTCACTTTAAGTCTGAATTTGGCAATAAGGAGTTCATGGTCTGAACCACAGTCAGCTTCCGGTTTTGTTTTTGCTGACTGTATAGAGCTTCTCCATCTTTGGCTGCAAAGAATATAATCAATCTTATTTCAGTATTGACCATCTGGTGATGTCCATGTGTAGAATCTTCTCTTGTGTTGAAAGAGGGTGTTTGCTATAACCAGTGCATTTTCTTGGCAAAACTCTATTAGCCTTTGCCCTGCTTCATTCTGTATTCCAAGGCCAAATTTGCCTGTTACTCCAGGTATTTCTTGACTTCCTACTTTTGCATTCCAGTCCCCTATAATGACAAGGACATTTTTTTTTGGCTATAAGTTCTAAAAGGTCTTGTAGGTCTTCATAGAACTATTGAACTTCAGCTTCTTCAGCATAACTGGAGTAATTACTGGAGTGATGCCCACAGATACTGAGACAGAACTGTGTTTGAGCATCTCCTGTGGAGATATGGGTCAGCAGTGGACTGCCACAGGGACAGAGGCTCTGGGTGCAGCAAATTTGGGTATGGCATAAGCCCTCTTGGAGGAGGTTCCCATTAACCCCACCATAGAGCCACCAGAACTTACACAAGACTGGGGAAACAGACTCTTGGAGTATACAAACAGAACCTTGTGTGCACCAGGACCTAGGAGAAAGGAGCATTGACCCCACGAGAGATTGACCCAGACTTGCCTGTGAGTGTCCAAAAGTCTCCAATGGAGGTGTGGGTCAGTGGTGGCCTGCTGCAGAGTTGAAGGCACTGAGTGTAGCAGTGTATGCATGGGACCTTTTGAAGGATGTTACCATTATCTTCATTACCTCCACAATAGTTTGGCCCCAGATAAATAACAGGGAGGGATCACAGCCATGCCTGTCAACAGAAAATTGGATTAAAGATTTCCTGAGCATGGCCCCACCCATCAGAACAAGTCCAATTTCCCCCTCAGTCAGTCTCTATCATCAGGAAGCTTCCATAGGCCCCTTATCCTTTTCCATCAGAGCGCAGACACCCTGAAAGCCACAATCACAGGAAACTCACCAATCTGATCACATGGACCACAGCCTTGTCTAACTCAATGAAACTACAAGCCATTCCATGTGGGCCACTCAAGATGAATGGGTCATGGTGGAGAGGTCTGACAAAACATGGTCCACTGGAGAAGGGAATGGCAAACCACTTCAGTATTCTTGCCTTGAGAACCCCATGAACAGTATGTAAAGGCAGAAAGATAGGACACTGAAAGATGAACTCCCCAGGCTGGCAGGTGCCCAATATGCTACTGGAGATCAGTGGAGAAATAACTGCAGAAACAATGAAGAGAAGGTGCCAAAGCAAAAACAATGCCCAGTTGTGGATGTGACTGGTGATGGAAGTCCAATGCTGTAAAGAGCAATATTTCATAGGAACCTGGAATGTTAGGTCCATGAATCAAGGCAGACTGGAAGTGGTCAAACAGATGGCAAGAGTGAACATCAACATTTTAGGAATCAATGAACTAAAATGGACTGGAATGGGTGAATTTAACTCAGATGACCATTATGTCTACTATTATGGGCAAGAATCCCTTAGAAGAAATGGAGTAGCCATCATAGTCAACAAAAGAGTCTGAAATGCAGTACTTGGATGCAATCTCAAAAACCAAAACCAGAATGATCTCTGTTCATTTCCAAGGGAAACCATTCAATATCAACATAACAGCATACATTCCATTTATCCTGTCTGAATTGATTTAGATGAATTACCTCTTCATTTATTATAGTGTTTTGGTAATTCTAGGTCCCTCTCTCCCACAACTTGAGATAATGTATCCAGTTTCTTCTGTTTATTTTTTGGAACAGTCAGGGAACGGAATGGAAACTGTACGAGGAACAGAGTGAATGATACAAAGAACAGAATGAATTATGCAATGACTGAGGAACTACCTGCAGGTCGGTCCACTCAACTGACCATCAAGAGCAGCAGTAGTGTTAGCACTCTAACTAGGTTATGAGACTGAAGTTGATTGCTTCTTGCTTCTTGATCATGCAGAGTTTCTTCTGTTGTTTAAATGTCACATTTTCAATGTCTACCTTGACCAATCCATTTGAGATGATAGCCTCTGTGTACTCTGATACCCATACTTTGCTCTACTTTTATAAATTCTTGTAGTACTTATAACATAGTATATACTTTATTTAATAATTTATCCACTCTGGACTTTTTGTTTTTACTGTTTGTATGGTATACCATTTTATCCATCTGTTTGCAATCTCTGTGTCTTTAAAGTATAGATAAATAGATATAACTGGAGCATACATTTTGTTTATGCTCACAAGTTCTGCTTTTTAGTGGAAAGTTTATGCCATTAAAATTTAATGCGATTATGGATGTGGTTGGATTTGGATCTACTATATTTTTTATTATTCGTTTTCACTTTCTTTCCTCTGTTTTTTTGTTCTCATGTTACTGATTTCTGGATTGCTGCAATATTTTGGATTACTTTTGGATTACTACAATATTTTTAAGAATTTTATTTTAATTGGTCTATTGGATTTTAGTAATGCATCTTTGAATATTTCAGGTATTTACTCTAGGGATTAAAATATACATTCTTATCTCTGTACAGTTTATTCAGAATTTATATTGCACTACTTCACATAAAATATATATTAGGATAAATATTGAAATCATACAGGTCTATGAACCACCTACAGCCTTTAAGTTATAAGTATCACATGTATTATATCAATATACATTATAATCCCCAGAAGGATATGACATAATTTTTGCTTTAATCAGTCTTATATTTAAAGAAACTAAATGCAAAAAAAAAGTCTTTTGTACTTATCCAGATAGATACCATTTTGCCATTCTCATTCTTCTTGAAAATGCAAGCTTCCATCTAAAATTTTTTTTCTTACTGAACAATTTCCTTTACCATTTCTTATAATGCAGATGTGCTAGTGAAAATTTTTATAGTTTTCTTTTATTTGAAAATGTATTTATTTCTTTTCATTCTGGAAAAACTTGCTTCCATTGGATATGGAATTCTAGATTGATCATTTTTTGTGTGTTTAAAAATTTAAATACATTGCCTTTTGATCTTCATATTTTCTAATGAGAAGACAGAGATCATTCAAACTGTTGTTTCTTCTATGTCAAGTGTCATCGCTTTCTTGTTGCTTTTAAGATTTTTTCTCTGTTGTTGGCTTTCAATTATTTTATTTTGTTTTGTTTAATTTGGTACTTTTTTGAGTTAAATGAGCTTCCTGAGCCTATATTGTATGGTTTTCACAAAACTGGGGAAATTTTTAGTCATTATTCATTCAAACATTTCATCTGCTCTATTCTTTTCCTCCCTACACTTTTAGATTAGAGTTGCATATGCATTTGAACTTTTGATATTGTTTCACAGATGCTCTGTTCAGTTTTTTAAATCTTTTTTCTTTCTGTTTATTAGACTGCATGACTTCTTTCAACATATTTTCAAGTTCAGAGACTCATTCTTCTGTTATCTTTGTTATGCACTTCCAACCACCCAGTTCATATTTTCCAGATATTAGATATTTCATCTAGGAGTCTTATTACTCTTTTTTTTGTATATACAAACTTAAGATTTTTCTCTATTGAAATTTCTTAGTTTTTCTCTACAAGCTTATTTTACTTTACCTTATTAAACATAGTTATAATAACTGTTTTAAAGTCATTGTCTGCTAATTCAAATGTTTGGAAAATTTCTGGGCCAAACCCCACTGGCTGTATTTTCTTTTGAGAAAATAGGTTCTTCATATGCTGAGTGACTTGAAACTATAGTGTGTACTTTGTGAATGATATTTTTGTGGAAGTTCTATATTTTGCCATATTCCTCTGAACAATGTTTATATTTCTGTTTTAGTAGGCAATATAGTTAATCAAACTATAAACACAGACTTAATCAGCAGCTCAAGTCTTGATTCAGTTATGTTTTTCCTTTTCCTAGGTTGCTTGCAATCTGCCCCATCCTTACATGATTCTGAAATCAGACAGAGATTTGGGCAGAATTGTCCACAGCTTGAGCCTTCTCTATCTAGCTCTTTGCATTCAGGATTCTCCCCTCTACTTTCCAGCAACTGTGGATGCCCCAAACTGTGTCTCCTAGTTCATCAAGCTAGAATGACTCTACGTTTTCTATCAGTGTTTTTCCTGTCTCATGTGGAGTCACTGGCTGCCTGTTTGTCCTCAAGATAAAGGATATAAAAACAGGAAACTTATCCTGTGTCTGTCCATATTTTATGTTTTGAGTCTCCTTCAGACTCTGTATGCTTTTCTTGTCTCGCCAGAGTCTTTAGGTAACTTAGTTCAGTTGTCCAGAGTTTACAGTTGTTATCTTTGGGGAGGCCTATTGGTTAGAAACTTGTTCAGCTACACTGGAACAGAACTGATATAATTTATTTATCCACTTTGTTATTATATTTTGTACCCCCAGGACAAGGATTTTTTAAAATACTGATGTGAGAAGTGTTTGCAACATAATTAATACTCCATATATGTCTGTACAATGACAATTAACAGATTTTTGAAAAGATGAACAAATATATAATAAACATTGAGAAATAAGTACAACATCAACAATCAGGAAGACACAAAATTTAAAGGTGTGACATCCACTCACACTCATCAAATTGGCAAAAGTTAAATGCTGAGAGTACCAACATTGGCAAACATAGAGAAATGGAAACTATAGCACCCTGTTAGTAGGAGTGTAAATTAGTCACTATTGGATAGTAACTTTCATAAAATTGTAGAAAAATCTCAAGACTTGTGCACAGAGACACAAAAATGTACATAAATATTTGTAATAGCATAGATTTATAGTAACACAAAATTTTAAAACATGAAACCATCAGTAAAATGCATTACAAAGAAATATAAAGTAGCTCAAATGAATAAAATAGAGATATGTTTCACCATGGAAAAATGTACAAATGCAATGTTAAGTTTAAAAAATGGATGGATCTACATGGCATGGTATCATTTATGTATGCATTTGAAAATGAATAAACAACATTATATATTTTTATGGCCCATGTCATAAATTGACATAAACTTGGGTGAGAGTAACATATACTAAATTCAAATGAAGAGTTAACTGAGGGGATCAAGGCAAATGGTATCAGGAAGTAGATTCACAGTTTAGTATTCTGTTTCTTAAGTAGATGGTGAGTACATGCATTTTGGCAGAATAATAATATTTGAATAATAAAGACTCCTCTTGTTAATTGTTCTTAATAAGAGAAAAAATAAGACTCCAGAATTTCAAAATAGGCAAGGGAAATGAGCAGGTAATTTACAAGTGGGAAAATACAAATAGCCAGCTAACACCTGCGATAAAGGTATAAATCCTACATTTATAGTTTTGAATACACAGAAATGCTCAATGACACTAAACATTTGAACTATAATATTAAATAATCAGTTAATTTTCACTTTGGAAGCTCAGGAGGTAAAGAATCTGCCTGCAATGCAGGAGACCCAGGTTTGATACCGCTTAATCAAATTAGCAAAGGTTTTTAATAATGTAATAATAGTGACTTGGGTGAGATTTCCATAATAAAGGCAGGAAGAGGTCAAGAGATTCCTCCACAGATAAACACTTATAAAACATGGGCAAAAATACTAAAATCATTAAAAATACTAAAAATACTAAAAAATACTAAAATCTGGTGCAATCATTTGATGGCACCAGAAAACATCCAATGGTGAGCAGAAACTTGAGAAATATTTACCTTACAAAGGGCAAGAACCCCAACTTTGTGCTTTTCTTTTCTAAGGAAGCTTCACAACTTCCCTAGGTCAGATGGTGAGAAAAGACAACCTTAATAGCTTGAAGAAGTAGATGATAGAGTTCAGAGCCGTACAAGACCTGGAAATTATACACTCCAATATCTAAATATAAACTCTGCCCAAATCCCTGCATGACTTCTAAATTAATGTTTAAAAACTAATAAATAAGTGTAC
Source organism: Bubalus bubalis (assembly GCF_019923935.1). NCBI lineage: Eukaryota > Metazoa > Chordata > Mammalia > Artiodactyla > Bovidae > Bubalus > Bubalus bubalis. The sequence goes on along the minus strand of NC_059171.1, from coordinate 22,812,248 downwards.
AATAATGATGCTGCTGCTGCTGCTAAGTTGCTTCAGTCGTGTCCGACTCTGTGCGACCCCTTAGATGGCAGCCCATCAGGCTCCTCCGTCCCTGGGATTCTCCAGGCAAGAACACCGGAGTGGGTTGCCATTTCCTTCTCCAATGCATGAAAGTGAAAAGTGAAAGTGAAGTCGCTCAGTCGTGTCCGACTCTTAGTGACCCCATGGACTGCAGCCCACCAGGCTCCTCGGTCCATGGGATTTTCCAGGCAAGAGTACTGGAGTGGGGTGCCATTGCCTTCTCCAACAATAATGATAGAATAATACAAAATAATTAAAATATCTTTGAGGGCTACTTAACTGAAAAGAGTGCCATGTGGAAATTCTGAGATTCAAAACTGTGTATGGAGTATGTCCTCACTTTTGCAGGAAAGAAAAAAAGAATGGAAAGAAGGAAGAAATGTCGGATTTATACCTGTATCCCAGGTGTTAGCTAACTTCTTTACCTCTTGTTCCAACAGGACATTCTTTAGTGAACTCACTTCTAAACCTTCACAGACACAGAGAACAGACTTGTGGGCACATTGGGGGAAGAAACAGAAGGACGAAGTCAAAGAGTAACATTGAAATATATATATTACCATATGTAAAATAGATAGCCAGTGGGAATTAGCTGTACGATGCAGGGAGCTCAAATCTACTGCTCCTAGGTATTGTTGATCTAAAACAAATAGACTGCCAGATATTTCTCCAGCAAAGATGACTTTCTTGAGGACCAGAAGAGAATCAGTCTGGGGTCTGCAATCATGGTAAGCCATGTGCAAGTCCCCACACGGCAAAGGAAGGAAAATGCTTTTATAGAGGTGAAAAAGAAGTCGGGAGGGTCATAGTAGACAAAGATTCTATGGCTTTTCATTGGCTGAGTTTTTGCTAGGAAAGAAGAAAAATGTTTCTTTTTTTCTTTTGAGCTCTGCTGTTACTGCAGGGTGTGACAACTCCCCCTTCTGGTCTCCCAGCTCTATTTAATTGAGGTTCCTGTTTATTCATTTTTTTCTGTTTCCCCCATTTTGATCAAGAACTTTCTCTGAGAGCATTGCTGGTTAGGAGTCAAGTTTTCTAGTTTCAATGGCTCTTTGTCCCTTAAAGAAGGATCTCTTCTGAGTGTAGTGTCTCACTATGGGGAAAAAATGTTGGTTAACCTATTGAAATTATATACAGGTAATAAGGAGAAGAAACTCTCAGGCACTTTTTATCATTTGGGAAAATACCCCTTAGGAACTTGACAAAGATTTGGCTGCTATTGGTCCGTTAAGGGCAACACTCATCGTGAAAATATCATGGTGATTTCCCTTACCTTTCGGAGAGTCATTTTTAAAAAGCCTCAGAATCCTAAAGTAGCAGGGCAAAGTATAGCATCCAATAATTCCTCAACATAAGGCTATCTACATTTTTTTTTATTCATCTGGAAGTAAGGAAGCCATGTTGATTCCACAACTTTCCAAAATCATGAGCTACTCCTCTGAAAGCATATCTTCTATCAGTATAAGTGTTGAAAGTTTTGTCCTTGGCTAAAGTACAGATCAGTGTAAAACATAATTCATCCTGCTGAGCTGAAATAACTATAGGTATAGACACTGCTTCACCAAAACCCAAAGGAGAAGCAATAGCATTTCCAGTGCAATGTTTGCCCTTGTCACCATTTAAATAAAAAAAACCAATGAACCATGAGAAGTCAGCATTACCGAGAGGATCTTTCTGTAGATCATCATATAGAGTGAGGAGGTAATCCATCAGCATAAGCGGTCCTAGGGATTTCATTGCTCATGGAGGGGAGAAGAGTATCTGGGTCAAGATAACTAACATTAAAGACTGAGGAACATTTAACAAAAGGACTCCATAGGAAGTGAGGGGGCTGACGGAGGAATGTTGAGTGTGCTGAGAATTCAAGAAAGCTTTTACTACATGAGGTCCAAAATGGAAATGGTTAAAGGGGATTTCCACAGTGATTTTCTTGGTGGTCTTAATCAAAAGTTTAGTGGCCATAATGGTTTTAAGACAGATGATATCCTTGTGCCACAGGGTCCGGTTGCTGGCTTTAAACCCTGTGGACTGATGTTGGTCCCTGTGTGTTTGTGTGTGTATCCCAAGGGCATATCTAAAAAGGAAAAGGGAAATCTGAACATTGCAATGCCCAAGAGCAGGTGGGTTCATCAGTCTCCTTTAAGACTGAAAACTCGGTTGTCCAGTTCTTCCCATAAAATTGAGTTGGGGTTGTTCTTGTTTAGTAAAACATATAGAGGTTTGGCTATGAGAGAGAAATTTGGGTCCGATTTTGGAATAACCAACATGCTCAAGAAAACCTCACAATTGGTGCTTAGTTTTGGGTTTCTACATAAAGTCTACCTAGGTATAGCCCTTATTCTGGTGTCAGATGCCATAAATATCACACCTGATTTTGGGCAAGTTGCAATTTTTCTTTGATGACCTTGTATCCCTTCAATGTTAAAATCTTAATCAAGGAGGCTTTGTGAAGGAGAACAAAGAAGCAAATCATCTACATATTACAACAAAGTAGAATTCCCAGGGAACTTCATATCATTCAGATCAACCTTCAGGATTTATGAGAAATAAGAAGAACTCTCTGATGCACTATTGTCCAGGTGAATTTTATCTCTTCCCAAATGAAGGCAAAAAGGTATTTGTTTAATCAATTGGAATACTAAATCAGTTATAAATCAGTTATAAATACTAATCAGTATAAATCAGTTACAGTAAAGAATTTCCTTCCAGTGGGAATGGATGTTGGTGCCATATAAGGGTTAAGAACAACAAGGTGTCAAGGGATAACAACGTTGTTTATTACTTGGACGTCCTGGACAAACTTCCACCCTTAGCTGTTAGATTTTTTCAGTGATAAAATTGAAATGTTACAGGGTCTGGATACAAAGGACAGTGAAGCCTGAGCCTTGTAATATTGTACTATGAATTTATGCTTTAAAGGGCTTCTTTACCTAGAGAGTATTGATTCATTCTGGGAAGAGATTTTGTGGGATTTATGTGAATCTTAATGAGGGGTCTGCCATGAATTTTGATATTAATAATATCAGTTGGAAATTTTGCCCATCTCCAAGGAAGGTGATAACTGATTCAACTAGGGACAAATGATCACGTTTCCAGAATTTGTTCTAGTACCATCAGAGGTGGGACAAATACAAGATGTCAAAGATGTCATTTAATTCACTTGGTTGATTACTTTGACAGCAATTGTCAAATACTAGAATTACTACTCCCTCTTGGGAGAAAAGAAATTCTAACAATATATTTCCCTAAGAAGTCTTGGCCTAGTAAATAGATAGAGGTGGAGGGAAAGTAGAAAAGAGGGTGTATCTCTCAAAAGCTTAAATAAAAGGGACTATGTCCAGAGACAGGAACCTCTCAGGTTCATTAAGAACCCCACTAATTGACTTGGTTTAGTACTCTGATGCAGGGGCTGCCTTATAGTAGTGGGGTTGAGCACAGAAAGTATGGCTCCAGTGTCAGCTAGGACTTGGAGACAGTCATCCTCAATCTGGAGAAATGTTTCTCCAAGCCAATTCAGAGAGGGGATTGGCAAGAGCATCAGTTGTTCCTTGAAACCCCATCAGTGAGAATTGGGAGGGTGCTGGAAAGTTGGTTAGAGGGTTGATGGTGTTTGAAGTGCTTAATTTTATAACAAGCTCTTTTCCAATGTATTGGTTCTTTTTAGTAATAGCAGAAACTGGCAGGGTTTTAGTTTCATTTAGGAGCCTTTATTTGTTGGAGTTGAAGATTAAGAATTTTGGTGATCTTCCATTTAGGTTACTCATCTAGAGTGCAAGATAGCTGGTTTGTCAGATTAAATAAACCTGAATGGACATGCATTCCTGGTCCTTTATACTAGAAGGGAAAGGTCCCAATTTAGCCCATTAGTATGCTGCTGCTGCTGCTGAGTTGCTTCAGTCGTTGTCCGAACCCCATAGATGGCAGCCCACCAGGCTCCCCCATCCCTGGGATTCCCCAGGCAAGAACACTGGAGTGGGTTGCCATTTCCTTCTCCAATGCATGAAAGTGAAAAGTGAAAAGTGAAAGTGAAGTCACTCAGTCGTGTCTGACTCTTAGCAACCCCATGGACTGTGGCCTACCAGGCTCCTCCATCCATGGGATTTTCCAAGCAAGACTGGAGTGGGGTGCCATTGCCTTCTCCTGCCCATTAGTATAAATAGATTTAAAAACTTCCCTGGGTGGAATCAACATCTGCAGGAAGACTGAAAATTTCTTTATAAATAATCTGAAGTTGACTGTATTGAACATGAACAGATACATCAGAATTTTTGTGTGCAAATCTGAATTTTGCTCCAATCAATGGGCTTAGGAAAAGCCCTAAGAATTGCTTGATGAAGTAGCATAGCAATGCCAGAGTCTGATCATACAATATGTTACTGAGTTGGTCTCCTAGTTGTAATTTTAGAGAACTTTCAGGATTTTCCCAATTAGAGGTTCTCATCCAATGCTGCCCCTGGCTCTCACAGACAAGAATATGAATTAGCTGATATAAGACAGAGAAACCAGATTGATAAGTTTTAATGACTGTATTAAATTCCTCAACAAATCTGTGAGGATTTCAGTTATTTGGGGAAAATACTTCACTGAACAACTGAACTGAACTGAACCGAAGACTTGAATATGGCTCACAGTTCAGCTTTAGTCCAGGAAATAAAAGAAATTAGGGGTTTAACCTCTGGATCTCACAAGGCTTCATTTTAAAGGGAAAGGTTCTGACAAATTCAGAGCGAAAAGGGAAGGGGAAAATTTCAGAGGAAAGGGCAAGGTTGGAGAGAGAATTAATACGGGTGCACTAATGATATAGCAGGAACATAGGTGTGTAGAAGGGAAAGAGGAAGATGGCACTGGAGGTAGAGTCTGGCCATGAGGAGCTGAGGGAGAGAGACAAGATGTTGCCAGAGGTGGAGCCTGAGACAAAGCCAAACAAGGATTTGAGGCCCTCAGTTCAGTTCATGTCCGACTCTTTTCGACCCCATGGACTGCAGCATGCCAGGCCTCCCTGTCTATCACCAACTCCCGGAGTTTACTCAGACTCATGTCCATCATGTCGGTGATGCCATCCAACCATCTCATCTTCTGTCATCCCCTTCTCCTCCCGCCTTCAATCTTTCCCAGCATCAGGGTCTTTTCAAATGAGTCGGTTCTTCACATCAGGTAGTCAAAGGATTGGAGTTTCAGCTTCAGCATCAGTCCTTCCAATGAATATTCAGGGTTGATTTCCTTTAGGATGCACTGGTTGGATCTCTTTGCCATCCAACGGACTCTCAGGAGTCTTCTCCAACACCGCAGTTCAAAAGCATCAATTCTTTGGCGCTCAGCTTTCTTTATAGTCCACCTCTCACATCCATACATGACTACTGGAAAAACCATAGCTTTGACTAGATGGACCTTTGTTGCTAAAGTAATGTCTCTGCTTTTTAATATGCTGTCTAGATTGGCCTTCCCTGGTGGCTCCGACGGTAAACCGTCTCCCTACAATGCAGGAGACCCAGGTTCGATCCCTGCATTGGGAAGATACCCTGGTGAAGGAAATGGCAACCCACTCCAGTATTCTTGCCTGGAAAATCCCATGGACGGAGATTTGGTTGGCTACTGTTCATGGGGTCGCAAAGAGTAGGACACGACTGAGCAACTTCACTAGGTTGGTCATAGCTTTTCTTCTAAGGAGTAAGCATCTTTTAATTTCATGGCTGCAGTCACCATCTACAGTGATTTTGGAGACCCCCCCAAAATACAGTCTCTCACTGTTTCCATGTTTTCGAGGCTTTAGGAGCCATTTTGTCTTTCTTTGTTTACCTCAGTTAATCTTAAAACTTTGTTTTGCAGAGAGGCAATTTTAGACTCCTGATAATGTTGGAAAGCCTCAAAAAAATCAATTGAAATAAGCATTCCATTCAGTTCTGGAAATTTTTGAGCTATTGCAGTCCAATTGATTTTAAGAAAACTAAGTTCAGGGATTTCTAAAGTTCTTCATAATGGCCACTGATATTCTAAATTGCCTTTGATCTAGTCAGGCCACTTAGTTAGAAATACAAATGAGGAAGATGGTGATTTTTAACATGAAATTGGCCAGAGTCCCTTTATGGGATGCAACTTCAAAATATTTAGATAACTGGGACCCCATTTTTCAGAGGTTTTTCTGTAGTGTAAAGAAACAATCTTCAATTATTTCAGCTTGCAGCTCAAACAGTTCAATTCAAACAGCTTGCAAGCTAATACCAGCCAGTTCTAAGGAAGCCGCTTAGTCCCAGAGAAACCAAGCAAAGAGCTTTTTCAGCCAGTTTCCAGAGAACAGCCCTTATTCCAAAGGAAAGGGCCAATGGCCAAACGTACAGTTTCAGTGAATTATTCCTTTTTCCCAAACGAATGGGCTGATTGCGTCCCAGCCAGAACTAGTTTGAAATAGTTTTATTTCAAAATCAGACCAAAGTGCCAAATGAGTACCTGCGTAAAGAACAAGGCCTTAACCAGAAAGATGAAAACTTAAAATAGATCCTGACTAAAGCTTGGAGAACTTGAAATACAAAGAGGGCGTGAGCTTGGATCCAGGAGAAAGACCTTCAAACTCCAGCCTTAGTAAGAAAAGCAGTGAGTGATAAAGGGTTCAACTGTGGGTCCTGTACCTGTTTGTTCACTAGCCCCAGAGCCTTTGAGAATCTTCTCTGGTCCCCTGTAGACCACAAAAATGTTGACCTGAAACAAATGTGGACTGCCAAATATTTCTCCAGTGAAAATGGATTTATCCAGAATCAGCAGAAAATTGCAATTTGGAGTCTGCAACCCTGGCTAACCTCATGCAAGTTGCTGTACAGAAAGAGATGGTGAACTCTTTTATAGAGGGTAAAAAGGACTTTGGGAGGGCTATAGTAAATAGTTCATGGTTTTTCATTGGTTGGGTCCTTGCCAGGGAAGAAGAGGAGTCTTTCTTCTTCCTGTTGGGTTCTGCTATTTTCACATGACATGAGTGCCCCTTTCTGGTCTCCTGACTCTGTTTAGTTGAGGTTTCTGTTTTTTAATTTTTTTAAGTATAAAAATGGTTGGAAAAAATTACAAGAAAATGCACTACACAAATATTGAAAGTTTCAGAAGATCAATTGATTTTAAAAACACTGTGAAATGTTGTTGACATTAATATAACCTATATCTCTAGATCCTATAGTTAGATGGTATGTGTAGGATATTCAGAAAATCACCACACATATGATAAGCTTAGTATTATTAATAAATAATTGAATTTACAGATTTATATGTCTGGCAGTTTAAGAAAGCAATCAAACATTTGGAAACTTACCATGCAATTTAAAAACATTTCTATTTCCCTGCTCTTTTGTGGAAAGCCCTTCTCAGTTCACAGATAAGAAAATTAGGTCTTAGGGTTTCCTGTTTTCATACGGTGGTACTACCTTCTAGGTAGATTCCCTCTAATCTAAGCCAGTGGTTTTAATCCAGTGCTCTTTGTAGTAAGACCTTTGTTCAGCAGGGCACACAATAATTTGCCTACATGTGTGCTAAGTTGCTTTAATCATGTATGATTTTTTGCAACCCCATGGACTGTAGCCCGCCAGGTTCCTCTGTCCATGGGATTCTCCAGGCAAGAGTACTAGAAGAGGTTGCCATGTCCTTTTCCAGGGGAGCTTCCAGACCTAGAAATAGAAACCAGGTCTCTTCTGTCTCCTGCACTGGCAGGTGGGTTTTTTAGGACTAGTGCCACCTGGGAAGCCCAGTTATCTGTCCACTGCTGCTGCTGCTGCTAAGTCGCTTCAGTCGTGTCCGACTCTGTGTCTGCCTGCTAAGTTACTTCAGTCATGTCCGACTCTGTGCAACCGCATAGATGGCAGCCCACCAGGCCTCCCCATCCCTGGGATTCTCCAGGCAAGAACACTGGAGTGGGTTGCCATTTCCTTCTCCAATGCATGAAAGTGAAAAGTGAAAGTGAAGTTGCTCAGTCAGTAACCCCATGGACTGCAGCCTTCCAGGTTCCTCCATCCATGGGATTTTCCAGGCAAGAGTACTGGAGTAGGGTGCCATTGCCTTCTCCACTGTGTCTGCCTAGTACTGTTCAAATGCTAATAGGATGCTAGTGAAGGGGTGGGGGGGGGGCGGGAGACTTGAGCAAAGGGGAACCCGAGGACCAAAGGCCCTTGATTTTTGCAGTCCAGCTTCAATCAGAGTCCCATATTCCATTTTTTCTATAAAATATATGGGGGTATCAAGTCAGATTCTGTTTTACAATGTTTCTGTTGCAAGTGCAAGAAAAGTTTGAGAAATGTGCAAACATTTGTATAACAGTTATGACCAGTATCTTACAAAATCATGTCTAGTGCACAGAAGATATATCTCTGATCTTGATGGTGATGATGGTTTCACGGATGTATACTTACTCAAAACTCCTAGAGTTGTATACAATAAATATGTACTACTTTTCACATTTCAGTCATACTTCAGTAATGTGGCTGGAATAATTCCAAATATTCTGTTATGGTTTTTATAGCGGTAAACTTCACTAAGTTTAGTCTACTTCAGATGTCCATTCATTCTACAAATATTTATAGCTGTGAGTGAATACTTTTTTTAGCAGACCTCTGTTGTTTTTGCTTATTCTGCATCCATTCCTTTCACTGATGACAACATTCTTATTTTGTCTGGGAATCTACATATTTCCCACCATAAGCCTTAGATGTGCCCAAATTAGTTTAATAGGATTCTCCCATGAGAATCTGAATCATGGGCAGAGTGATACAAGGATGGAAAGTAGCACTAATTTTTCTTTGTGGTCTTACTCAGTTGTTCATCCTGCTTTCTAGCTCCCAGTAATTATTACATTACCTTCCTTTTTAAAAAAATGATTCCTCAGTTTTTCTTTTGATATTGTGGGCTAATCCATGATCTTTTAGTTAAGTTAGCCTGAGTGTGTTTATTGCTTGCATATAAGCTAAGAGTTGAAAGAGAAATAAAACTGAATCCTTCTCTCTCAGAATTTACAGTCTAGTAGAGAGGCTACTACATCAATAAAAATATTAATAAAAATGTTAATTTATTGTAGAAAATACTCCCATCACATGCAGAGTTAAGTATATGACAAGGGAAATATGTGAGATTAAAGACATACAAAGGATAAATCTACATTGGACATACTGGGCCAGGAAGATTTCCTCAAAGCCTTAGCACTTAACATGACGTGAGATATCAATGAAAGTTTTAAGGCAAAAGGAAAGCATCTAAGGCAGAAAGAGTAGCATATACAATGGTCTGAAGGTAATGATGTGATATATTGATAAAGTCAGGGAAATGAAGGAAGGACACTTACCGTGACTGAATCATATGGATTGGGAGATCAGAGAAAGACTAACTTGAAAAGATTAAGTCATACATAGATTTGTGAGCTGTGTTATGGAGTTTGGATATTGTTTTAAAACTACTGAGAAGCCACCTAAGGAATCTGAGTGAGAAAGAGACAAAATCAATTTTTAAAGTGTAAAGATTCAAGAAAAATTGCTCCAACAATGTTGAGAATGTATTGTAATAATTTAAGCCCAGAGGCAGGAAAGTCTGTATTTTTTAAAATTAATTCTTAATTTCCCAATATAAATTTAAGAAAAGACTCATTGGAAAAGATTATGATCCTGGGAAAGATTGAGGGTAGGATGAGGAGGTAGTGACAGAGGTGAGATTATCTGACGGCATCATTGACTCAATGGATATGAGTTTGAGCAAACTCTAGGAGATAGTGAAGGACAGGGAAGCCTGGTGAAATGCAGTCCATGGGGTCACAAAGAGTTGGACACAACTTAGCAACTCAGCCACAGAGGAAAGAATGATCACTGTTGATTGCCAAATTAATGATCTTAAACCTCAAAAAGAAGATTGTTTAAAAGGACAAGAGAAAAGGGTATTACTTACAGTGTTTTAGGCATATTATATGAAAAATAAAACACATATATATCCTGGAAATAATTTTGAAATCCAAGAAATTGAGAAAATCCTGCAAATAACAAGTAATCTATAAAGGAAAAGCATCAGGCTTCTCTTCTGCAACATTTGAAGTTAGAAGACAGTGAAATAGAATCTCCTACTACTAAGATGATGCTGTGAAAGTGCTGCACTCAATATGCTGGCAAATTTGGAAAACTCAGCAGTGGCCACAGGACTGGAAAAGGTCAGTTTTCATTCCAATCCCAAAGAAAGGCAATGCCAAAGAATTCTCAAACTACCACATACCACACAATTGCACTCATCTCACACACTAGCAAATTAATGCTCAAAATTCCCCAAGCCAGGCTTCAACAGTATGTGAACCATGAACTTCCAGATGTTCAAACTGGATTTAGAAAAAGCAGAGGAACCAGAGATCAAATTGCCAACATCTGTGAAATTATCGAAAAAGTGAGAGTTCCAGAAAAACATCTACTTCTGCTTTATTGACTACGTCAAAGTCTTTGACTGTGTGGATCACAACAAACTGTGGGAAATTCTTAAAGAGATGGGAATACCAGACCACCTGAGAAATCACCTGCCTCCTGAGAAATCTGCATGCAGTCAAGAGGCAACAGTTAGAACTGGACATGGAACAACAGACTGGTTCCAAATCCGCAAAGGAGTACGTCAAGGCTGTATATTGTCACCCTGCTTATTTAATTTATATGCAGAGTACATCATGAGAAATGCTGGACTGGATGAAGCACAAGCTGGGATCAAGATCGTGGAGAGAAATATCAATAATCTCAGATATGCAGATGATACCACACTTATGGCAAAAAGTGAATAAGAACTAAAGAGCCTCTTGATGATAGTGAAAGAGGAGAGTGAAAAAGTTGGCTTAAAACTCAACATTCAGAAAGCTAAGATCATGGCATCCAGTCCCATCACTTCATGGGAAATAGATGGGGAAACAGTGGAAACAGTGACAGACTATTTTTTGAAGGGGGCTCCAAAATCACTGCAGATGGTGACTGCAGCCATGAAATTAAAAGACACTTGCTCCTTGGAATAAAAGTTTTGATCAACCTAGACAGCATATTAAAAAGCAGTGACATTACTTTGCCAACAAAGGTCTATCCAGTCAAAGCTATGGTTTTTCCAGTGGTCATGTATGGATGTGAGAGGTGGACTGTAAAGAAAGCTGAACACCGAAGAATTGATGCCTTTGAACTGTGGTGTTGGAGAAGACTCTTGAGAGTCCCTTGGACTGTGAGGATACCCAAGCAATCCATCCTAAAGGAAATCAGACCTGAATATTCATTGGAAGGATTGATGCTGAAGCTGAAACTCCAATACTTTGGCCACTTGATGCGAAGAACTGACTCATTTGAAAAGACCCTGATGCTGGGAAAGATTGAAGGCAGGAGGAGAAGGGCACGACAGAAGATGAGATGGTTGGATGGCATCACCGACTCAATGAACATGAGTTTGAGCAAATTTGGGGAGTCGGTGATGGACAGGGAGGCCTGGCGTGCTGCAGTCCATGGGGTCGCAAAGAGTTGGACACGGCTGAGTGACTGAACCCAACTGAGCTCAACTACTAAGAGAAATGACTGAACTCAATCAAACTATTAACTATAATAGTGAAAGATATGTGTAAAAATGCAGAGATCTAAGTATATTTTTATATATGCATATATGTTTTCTGGAGAAAATAAAGATGAAAGCGCCTGAACAAGATAAATAATAAAACACCAAAACCAAAACTTCACAATAGGAAAAAATGAAAGAAAGATGGTGGTCAATAAACTTAGTTATAAATATATAATTACTTTAAATATATAATTACTAACGTGGGTTGATAGCTCCATACTTGAAAGGAATTTTTGATAATAACCTAAAAGTGAAAGCATTAGTTCTCTGAAATAAAATCTTGATGCATAGGTGACCGTAGAGAGAAGGAAGAAGTCAAAATATTCCAGACTTGTCAATTTGAGTGAGGATAGGGGTAGAAGCCTGTTAGGCTGCAGTCCATGGGGTCTCTGGGAGTCGGACACAACTGAGTGACTTCACTTTCACTTTTCACTTTCATGCATTGGAGAAGGAAATGGCAACCCACTCCAGTGTTCTTGCCTGGAGAATCCCAGGGACGGGGGAGCCTGGTGGGCTGCCGTCTACCCTGGGTGGGGTCACACAGAGTCGGACACGACTGAAGCGACTTAGCAGCAGCAGCAGCAGCAGCAGCAGGGGTAGAAAAGAAAATGGAAGAAGGAAGTGAAATTTTGCAAGAGCTCTGTTGACAGCTGTTGAATTCATGGCAGTTCCATTGTAATACTATTAAACAACTGAGCATTTCAGTTATTTTTCAGGAAGTCACTGAAAAATCACTTTATGCCCCATGTTGCATGAATCACAATACCATAAGCTACTATTATATCATTTACCTCACCATTTTTCTCCATTTCTGCTAAGCACTCTGGAACTTTAATACAATAAAAAGCAGTTTCACTCTAAATAATTTATAAGTAACAAAGGTTGCATATATTCAGTGTGGTTTTCCTAAATGCTTTGTTCCTTTTGGCAATTACTATTGTTGCAATTTGGTAATTTCTATTGTTGATACCATTAGAGGTATGATCCCCTCACTCCTAACAACTCCTCCAACTGCAGGAAGGTTGGAGCTGCAGCCGCCTAGAGAAAATGCCGGTAATGCTTACCCTTTAGTGCCGCACATTATCTCCTCAGGTCACACCCTGTTTCACCACCCTTAGCCTTCCTGTTCTGATCTATATTCTTGGGTGTTCAACAAGCTTTTCCTTGTGAATGTGTTTCTATTTGCCATATTGGATCCTTGCCTCCACTATGATTGCCGACGTCTGTTCAGTCTGTGCAATAACTCTTGTTCCCAAGCTCTTTTGCCTCCTCACTGTGTCTGCTACATACTCTCAAGACTAGCTCTGACTTAGTACTTCAGGCCTCCTCTTTCCCAGGAAGTAAGTTCAGGAAAATTATAAATATCACTGAATAGCAGCAATAACCATATCCAAGCATTGAAGATTATGGATTCCATGCCAGATTCCTTTCTTAAATGGAATCTTACTTAGAACGTGAAGACATGTTTGTCATTAGAGAAGCCCAGTGAGCCTTCTAGAGTCTAGAGAAGTCTAGACCCACCCACTCATTCTTTTAATCATCTGAAGACCTTCAGGAGAATATTTCCCAAACATAAATCCTTTGGTACACCATCACTTCTGGTTTATTTAATAATATTCTTTAAGTAGGATCACTTTTGGTGGTGTTGACTTGGTCACTCAGCAGTGATGGACTCTTTGCAACCCCATGGGCTATAGTCTGCCAGGCTCCTCGGACCATGAGATTTCCCAGGCAAGAATATTGGAGTGGGTTGCCATTTCCTTCTCCAAGGATCCTTTTTATTCTTAAATATAGTGAAAAATAAACATGTGGGTGTGAAAGTAGGAAGGATCACAACTCTAGATGAAAAAACTACTCTTCAAGCTAAAGAAGTGAGGCTTGAGATGTCAATACAGAGCCTAGAGAAGTGGCCTGAGTCTGGCTGTCCAGGTTCCAAGACTGAACTCAAGAAAAGAGGAATATGGTAAGAGCAAGGAGAAGGAAAGAAAGAGCTGGACCTTGGCTACACAATAAACATCTGGAGATGCTGGGAAGGAAAACTGAATAAAGAAAAAGAAAAGGGGAAATTGGAGGACACTGAATCTGAAATCAATAGAGAGATACTGAAACCATAGTACCAATAGTCTCACAGATACTATTATCACAGATACTGAATGAAGAAGGAACTCTGAACTGAGAGGAATTTGAAGCTGTGTGGATTGACATGGAAATAGTGGGTGGGCTGCAGAAAGGGGACCCTGGGGATGAAAATTTAAGCAGGGTTGTTGTTTGAAAAAATAGGGGCTTCAGTTCAATACAATCATTCAGTTGCGTCCGACTCTTTGCAACCCCATGGACTACAGCATGCCAGGCCTCCCTTTCTGTCACCAATTCCCAGAGCTTACTCAAACTCATGCCCATTGAGTCGGTGGTGCCATTCAACCATCTCATCGTCTGTCATCTCCTTCTCCTCCTGCCTTCAGTCTTTTCCAGCATCAGGGTCCTTTCTAATGAGTCAGTTCTCTGAATCAGGTGGCCAAAGTATTGGAGTTTCAGCTTCAGTATTAGCCCTTCCAATGAATATTCAGGACTGATTTCCTTTAGGATGGACTGGCTGGATCTCCTTGCAGTCCAAGGGACTCTCAAGAGTCTTCTCCAACACAACAGTTCAAAATCATCAGTTCTTCGGCACTCAGCTTTCTTTATAGTTCACCTCTCACATCCATACACGACTACTGGAAAAACCATAGCTTTGACTAGATGGACCTTTGTTGGCAAAGTAATGTCTCTGCTTTTTAATAAGTTATCTAGGTTGTCCTAGCTTTTCTTCCAAGGAGCAAGCATCTTTTAATTTCATGGTTGTAATCACCATCTGCAGTGATTTTGGAGTCCCCAAAAATAAAGTCTCTCACTGTTTCCACTGTTTCCCCATCTATTTGCCATGAAATGATGGGGCTTATAGGAATATAAAGAAGCACTTGAGGCCCAAGTTGAGACACTGAGAGAATTAAAGAAAGAAAGTTAAGGCAAGATTGCTAAAATGAGAGTTGAGGGATGATAATGGGCCAAGAAACGGCTGCAGGAAGGTAAGCCAGAGTCCCTAAAACATATCAGGGAGAGGGAATAGACAGAAGAGGAGAGTCAAATAAGGTACACAGAGGCTTCTGACAGTCCTTCTGAGACTGGACTGTGAATGCTGAGGCTCCAGTCAGCATCTGATGAGTGAAGCTGAAGTACCGTCTAGGCATTAAGTAACATATTCTTATCAACCACCAGTGGTATGTCTATTGCACGCTGGCAAACCCTGACATCGAAGAAATTCTCTGAGTGAATGCATAGCTTCCTTAAGCATTTGGGAGGATATATGGGACAGAGGACCAACTATAAAGCTACACATCCGTGTCCTCTTGCATTTTATCGAGTTGCTTTACAAGGAAGCACAAACATTGTGAGAAGGAAAAAGTCTACTATTAGGAGGAGAAACCCACATTGCTTTTCATTTCATGGTTTTCTGTAACACCATGGAGAGGGAATAATGGCATTTAATCATATGTATTAAATATACTGTATTCAGGGATTTTTTTTAATGCCTTGACCAAGTAAAAGCTACGGGGTTTAGAGATGTTAACCTATGCTTGAAACTTTAATAGCTAGGCCAACTTGAGAGCAATCTTATCATTAATACAACTTGGAACTACAAGTCTGAATCCAGAAAGCTCTGAAAAATAATATTTATCATTACCAGAGGTCTTTTAATGAGAGAGGGCTAGTGATTAAGCAATTTTCTCACAGCTTCAACCCATCTTCTCTAGTGGCTTTGTGATGCTGGAGCTGATACTCTGTAAATTACATTTCTCCTTTGCCATCTGGCTCTCTGTTAAGTTTGGCCAAAAGTTGGGCTCTAGGGGGAAGCTAAAATATAGGAAAGGGAAGAAAGAATTTGTGTCTTATTATTTACTTGCTATTCCTGTCAGTGTCACCCCATCAATGTCTCTTCTCCCTGTTTTAGAAACTGTTCCAGCTCTCAGATTCTCCTACCATTCTCAGAATCAACCTCATTGATTCTAAGATGTGAGCACAAGCTAAGTAGCACTCATCCCTCAGAGGCCTGGGTTTTGGCTATGGTTGGATTTCTGGGGCCCCTCCTGTAGACTTACAGGTTCTGATCATCGCAACCACCTCTCTTTGTAGCATTCTACAAAGAGAAGCTGGGATTAGTAGCTGCTCCCTGTAATTACTATCTCTGCGTTGTTTTGTGTTTCCACTCCATACTGCCAGTCTTCCAATACTAATCAATGTGCGGACATGCATGCTAAGTCGCTTCAGTCGTGTCCGATTCTTTGCGACCACATGGACTGTAGCCCACCAGGCTCCTTTGTCCATGGGATACTAACCAATACTTAACTTCTAATAAGTTAACCTCCAATTGATTAACCAACTTCTTATATTAAATTATCTTTGATTAAAAAAAAAAAACTGTGTGGTTTCCATTTTAGTAATTGAATTCTGACTAATTTAGAGAGGTAAAGATCTTCTGCAGTGAATTATAAAAAAATCTTTTTAAAATTCTCTTTAAGTCTACCTCTTTCCAAATAATTCTTCTTTTTCCAGTTGTTAACTATCAGCCCACTCACTGCCAGCCAGCTGTCCTAGCTCATGTTCCACATCTGAAAGCTGTCATCCTGTTACCAATTCCCCATACTCACATATGCATTTCAAAAACATGACTATATGACTGCCTCCCTCGTGAAAACCACACACAAGGTGTTGTGTATCTATCTTTCTGAATGTTTATCCCTCCCTTCCTTAAAAATCAGCCCCTAAGGAATTTTCATGGAAAAGGAAAATTGTTACCTCGTTAAATCTTCTGCTTCATTAAATCTTTGTGGTTTTCCATAAAGAAAAGCATAATATATACCTGTGTCAACAGAGGTATTTTCTTCCTATCTGTGCTCTGATTTTTCCTTCTCATTGGACAAATAGGATCCTCTTCAAGTGCGTTTTTATTCAATCTGATCCATTAGCAGCCCTCTTAGTAAGTGTATGAGAAAATACATAAACATTAGGATTTAGTCTTTGTCTCCATAATTCTGTTTCCTTGTTTCTAAATAAGCCTCTATTTTTCCCCTGCCTTATTGAGATATTAATATTACTAGATACATTAATTATAATCTGTAATGCTATACCTGAGGTATCCAGAACTTACTCATAGCTAGAAATTCTTACCATTTAATCACAATCTCCCCATTTCCCCCATCCCCAGCCCCTGGCAACCAACATTCTACTCTCGGTTTCTGTGAGTTTAGTGCTTTTTAGGTTCCATATATAAATGAGAACATACAGTATTTCTCTGTGTCTGACTTATTTCATTTAGCATAATGACCTCCTGGGCCATGTCACAAAAAGCAGGATTTCCTTCTATTTATGGTTGAATTATGATATAAATATACTGCACTTTCTTTACCCATTCATCTGTTAATGTATACTCAGGTTGTTTGCATATCTAGGCTATTATGAATAAAGCTACAGTAAACATGAATTGCAGATATCTCTTCAAGATAGTGCTTTCATTTCCTTTGGAGTTATACCCAGGAGTGGAATTGTTGGATAATATATTAGTTCTATTTTTAATTTTTTGAGGAAACTCCATACTATTTTCCATAATGGTTCACCAATTTACATTCCCATCAACAGTGCATATGAATTCCCTTGTCTCCACATCTTTACCAACTCTTGTTATCACTTGTCTTTTTGATGATAGCCATTCTAACAGGTGATAACTCATTATGGTTTGGATTTACAGTTTCCTGATGATTAGTAATGTTAAGAATCTTTCCATGTAGTGTTGCCCCATTTGTGTATCATCTTTGGAAGAATGTTTATCCAAATCTTCTGCCCATTTTTTAATTGGGTTTTCTTCTTGCTGTTGAATTAAATTTGTTATATATTTTCAAATTTACCCCTTATCAGACAGGTGGTATGCAAATATTTTCTGTAGGTTGCCATTCTATAGGTTTCCTTTTCATTTTGTTTATTGCTTCTTTTGCTGGTCAGAAGCTTTTTAGTTTCATGAAATCCTATTTATTTATTTTGCTTTTGCAATTTGTACTTTTGTGGTCATATTAAAAAAAAAAAAACTGTTGCCAACAGGTGCCAGAGAATATTGCTCTATGTTTTCTTTTAGTAGTTCTACAGCTTTGTATTGTACATTTAAGCCTCTAATCCATTTTCAGTTGAATTTTGTGTATGGTGTGATATAAGGGTCCGATTTTATTCTTTCACATATGATTCTCCAGTTTCCTGAACACTGTTTATTGAATAGACTATCTTCTCTTCATGGAGCATTCTTGGCTTCCTTATGGAATATTAATTGACCCTGTGTTGTTGCTGTACTTAGTTGCTCAGTCGTGTCTGACTCTTTGTGACCCCATGAACTGTAGCCTGCCAGGCTCCACTGTCCATGGGATTTTTCAGGCAAAAGTACTGGAGTGGATTGCCATATCCTTTTCTGGGGTATCTTCCTGACCCAGGGATCAAACCCATGGCTCCTGTGTCTCCTGCATTGCAGGAGAATTCTTGACCTGCTGAGCCATTGGGGAAGCCATTAGTTGACCCTATGTGAGGGTTTATTTCTGGACTTCTGAGTCTTTTCCATTGATCTATGTGTCTATTTTTATGCCTGTATCATACTATTTTGATCACTATGTTGTTGTTGTTTCAGTTCAGTTCAATTGCTCAGTCGTGTCTGACTCTTTGTGACCCCATGGACTGCAGCACGTCCTCCCTGTCCATCACTAACACCCAAAGCTTGCTCAAACTCATGTCCATTGAGTCAGTGATACCATCCAATCACCTCATCCTCTGTCCTCCCCTTCTCCTCCTGCCTTCAATCTTTCCCAGCAACAGGGTCTTTTCAAATGAGTCAGTTCTTTGCATCAGGTAGCAAAAGTATTGGAGTTTCAGCTTCAGCATCAGTCCTTCCAATGAATATTCAGGATTGATTTCCTTTAGGTTGGACTGCTTGGATCTCCTTGCAGTCCAAGGGACTCTCAAGAGTCTTCTCCATAACCACAGTTCAAAAGCATCAATTCTTCGGTGCTCAACTTTCTTTATAGTTCAACTCTCACCTCCATACATGACTACTGGAAAAACCATAGCCTTGACTAGATGGACCTTTGTTGGCAAAGTAATGTGTCTGCTTTTTAATATGCTTTCTAGGTTGGCCATAGCTTTTCTTCTATGGAGCAAGCCTCTTTTAATTTCATGGCTGCAGTCACCATCTGCAGTGATGTTGGAGCCCAATAAAATAAAGTATGAACAGTATGAAAAAGCAAAATGATATGACCTTGAAAGATGAACTCCCCAGGTCGGTAGGTGCTGAATATGCTATTGGAGAAGAGTGGAGAAATAATACCAGAAAGAATGAAGAGACAGAGCCAAAGCAAAAACGACACTCCATGTGGATGTGACTGGTGATGGAAGTAAAGTCCGATACTGTAAAGAACAATATAGCATAGAAACCTGGAATGTTCAGTCCATGAATCAAAGTAAATTGAAAGTGGTCAAACAGGAGATGGAAAGAGTGAATGCCAACATTTAGGAATCAGTGAACTAAAATGGGCTAGAACGGGTGAATTTAACTCAGATGACAATTATATCTACTACTGTGGGCAAGAATGCCTAGAAGAAATGGAGTGGCCATCATGGTCGAAAAAAGAGTCTGAAATGAAGTACTTGGGTGCAATCTCAGAAATGACAGAATGATCTCTGTTTGTTTCCAAGGCAAACCATTCAGTATCACAGTAATCCAAGTCTATGCCTCAATCAGTAATGCTGAAGAAGCTGAAGTTGAATGGTTCTGTGAAGACCTACACGACCTTCTAGAACTAACACCCCCAAAAGATGTCCTTTTCATCATAGGGAACTGGAATGCAAAAGTAGGAAGTCAAGAGATACCTGGAATAATAGGCAAATTTGGTCTTGGAGTACAAAATGTTGTTGTTTAGTCACTAAGTTGTGTCTGACTCTTTTGCAACCCCATGGACTGTAGCCCGCCAGGCTTCTCAGTCCATGGGATTTTCTAGCTTTGTAAAATAGTTAAAAATCAGGACCTGTAATGCTTCCAGCTTTGTTCTTTCCTCACAGGATTGCATTGGGTATTTAGAGTCTTTTGAGGTTGCATATCAATTTTAGAATGACTTTTTCTGTTTCAGTAAAAAAAAAAAAATGCCCTTGCAATCTTGATAGGGATTATATTGCATCCATAGATGGTTTTGGTTGGTATGCACAGTTTAACATTTTAATTTTTCCAGTTCATGAACATAGGATACCTTTCTATTTATTTGTGTCTTCTTAAAAATCTTTCATCAATGTCATAATTTTCAGCATATAGGTCTTTTCACCTCCTTGTTCAAATTTACTCCTAGTAATTTATTGTTTCTGATACTATTATAAATGAGATTGTTTTATTTATTTTTCATAGTATTAACTGGTACTGTATACAACTCTACTGATTTTTGTAGACTTTTTGTAGATTTTTGTAGACCTGCAACTTTCCCGTATTTATTGATTAGCTATAACCTTTTTTGTTGTTTTATTGGAGTCTTTGGTATTTTCTATACAATGTCATCAGCACACAAAGTTATATTACTTCTTTCTTTCTGATTTGCATGACTTTCTTTCTTTCTTTTTTTTTTTTTTTTACCTGCCTTATTACTCTGGCTAGGACTTTAGTACCATACTAAACAAGAGTGGTGAGAATGGACAGCCTATCTTGTTTCTGTTCTTAGAGGAAACACTTTCATCCTTATACTGTTAAGTATGATATTAACTGTGGGCTTCTCATATATTACTTTTATTATATTGAAGTACATAACTTCTATACCAACTTTTTTGAGAACTTTTGTTACAAATGGATATTGAATACTTTCAGATGTTTTTCTGCATCTATTGAGATTATCATGACTTTTGTCTTCCATTCTATTAAAATAGTATATCAAATTTATTTGCTTTTCTGTATGTTAAACCATCCTTGAATCCCAAGGATAAAATCAAGTTGCTCATGGTATGTGATTCTTTTAATATTTCTGTTTAACTCAATTTACTAACATACAGGTGACAGTTTTTGTGTTTATATTCATCAGGGTTATCAGTCTGTAGTTTTTTTGTAGTGCCTTTATATGGCTTTAGTGTCATGGTAATGCTCATTTTGTAAAAATTTGGGAGTGTTCACTCTTCTTCATTTTTTTTTTTTTGGAATAGTTTGAGAAGGATTGCGTTATTTGTCTTTAATGTTTGGTATAATTCATCAGTGAAACCATCTGGTTCTGGACTTTTTTTTCTTGGAAAGTTTTTTATTCAAATCATTACTGATTCATTGCCCTTATTTATTATTGAACTGTCTAGACTAGCTATGATAAAAAAAAATCTACAAATAAAAAAGTTGGGAAGATGTGGAGAAAAGAGAATCCTCACACACTGTTTGTAGGAATGTAAATAAGTTCAGCCACTATGAAAATAGTATGGAGGTTTCTTCAAAAACTGAAAATAGAACTACTATATGATCCAGTATTTTCACTTGGATAAACATCTGGGAAAAACAAAAACTCTAATTCAAAAAGATACATGTACCCCAAGTTTAATAGCCTTAGTATTTATGACAGCTAAGACATGGAAGCAATCATGGCATATTACCCAGTCCTGAAAAAGAATAAAATACTGCCATTTGCAGCAATGTAAATGGACCTAGATAATGTTCAGTGAAATAAGTTGGAGAAAGACAAATACCGTATGACATCCATTTTATAATGGAACGTAAAAAAAAAATCAAATTAAAGTATATACAAAACAGAACAGACTCACAGATACTAAAAAAGAAATTGTGGTTACCAAAAGGGAAAGGGAAGGTAGGAGAGACAAATTAGATGTATGTGATTGACAAACAACTATATATAAAATAGATAAGTGACAAGGGTACACTGTAAAACACAGGGAATTTTACCCATTATCTTTTAATAACCTATAATGAAATATAATCTGTAAAAACACTGAATCATTATGCTATACACCAGAAACTAACATAACATTGTAAACCAACTATACTTCAATTATAAAAGAAAAGACTTATTCCTCATGAATCAGTCTTGCTCTCTGCATACTTCTAGGAATTTATCTGTTTCTTCTAGGTTATCCAATTTGTGGTTCATAGTGGTCCTTTAAGGCCCTTTATTTCTGTGGTGTCTTATAAAGTTTCCTTTTTCATTTCAGGTTTTATTTATTTGAATATTCTTTTTTTGTTTAAATATAGCTAAAGTTTTGTGAACTTTGTCTATCTTTTGAAATGACTTCTTCAAAGTTTCTTCCCAATTTTGTTAGGCCAGCTGTTTTTGGGTTTTTGAATACATGGTAAAGTGGCCAGTCCTCTAGTGATTAATTCACTGATTTACATTTTTTTGCTATAAAAGCAAATTTCTTGATCAGAAACTATGCTGAGTGGAATACTCTATTAATGGTTAAGGCTATCATCATGTCCATACATGATGATGCTGGCAAAAATTTTGTTTGTTGAAAAGTCAAATCTAACTTTACAGTAAAGTTCTATTCTGTAATGAGGAGTGATTTCTGCAAACTTTATGATAGACAGAGCCCAGTGCAGCTGATTGGCCACCACTGGCCAGGTAGTCTACTAGGGAATAATATCTTACTGGGGATTTAACGTTGGCCTGATATTGGTAAACTGGGTACTTACCTAATGTCATTGTTAGCTAATCATTGGTGAAAGGAATCCCATGTTTTGGGGCACAAAATAATATCCATTCTATTACCATGGTTCTTTTTCCTGGACCGGGTATGTTATCACTGCAGTAACTGGTGAGAAAGACTGACTGATATATGTAGAGTTCTCCACAATGAGCTTTCACATGGGATAGAATCTCCTCATTCTGTGTCTATTTCAGGAAATCTAATCACAAAATTTCCCCCTACAGAGGGGCCTCTACTTAAAAAGTTTCTACTTAAATTTTTTTCAACTTTATAAAAGTCAATCCCACAATCACAATGGTAAACAACTTATACACTTACGACCATTCTGTACCTATATAATCATTCTGTTTTTTCACTTTCAGTACAGTATTCAGTGGATTACCTGAAGTATTCAACATTTGTTATAAAATTGGCTTTATCTCACCCGTAGGCTAATGTAAGTTTTCTGAACACATTTGATGCTTTCAAATTGTGGTGCTGGAGAAGACTCTTGAGAGTCCCTTGGACTGCAAGAAGATCAAACCAGTAAATCCTAAAGGAAATCAACCCTGAATATTCATTGGAAGGACTGATGCTGAAGTTGAAGCTCCATTATTTTTGCCACCTGATGTGAAGAGCTGACTCACTGGAAAAGGTCCCGGTGCTGGGAAAGACTGAAGGCAAAAGGAGAAAAGGGTGGTAGAGGAGGAGATGGTTAGATAGCATCACTGACTATAAGAACATGAATTTGAGCAAACTCAGGGAGATAGTGAAGGACAGGGAAGTCAGGTGTGCTGCAGTCCATGGTGTCACAAAGGGTCAGATACGACTTAGCAACTGAACAACAACAAGAGGCTAAATTACAATATTCAGTTGGGGCTTCCTTGGTGGCTCAGATGATAAAGAATCTGCCTGCAATGCAGGAGACCTGGGTTCTATCCCTGGGTTGGGAAGATCCTCTGGCAAAGGGAATGCCTACCCATTCCAGTATTCTTGCTCAGAAAATTCCATGGACAGAGGAGCCTGGAGGGCTACAGTCCATGGGGTTGCACAGAGTTGGACACAACTAAAGCGACTTAGCATGCATGCATAATGGAACAGCAGCTATGTATTGCAAGGAAATGTACCACTATGTGAATAAAATAGTTGCAACCTGAATTCAGACTCAAGTATTGCTTTATGCAAAGGTTAAATTGGCAAATGATAAAATATATCATTGCCTAAATTCAAAGTTAAAAGCAATAGTGAAAGATATGAATATGATCAAACAATGGTCACAGATGTGCATCCTATCCATTGTTCATTGATGTGGGCAGTTACGGAAGTACTGTTTTTCCATATTGAAAACTGCTTATGACTACAAATTCGAGCACAAGTGAAAAATACAAACATTTCATCGAGTCTATTCTATTCTAGCAAAATCATTTTCATTATTTCAAGTAGCTTAAAGCTTCAACCTATGATTACCTGATAATACAAAATATCATGATTTTTAAAGTTGAAGATACTCAAATTTTATTAGAACGCTACCTTACCCTGTCATTTAAAGTGAGCGTGAACACACTTAAGCTACATCACATGGTAAATGTGTAATGACAGGTTGATTCTAGAAGGAGAAGTAGCAAAGTTCATATAATCTCCTCAAATCCCATTATCCACAGTCATCCTTAGGCATTTAGGTATACCATGACAGAAAATACCATGTCATGGTTTCCAAGACCACAAAATGACAACGGTCTATGCATTTTAAGGCACAGGGGGGCCAGGGACTATTTGGGAGCCTGTGTGTTGGGGTTTAAGATATTTGGGGACTAATCAAGGAAAATATACAATCATGAGGTGACCATAACACACATACTTTAGTTGGGCAACACTTCAACAAGGTTGCATGTGGGGAAAGTCCTTCACAGCATGAGAGTGTCCAGAGGCTATGGTGGGACCACCATCCAGAAGTAGAAGAGAATAAGAGGACTTCCAGGGGGAGGGGGATCAGAGAGGGAGCTTACATGTCTAAGTGGTACTCTGGTGATACTGCTCAGCAGTGCAACTGGGAGTGCCTAGGTAACAGCAGAAGAGCTTAGGGACTTAATAGCCCAGGAGTTTGTCTATCTATTGCTAGCAGATACTGGGTTCAATTGTTTGTAGAGTATGCAAAACCAGTAAGCTTTAAATGGCTAAATAAATGCTTTATTTGGTCTAAAACAATTGCATGTACAAAAATTTGAGTTTGGTGTTGATGGGCTTTTAAGCTAATAAATGCCAGCCTGCTGTGAAGAAATTAACAACCTAGGGGTCAATATACAGAAGCCATCTTTGCCTCATTTACATAACACTATGGAACAATAATACTTCTTGGTTAAGAAAATAGCCTTTTTTTTAAGCAAGTGCTAACTTCTGGAGTTCAGTGTCCTGTTTCAGTGTGATCCTTAATAGTCCTGCTAAGTCACTTTAGTCCTGTCCGACTCTGTGTGACCCCATAGACAGCAGCCCGCCAGGCTCCCCAGTCCCTGGGATTCTCCAGGCAAGAATACTGGAGTGGGCTGCCATTTCCTTCTCCAATGAATGAAAGTGAAAAGTGAAAGTGAAGTCGCTCAGTAGTGTCTGACTCTTCGCGACCCCATGGACTGCAGCCTACCAGGCTCCTCCGTCCATGGGATTTTCTAGGCAAGAGTACTGGAGTGGGGTGCCATTGCCTTCTCTGGCCTGCCAAACCAGCTCTTTGAAGAGACTAAATGAAAGCCTGGAGACAACTAGAGTTGACATTCTAGTGCTTGCTTGCCTTAGAGTTTGACCCTTTTTCAACACAATTCTTTTTTCCTTTGTTAATATACTATTAATTAATTACTAAGAATTGTTAATATACTATTGATTGCATTGAAAATTCCATCCTAATGTTTCAACAGAAGAAAAGAAACTATTTCAGCATCTTAATACAATAAAAGAATGCATTAAGACCAAAATTCAAATATTATTTGAATGAATAAAAGAACAGGAATTTGCTACTATTACTTAAGCTGACCTTTTCCACCATTCAGCTTTTGAGAATGATGTGTAGTAAAGTTGCAAATTTACTTACATTACTACTCAGATATGCAAAGAAACTATAGATATTTCTTTGTAACTGGTCTATCTTTCTTTAACTTCTCCCTTCCTACTTCTAGAAGAGGAAAAAATAAACTTTCTACATGATATCTTAGCCTTTTCCAGTTTGGACAGAATTTTAAAATTTTAAATTATCTCTATTGGGTAACAACTTTGTGAGTTTAAAGTCTAGGTCCTTTAAACTAGGACTTTAAAGGACCTATTTAAATAGATTTATATTTATATATAAATATATATGGCCCTTCAAATTCAGTTTGCATGTTCACCAGAGCTTCCAATACTTGTGCTTTTGGCGAGGAGAATGACTAATCTTATGTTTTGTCCCGTCATCTTCCTTCTTGAGTTGACATTGCCCAGCCCTCTTCGCTGGGTCTTCATAACAAAGAAGTACTAACAGAAACAGTCTACCAGTTGGGAAATATCCAAAAATGTTGTTCCTCTTCCATACTCTCAAAAATTTAGCATTTGGCAGGGCAGTGAAAAGAGTTCTTTCTGGTTTCATTTTCAGTCTAAAACTTCAGAAATGCCAGTTAAGACTACTAAAGACTTACTGCCATCCTTGACAATCTGTAATTGTTAAGTTTGGTTTTCTGATTTATAAGACGTAGTGAGTAAGAAGAGAAACAGTCTCTGTAGAACATATTTCAAATGGGTCTGATCCAGAGGGGTTTGGAACTCAGTGGTCTCAAGCCGACACAGTGTTAATTTTTTTTTTTTTTTTTTTGACAACAAATATCAGATCTGTCTTGGTTTCTTGGATTGGATGGTGGGCTCAGTGAAGCTTGAATATTGAATTCCAGCTTAACTTTGGTTAAGTGCTGATTAAATTGGAGTTTCTTAAAGAAAGGTAGTAGCAGTACCTAGGTGAGGTATATGGTGACATGACTGCATGGCCAGAAAAAGGAGGCAAACAAACAGTAACACTGATGAGGGTAAATTCCAACCTGTTTAAAATACTCCATTAGCAGCAGAGTTATGAGACAATGCCTGCAGAATAGAGAGAACTAATGGAGACAACAGCTCCTGCCTTTCACCCACTGTCCTAAAGATGTACCATCTAGATCTCTCAGACTGAGAGTTGAGAACTTTGAGTTTAATGGTGATTTTAAAATTAAAATAAAAAATAAAAAGGGTATTAGAAGGTAATTCCAACCAGAGGTACCATTTTCTTTCTCTATAAATAAGAGTGATGTTTAGGATGAACAGTATAAAATATAAAATCAAAAATATTCACTAGGAAAAGGTGGTCTAGAAAAGTTCCACTGTCTAAATTCAAGGCTTTCTGAGAAGACACTAAAGAATTTCAAATAAATGGGATAATTTCAAAGTCCTAGAATTTAGAGAATCCCCAAGAAATCAGGGAAAAAATCAGTCTGTATATAGATATACACACACAAACACACACAAAATTGTTTTTCTATAAACCAAATTCATATTTCTGGGATTAATTCTAAGGGCATGAGAGGTTTTGGGATCAGACTTCCAAAGAGTAGAAATTATCAAATACCTATGCTAATAAGAACACATTAAGAAATGCCTTCATATGTCTAAAGATGAGAGTTGATTTTTGTTAAGAGTGCAAATATCAGGTCAGAGTACCCATAACAATTAAAGATAAATACTGAAAGGATTTCTACTTTCATCATTTCATCCCACAGTGATAGAATACTGAATACTTTTTAGAGAATACATGGTTGCTATAAGCAGTTTATATTTACAAAGGATATTCCCAGATTTCTAAGACATTCAATGGCCAATGTTAGGAGTTGGGCACTGCAAGAAAAGTGGAGGAAGTTCAGAGGATAATCATAATTCAGTGTCCCACCAACCCCATCCTCTTTAGCTTCTTGAGATGTGTAGGAAGATATGGGGGAAGACCTTTAATCTGTTGCTGCTTTGGTGGATTATGTAACTCCTGCCAATCATTGGCTGATTCTACTTTCCATTATCTATAGGACTGCCATCTCTGGCTGCCTAGGGGCAGTAGTCTGTCTAAACAAGGAGAGAGAGCACAGAGCGATATCTGGTGCTAGCTATATTCTGTCTAGGGGTGACATCTAATAGTCTACCCACAAAATATACCTCTCAGCCCTAAAATAGGTTAGCACTAATAAGTTTGGGGACTATGTATATACAGTGTTTTTAGAAGTGTGTATTGACAACAATCAATTTACTATGTCCTCAGCACAGAAAACATAGGACAAGCTTGGGTGGCCATGTGAGTCCATGGGGTCCCAAAGAGTCAGACATGACTGAGCAACTGTCACTGATAAAATGCAGCCACAACGATATACTTCTCTTCAAGGCCCCTTCCCAAGGTAATTGATATTATATCCAGGGAGCTATTCATAGTCGTTTGGGAAATCTCAAGGGGATAGTGTCTACTTGAATGGAGGGATGGATGAGAGCTTTGAGAAGTCTCCTAAGTTGAGCTTATTATAGCTGTCAATTGTGTCCCTGTATGCAACTTCTCACTGTTTCAGTCAGGAGTAGAAATGGAGAGAGAGGTACAATGCCCTGACTATTGGTTGAAGGAAATCTTAAAAAGAAAGAAACAAGAGCTCTGGCCTGAAATTTTTAGGATTTTATCCAAGGGCATCCACATGTTGGTATAAAAATAGAATAATGCAAATCATGAATTGGGATAATTTGTTGAACTATAGGTTACCGTGTTCTGAAAAAGGTCAGTAGAAACAATTAGGGTTGCCCCCATGAGAGTATTGCAAGATGATGATATTGGCTATATTGGCAGGGAAAGGAGTTTAGAAGAAATCCAAGAAACGACTTTTTTTTCCCCTGCAGAATGCAGAGGACATAAATACCAAAATGTAAGACTCTTCAGTGGGTTATGAACACATTATGACATAGAGGTTCTGTACATTATAAGTGCCATCAATAAGGTGAAAGGATCCATTAGATTAAAACATGCAGCACCCTATTAGGTATACTATTAGAAAGATCCTGGGAGGCAGATCAATGCCTAGCCAGTAGTTATCAAATTTTAATGGGCATTAGAATCATCAACCTGAGGGATTATTAAAACATATTTCTGGGCACCACCCTTAGAGGTTCTGTTTCAGTAGTCAGGGAGGGATCTTGAGAACTTGTGTATTTTACAAGTTCACAGGTGATGCAGCTCCTGACTCTCCATGAACCACAACTTGATAACCCCTAGTCTGGATTCTTGCACCACTAGTTAGCTGAATGGCCTCAAATAAGTTATAAATTTTCTGTACTTCATTTCCCATTCTATTTTTTAAGAAGAAAAGAAATCAATAAAATCTATTCAATCTCACAAGTTTTATGTATTATACAACTATATTCATATTAAAGATTTTCTTGGTAAGAGCATAGGAAATAACCACTGATGAGCTCTCAGCAAGTTCCTAGCACAGATTTCATCCTCATAGCCATTGCCAAGTACTTTTTTGTAATGTGTGTAGAGAAAATGTAACATAAACAATGTTCAAACTCAGCCTCAGTTCAGTTCAGTTCAGTTCAGTGGCTTAGTTGTGTCTGACTCTTTGTGACCCCATGGACTGCAGCACACCAGACTTCCCTGTCCATCACCAACTCCCGGAGCTTGCTCGAACTCATGTCCGACTCAGCCAATACTTCTTAAAGCACATGTGGCTCAGATGGTAAAAAATCTGTCTGCAAAGGAGGAGACCTGGGTTTGCTCCCTGGGTCAGGAAGATCCCCTGGAGAAGGAAATGGCAGCCCACTCCAGTACTCTTGCCTGGAGAATCCCATGGACAGATGAGCCTGGCAGGCTACAGTCCATGGGGTCACAGAGTTGGACATGACTGAGGGACTAACAATTCACTTTTCCTTACACTGTGCTACTTTATTTCCTGGATTTAGAATACTATACTTTGAATTGCATATTTGTGTTTTTATCAGCTTTCTTGAAATGAGTACTTTAGAAGTCATTTCTACCACTGATTCTTTCTTTTATTAGAAAGAAGTGTTTATATTTACAAAAAAAGTAACTTGAGTACTTACTCAGGTTCTACGAGATGGAGTAGCCTCATTCTTCCCACATGGTCACTCTTTCATGTGAAAGCCCTGGAGATAAGACAACAAACAGGAATGAGTTTCTGAAAGGAGGAAGAGAAGACAGGCTGCTTAATGACCCTGAGTTCAAAGTTGAGGAGTGGCAGGATGAGGAGTTTCCAGGGTTTCCGTATTGCCTCCCATGTATCTTGGACAAGGTATTGCAGTATTTCCCAATCTTAACCTCCAACAATTCCAGACGAGAAATGCTTCCAGAACAGAGGCCAACACCAAGATTATTCAGATGTTGAAATTATCTAAGGATTTTTTAAAAAGCTATAATAAAAATGTTTCAATAAGTAATTATAAAATATCTAAATAAATAGATACAAAATAGAGATAAAAAAATAGAGAATCTGAGTCAATAAATTCAATTTGTAAAAAAGAACCAAATGGAAATTATAGAACAGAAAAACATAATAACAGGAAACAAACAATGGCCTACTGTTTAATTCAATAGTAGAATGGAGATGACACAGGATAGAATGATTGAAATTGAGAATAGAACAATAAATTCACCCAATCTGAAAAACAGAAAGTACACTGAAAATGAATCGAGTTTCAGGAACCTGCAGTAAAAAAGCAAAAGAGTTAACATTTGATAATTTTAATCCCAGAAGGAAGCAATAGAGTGGGGTTGGAAAATATTCAAAGAAGTAATGGCTGAAAGTTTCCCCAATTTGGTGGAAGCTACAATTTACAAATAGCTAAGCAAACCCCAAATATGATAAACACAAAATATCCATGCCAATGCTCATCGTAATTAAATTTAGGAATGCTAAAGACAAAGAAAATTATGAAATTATCCAACGAGAAACAATGTAGTAATTATAGGACAACACTGATTATCTGAAACCATGGAAGTGGCACAATATTTCAGTGAAATACTGAAGGAAAAGAACTGCCAACTCTAAATTCCGTGTGTGGCAAAAAAATGTTCCTCAGAAATTAAAGAGCAATAAAGTTAAGGAAAACCCTATAATCTGTTTTATTTTAAACTGTCCATAAGGGATGGCTAAAGGAAGTTCTTTAAGCAAAATTGGAATTATAACAAAAGGTCTAGAACTTCAAAAAAGAAAGGAGAACATCAGAATAAATAAAAATAGAGGTAGACTATCCAACTTTTGTTCTTTTCCATTATGGTTTATTACAGAATATTGAATATAGCTCCCTGTTCTATAGAGTAGGACCTTGTTGTTTATCCATCCTATATATACTGGTTTGCGTCTGCTAACCCCAAACTCCCAGTCCAACTCTCCCCTTTCCCTCCTCCCTCTTTGCAACCACAAGTCTGCTCTCTGTATCTGTGAGTCTTTGGTATGGTAATCTCTAGGTCTAGCCATGCAAATAGTATTATTTCAGTCTTTTTATGGCTGAGTAATAGTCCATTATATAATGGAATATTATCTATTATCTATCTATCTATATATATATATATATAATACCTTTTTTATTCATTCATTTCTCAATGGACATTTAGGTCATTTCCATGTCTTGGCTACTGTAAATAGTACTGCTATGAACATAGGTGTACATGTATCATTTTGAATTGCAGTTTTGTCTGGATATGTGCCAAGGAGTGGGATTACTGGATCATATGGCAACTTTATTTTTATTTTTTTGAGGAACCTCCATACTGTTCTCCATAGTGGCTAACCAATTTATAGTGTAGGAGGGCTCCCTTTTCTCCACACCCTCTTCAGCATTTGTTACATGTAGACTTTTTTAATGATGGCCATTATGCCCAGTGTGAAGTGGTATCTCACTGTAATTTTGATTTGTATTTCTCTAATACTGAGGCTTTCCAGGTGGTGCTAGTGGTAAAGAACCTGCCTGCCAATGCAGGAGACATAAGAGACTGGTGTTCAATCCCTGTTTCAGGAAGATCCGCTGGAGAAGGAAATGGTAACTAAATTCAGTATTCTTACCTGGGAAATCCCATGGACAGAGGTGCCTGGCAGGCTACCGTCCAAAGGGTTGCAAAGAGTTGGACACGAATGGAGTAACTTAGCACACAAGCACGATACTGACAGTGATGTTAAGCATCTTTTCAGGTGCCTGTGGCCATCAGTATGTCTTCTTTGGAGAAATGTCTATTTAGGTCTTTAGCTCATTTTTTTAATTGGGTTGTTTGGGTTTTTGTTTGTTTTTTTGTATATTTTGAAAATTAAGCCCTTATATATTTTGAGAAGTAAGCCCTTGTCTGTCCAACTTTTTCTAAGTTTCTTAAATAATACCTGATGTTTGAAACAAAAATTTTCACATCTGATGTGGTGCTCAATGTATATAGAAGAAATACTTAAAAACTGAGGAGAATAAAAAACCTAAATAAAAATAAGGTAGTCCACTTAACGTGATAAGACATCAATTCCAGTAGACTGGGACATACCTATATTGCAACATCTAGAACAACCACTGACAAAATCATATAAAGTGATATATTCAAAAGCGTTACAAGTAAATTGAGTTAGAATCTTAAAAATAGGCTCAAATTATCGATTATAAGGTAAGAAAGAAGAAAGAGTAAACAGAAAATGAGTAACAAACTACCTGCTGCTGCCCTTAAGTCGCCTCAGTCGTGTCCGACTCTGTGCGACCCCATAGACGGCAGCCCACCAGGCTCTGGCATCCATGGGATTTTCCAGGCAAGAGTACTAGAGTGGGTTGCCATTGCCTTCTCCGAACAAACTAGCAGTTATATCAGTAATTGTCTTATATCAATATACTATATTAATAATTATCTTATATATATGGGCTAAGTATGCAAATTAAAAAAAACTCAGAGATTTTCACAGTGGATTAAAAAACAACCCATGATACAGCAACATGCTGCCTACAAGAAACTCACTTCAAATATAATTATACAAGCAGGTTAAAATAGAGAATTGAAATAAATATAGCATGCAAAATGGAATTTAAGAAAAAAGCAGGAATGGTTATATCAGTTAAAGTAGTTCAATGCACCAAAAGGACATAATGTGCACGGTTCAAACAAAGAGTCTCAAGACATATGAAGTGAAAACTGATAGAACTGAAAGAAGAAAAAGACAAATCCACGCTTCTAACTGGAGACTGCAATACTCCACCTGGAAACTGATAGAAAATCTCACAATAACCGTACCTAATTCATATGTGTATATAAAACACTCTGGTTCTAACAGAAGAATACACAATTAAAACACACACACACACACAGGAACATTCACTAAGATAAACCAAATCATGAGCCATAAGACAATCCTCAACAAATTTAACAAAATTAAAATCATACAGAATATGATCTTTGACCATATAGATCATACTGCTGCTGCTGCTGCTAAGTCAGTTCAGTCGTGGCCGACTCTGTGCGACCCTATAGACAGCAGTGCACCAGGCTCCCCCGTCCCTGGGATTCTCCAGGCAAGAACACTGGAGTGGGTTGCCATTTCCTTCTCCATTGCATGAAAGTGAAAAGTGAAAGTGAAGTCGCTCAGTCATGTCCAACTCTTCGAGACCCCATGGACTGCAGCCTACCAGGCTCCTTTGTCCATGGGATTTTCCAGGCAAGAGTACTGGAGTGGGGTGCCATTGCCTTCTCCGATAGATCAAACTAGAAAGCAGTATAAAAAATACAACAAAAAACCTTTAAATATTAAGCAATTTAACCACAGACCTCTAAATAATTTATGGTTCAAAAAGGAAGTCTCAAAGGAAATGAAAAAAAAAAAAAAAAAAAAGACACCAAACCAAACAAAAACAAGTAAATACAGAGAACAGAGTAATAGTTACCAGAGGGAAAGGGACAGGAGTGCCATAGAGGAGGAAAAATGGGTACAAAATGAGTACAAAATGTCAATTGTACAGTGATGGCTGGGGCTTCTCTGGTGGTTCAGCAGTGGGAAAAAAAAAATCACCTGCCTGGCAGGAGACAAGGGTTTGATCCCTAGGTTAGGAAGATCACCTGGAGCAGGGCATGGCGACCCCTTCAGTATTCCTGCTTGGAGAATCCGATGGATAGAGGAGCCTGATGAGCTACAGTCCATAGAGTCACAAAGAGCGGACATGACTGAAGCTGCTGAGCACATGGCGATGGATGGAAACTAAAATTTTAATGGTGAGCAGGCTGTCTTGTATACAGAAGTAGAAATATCAAGTTTTACAGGTGAAACCTACATGATATTATAAACTAGTATTACTTCAATAAAAAAAATATATATTTTAAAAATGATAAGAACAAACATCAGTAGAATTGAAATTAAAACAGTAGAGAAAATCAAGGGACTTTCCTGAGGACCCAGAGGTTAAGACTCCATGCTTCCACTGCAAGGGACGGCATGGCATTGATCCCTGGTCAGGAACTAAGATCCCACATGCCACAGGGCTGGAAACTTCTTTAAAAACTCCTTTAAAAAAATCAATAAAATGGATAAACCTTTAGAAAGACTGCTACTGCTGCTACTGCTGCTAAGTCACATCAGTCGTGTCCGACTCTGTGCGACCCCATAGACGGCAGCCCACCAGACTTCCCCGTCCCTGGGATTCTCCAGGCAAGAACACTGGAGTGGGTTGCCATTTCCTTCTCCAATGCATGAAAGTGAAAAGTGAAAGTGAAGTCGCTCAGTCGTGTCCGACTCTTTGCCACCCCATGGACTGCAGCCTACTAGGCTCATCCATCCATGGAATTTTCCAGACAAGAGTACAGGAGTGGGGTGCCACTGCCTTCTTCGTTAGGAAGACTAACAAAGATAAAAAAAAGTGAAGACACAAATTACCAATATCAGGAAAAAAATAGGAGCTATGAGTACACATCCTGAAGCCATTAGAAAAACAGTGGAATACTACAAACTACTTCGTAAGTTTGACAATTTGGAAGAAAAGAACCAATTTCATGAAAACTACTAACTACCAAAATTCTACTAAGATGAAATAGATAACTTGAACAGACCTATAACTATTAAAGAAGTAATATTTATAATCTAAAACCTCCTGAAAGGAAATCCCCAGGCCTGGGTGGTTTCACTGGTGATTTTTACTGAATATTTAAAAAAGAATTAACACCAACTTTATATAATCTTTTCCAGAAAATGGAAGAGAGAGAGAACACTTTTTGATTCATTTTATGAGGTTAGTAATATCATGACATCAAAAATAGACAAAGACAGTATCACACACACACAGATACAAACCCTACAGTCCAATTTCTCTCATAAATTTAGACAGAAAAATCTTCAGTGAGATATTAGCAAATCATATCTGGCAATGTATAAAAAGAATTATTCATCATAACTTAGTGGGATTTATTCCAAATATGTAAGGCTAATTCAACATTTGCAAATCAATCATATGATCATATCAATTGGCACAGAAACAGCTTTTGGCAAAAACTCAACATCTATTAATGAGGAAAATCTCTCAGCAAGCTAAGAATAGAAAGGAACTTTCACATGATAAAAAGCATCTACATAAAACATAGCTAACATAGCTAGTATTGGAAAACTGAGTGCTTTATCTCTAAGATCTTGAATAATACAAGGCTGTCCACTGTCACCCCTCTTATTCAATAAACTACTAGAAGTTCTAGTGACTGCGATAAGGCAAGAAAGAGGGGAAAAAAGGACATACAAATTGGAAAGGAAGGAATAACATGATCTCTATTTGAGGATGACATGATTGCAAATAGAGGTCAGTTAGAAAATCCCAAAGAAATGAGGAAACAACAAAAATAGAATAAGTGAGTTCAGCAAGGTTGCAAGAGGCAAGAACAACAGACAAAAATCAATCACATTTCTACATACTAAAAATGTACTTGTGAAAGCCAAAATTAAAAGCACAGTGTCATTTATAGAAATTTCCCCAAAATGAAATACTTAGAGATAAAATTAACAGAATATATATAAAATCTGTATGCTAAGAATTATAAAAGTTCTGAAAAAAACCCCCAAAAGATCTAAATAGTGGATACATAGGCTGTGTTCATGGATTGGAAGACTCAAATAGTAAAGATGTGAATTTCCCCAAATGTACATGCAATTCCTGTTAAAAACCCACTCACAATGTGTAGATATAGATTAGCTTGTTCTAACACTTATATAGAGAAGCACAACCCCAGAATGACTAAAATAATCTTGGAAAAAAAGGGAAGATTCATTTTATTCAGTGTTAAGGTAACAGTAATAAGACAATGTGGTGTTGAGAAAGGCATAGACATATAGATTTATGAAGTGGAACAGCACACCAAACCCAAAATACATGCACACAACATACCCAAATGAATTTTGACAAAGAGGCAAAAGAATAAATTCAATGGAAGAAAGGTAGCCTTTATAACAAATAGTACTGAAATAATTATGTGTGCATAGAGGGGAAAAACAAAACAAAACAGCCTTGACTTAAGCTTCATACCTTGTAAAAGTTAATTCAAAATGGATCATGGACATGTTGTAAAACCATACAACTCTTAGAAAACAAATAGAAAAATTGGGGGATCTAGGGGCTACACAATTGAATCTTTATAGACTTGATGTCTAAAGCAGTCTCTCTAAATGGAAGACTTAATAAACTGAATCTTTTAAAAATTTAAAATGTTGCTTTGTAAAAATCCTGCTTAAGAGGATGAGAAGACTTGGAGGAAATATTTGCAAATTGCATATGCAACAAAAATCTTATAGCTAAAATACATAAAAAATTCTAAAAACTAAATATTAAAAAACAAAATAATTGGAAAGTTGGCAAACTACACAAACAGACATTCAACTGGACACAAACAAGCACAAGAAAAGATATTCAATATCCTTAGCTGTTAGGTAAATGTAAATTAAAATCACAATGAGCTATTTCTACACACATATGACTAAATTAAATATAACACCACCACTAAATAAATGCCAGCAATGACATGAAAAAAACTATATCAAACACCTATTGCTGGTGGAAATAGAAAACAGTGCCAGAAGAACTACTATGAAGGAAACAGTTTAAATACTCAAGATTCTTATACTCTATAGTTTTGCCATTTAATATTTCAGTTTTGATATGAATAGAAACTGCCTCCTCTTCATCACATAACCTCATCAACTCACATTTTTGGAGCATCAGCTAAAGCCCTTCAAATAAAGTCATACCACAACCTAAAAATAATATGTATCCTAAAAATAATGTGCATTTATTTCCTCAACCATCTATGTAGGAGAGGAAAGCCTCCCCCTTCCTTGAGAGAATCTAGCAATGCTAGATTCTACTCTTTCCTGTCCTCTTAGAAGCCCTGCTCTATCAATTACCCTCTGTCTCTGGTATTTTTAATTTCTCCCTCTCTAATAGGTTTTCCCCTACAACCTGTGCATTTGCTCAAACCTCTCCCTAAATTCTGTACCCTCTGCCAGTTACTTTCTTCTTTTCTTTTCTGTCAAGCCCAGCAAGAGAATGGTTTACTTTCACTGTCGCACTTTTCTCATTTTAAATTAACTCCTTAACTCACCACAGTCTGTTTTCTGCCTCCCAACACTTTACTGAAACTGTTGCCACCAAGGTCACCTATAATCTCTGAGTTGCTAAATCCAACTCTCCGTTCTTATCTTATTTAACATTTAACACTTACTTAACAGCAGAATGTGACCCATGACCATGGTC
Organism: Bubalus bubalis; assembly: GCF_019923935.1. Lineage (NCBI taxonomy): Eukaryota > Metazoa > Chordata > Mammalia > Artiodactyla > Bovidae > Bubalus > Bubalus bubalis. The sequence continues at coordinate 22,775,135 of NC_059171.1, read as the reverse complement.
TCTTTTCCCTTGGCATTTTTGATCCCTATCCCTCCTGGTTTTTCTCTGCCCTCTTTGGCCCATTCTTTCTTTGTCTCCATCAAAGTTATCTTTTTCTCTTTTTTTCCCTTAAATATTGGTATTTCCCAGAATTATAATACACATTTTTGCTCCCCATATTTTATATTACATTTGCTTCTCACCTTTGCTGATGGTTTGCAGATCTCTCTCTCTAGATAGATATCTCTTGGACTATAAATCCATATGTCATTTGATGTTACTTAAGCATCTCAAACTCAAAATCTCCAAAGTGAATTTATCAGTCTACAAACTGTTCTTCTTCTTATGTTCCTCATTTTACTATTCACACCACTGTTTTTCCAAACAACTTAGAAGCAATACAAGACATTTTTCTCTCTTACCACCAAATCCTGTTGATACAAGTCCCTTTTGGACTTTTATCTCTTCATCTCTAATATTACTCTCTTAATTTAAACCATTTCTTTCTTACACTTTAGCTCTTTCTTCCTTAGGTTAGTCTTACCATTTTCTAATGCTGATACTTCACAGTGTTTCTAGTATTACTTTTCTATAATGAAACTTTAACCAAGTCACTTTCCTGTTTTAAATCCTTAAATCATCATGTTCATTATAAAAGCCAAGCTACTTATTAAGTAAGTATACCAGGACCTCCATAATCCTCTTCTGCTTATTCTTGTACTACTTAGGAACAATTTTCACTATAAGTAACAGGAAGTCTGAATTCATAAGACTATAATATGCAGATATGTTTTATTCATATAAGAAATCTGATGGTAAGCAGTGGTGAAGCCACTCAGATATGTCATCTAATATTTATGATCTTTTTGTTTCTCATCATCTATGGTATGTTGTTTTATGGTCCCATGGTCACAAAAAGAATAGTTTCAGTTGTCACATTTGTATTAAAGGGTGAAAGAAAAGCGAGAGAGTGGTGCTAGCTACACCTGATCATCTTATTAGGAAGAAGAAATGCAGTCCTTGAAGTCCTTAGAATATTTTCACTTGCTTTTCCTTGGCTTTAAAGGAAATCACATGACGCTTGCTACCACAGTTTCATCACTTGGAAACCCAACTCAAAAATCCATTCTCTATTTTCTGTATAATTAAGGTTAAAATTCCATGTTCAACACCATGGTTGTCAGTCTGTAGATTCTTCCAGTATAGCATTTCATTGACTGAAGGTTTCAGTTCCTTACCCTCAGAATCTCATAATCTTCAAAATGCTGTTATAATCTTGGTCTTCATCTTGTCCCAGCTAGGAGTGCTGGAGAAGACTTTTGAGAGTCCCTTGGCAAGCAAGGAGATCAAACCAGTAAATCCTAAGGGAAATCAACCCTAAATATCCGTTGGAAGGACTGATGCTGAAGCTGAAGCTCCAATACTTTGGCCACCTGATGTGAAGAGCTGACTCATTAAAAAAGACCCTGTTGCTGGGAAAGGTTGCAAGTAAAAGGAGAAAGGAACAACAGAGGATGAGATAATTGGATGGTATCACCAACTCGATGGGCATGAATTTGAGCAAAGTCTGGGAGATCGTGAAGGACAGGGAAGCCTGGTGTGCTGCAGTCCATGGGGTCACAAAGAGTTGGACATGACTTAGCTACTGAACAACAATATGAATCTTAATTTATTTATGAGACTGTAGCTCTCAAACAGCAGGCACCATAGCTTAAACAATCTGAAAGAACAGAAGAAAAGTAATAATTCTGATTTTTCTTTCCGACTAGAATTTTTCTTTTAAACTAGAACTTCTTCACATTGTTTGTTCCCAACAAGACAGTTTATCGTCTTCCAGCCCCCATTTCAATGTCACCTCTTCTGTGAAGCATTCCTTGACAACTCCCCTCCCCAAGATGACTCCCTCCAGTTTTCCACAACACTGGGTTCCTATTTCTCTTTTAGAAACTGTAGTCCAGGGTCAAATTCCTGAGTCAGTTTACCCACCCATTCATATATCAAATAATTACTGATCACCTGGCACATGTCAGGCACTGTGCTCATAGGTGCTGGGCACATGGCAGTGGATAATATAATTCTTTGCCTCATGAAGTTTAACTCACATCAGAATGATGAAAAGAGATAATATGTACTCGAGTGTTTCACCATGTATCAAGCACCCTGATAAGCCCTTTACATCCATCTCTTGCTTAATCCTCACAATATTCCATGAGAACACTATTACTGTTCCTATTTTGCAAAGGGGGAAACTTCCCACTAGAATGTAAATTCCATGAGGGCAGAAAACTTGCCTGCCACATTCGCAGTTATCCCAGTGCCTGGCCCATGACAGCACTCTGTAAATGCTAGCAGATGTTGTAAGGTTAAGTACACACCTCGTGAGGCAGAGCAAGGATCTACTTAGGCCCACACTGGGCTCTATGCTGCACCTAGAGTTCCCTATTTAATCTCCAAGGACTTGGCAGTATCAAGAACTGAGCAGGACCTAGTCACAGTCTGGTGAATGAAATGATGGATGGCATATGGATAGGTGCAAGCACCATTTTCTAGGTTGAAGTCAGGAATCTTCCTCACCTGGATCCGATCGTTTTTTCAAGCATTACTTTCTTCCCCACCCTACCCCAAAGAGAGGGCAGGAGGCCATCTTTACTGGAGACAGAGAGACCGGACATCCGGTCAGCAACATTTCAAGGCCCTTCACTTCTGGTTGTTACTCCTTTCTACGGTGTCACTCTTTTCCTCTCTCTTTCTACTCAGGTGTCCCCTTCCGGTTATTCTTCCTCAGAGGTCCCTCTCTGCCCCCAGGGCACTTGGGGCGCGCGTGTGTGCACACACACTCACACTCACCGGACAGGCTAAGGGGCGGAGCATGGGACCATCTGCAGTGGGAGCCTCATTCCACAGAATGACCCACCCTCCCTGCCCAGCTGACTCAGCGGCTCACCTCCTCTGATTTCTCTATAACTAATCCCATCTTTTTTCTTAAGGCCCACCTCTCTACTAATTAAAGGGGAAGAAAATTAACTAAAAATCTAATAGGTAATTTAAACAGCCCTTTCAAATAATACTCAACACTTCATTTGGCTAAGAATACCCAGTCTCCCAGGGAAAAACCTCTACGCCCGCTTCTCACTCTAAGATGATGTCTTGGTTGGTGGGGTAACTTGCATTGCTGTTAACACGTATAACCTGCCTCTTGGTACTTGTTTGGGCTCAACAGCCCTGCTGGCTGACTTGGACTCAACCAGTTCTTGTTGATACAATAGACCTGTCTAGAATTTGAGATCACATTGGTTCCAGCTCTTCAATATGGGGATAAAGATACCTTATTCTTACTCCCATGAGCCTCTCAGGGAAACTTCACAACCAGACTCATGGCTAATTTTGGAAACAAGGATGGCTCAGAAAGGCAGCATTTCAGAGTCTTTCTTTGACCATGCTGACCAACTCTCAAGAAGTGGAAGTATGAATGTACGGGATTTCTTTCTACCTTAAACAGGACTTTCACTTTCGTATAGCCCAGAGAAGAAAACATCAATGCACTTTATTTATGATCCTTCGCATTCCTATTTCTTTTTTCTTCCAGCTTCCTTCTAATCTCCAAAGTTGGAAAAGACAGGCTTTTCTTTCCTTATCCTTCTTTCATATTTCAGCTAAGCCTTAATGGTGACCAGCAAGCTCTCCTCTACTGGAGAATTCTATGAGCATGGGTCATGCAGACTTGTTTGTTAGATAAAGTGGAAAATAAACAAATCTGGAAAATTGTCTTTCAAGCTAACAGCCTGTTTTACTGCTTAATTCTTTTTTGACTTTCAAAAAAGTGGATATACCTCTATCCCTATTTTCCTCCCATAGAAACCCAGAGAGATGGATGCCTTAGGCCAAGAGAGAGAAGGTCATGTACCCAGGACAGAAGAAAAGGAAAAATCACATTAAAAATTTAAAACTATTATCCTTGTTAGAAAGGATTCAAACATATAGTATATAGTTTCCTAGTCCCACTTTTAAGATTGAAATTTTCCACACCATACTTAACTCTAAAAACACTCTCCTATTTCATGCCCATTATTCAAAATCATCTCCTTTCTCAAATCCCTGCTTAAAACTTCTCTGAAACCTTTTATAAGAAGGAAGCCTGAAGGTCTTTTCTTAAAAGACAAGAAAGCAGGTTGAATTTAAATAAAAGACAGAATAAGATAGACCAAGCACATGGGAAGAAAAAAATTAATAAGCTCACCTCTTTCAAGTAGCTTTTTTCATTGAGTTTTTACATTTTAACTCCTTGTTTTATTTTTATCTCTAGTGTAAAAATATTCTTCATGGATTGTAATGCTTTTCATTTTGAAATATATCAAATTCATTTCAACCTCTGCTAATAATGGTGGTAAATTTAAAATAAAATACCAGTAAATGTCACATTGAAATTCCTTCTTACTAAAATAGAGATAATAATGCCTTTTCCCAGACCTTCTCAAGGAATCTATGAGGATAAAATGGATAAAGTTTTAGGATGATTTAAGCTTATTAGGGAAACAATAGGAAGTATAATAATTCCCATCTCTTCAGAGTTCACACTTACTTGAAGTATTTTCTAATTTACCATACCTGTAGGCTGTTGGGCTTTCTCCTGAATTCACAGATATTTTATATGTGTATGCAATGAAGTAAAATAAATTGTTTGGGTTATAAATAGGTTTATTAAATAGTTAATAGCATACAAGCAGAAAGTGAGGCAAATGAGTACAAAATTAAAGACTGTATGGTCTCTGAAATATTAAATTTTACTGCAGACAAAATTATAGTTGTGTAAAAGTGTAATTTATGCAATATTCTGATTTGTCCTCATATTAATTTTTAATAAAAATTTCTATCCAGAAGTAAATTTTCTATATCACTGATGTGGCTTATGGCATAATTTTTAAAGTAAGTCCCAAGCTTCACAGTGGTTTGTACTGGCTCTGAAGGCTACTAATATCAGAATATAAAAAGGCAAAGGTAGTTTTCAATTTTAAGTTTGCCAAATCAGCTGGACTGCACATGAATTACGTGTTATTTTTTCACAGTGTAGAAATATGGAAAGTTTGCATAATATATTTTATGATACAGTCATTATGCTGTATCCCAAGGATTTTTAAATAACTTAAAAATAGATAGTGCTTCTTCAAAATCCTCATAAATTAAAAACCTACATAATCATTAGTAAAGACTGATGCAAGATACTACACCCTAAACAGTACTCCATGTTCCATTGTTTATAGCAGATTTATAAATCAGAGCTCTGAAAAATTACACATATTTTATAAATCCCTAAACATAAATAACATGAATATGTTAATAATATTATCTTTCTTTCCTTCTTCTTCTTCTTTTTTTTTGTTTTGTTTTGTGCTTTTGGAGCTAGTTAACACTTGGCTTACCCAGAAGTCAGTGAAGCAGATACAGACCTGCCATTCCTTCCTCCCTGACCCCCACCAAATTAGAGAAATAAAATGCTAAAAAATCTGCCTCTCTCTCCACAAATCATCTCACTTTTAGATTAAAGAACTGAATCGAATGTATAAATACTGGCATCTCCCAGGGTTATGCTTCATCCTGAGCCCACCAGGCATGGAAAAGAGGATGCAAGCCTTTCCAAGAGTGCCTGGTGGGGCTTGTTTGGCAGGGTTCAAATCTCTGGTGAATGATTGGCTGCGGTTCTGATGAAAATAACAGTTAAATAAACCCTAACTTATTTAGAAATACGTGTCTGACTTTTTTAACACCAGTGTATGTATCTCCAACTGCTATGGAAATGTCCTCACGTCAAAAATATCAGATGACACAGTGGGGCACTGATTTTTTCTTTTTCCCTCCTTGTCTCTCAAACCTTAGGTCTGGTGCATGCAACCTTGTGTACAGGGCTACACATCCTAAGCTTTTTTGTGAATGGTTGTTTGAGCCAGGTAAGAATGAAATAGTCATGATTTATATGTTAATCCCACTCCCTCCCCCCCCCCCCCCGCCCAAAATAAATTCTACAAGAGCTGGGCTGGTTTTTGGTTTGATTGCTAGTGATGTTTCATTCAGTGAGTAATGAGCTCATATGAAAGGGCTTCCCTGGTGGCTCAGAGGTTAAAGCGTCTGCCTGGAATGCAGGAGACCCGGGTTCGATCCCTGGGTTGGGAAGATCCCCTGGAGCAGGAAATGGCAACCCACTCCAGTATGCTTGCCTGGAGAATCCCGTGGAGGGAGGAGCCTGGTAGGCTACAGTCCATGGGGTCCCAAAGAGTTGGACAGAGTCGGACACGACTGAATGACTTCACTTAGCTTAGCTCACTTATGAAAAATTTTAAATATAATAATATCTTGTTAACCCCTGCACATACTCTGTCATTCTCTCTTCCTACTCTCCTCATTGTTCAGAAATGGACAACCTGATCTGCTTCTCATGTCCCTACTCTTGTGCTTGCTAGTCCTTCTATCTAGAATATTCCTCCTTCACATTACATTGCTCAAGACTCCACTCAAATATCACCAGCCTGTCACCCACAAAGCCCATTAACAACTCCCGGGAAATAAAAGAGAATCTGGGTAATAAAGTCTAACCTCTTTCTTTCTTTTCCTTTGTGCTCAGTCTAGTGTCATTTGCTCACAAGGAACCATGTGCCAAAGCCTCACACCTGGCACTTCAGGCCAGAGTTCCTTCTGCAAAATGGCTGCCTCCATATCTCAGCATGGCGGGCCATGTGTAGAAGCTCTGTGCCCAACACTGCGATTCAAGAGGGCAGCGGCAGGGCATGTGCAGAGATGCTGTGCCTGGCACTGCAAGCTGGAACATGAGCAGCAAGCATGCACAAGGCCTGCCAAGCCTCCGCTCTCTTGCCACTGACAAGATCCCTGTGAAGCAGTTCTGACTCATGGGCTATCTGGGAGAGCGTGGACTCGAGCAAGTAAGTGAGTGAAAGTCGCTCAGTTGTGTCCGACTCTGCAACCCCATAGACTCCAGCCCACCAGCCTCTCCTCTGTGGAATTCTTCAGGCAAGAATACTGGAGTGGGTTGCCATTTCCTTCTCCAGGTATCTTCCCAACCCAGGGATCAAACCTGTGTCTCCTGCATCTCCTGCATTGTAGGCAGATGCTTTACTGTCTGAATTACCAGGGAAGTCCACTGAAGAATAACTTTGCTTCTGAACTGGATGTAGCTTAGTCTATTGACTCCAACAACACCAGGAAGAAGGACCCTTGCTGGAGACTGACTTGGGAAGGTAGGTAACAAATTCAGAGGCCTGTCTTTCTCCACCTCTGACACTGTTTATTTTTCTTCATAGCATTTATTGTTTACACTGTATTTATATAGCTTTATAGCATGCTTTTCTACTTCCATGAAAATGTGAGTTCTATCAGGACAGGGACTTTGTCTAATTCATTCCTGTGTCCCCTGTGAATACTGTAGGTGTTTCATAAATTATTTTCTGATGAATACATTATTTTTTTATTTTTATGGTTAAGATGTACTGGGTTTAGATCTTAAAGAGAGCTGGGAGCCCTGTGAGAATGCAAAAACAGTAAGCAGGGCATTATATACAGTTTAAAAATGGCTATTAAATATCACAAAGAAGGAAAAGGTCAGAGATTTTCTCCATTATGCTAGTTTTACATATATTTTAGTTTATTGTTATTTTTTTAATGTGAAAGTGTTGGATGAGTTAAAGGATGAGCCTAATTTGTACCGAATTCAACTTATTAGGAAAAACTTTAAAGCAAATATCTAATGCACTCAACAGGACATTTTAGTTTTGAATTAGCATAGTTTAAAAATATTTCTGTAAATTACAGTTTCATTCTTTCTGAAGCCTTGAAATGTTTACCACCCCCCCTAAGATGGTACAAAGATATGTGGGTTGCCATTTCCTTCTCTAGGGGATTTTCCATTCCCAGGGATCTAATCTGTGTCTCCTGCATCTCCTTCATTGTCAGGAGGATTCTTTACCACTGAATCACCTGAGAAGAGCACTAGTGATATATTCTGGAGTGAGCCTTATGTCTACCCATGTGTAAAGGGTGTATAATGGTTAGTGACACAAATGGAGGGAGATGTTATAATTACTGCCATGGGGCTATGCTGGCAAAACACATGTTAATAATTCATCACCACAACGCTTAGAAGCCCTTTACTTTAGTAGTTGTCTCCTCACTCTCACTTCTTTGTGGACATGAATCATTTTATAGGTTAACATTTCAGAAACAAAGAACAGAGTCCTTTCTCACTTAAGAGAACACCCATACTCAGAAGATTTCCATCAGTTCTCAGTGTTTCCTCATAGAAGGCTTTTTTTTTTTTTTTTTTTTCATTTCTACAGCAATTCGTATAAGCTGCTACATTATTGTCTTTCTGGGACATTTATTGTGGAGTTCTGTTTCTCACAGGCTCCTTTTTTGGTGATCATTAAGATGTGATCACTTGACATGCTAAGATTTAGAGGATATATTCAAGCAGGTTATCATCAAGCATTCTCTATTTTTTAAGTGTTCTTGTTTTTGTCAGTTCAAGGTTATTCAGAAAATGCAAATACCTCAATGAGATGTATTTCTTATATTTGCAAGGAAATATCCAATGCAGAGTGCTACTCACACAGGTCCAACCATATAGCATATACAGACCTGGATAATTGATTATAGGTATCAGTGATAACTTTATGTTTAAGTTTTTAAATCTGAAGGCAATATATCCCTAGTAGAAAAATCTTTGAAAAATAGAAAAACCCAGAATAGCACCATCTTCATGAATTATTGTTAGCAGGTTAGTGTATTTCCTTCCAGTAATTTGTCTGATGCATTTTTATCAGCATTTATGTAATTTCAAAGCTGGTCTTTAATCACTTAGCATCACATCATAAGCACTTTTCATGTTTTTTTTTTTTTTTTTTTACACAGTGTTTTAACCATCATTTTGTTTCTGGAATAATTTCATATCAGGAAAATGTACTTCCCTTTCCTCTATTGGATTACCAGATAATTCCAATATCATGCCATTACAAACAGTGCAGATATTAATATCTTTATCCTTGAAGATTTTTTCCTATACTTTGGATTCCTATTTCTGTAGAGTAGATTCCCAGATAAAGTATTATCTGGTCACTAGCCACATGATTAGCACTGATAAATATTACTAAGTAACTCCAAGATGTAATGACATCTGTACTGTTCATGTGCCAGTTCCATGACACTTTGGTCATGCTGATTATTATCATTACAGCATGAAGTGACAGTCGCTCAGTTGTGTTCAACTCTTTACCACCCCATGGAATATATAGTGGAATATGGAACTCCATGGAATTCTCCAGGCCAGAATACTGGAGTGGGTAGCTGTTCCCTTCTCCGGGGGATATTCCCAACCCAGGAATTGAACCCAGGTCTCCCACATTGTAGGCAGATCCATTATCAGCTGAGCCATCAGGGAAGCCCAAGAATACTGGAGTAGGTAGCCTATCACTTCTCCAGCATATCTTCCCGACCCAGGAATTGAACCAGGGTCCCCTGCATTGCAGGCGGGTTCTTCACCAGTTGAGCTACCAGGGGAGCCATTATCATCACAACTTACATACTAATTTATCATTCTCAGAACATAAGCAAAGGACATGTCAGATGCACGAATAAAGTAGAGACCAAATAGATGAAGAGATGTTCAGTCTTATCATTTCTTTAACTACCTAAAGAAATTTAAATTTAATTATCATTACAACTTACATACTATTTTAAATTTAAATTTCTTTAAATAGTTAAAGAAATGATAAGAATGAACATCTCTTCATATATTTGGTGTCTAGTTCCTTTTGCATCTAACTTGTCCTTTGCTTATGTTCTTAGAATTGTTGCGTTGACTACATTGCACGTATACAACAATGTGTTGATGTAAACAACAAACATCAGTTGTTTCCTTGGATTTCCACATTAAAATTTCTTGATATTAAACACATAGATACTGAAGGGAATTTCTATAGTCTCTTCATATACATTAAAATAAAGTATTTGTCTAGGAATTTCCCAGACCATTTTTATGTTTATATTTCTATTACTTTAAAAAGGGAAGCTTATAATATTTGAGCATTAAAATATTTTCATATAATAAAATCTTTTAATAATATTTATAACCTTAATGTATAAAATGTCCATGCTTTCCTTAACGTTTTATCTTCTAGTTACTTGCATTTAAAACACAGTTTAATCTTAAATTTGTTATTGTTGCTCAGTCACTACATTGTGTTGGACTCTTTGCAATCCATGAACTGCAGCACACCAGGCTTTCCTGTCCATCACTGTCTCCCGGAGTGTGCTCAAACTCATGTCCATTGAGTTCGTGATGCATTCCAAATAGCTAATTCTCTGTCGTCCCCTTCTCTTCCTGCCCTCAATCTTTCCCAGCATCAGGGTCTTTTCCAGTGAGTCAGTTCTTTGCATCAGGTGGCCAAAATATTGGAGCTTCAGCTTCAACATCAGTCCATCCAGTGAATATTCAGGGTTAATTTCCTTTAGGATGAACTGGTTTGATCTCCTTCCTGTCCAAGGGGCACTCTTAATTTTAAATATGCACCAAGAATTTTCTCTGGTATGTGATATAAACTTTTTTTAACCATGTTTTGAACCAATTCTAACATAATCCAAGTTTTCCATCAGTTTCTCTTGCCTCTTTATCAACTGTTAACAATTTTTAACCAAAAGATCTATTCAATATTTGCCTTGTCTATCCTTTTTCTAGTGGCTTCTAATTACATATACTGGGGCTAGACTAGCAGTCCTTTAACTATTAAAGTTTGCGTTAGTTAACTTTCTCCAATTTTACATTTCTTTTCAGTATTTTCTTTTATAATTTCTCAAATTACATCTCTCAAATACAACTTAGAATCTTTATAAAATATGTTTTACTTTTAAACAAATAGATTCCAATTGTGGAATAAAATTTGAAGTCTTCAACAATATATTGTTTAACATTTTTACAATGGAACATATAATTTATCTGCAAGGAAGCAGATAATATATAGGTACATTTATATAATAATAAAAGGAACATAAATATACTCATCAGTCTTAGGAAACAGAACAATGACATTACCTTCTAAACCCTCTGTCCTCTTTCTTAAATGCTTTCCTTTTTCTCTAACCAGAGTTAAACATATCTTGATTTTTGTTACAGTAATTTCTTTGCCCTTCCTTACAGATTTACTATCTAGATTTGAAGTCTCAAATAATATATTTTAAATTTCACTGTTTTAAAACACTGTTTGAATTTTATTGAGCCTTGTTCTTCCTAATCTTTGGTATGAGACATTCATTCATGAGTCTGCACAATGCTATGGTTCACTCATTTTCAGAGATGTGTACTATTCCATCTGCATAACCACTGTTTGTCCAACCTGCTTTTAGTGACATTTGGATTGTTCTTTCCTTGAAAGAATTATAGATATGCTATAAATATTCTTTCACATGTCTCCTTGGGTATACGTACAAGAATTTCTCAGAGGTGTCCATCTAATAAAGGAATTGTTGGATCATAAGATATACTGAATGACTAAAGCAACTCCAAAATGAAGTTGCCATTAAATAACATGAGAAAGGTTCTGGCTGAGATGGTGTTTGGGGGAAATTCAGAAGTTCAGTTTTGTGCATGCTGATTTTGAGGTATTTTCAAAATGACTTCAAGAGCAAATAACAAGCAAATGTTTTGTAAACAAACCTAGAGCTTTTGGGAGAGTTTATGATACAAATTTGGGAGATGTATCAATCAGGAAGATTTAAAGGAGTTTAATAAAAATACTGTTTTAAAAAGAGGTTGAAAATATTTTGGGAAACTAAGGGATACTTAAATATCTAAGGGACTGCTGCTGCTGCTGCTAAGTCGTTTCAGTTGTGTCCGACTCTGTGCGACCCCATAGATGGCAGCCCACCAGGCTCCCCCGTCCTTGGGGTTCTCCAGGCAAGAACACTGGAATGGGTTGCTATTTCCTTCTCCTATGCATGAAAGTGAAAAGTGAAAGTGAAGTCGCTCAGTCGTGTCCGACTCCTAGCGACCCCATGGACTGCAGCCTACCACACTCCTCCATCCATGGGATTTTCCAGGCAAGCGTACTGGAGTGGGTTGCCATTGCCTTCTCTGATCTAAGGGACTAGTTAACAATAAACCAGTGTGAATCCTAAGGCTGAAGGGAAAGGATAAGAGAGCAGTTATCAGAATCCTGAAGAAAGACATGTTTGCCTATTTTTCTATGTACTTTATCTATCTATCGATAGATCTATGTAATTCCATGGCTCATGGTTATATTTTTATTCTTTGGTGACTCCAGTTATTGATATGTTTTATCTCCTTTGCATTCCCTTGCATATCTTTTGTGTGTATGACTTTCTCTTTAAAACCGATTGCTTCCTTTTATCTCTGCTTTATTTTCTTCACCATATTCACACTATTTTCCATGACACCTACTGAAGTTTCCATAGTGTCTATTCCCCTTTGGGATCCTTGTAATATAGCATGTATTTCCTGAAAAGTTTGCATTGTATTTTTTTTTTCCATTTTCGTATTCTTTGTTACCTGATCATCTTTTTCTCTTGACCTTCTGTATTTTTTCATTTCATGTTCCTGGATAGAAGTGTTTGCCTTATATTTTTGCTTTGTTGTTAGCTCAAATGGGGTGTTTAATCTTGATTTTTTACCTGATTTTGGAAGAACATTTTACGAGTGAGTTTTCATCACACATAAGAGATTCGTGCTACTTTTTTTCTTACTTTTGTATAGCTTCATTATATAGGGGCAGACCAAATTTCTTTCCTCTAACTCACATCTGAAAAGAACATATTTTCCTAGGCAATAAGAGAATGATGTGTAAGGAATAATCAAAGCTCGTTCTCCAAGCTTCAACAATGTGCTAGACGCGTCCCCCAACCCAGGACATTCTCTATCTTTCACAGTTCTCATCTACCCTCAGCTTGTTGACCTGTGTTGACTTTACTAATGGTCTCCCTTGAGTTTGGTTACCATTTGTATTTAGCTGAAGCAAGAAAAGGAGTATCTCAAGGCTGTATATTGAAACCCTGCTCATTTAACTTATATGCAGAGTACATCATGAGAAACACTGGGCTGAAAGAAGCACAAGCTGGAATCAAGATTGCCGGGAGAAATATCAATAACCTGAGATATGCAGATGACGCCACCCTTATGGCAGAAAGTGAAGAGGAACTCAAAAGCCTCTTGATGAAAGTAAAAGAGGAGAGTGAAAAAGTTGGCTTAAAGCTCAACATTCAGAAAATGAAGATCATGGCATCCGGTCCCATCACTTCATGGAAAATAGATGGGGAAAGAGTGGAAACAGTGTCAGACTATTTTTTGAAGGGGGCTCCAAAATCACTGCAGATGGTGACTGCAGCCATGAAATTAAAAGATGCTTACTCCTTGGAAGGAAAATTATGACCAACCTAGATAGCATATTCAAAAGCAGAGACATTACTTTGCCAACAAAAGTCCGTCTAGTCAAGGCTATGGTTTTTCCAGTGGTCATGTATGGATGTGAGAGTTGGACTGAGAAGAAAGCTGAGCACCGAATAATTGATACTTTTGAACTGTGGTGTTGGAGAAGACTCTTGAGAGTCCCTTGAACTGCAAGGAGATCCAACCAGTCCATTCTGAAGGAGATCAGCCCTGGGTTTTCTTTGGAAGGAATGATGCTAAAGCTGAAACTCCAGTACTTTGGCCCCCTCATGCGAAGAGTTGACTCATTGGAAAAGACTCTGATGCTGGGAGAGATTGGGGGCAGGAGGAGAAGGGGACAACAGAGGATGAGGTGGCTGGATGGCATCACCAACTCGATGGACGTGAGTTTGAGTGAACTCCGGGAGTTGGTGATGGACAAGGAGGCGTGGCGTGCTGCAATTCATGGGGTTGCAAAGAGTCGGACACGACTGAGCAACTGAACTGAAAGCTTCTGTGGGAAACTGGAGTGAGGGAGAGCATTGAAGTCAGGTGTATTATCCTGACCCCTTCTTTGTGGAGTCACACGGGTGGGTTGCTTCGTTTGTTGAAGTCACAATTCATCTCACGGCCACTCTCTCAAGATTTTCTCGTTCAGATTCTGAAAACTACCACTTTTTTTTTGCCCCTTCAGGCCAAAGCTGATAATGGTCTTTTTAAATGGTCTACACATTTGAAAATAGTTACTTAATTATGCTCTCCTCAAGTTATCCATTTTGAGTAGGATCCTTGCTGATTCAAAAACTCTAATTCTTATTCTTCTAGCAAAGGATATAAAATATGGTTCTTTTTGTTAAAGACTTGTACCATGGAGATATCCTACATCCAGCCCCAAGTATCTTGTACTTCTCTAACTGTGCATTTATTTGCATTAAATGTATTTTAAGAGCATCCATAGTTCACAACCTGTTTTCTTCTAAATGCTAAGACATTCCACACATTTCCAAAAAGTCAATCTTGCTTAAAATCGTCATGCTCAATTTTCCTTGTTTGCAGTAAAAAAAAAAAAAGGCTAATTTTACACGTGTTTGTATATTCAATGATACTATATTTTCTCATGTAATCTAACAGCCATATACTAAGTGAGATTTACCTTTAACTTAAGGCATGGTTATAAGACCCAATGATTGTTATATTACAGAAATTCATCCAATGAGTACATTAAAATAGTCCAGCATGGTTAAAGGGAAAAATATGAATACTTTTATGATGATGCTAGAGATTTTTTTAATGGGTGGTTTCATTTACAATGAACCACATAATTGGTTTAACACCACATTTTACTAAATGGTAGATAATATAATTGGTATTACAGTTTATCAAACACATCAGAGCTTTTATTATCTTACTATACTTTTAGTTCATCCTAGTATATAAAGACATAATCCGTTAATTAACACTGTTGCATTTTGAAACTATCCATCTTCAATCTTTTAAATATAGCATTACTCAGATATGCTGAGAAACATTTTTAAAGTTTTGCTCATTTTGTTTTTAAAATATTTTTTAGCCCCAGAGTTTTCAGAATAGATTTACTATAGGAAAAAAAAAAAAAGAAATCTGTGTGCTAAAATTAAATATCTCAATATTTTAAAGGAAAGTATTTTACCCACATCAATTCTTTAAATTTAGTTTCAGGCAAAAGTAACTAATATTGCCTTCCATTTAATTATTTCTCAAGGGATGACAAAGTACATCAAAAATATCAAGCTGAAAATTATCAATCTAATTAAAAATGCTATAAATGTAGGGTGAAGTGAAAGTGAAAGTAGCTCAGTTGTGTCTGACTCTTTGTGACCCCATGGGCTGTGGTCTGCCAGGCTCCTCTAGGCAAGAGTACAGAAGTGGCTACAGAAGAGTACAGAGTACCCATTCCCTTCTCCAGGGTATCTTCCCAACTCAGGGATCAAACCCAGGTCTCTTGCATTTCAGGCAGATTTTTTACCAGCTGAGCCATCAGGAAAGCCCATAAATGTAAGGTAGAAGTAATTTTATATCAATGGTGAGTTGTAGGTTTTTAAATGGAAATATTCTCCTAAACTTTACTGTTACTAGGTATATCCCTAAGAGGTCTTTTGTGTGTGTGTGTGTGTGTGTGTGTGTGTGTGTGCCATGTACTGTAATTTGAAATTAAAAGGTTTTTATAAATTTTGATATTTACATATGATGGAATCAGTTCAGTTCAGTTCAGTTGCTCAGTCATGTCTGACTCTTTGTGACCCCATGGACTGCAGCACACCAGGCTTCCCTGTCCATCACCAGCTCCCAGACCCTACTAAAACTCATGTCCATTGCATTGGTGATGCCATCCAACCATCTCATCCTCTGTCATCCCTTCTCCTCCCACCTTTAATCTTTCCCAGCATCATGGTCTTTTCCAGTGAGTCAGTTCTTTGCATCAGGTGGCCAAAGTATTGGAGTTTCAGGTTCAACTTCAGCCTTTCCAATGAATGTTCAGGACTGATTTCTTTTAGGATGGACAGGTTGGATCTCCTTGCAGTCCAAGGGACTCTCTAGAGTCTTCTCCAACACTACAGTTCGAAAGCATCAATTCTTCAGTGTTCAGCTTTCTTTATAGTCCAACTCTCACATCCATACATGACTACTGGAAAAACCATAGCTTTGAATAGATAGATCTTTGTCAGCAAAGTAATGTCTCTGCTTTTTAAAATGCTCTCTAGGTTGGTCATAGCTTTTCTTCCCAGGAGCAAGCGTCTTAATTTCATGGCTGCAGTCACCATCTGCAGTGATTTTGCTGCTGCTGCTGCTAAGTCGCTTCAGTCGTGTCCGACTCTGTGCGACCCCATAGACGGCAGACCACCAGGCTCTGCCGTCCCTGGGATTCTCCAGGCAAGAATACTGGATTGGGTTGCCATTTGGAACCCCAAAAATAAAGTCTTTCACTGTTTCCATTGTTTCTTAATCTATTTGCCATGAAGTGATGTAACTGGATATCATGATCTTAGTTTTCTGAATATTGAGTTTTAAGCCAAGTTTTTCACCCTCCTCTTTCACTTTCATCAAGAGGCTCTTTAGTTCTTCTTTACTTTCTGCCGTAAGGGTGGTGTCATCTGCATATCTGAGGTTATTGATATTTCTCCCAGTAATCTTGATTCCAGCTTGTGCTTCATCCAGCCAGGCATTTTGCATGATGTACTCTGCATATAAGTTAAATAAGCAGAGAGACAATATACAGCCTTGATATTCTCCTTTCCCATTTTGGAACCAGTCTGTTGTTCCGTGTCCAGTTCTAACTGTTGCTTCTTGACCTGCAGACAGATTTCTCAGGAGGCAGGTCAGATGGCCTGATATTCCCATCTCTTTAAGAATTTTCCACATTTTGTTGTGATCTATATAGGCAAAGGCTTTGGCATAGTCAGTAAAGCAAAAGCAGATGTATTTCTGGAACTCTCTCTTTTTCAATGATCCAGCAGATGTTGGCAATTTGATCTCTGGTTTCTCTGCCTTTTCTAAATCCACCTTGAATATCTGGAAGCTCATGGTTCACATACTGTTGAAGCTTGGCTTCAAGAATTTTGAGCATTACTTTACTAGTATGTTAGATGAGTGCAATTGTATGGTAGTTTGAGCATTCTTTGGCATTGCCTTTCTTTGGGATTGGAATGAAAACTGACCTTTTCCAGTCCTGTGGCCACTGCTGAATTTTCCAAATTTGCTGGCATGTTGAGTGCAACACTTTCACAGAATCATCTTTCAGGATTTGAAATAGTTCAACTGGAATTCCATCATCTCCACTAGCTTTGTAGTGATGCTTCCTAAGGCCCTCTTGACTTCACATTCCAGGATGTCTGGCACTAGGTGAGTGATCACACAATTGTGATTGTCTGGGTCATGAAGATCTTTTTGTATAGTTCTTCTGTGTATTCTTGCCACTTCTTCTTCATATCTTCTACTTCCGTTAGGTCCATACCATTTCTGTCCTTTATTGTGCCCATCTTTGCATAAAATATTCCCTTGGTATCTCTAATTTTCTTGAAAAGATCTCTAGTCTTTCCCATTCTATTGTTTTCCTCTATTTCTTTTCATTCTATTATTTTTCTCTGTTTCCTCTATTTCATTGATCGCTGAGGAAGGCTTTCTTATCTCTCCTTGCTATTCTTTGGATCTCTGCATTCAACTGGGTATATCTTTCCTTTTCTCCTTTGCCTTTAGCTTCTCTTCTTTTTTCAGCTATTTGTAAGTCCTTGTCAGACAACCATTTTGCATTTCTTTTTCTTGGGAATGGTCTTGATCCCTGCCTTCTGTACATTGTCACAAATCTCCATTCATATTTCTTCAGGCACTCTATCAGATCTAATCTGATCTTAAATCTATTTGTTACTTCCACTGTATAATCATAAGGGATTTGATTTAGGTCATACCTGAATGGTCTAGTGGTTTTCCCTACTTTCTTCAATTTAAGTCTGAATTTGGCAACAAGGAGTACTTAGTAATAAAAAACATATTGATAAATACAGCAATATAAATGAATCTTAAAATAATTATGCTGAGTGAAAGAAGGCAGATCAGTAAAAGAGGACTTACAGTGTGGTTTATTCTCATAAAATTCTAGAAAAATCAAACTAATCTATAGTTATAGAGAGCAGATCAGTGATTGTCTTAGAAAAGAAAAATTATAGAGTCACAAGGAAACTTTTGGGGATAATAGTTATGTTCACTGTAATGATTTTGGTGGTCATGACTCAGAATAATCTTATGTTACAACACATCAAATTGTAGTTTAAATATATATGTGTGTTGTATGTCAATCCTACCTTGATTAAGCTGTTAGGAAAAAAAGAGAGAATTCCATTAGTAAATACAATGGTATACCTGATATGAGACGATTTCCTGCTAAAATAAATGTCTATCAAAACTGGATAAAAGACATAAAACCACTGTCTTCAGATATTCAGAAGCATCTTTAAGAGCTAGTAAGTATACAGAGTGAGCTTCACTTTCACCTAACTATTTCCCTGAGGGCATAGTTTAAAATATGACCAAAGAAATAGAATCCCAATAGAGAGATGCTCCACTAATTGTATGATACAAGTATTAGATTTGGAAGCCAGTAAAATAGTTGGAATTCTAAGAACAAAACACTGGTGGAAAATTTCCCCTTGCATCCTTGGCAAATCTTAAGATGTATATGCCCAGACAAGACTCCAAGACACCTAATAAAAATGTTTGCTAGAAAATTGAGAGCTGAACAGAGATTTCAGAAATCACACAGTGTTGAAGAGACACTGGAGATCAGCTCCAGTCAGAGTAAAGACCTTGATGAACAGTATAGGTATTCAGGTGAGATCCCTGAAAATCCACTCCCTATTATTAAGTATTTTGGGGGGCTCGAAAATCTCTGCAGATGGTGACTGCAGTCATGAAATTAAAAGATGCTTGCTCCTTGAAAGAAAAGCTATGACCAACCTAGACAGCATATTAAAAAGCAGAGACATTACTTTGCCAACAAAGGTCCGTCGAGTCAAAGCTATGATTTTTCCAGTAGTCATGTATAGATGTGAGAGTTGAACTATAAAGAAAGCTGAGTGCTGAAATATTGATGTTTTCAAGCTATGGTGTTGGAGAAGACTCTTCAGAGTTCCTTGGGCAGCATGGCAATCCAACCAGTCCATCCTAAAGGAAATCAGTCCTGAATGTTCATTGGAAGGACTGATGCTGAAGCTGAAACTCCAATACCTTGGCCACCTGATGCAAAGAACTGATTCACTGGAAAAAACCCTGATGCTGCAAAAGATTGAAGGCAGGAGGAGAAGGGGACAACAGAGGAAGAGATGGTTGGATGCCATCACCGATGCGATGGATACGAGTTTGAGTAAGCTCCAGGAGTTGGTGATGGACAGGGAGGCCTGGCCTGCTGCAGTCTGTGGGGTCGCAAAGAGTCCAACACAACTGAGTGCATGATTATGAGTAAGGGAAACGGAACCACCATATCAAATCCTAAAGCCATACTCTGACAGGATTAGGGTGATTTGCCAGTAATTGAATTGCCTCTAAAAATAAAAGTCAACCTTCTTTAGTGGAAAGTAACATAATTCAGAGTTCTAATGTACCATTAGTAATGTCTGCTGCTGCTAAGTCACTTCAGTCATGTCTGACTCGGTGCAACCCCATAGATGGCAGCCCACCAGGCTACCCCATCCCTGGGATTCTCCAGGCAAGAACACTGGAGTGGGTTGCCATTTCCTTCTCCAATGCATGAAAGTGAAAAGTGAAAGTGAAGCCGCTCAGTCGTGTCCAACTCTTAGCGACCCCATGGACTGCAGCCTATCAGGCTCCTCCATCCATGGGATTTTCCAGGCAAGAGTACTGGAGTGGGGTGTCATTGCTTTCTCCTATTAGTAATGTCTAACACACAGTAAAAGATTACTGAACTGAGTAGAAAAAATAATTAGTAATCAAGGGATTATAAAAGTCAACAAAAGTGGATGATTTAGATATTGAAATTATCAGGCAACAATTCAAAATAACTGTGATTAATTCTGAAATATTGAAAATATGTTTCAGTTCAGTTCAGTTTAGTTGCTCAGTTGAAATATGCTTAAAGAGATAGAAAAAAGATGGAAAATGAGCAAGAATTTGAATTTTTCAAGGAAGAATTGAATCTAAAAGAGAATCAAATGAATAAAATAAATAAATTTTGCCATATATCAAAATGAATCTGCCCCAGGTATACACGTGTTCCCCATCCTGAACCCTCCTCCCTCCTCCCTCCCCATACCATCCCTCTGGATCATCCCAGAGCACCAGCCCCAAGCATCCAGTATCGTGCATCAAACCTGGACTATGGCAAAACCAATACAATATTGTAAAGTTAAAAAATAAAATAAAATTAAAAAAAATAAAAAATAAAATAAAATAAATTTATATTAAAAAATTTTTTAAAAAGAAACAAATGATATTTTGAAATGGCAAAATCAATATGATATTAAGATATCATTCAGGTTTAAAGCATCATAGACAGAGGGGAGAACAGGATTAATGAAATCAAAGAGAAACAGAAATTGTGCAGACAAAATCACAGAGAGCTAAAAGAATACACACCCACACATGCATACACAATCACACACAATCACAACCAAATGTAAGAGTGAGGTACAACTAATGCAAAAGGTTTATCATACATGTATGTTTATTTCCAGGAAGATAAAAGAAAAAGAATAAAACAGAAGCAGTATTTGAAGAAATAAATGCCCAAATTTCCAATTCAGATAAAAGACATCAACCCACAGACACGAAAAACTCAGCAAAAAATCAATCAGGATAAATAATATGAAATCAAAGCTAGTGAAAGTGAAAATTAAAAATCCTTAAAGGAGTTAAGGAAGAATCATTTTCTTCAGAGGAAAAATAATTAGGAGATAACGATTTTCTCATGAGAAACTTTGGAAACCAGATAATAATTAAATGCCGTTTTTAAAATGTTGAAAGAATTAAAAGGAAAGGTAAACAAAATAAAGCTTGAATCTAGATTTCAATATATAGTGAAAATAATACCCTCACAAAGTCAAAATAAAGGTGTTCTCAGACAAACAAAAATGGAAAGAATTAGAGCTGGCAATCCCACACTATAAGAAATGCTAAAGAAAAGTACTTCGGGCTGAATAAAATGTTTCCAGGGAAGAGAATCTATGTGCAAAAAGGAATAAACCACCAGAAAGGGTGTAGATATACATGATAATATAAATTACAATGTATTAATGGTAACTTCCACTCTCTGTTTTTTCTTTGTGGAACTCATTCTTTTGATGTTTACCTGACAAGATTCTTTAATGTTATTCTCTTGTTTTTTCTTTTGTCTTTTTCTTCCCATATTTCTTGCCTTCAGTTCTACTTTCTCAGAGAGTTCCTCAACTTTATTCTCTGATTTTCCAAATTTTCTATTTATTTAATGTCTGTTATTTCATTGATAATTTTCATTATCTTTTTTTTCTGTGAATTTTTTTCTTTTGTTGAGTATAGAATTCTATTCTTGTGAAATAAATACAATATATTGTCTTATATCTCTAAGAATTTTAAACGTGTTTTTCCATTTCCTGCATTGTTGCATATTAACTGCTTGCCATTAAAAATATTATATATGTTATACTATTTAATGACTAAACATTTTTTGCCGGTCTTCCTCTCATAGAATGAAAGTTCTGTAAGGACTGGGATTCTGTCTGTCTTATTCCCTCTGTATCTGCAGCACACGTGACCCTGCTGGGGACACAGTGGTGGCCTTTCGCTCAGGTGAGTGAGGGACCACTGTTAGATTCTGTTAGATGAGAGAGACGATATGACAGGTGTAACTACCTTCAATCTACTTCTTTAATTTCAGATCCACCTCATACCATCTATTTTCAGAGAATCGCTTGCCTCCAATTTCCATAGATTTTCTAAATTTCTGCCATGAGAAATATCTGGCCTCTTGGCAAAGCACTTAATTTCCACCTTTCTATGATTTGCTAAGTCAGTTATCACTCATCCATCTGCTTTAAAACACTTAGAATTTTGTCATCAATTTTCATATAGTTTCATCACCTCTTTTTATCCTTTGGTCTTTACAGGGTGAAACCTCATTTTAGTGGGCTTGTGATGAAATCAGAGAAAAGCATGTATGCTTAATATTCCATAAATTCACTGGAATCCTACCCTGCACTTTAAGTCCAAATTTATGGAGAAGAGTCAAGTGTTATAATAAAACTGTCCTTGGCTAAATCTCAGAGAGAAAAACTAGCAGGATAAATGTGATAAAGAATTAATTTAGGAATCATATATGTTAAGCTGCGTCAAATTCAAGGAGTAGTATAAGATGTATATAGCTTTCTTGATCATGCATAGGAGTTATGTTGCATGGTTCAAAATTATGTGTAGAACTAAAACAACCAATTGCAGAGATATTAGTAATAATAAGCATATTAATGAAATTCGATAAATGTATTTCAAATGTATATTTAAACAAATCCTGAAATATATATATATATTGAATTAAATTCCTCATATATATGTAATATATGCTATGTATATAATATATACTGAATTCTATAAATACATAGAAAGAAAAAAATTTTCCCAGTGAAATAAAAACATTTCAATCACATTAAATTAGGTCTCATATCATTAGGCAACTTAATCAAGATTTTGTTCAATATCCTGGGTTATGTCAGAAAGGGAGCCATGACTTACATCCAGGTCTTTTGATTTAACATTTTTCGTTATTTTCCTCCAAAAT
This sequence comes from Bubalus bubalis, assembly GCF_019923935.1. Taxonomy (NCBI): domain Eukaryota; kingdom Metazoa; phylum Chordata; class Mammalia; order Artiodactyla; family Bovidae; genus Bubalus; species Bubalus bubalis. Next base: position 22,752,429 of record NC_059171.1, on the reverse strand, counting down.
TATCCTTATCATCAAATAAAAATTCTGTATATGCTCTGTTGATAGCTACATTATTTTACTAGATTATACCTCAGAACAAATGCTATCTTGGAAATAGACCTCACTTTGTGTACTTGTGTGCTAAGTCGCTTCAGTTGTGTCCGACTCTTTGCAAACCTATGGACTGTAGCCCACCAGGCTCTTCTGACCATGTGATTCTCCAGACAAGAATACTGGAGTGGGTTGCCATAACCTCCTCCAGGGGATCTTCCTGACCCAGGGACCGAACCCGGGTCTCGTGTCTCCTGCCTTGGCAGGTGTGTTCTTTACCACTAGCGTCACCTGAGAAGCCCAGACCTCACTGTACATAGACTGCATACAGCTTTTAGAACAGAAAGTCTGCATCCTGGTTAGATGGGAACAGTATCCTCACAAATCAATGGAAAAAATATTCTGTTACTTAGAGAAGGAAATGACAACCCACCCCAGCATTCTTGCCTGGAGATTCCCATGGACAGAGGAGCCTGGCAGTCTACAGTCTATGGGGTCGCAAGGGTCAGACACGACTGAGCAACTAAACACAACAGAATAAAAGGAGAAGAAATCTCTGACATTAAGAAAAATGTACCCCTGTCATAAAATGGCTATTGATTTCATTTTTGGGCACTGAGTCCAAGAGACAATTACATTCATAAGGAGGTTTATCCATGCCAAAAGTACTCAGGAACAGAAGTAGACCAAAGCCAGGACCAAACTCCCAGCTGAGGTGAACTGGCCAAATTCAGGAAAAGAAATTGGAGCTCGAGATTCTGACAAGTCCAAAGGGAAGGCTGCATGGAAAGTATACATGGGAAACTTTAGAGAAATCACAGATGGATGAGACTTAAAAAAAAGAAAAAAGGCCTAAGTTGAGGGACTATGCATTCTATGAACATAAGGCTTTAGAAGGAAGTCTATTTTGATGTCTGTTTCGTAGAACTGACCACGTGGTAGTCAGTGTTTTGGAAAAACATTCTATTTTCTTTTCATTCATTGATTGTTTTCAGTTGTTGGGCTTCGGTATCTCTCTGCTTCCAGCATGGGCCTGTTCAGGTAGGTGCTAGTCATTTCTTGGAACAATGCAAATCATAGAGAGATAGCACGGTACATTGGGCCCCACAATTAGTCTGTGGGAACTTCCTTCTCTTCTCTCCATTCTTCGTTGCTACTATTCCATTTACTGCCCTAAAATAAGATTGAACACCGAATCCTACTTTGTAGGATTCCTAAGGGCATCATCAACAGATAGATGGCTGTCCTATGTAACAGACCTGCTACAGACATGCTGCTGCTGCTAAGTCGATTCAGTCGTGTCCGGCTCTGCATGACCCCATAGACGGCAGCCCACCAGGCTCACCTGTCCCTGGAATTCTCCAGGCAAGAACACTGGAGTGGGTTGCATAGGGATTGAATATTATGAAAAATACAAAAAATTGATATTAATCATCAGTGTTCTTAAAGATGAAGATAGCAATGAAAAGCAATATTTAACTAATTCATGCCTCACCTTCTTAGTCTTACTTCCATGAAGCAAAATCTAAATATGGTATTACATTTAAAAAATCTTCTAACTACCTCCTTAACTTTAAATATTAATAATTGATTAATAATTTAATATATTAACAATTGATGACTAAACATTAGAGAGAGGATTTATTTACAAAGCCTACCCCCTTTCTACTTTTATCTCATTTTTTTGATTTTCATTCTTATTGTTTATCTTGAATAAATTTAGTAGTATAACATTTATAAATATTATCCATTGTGCTTTCATCCCAAATACTTTAATTCCTTGCCCCACCCCACAATTCTCTCTTTGACTCAGTGATATTCATTGCTTCTGGGATATTCATTTCATAAGGAAAAGTACAAAAGAACATGATGTTTCAACAATTTTATACAGTTTCTCTCCATTATACACCATATCAGAGATACTGAGCTCTTACAATTCTCTCTACCTCATCTTTCCCATTCAACACCCAACATGTTGTAAACTGAAAATTTTACAGTCAGGTTGAAAATTTTACATTCTGCTCCTTGACAGCATCATCTATGTTAAGTTCATAAGTTAAGTCTATAAGTTGAAAATCAACAAATAATTATATCATTGAATATAGATAGATTTTACTTTGATTTGCTTAACATTTGGACCATCAATTTGCTATGCATTTTTATTGTTTGCCCCAGAGTGTCTGATTTCGTGTTATTATTTCCATGTTTTTTGTTGTTTGGGAAATAATTAATCTTAGTCACCATGTCAGTCACATCAAGCAGCTCTTTTATCAATTTATAAGTTGCTTTGAATCCACTTTATTCTTACTTTTTTCTAGTGTGGTAAAGAATGCATAACACAAAATCTATCCTCTTAAAAATTTTAAGCGTATTGTACAGTATTGGTAAATATATACATTGTTGAACAGCAGATCTATAGAACTTTTTCATCTTGCATGACAAACGCCATATCCATTGAACAGTTTCTCATTCACCCCTCTCTCTAGTCCCTGACAACCACCATTCTACTTTCAGCTTCAATGAGCTGACTACATTGCTGCTACTGCTAAGTCGCTTCAGTCGTGTTCGACTCTGTGCGAGCCCATAGACGGCAGCCCACCAGGTTCCCCCATCCCTGGGATTCTCCAGGCAACAATACTGGAGTGGGTTGCCATTTCCTTCTCCAGTGCATGAAAGTAAAAAGTGAAAGTGAAGTCATTCAGTTGTGTCCAACTCTAGCGACCCCGTGGACTGCAGCCTACCAGGCTCCTCCGTCCATGGGATTTTCCAGGCAAAAGTACTGGAGTGGGGCGCCATTGCCTTCTCCGTGACTACGTTAGATACCCTATCTAAATGGATTTATGCAGCCCTTTTCCTTCAGTGACTGGCTCATTTCATTTACAATGTTCTCAAGATTCGTTCTTGTTGTTGCATATGACAGAATTTCCTTCTTTCTAAGGCTGAAGAGTATTCTACTGTGTGTGCATAGCAAATTTTCTTTATCTAATCATCCACTAGTGGACATTTAGGTTGTTTCCATTTCTGAGTTATTATAAATAAGGCTGCAATGAACGTGGTAGTGCAAATATCAATACACACCTCTTTGAGAGCTTATTTTCCGTTCTTTGGATAAACACACAGAAGTGGGATTTTGGATCATATATTAGTTCTATTTTTAATATTTTGAAGAACCTTCATTTTGTTTTGTGTAGTGGATGCACCAGTTTACATTGCTACCAACCGTGCATAGAGATCCAGTTGTACCAGATCCTTATCAAAACTTCTTGTTTTCTGTTTTGTGGTACTAATCATCCTAATAGGTATGAAATGATATCTCATTGTGCTTTTGATTTGTACTTCCCTGAATACTTAGTCATAACTGAGCACCTTTTCATGTACCTATTGACCATTTGTATGTCTTCTTTAGATAATAAATCTATTCAAGACTTTTGCCCATTTTTAAAATCAGGTTATTTGCTTGTTTTGCTACTGAGTTGTAGAAATTCATTATATACTTTGAGTATTAAATCTTTATGACATGTATGGTTTGCACACATTTTCTCCCATACTTTAAGTTGCCTTTTTATTCTGTTGATTATTTCCTTTCCTGAAGAGACATTTTTTAAGTTTGATGTAGCCCCGCTTGTCTATTTCTGCTTTTGTTGCCTGTGCTTTCGGTGGTATATTCAAGACATCAGCACTGAGATCAATGTTATGAAAAATTTTCCCTTGCTTTCTTTTAGGAATTTTATAGCTTTAAATTTTATGTTTAATCCATTTTTAGCTTACTTTTGTGTATGGTATGAGATAAGGGTCCAGTTTCATTCTTTTGTAGTTTCCCCAACACCGTTTGTTGAAGAGACTATCTTTTCCTTCACACCTTTGTTGAAGATCATTTGACCATACGTGTGTAGATTTATTGTTGACTTCTTTATTCTATTCCACTGGTCTATATGTCTATCTTTACACCAATGCCATACTCTTTTGATTACTGAAGGTTTGTAGTGTATTTTGAAGTTAGGAAATATGTGGCCTCTGGCTTTGTTCTTTCCCATGATTGTTTTGGCTATTCAAAATCCTTGGCCCCATATGAATTTTAGGATTTCTTTTCTATGTATGAAAGAAAATGTCATTGGGGCTTTGAGAGAGATTGTATTAAATCAGTGGATTGCTTTGGGAAAGTTGGACATTTTTAGCAGTATTGTCTACCAATACATGAACAAAGATGTCTAGTTGTGACTTCTTTAATTTTAGCAACATTTTGTAGTTTTCAATGTATAAGTATTTCACCTCATTGGTTAAGTTTATTCATAAGTATTTTATTCTTTTTGATGAAATTGTAAATGGGATTTTTTCTGAATTTCATTTTCAGATTGTTTGTTGTTAGTGAATAGAAACACAACTAATTTTTTGTTTTAATTAGTATTCTGAAAATTTGTGAAATTTGTTTTCTTAATTCTATCATTTTGTGTGTGTGTAGACTCTAGTTCATGAACAAGGCTGATTTTACTTCTTTTTATGATTTGAAATGACTTCCATTTCTTTTACTTTCCTAATTTCTCTACCTAAGACTTCTAGTGGTATATTGAATAGAAGCGCAAAAATGGGTATCCTTGCCTTGTTCTTGCTGTTAGGGAAAACATTTCCATTTTTCCACTATTGAGTATAGTTTTAACCTGTTTTTCATATATGGCCTTGATTATGTTGAGATAATTTTCTTCTTTGGACTTTTTATTTTTTAGTGTTTTTATCATGAAAGGATGTTGAATTCTATTAAATCTTTGAATATGTTGAGATGATCATATAATTTCTAGTCTTTTATTCTGTTAATGTAGTGTATCACATTGGATTGTTGGACCATCCTTGCATCCCAGAAATAAATCCTACTTAATCATGTTGTATGATCCTTTTAATGTGTTGTTGCATTCTGTTTGCTAGTATTTTGATGAGGATTTTTGTACCTACATTCATCAGAAATACTGGCTCATATTTTTTCTTTTCTTGGTGTGTTTTTCTTGGCTTGAGTATCAGAAGTAATGCTCTCACCATTTCATTTGGAGATTGTCTTTTGGATTCCCTCTACCCCACACTATTTAGCTCATGGCTATTCCACATCATTCCTACATTCAGCTGTGTTTCTTAGTATAACTCCTGAGGCCTTATTTTGGTTCAGGGAAGATTTAAAGCACAGATCACCTAAAGGTCACAGGTAATAAACCTATCAGAACCATGGGCTTCTAACTTTCACAGAAAAGCTGTCCTACTTCAGGTAGGTTGTTAATCATGTATGATTCAATTGAAGCTCCTACAGAACTTTAAAAAATTTATCTAAGTGTAGCCATTTTCCTGTTGTTGATGTGGCAAGCAGGAGAAGGCAATGGCACCCCACTCCAGTACTTTTGCCTAGAAAATCCCATGGACAGAGGAGCCTGGTAGGCTGCAGTGCATGGTGTCGTGAAGAGTCGGACACGACTGAGTGACTTCACTTTCACTTTTCACTTTCATGCATTGGAGAAGGAAATGGCAACCCACTCCAGTGTTCTTGCCTGGAGAATCCCAGGGACGGGAAGCCTGGTGGGCTGCCATCTATGGGGTCGCACAGAGTCAGACACGACTGAAGCGACTTAGCAGCAGCAGCAGCCATTTTCTTGTTGTTGATGTGGCAAGCAACCCCTAAAATAGATCCACATGGTCCTTGCTTCCTATTACTCATGTTCTTCTGTACTCCCTCTGAGTGTGGGCTGGATATAGTTAATTATTCCTATTGAATATAATATGGCAAAAGTAATGATATATTGATATTAGGTTACAAAACCCCCCTCTGGCTTCTGTCTTCTCTCTCTCTTTCTTCCCTTTTTCTGATATAAGCTAGTTGCTATGTTGTGAACTTTCCTATGGAGAGGCCCATATGGCAAAGAATTAAGAAAGGCCTCTGGCCAACAGCCAATGAGGAATTGAAATCCTCAGTCCAACAGCCTAAGATAGACTAAATCTAGGGCTGCTGGCACTCAAATTGTATGACTGAGTTGGAAGCAGGTCCTCATCCAGTCAAGCCTTGAGCTGAGACTGCAGACCCAGCTGACACCTTGATTCAGCCTGTGAGAGACCCTGAGTCAGGGGCAACTAGTTAAGCTGCATCAGAATTCCTGACCCAAAGAAACTATAAGATAATAGACATCATTATTGATATTTTATGCATCCTAGCTTTGGTCCAATTTGTCTTACAGCTATATATAGCTAATATAATTAGTAAGAACATAATTGTGAGGAGATTTTTAAAATGTAATATTTTGAAACGAAGTACAGCATAGATAAATGATCTTTAAGAGCTTCTTCCTTTCTCTCTAAAATGAATCCCCTAATGATTATTTATAGATTTGAAATATAAAGCTTATTATTAAAATTTTAAACAGGATGTGAATTCTAAGCTTCTGTTTACTAATTAACCAGGTTTCTCACTTTGCTTTCCTCCATTGTAATACAATAAGTATGGTTTTTTGTATGTTATAGTGAGTATAAATAAGCACTAACAAAATGTAGGAAATACTCTTGGAAATAAAGTAACCTAAGTATCCTTGATATAATTCAAGATTAAATCATGGTAGCCTATAATTTCAGAGAAGGCAATGGCATCCCACTCCAGTACTTTTGCCTAGAAAATCCCATGGATGGAGGAGCCTGATAGGCTGCAGTCCATGGGGTCGTGAAGAGTCGGACACGACTGAGTGACTCCACTTTCACTTTTCACTTTCATGCATTGGAGAAGGAAATGGCAACCCACTCCAATGTTCTTGCCTGGAGAATCCCAGGAACGGGGAAGCCTGGTGGGCTGCCGTCTATGGGGTCGCAGAGTCAGACATGACTGAAGAGACTTAGCAGCAGCAGCAGCAGCAGCCTATAATTTAAGAATATTAAATTTAATACTCATAAAAAGGATAGAAATTGTTCAGAAAGAAATTGAGCTATTTGTCATTCTTCAAGAGAATTTTACTCAGTGCTCATGAGAAATGTTTGAGATAAGTACTGAAGCTTCTATTCAGAAGTCATTTGACAATCTATTTTTAGTTTATACTAAGAAAACATTAAATAAATTATCTTATGTAACAGTATTAAAATGTAACCTGATTTTATCTCTTATAGGATTTAGTAAATAAACTATCAAGTTCAGTTCAGTTCAGTTGCTCAGTCATGTCCGACTCTGTGAGACCCCATGGACTGCAGCACACCAGGCCTCCCTATCCATCACCAACTCCCGGAGTTTACTCAAACTCATGTCCATCATGTTGGTGATGCCATCCAACCTTCTCATCCTCTGTCATCCCCTTCTCCTCCTGCCTTCAATCTTTCCCCGCATCAGGGTCTTTTCAAATGAGTCAGCTCTCCGCATCAGGTGGCCAAAGTATTGGAGTTTCAGCTTCAGCATCAGTCCTTCCAATGAATATTCGGGATTGATTTCCTTCAGGATGGACTGGTTGGATCTCCTTGCAGTCCAAGGGACTCTCAAGAGTCTTCTCCAACACCACAGTTCAAAAGCATCAATTCTTCGGCGTTCAGCTTTCTTTATAATTCAACTCTGACATGACTACTGGGAAAACCATAGCCTTGACTAGACAGACCTTTGTTGGCAAAGTAATGTCTCTGCTTTTTAATATGCTGTCTAGGTTGGTCATAACTTTTCTTCTAAGAGGTTAGTGTCTTTTAATTTCATGGCTGCAGTCACCATCTGCAGTGAAAACAATCAAACCCAACAACTTAAAAGTTTGGTCTCCAGCAAAAAATATCTATATAATTACACTATAACATGATGTCTTTAACTTATCAAGTTTTTCTTCTAAGTTTTTATGATTGAAGAAAATAATAATTGCTCATGTTACTGAATGTGATGTCCAAGCAGATGATTTGATTTATAAATGGTGTTTAATCCAAGGTCAAAATAGAGGGATAGGGTGAGTTCATCTTTATCACAACTCTGTAGAACAAAAGTACTCTCTCCACATACATAATTCTAGCCTGCATAGCCTTTGACTGTGTAGATCACAATAAACTGTGGAAAATTCTTCAAAAAATGGGAATACCAGACCACCTGACCTGCCTCTTGAGAAATCTGTATGCAGGTCAGGAAGCAATAGTTAGAACTGGACATGGAACAACAGACTGGTTCCAAATAGGAAAAGGAGTACATCAGGGCTGTATATTGTCACCCTGCTTATTTAACTTATATGCAGAGTACATCATGAGAAATGCTGGACTGGAAGAAGCACAAGCTGGAATCAAGATTGCCAGGAGAAATATCAATAACCTCAGATATGCAGATGACACCACCCTTATGGCAGAAAGTGAAGAGGAACTAAAAAGCCTCTTGATGAAAGTGAAAGAGGAGAGTGATAAAGTTAGCTTAAAGCTCAACATTCAGAAAATGAAGATCATGGCTTCTGGTCCCATCACTTCATGGGAAATAGATGGAGAAACAGTAGAAACAGTGTCAGACTTTATTTTTTTTGGCTCCAAAATCACTGCAGATGGTGACTGCAGCCATGAAATTAAAAGACACTTACTCCTTGGAAGGAAAGTTATGACCAACCTAGATAGCATATCAAAAAGCAGAAACATTACTTTGCCAACAAAGGCCCATCTAGTCAAGGCTATGGTTTTTCCTGTGGTCATGTACGGATGTGAGGGTTGGACTGTGAAGAAGGCTGAGCGCTGAAGAATTGATGCTTTTGAACTGTGGTGTTGGAGAAGACTCTTGAGAGTCCCCTGGACTGCAAGGAGATCCAACCAGTCCATTCTGAAGGAAATCAGCCCTGGGATTTCTTTGGAAGGAATGATGCTAAAGCTGAAACTCCAGTACTTTGGCTACCTCATGCGAAGAGTTGACTCACTGGAAAAGACTCTGATGCTGGGAGGGATTGGGGGCAAGAGGAGAAGGGGACGACAGAGGATGAGATGGCTGGATGCCATCACTGACTTGATGGACGTGAGTCTGAGTGAACTCCGGGTGTTGGTGATGGACAGGGAGACCTGGCGTGCTGTGATTCATGGGGTCGCAAAGAGTCGGACATGACTGAGCGACTGAACTGAACTGATAGACATCAAAATTATGGAATAGTTTCTAAAATCTCTTATAGTATACTTTATATAATATAAAGCATAAAATGATAAGACAATAAACTGGAGAACCTCAGCATTTCTGTCAGGTATAACCCTTTTCTTAAGTAAAACACTTCACCCACTCTTCTCAGAAGACTATGCTTACCTTGATCCTAATGACCAACACTTCTTGAATCAGAATGGAATATTTGACCCAAATAAGGCAAATCAAATTTTCCCTATGAAGGATTTTTAAATGTGGTATTGTACATGTAATCTTCAAATAGTGCTGGGCATTGGGACTTGATGAAATATAGATAATGGGCCTAGGTCAACATATGGCAACACAGATTGGCAGAGACTTACAGAGAAAACTGATGAACAGCAAGCAGAATGAGGCAGCAATGGAGGTCTGTCTGCCACTTCCCAACCCATTGATAGGATTGTATATGTGTGTGCCCTTCCTGCGGAGAAGGAAATGGCAACCCACTCCAGTGTTCTTGCCTGGAGAATCCCAGGGACGGGGGAGCCAGGTGGGCTTCCGTCTATGGGGTTGCACAGAGTCAGACACGACTGAAGTGACTTAGTAGCAGCAGCAGCAGCAGTGCCCTTCCTGTGGTCTCTTATGGATGGAATATATTCTTAGGAAACACGTGGCCATGCAGATATGTCCTTCCATTGTCACAAGTAGGCATTCTCCTCACCTTGGCAAAAAGTTCTCATTCACCAGTCAAGCTGATTATCAGTTTTCATTTTTCTTCCTTCAGTATTTGTGTTTCCAGATGACTCCCGAGTATCCAGAGTATTGATTAGAGGGATCTTTCATCTTCTTGTTGACTTTTTTTTTCACAATGCAATCCCCAGGTTTTACTGGTAAGGCTTGAGGCTAAGTAGCCAGTTCTTTATTAGTTCTCATTTAGGTTGTAGACAATGCTAATGCATAACCTTGGTCGGGCTAGACTCCTCTCTGACTACAGAGTAGAAAGGATTCCCAGCTGTAATAATGAGTAAGACATTGAGCAGAGCATGTAGAAAAAGTAGGAAAAGAAGACCTGGGATAAAGACTGAATCTAGAAGTTAGGAACCAAGTTGTACTCTAGAAATCTAGAATACAGTTGGAATCAGAATTCCTCACTCCAGCTTCCATTAGAACAAGGCCTGTGGTTCAAAAGCACCTGGCAGCCACAGACTGGTAGCCTTCCTTGAAAGAACAATGTGGATGGTCTTCATTTGTTGTTCAGTTGCTCAGTCATGTCTGACCCTTTGTGACCCTGTGGACTGCAGCCTGCCAGGCTTCCCTGTCCTGTACCATCTCCTGGAGCTTGCTCAAACTTGCATCTATTAAGTTGATGATGCTATCCAACCATCTCATCCTCTGTCATCCCCTTCTCCTCCTGCCTTCAGTCCTTACCAGCATCAGTGAGTCAGCTGTTCACATCAGGTGGCCAAAGTATTGGAGCTTCAGCTTCAGCATCAGTCCTTCCAATGAATATTCAGGTTGATTTCCTTTAGGATGGACTGGTTTGATCTCCTTGCTGAAGATCTTCATTGGTGTGTTCTTAATTTTTCCTACAACCTAGTCTGTTCTCACCATAGCAACCACTGCAATCCTTTCTGTTCATGTCATTTTCTTGTCTAAACCATCCTGCAGCTTCCCATCATACATAGAATGAAACCAAATTTCCCCACTACCTTCTTTGATCTCTTCTTCAATTACTCTCTCCCTCATTGAGCTACACTTGTCAGCCCCTTGCTCTAGGCACACTGTCCTCAGGACTTTGCATAAGTTGCCCCTTTGCCTGAAAGACTTCCTACAGACTTTCCTGCTGTATTAATATGGTTCATTTCTTCAATAGCCTCAGGTCATTATTCAAATGTCACATTTTCATTGAGGACTTCTGGTCATCCCATCTAAACTTTCAAACTCCACCTCGCATCCTCATACATGTACATATGTTCTTCTTCCATTCCACATCTTACTTTCCTCTGTAAGATATGTCTCTTAGCTGCTTATTTCATGATTTGGTATGTTATTTTTTGTTTCCTCCTATTATAATGTACATTTCATGAGAGCAAGAATTTTTGCCTACTGTATTTGCTATGTATACCCAGCTCTTAGAAGCAGGACCAGGTACATGATTTATGGGGCCCAGTATAAAAGGAAAATGTAGGGTCTCATGATAAAAACATTAATATTAAGACTCTCATGACATTTATAGTAGAGCATGAAAATGAATGCAGGGCTTTGTGTGTGACTACAGAAGTTGCAAACTCATGAAACTGGTGCTGATAGAACTTTCCTGACAAAGCAGTCAATTTGTTGCACATTAATCTAGCAGGCAAGATTTGGCCCATCTCCTTTTAACATAGCCTGTGAGGGCAGTCCCCAAGTTGTCAGCATCTCAAGACACTTCTTAATCCCCATGAGAGAAGCTGGACCACTGAACATCTGGAGATGAGGCAGTAAAACAGAGAGCTTCCTACAGAATCTCCTCCCATTTTTAGAATTAAGAAGAATCACTTTGTAATATCTTCCACAAGTAAAATTGTAATAGGTGCAGAAAAATAAGTCTCGCTTACCTTATACAAGGCAACAAAGATGGTCTCAGATAAAACAATTACTGCAAGAAATCTAAGCCGATATGTGTGTGTGCTCAGTCGCTCAGTCGTGTCCGACTCTTTGTGACCCATGTACTATAGATAGTCCGCCAGGTTCATCTGCCCATGAGATTTCCCAGGCTGGAGTGGGTTGCCCTTTATTACTCCAGGGGATCTTCCTGACCCAGAAATTAAATCCACATCTCTCGCATCTCCTGCACTGGCAGACGGATTCTTTACCATTGTGCCACCTGGGAAGTCCTCTTTTTAAAATTATATAACTGAACAAAAGTAACTTTCCAGAAATTAAATCATTTTTTCAAATTAAGACCAAAAAGAATTAAAATATCTATGTAAGATAATTTATTGTACATTTTTGTAATATATTGACATAAAACATCCATCCTTTGTATGAGAACAGTGTTTTGAGTCTTTTTTCTTTGCATGTAGCTATTAATAATAACAGAAATAATATTTCTGAGTCAAGTCTTCATTTTGGGCACAGCATCAAATATTCCAATATTTTGCTTTAATTCCAAAGTATTATAAAATTCTAGCAAAGAGAATAATACAGATTTAATGTTGGACCCATATATGGCAATTCCCAAAATACTTGCTTGTTTAGTCTTGAACAGTTTACCTCACAGTTTTGCCTGTAAATTTACATTTTTCATTAATCACATTCACTTTGAATCATTCTGATTTCCTTTGTTGTTTTATTTGAGAACTATTAAAGTCTGTTTTTTATTAAAAATTCCCCTCGTCAGCTACAAAACCATGTGTAGTATGAACCTCTACTGCCAACACAGACAGAATAACAGCCCCGCAAGAAGTTAGAAGCACAAACGTTAATTCCCAAATAAAAACTTGTAGATCAACATACTGTGTAGATTGACAATGTCACTTGTGCACAGGTGCCTCATTTTTAAACATCCTTTATGCTGGGGGTGAGCTCTCATCAGACTCCTTGAGCCGTTTCTACAAGACATGTAAAAGAAGACCAACACATAAGTATGTTTAGTATTTTTCTTACATATTGACTTTCTTATATTTAGAGTTTATTCTTTATATAACATTTATTAATATTTCACTGAACACTAGTGTTCCCTGAAACCATAGTGTAGGAAATGCCAGCCTAGAGTAAACCTCAAGCTGATAGCACAGTGAGATGTAAAATGAATAGGATTTAAATTCGGACAGACCTTTGTGCTGAGATGGATACTCTCATTTAGTTTCCTGGAATATTGTGAACTTTATTTAAAAACAAGGAAACATCAGTGCCTAGCTTTTCTTTCTTTTTTTTTTTTTTTGGTGGGAACAAAACAGTTGCTTAATAAATATAAGCTTGTTCTCTTTCATCTATCTCCATCCCACAGCTTCTTCCTCTTTGGGACAAGGATCAATTAGGAGTCTTAATGGCAAGTGAAAAAAAATATGAGCAGCTCATTTAGGCAAAAAGGGAATTTATTGGCTCACATAAAATGACAAGATTGTATTCAGGGCCCAGAAAATGTAATTTGGAGTTGGTTTCTCTCCATCTCTTTAGTCTGCCTTCTGTCATATTGGCTTTGGCTTCAGCATCATGTGATAGCAAGAGGTTGCCTGGAGCTCCAGCCCCAACATTCCCTCAGGTTTCAGGCCGAACAGAAAAGGGTCAATAACTCTTCCTTGGAAATCGCCAAGCAAGTTTTACCTCAGTTCTGACTGGGTCACATGATTGAGTCTTGATCAATTAGTGTGGCTAAAGAAATGGATATGTGTGGTGGGTCCAAGATACTGTGCTCCACCTGAAGATTGCTTTGTGGGTGTGTGTACATGGAGTTGTATCAGGGGTATAACTAATACCCAAATGGAATTCAGTTTATTATTCCCAGGGGAAAAAAAAAGTTGAATATATGCTGGACAACAGAAAAGGCAGATATCCACTGTAGATTGCCTCTTATCAATCCAGAGTCAGTCATGCTTCAGGTAGAAATCTTATCCTACTCATTAAAAACAGTGATATCCCTAAAATATTCTTTTTTTTTTTTTGCCCCAGAATCTTTGAGAGATATCACTCTGTCAATTGATTAGTTATTTGACATCTCTTGACTTTTTCTACTTATAGTTCCCATCCTTTAGATTCAGTTCAAGTCTGCTTTCTTGATACACTCCAACACCTTTTTCTACCCAGTCTTCACCCCGGTCTCAAATGTGTGTCTTTCAGAGCTCACAAAGCATCTGAGACAGCCTAGCCTAGATCACAACATAATTACCTGGTTATTTGGGCTTTCCAGGTGGTGCAAGTGGTAAAGAACCTGCCTACTAATTCAGGAGACCTAAGAGATAGGGGTTCAATGCCGGGGTCTGGAAGATCCCCTTGGAGGAGGGCACAACAATCTGCTCCAGTATTGCCTGGAGAATCCCATGGACAGAGGAGCCTGATCGGCTACATACAATCCATAAGGTTGCAAAGAGTCGAACATGACTGAAGCAACTTGGCACACAAGCCCACCTGGTTAGTTATGTGTCTCTTCCCCATACGGTGTTTGACGCATTCTTTGTCTTCATTGTCTAGCATGAAAACTGCCACAGAAGAATCTCCGTTTACTAGAAATTTGTTAAAGGAATAAATGAATGAATTGACTAGCGTGTGAGTGAAAACGTTTAAGTATCACAGAAGAGAACTCCAATGTATAACCCTCTTGGATTATGTTACAGCTAATTTCAGTTACAGTGTTAGAAGAGTATTAACAGATTCAAATTTCAGTTTTATGGTCCATATTATCTCTTGGAGTGTAAATATCTATTTTGGCCTTACAGAGTTGAAGTGAGTCCCTCTCTATCTCTTTCTCTTTGTCTCACTGTCTCTGTTTTTCTGTCTTTATCACTCACACACACACACACACACACACACACATACATGCACCCACACATTGCTACACATATGTAAAACTACATTTCCATAAGAGCATGGCTAATTCAAAAGTGATATAATACAGCTTTTATTTTTGATGGATTTTAAAAATGTAATCCCAAATGGTGAGCTACTCTGAGGAGGCTGTGGCCACATTTTTACTACAGCAAAATCTCTAGATACAGCAAATTTTCTGACAATTTATTTGACTACAAAGTATCTGGCTGGCTTCAGAGAGAGAAAAAAATCATCCAGAGTTTTCAACAGAAGGAACTTCTAAAGGTAGATGAAGCCAACGCATTTCAAGGAAAAAAAAAAAAGTAGATTAGCCAACGGTGAAATCTCTGCAGTCCCAGGGAGATTTCTCCTCCCTTGAATTTTGCTGAGGCAGAGTTTTCATCAATTATTCCCATGAAAGTTTAAAAGTGCTGTGAGTATATAATTCTCACTCTTAAAGGCGAAAGTTCTTTTTTAAGTGTAATTTAAAAAAAAATACATAAGCCATGCATGAATGCAATTTCATCGTTAAAAAATTGCACAACTGTTAAAATGATATAGAATTTTCAAAACACTGTTTAGTCTGTTTCTTTCCTCCCACTTTGGTAATTGCTTCTAATTGTATCGTTCCAGACATTTAAAAATTCTCATATATTATTCTTCATAAAGTCCCCCCAGTTTGCTTTCTGTGAATTCCCTTTCCTCCACTATGGATCATTTTGGCCAGAGACCACTTCCTAGGGTCTGTGTCCACCATGGAATCCAAACCTTGTTACAAACCTCTTCTAACAGCTGTGGATAGCTTGAGACACAGGCTCAGTCAGCTTGGTGTGTGTTCCTTCCTGGGATTCTGGACAGTGAGTGCAAGGAGGAATTAAGGAATTCTGAGGCTCAGAATGCTCACAGTAGCGGTAGCAGTGTCAGCTGTGGAGACGCCCTAGCCAGGCTGCTCCTGCACGAGCGCGTTGCAGTGTTTCCTACTTCCTGATTTCCTTCTGAGCGTCCTTGTTTCCTGGAATTTCCAGCATCTTCTTCCTGCTCCCATTGATTCTGATATCCTTCCAATAGCATGTGGACTAGAATTCTGTAAATTCTACCGTTCCTATTATTAAAATTGTAGACCAACTCTTTTGGTTATTTTCCTAATACATATTTTTCCATCTTTTTAATGAATAGTTTTCATTATTTCCAGATGTGTCCTTTATAATTGTAACTATTCAGAGTTAACTGCTACAGAATTTTTAAAAATCAAAGCTGTTTAATAGAACAATAGAATCAAATCCGTTTAATAGAAATGCTTTTATTCTTCTTGTTTTTCAAATACCCAAATTATCTCTTATTTTTATTGTATTTTAATTTTATGTTATATCAGTGATATAATTTATATATAATTATAATATACATAAAATATTATATTAGTTTCAAGTGTAGAACAGTGATTTAATATTTTTATACATTATGAAAAAGTCACCACAATAACTCTACTTCCCATTTGTAACCATGTAAATTTATTGCAATACTATTAACTATATTCCCTATGCTGCACATTACTTGCCTATGAGTTATTTATTTTATAGTTGGAAGTTTGTACTTCTTAATTCCTTTTACCTATTCACTTGTACCTTTAACGCCCCTCTCTTCTGATAACTACCAGTTTGTTCTCTGTATCTACAGTCCTGTTTGTTGTATCGTGTTTGTTCATATTTGTGTAGATTCTATGTATAGTTGAAATCAGATGATATTTGTCTTCCTCTGTCTGACATTTCACTTAACTTAATACCCTCTAGATCCATCCATGTTCCAAGTTTTTACAAATGGTGAGATTTCATTCTTTTTTTATGACTGGGTAATAATATTCCATTGTGTGTGTGTGTGTATTCAAATTAGTGTTTCTGTTTTCTTTTATTGAATACCAAGATGTAGAATTGCTGGGCTATATGGTAGTTTTATTTTAATTTGTTGTGGGAACTTCATGCTGTTTTTCATAGTGGCAGCTGCACCAATCTACAGTCCTGGTAATGCACAATGTAGGTTTCCCTTTTCTCCATATTCTTGCCAACACTTGTTATTTCTTGTCTTTTCAATAATAGCCATTCTGACAGACATGAGGCAGTATCTCATTGTGGTTTTGATTTGCATTTCCTCCTAATGATTAGTGATGTTGAACATCTTTTCATAGCTTGTTAGCCATCTGTCTGTCTTTTTTGGAAAAAAAAATATCTATTCAGGTCTTCTGTCCAATTTTTAATTGTTTTGTTTCTTTCTTCTTTGATACTGAGTTCTTTGAATTCCTTATATATTTTGGGTATCCATACCTGATCAGATATATTGTTTGCAAATATCTTCTCTCATTTACTAGGTTGGCTTTTTGTTTTATTGATGACTTCCCCCCTTTGTACAAAAGGTTTTTAGTTTGATGTAGTCCCATTTGTTTTATTTTTGCTTTTGTTACCCTTGCCTAAGAAGATATATTCCCCAAAATATTGTAAGAACAAGGTGAAAGAGCATACTGCCCATGTTTTCTTCTAAGAATTTTATGGTTCCAAGTATTACATGCTGCTAGGTTGCTTCAGTCGTATCCGACTCTGTGCAACCCTACAGATGGTAGCCCACCAGGCTCCCCTGTCCCTGGGATTCTCCAGGCAAGAACACTGGAGTGGGTTGCCATTTCCTTCTCCAATGCATGAAAGTGAAAAGTGAAAGTGAAGTTGCTCAGTCGTGTCTGACCCTCAGCAACCCCATGGACTGCAGCCTTCCAGGCTCCTCCTTCCATGGGATTTTCCAGGCAAGAATACTGGAGTGGGGTGCCATTGCCTTCTCTGAAGTATTACATAGAAGTCTTTACTCTATCTGGAATTTAATTTTATATATGGTAGAAGAAAGTGATACTGTTTCATTGCTTTTATACAGCTGTCTGGTTTACCTGGCACCATTTATTGAAGAGAATGTCATTTGCCATTGTATATTCTTGCCTCTTTTGTGGTAGATTAATAGATTGTATAAGCATGCATTTATTTCTGGGCGAGTAGTTTCTTACTTTTAAAAGTCAATGCATCAACGTGACAAAGGGCATTTACAAAAACCTTTAGCAAACATTATACTCAATGGTGAAAAACTGAAAATTTTCCTCTTAAGATCAAGACCAAGACAAAGATGACTGCTTTCACCACTGCTATTCCACATTGTACTGGAAGTTTTAGCTAAAGCATTTATACTTGAAAAAGAAACAAAAGACATTCAAACTGTTATAAAGTAAAGCCATAGCTACAGATATACAGATGACATGATCATATATGTAGAAAATCCAAAGTATTCACATGTAGCTGTTGATTTGAACTCTGCTATTGCTGGCTGTCTGGGGAGGCCTTACAAATAGCTGTGAAAAGAAGAGAAGTGAAAAGCAAAGGAGAAAAGGGAAGATATAAACATCTGAATGCAGAGTTCCAAAGAATAGCAAGAAGAGATAAGAAAGCCTTCTTCAGCAATCAATGCAAAGAAATAGAGGAAAACAACAGAATGGGAAAGACTAGGGATGTCTTCAAGAAAATCAGAGATACCAAAGGAACATTTCATGAAAAGATGGGCTCGATATAGGACAGAAATGGTATGGACCTAACAGAAGCAGAAGATATTAAGAAAGAGATGGCAAGAATACACAGAAGAACTGTACAAAAAAGATCTTCACGACCCAGATAATCACGATGGTGTGATCACTGACCTAGAGCCAGACATCCTGGAATGTGAAGTCAAGTGGGCCTTAGAAAGCATCACTACGAACAAAGCTACTGGAGGTGATAGAATTCCAGTTGAGCCATTCCAAATCCTGAAAGATGATGCTGTAAAAGTGCTGCACTCAATATGCCAGCAAATTTGGAAAACTCAGCAGTGGCCACAGGACTGGAAAAGGTCGGTTTTCATTCCAGTCCCAAAGAAAGGCAATGCCAAAGAATGCTCAAACTACCACACAATTGCACTCATCTCACACGCTAGCAAAGTAATGCTCAAAATTCTCCAAGCCAGGCTTCAGCAATATGTGAACCATGAACCTCCTGATGTTCAAGCTGGTTTTAGAAAAGGCAGAGGAACCAGAGATCAAATCGCCAACATCCGCTGGATCATGGAAAAAGCAAGAGAGTTCCAGAAAAACATCTATTTCTGCTTTATCTATTTCTGCTTTATTGACTATGCCAAGGCCTTTGACTGTGTGGATCACAATAAACTGTGGAAAATTCT
The DNA here is from genome assembly GCF_019923935.1 of Bubalus bubalis. Lineage (NCBI taxonomy): Eukaryota > Metazoa > Chordata > Mammalia > Artiodactyla > Bovidae > Bubalus > Bubalus bubalis. The sequence continues at coordinate 22,733,606 of NC_059171.1, read as the reverse complement.
GAAAGAGATGGGAATACCAGACCACCTGATCTGCCTCTTGAGAAATTTGTAAGCAGGTCAGGAAGCAACAGTTAGAACTGGACATGGAACAACAGACTGGTTCCAAATAGGAAAAGGAGTACGTCAAGGCTGTATATTGTCATCCTGTTTATTTAACTTATATGCAGAGTACATTATGAGAAAGGCTGGACTGGAAGAAACACAAGCTGGAATCAAGGTTGCCGGGAGAAATATCAATAACCTCAGATATGCAGATGACACCACCCTTATGACAGAAAGTGAAGAGGAACTAAAAAGCCTCTTGATAAAGGTGAAAGTGGAGTGAAAAAGTTGGCTTAAAGCTCAACATTCAGAAAACGAAGATCATGGCATCTGGTCCCATCACTTCATGGGAAATAGATGGGGAAACAGTGGAAACAGTGTCAGACTTTATTTTTCTGGGCTCCAACATCATTGCAGATGGTGACTGCAGCCATGAAATTAAAAGACGCTTACTCCTTGGAAGGAAAGTATGACCAACCTAGATAGCATATTCAAAAGCAGAGACATTACTTTGCCAACAAAAGTCCATCTAGTCAAGGCTATGGTTTTTCCTGTGGTCATGTATGGATGTGAGAGTTGGACTGTGAAGAAGGCCGAGCGCCGAAGAATTGATACTTTTGAACTGTGGTGTTGGAGAAGACTCTTGAGAGTCCCTTGGACTGCAAGGAGATCCAACCAGTCCATTCTGAAGGAGATCAGCCCTGGGATTTCTTTAGAAGGAATAATGCTAAAGCTGAAACTCCAGTACTTGGGCCACCTCATGCGAAGACTTGACTCGTTGGAAAAGACTCTGATGCTGGGAGGGACTGGGGGCAAGAGGAGAAGGGGATGACAGAGGATGAGATGGCTGGATGGCATCACTGACTTGATGGACGTGAGTCTGGGTGAACTCCGGGAGTTGGTGATGGACAGGGAGGCCTGGCGTGCTGCGATTCATGGGGTTGCAAAGAGTCGGACACGACTGAGCAACTTATCTGATCTGATCTGAGTGGTGTGATTATTTTTTTCTTGTAAGCTAGGTAATTTCTCTCTTTTTTTCCATGACTTTGATGTTCTATAGGTTGATCATTGATGTGGATTTCTTAAAAGGATAATCCCTTATCAGAGCCATTAGCTCACTGAAGAAATTTTAAAAAGACTTTAAAGCTCAGAACCATTTTTTAAAAAGACTAATGAGTTAAGAATTAAGAATTCTCTCAATGATTCTCACAGTGTGATAAATCCAACTAGGTAGTGACTGTGTGATACATACTATTTGGAGCCGTTTTGTTGTCATGAGTGTATTGGTTTCCTTCAAAGTTGGGAAAGCCAGTTAAAGGGCATAGCCATGAGAATAAGATCATTGGATTATCTGAGAGACACAGTTGTCCTTGGCCACATGGCGTGTCTGCCTTGGGTACTATACCTCATCTGCCCTGAGAAAAATGGAGACTCAAGGAAAGAAATTTGTTGTTTTTAAATTATCCACCAACACTGTTCTGGACTATAAAAATAGAAGGTAATAAAAAAATTCGTATTTGGAAAAATGAAATTAAACTCATCAAGTTCTTTTGAAGAGTGCCTGAAACGTATTAAAAGTTTTCAGTACATTAAGAACCAATTCAGTGGAATTTCATTGCAAGGATTGCAGTCCTTTTGGAATCTTTCATATCTTTACTTATATTTTTCAGTATTATGCTTTTCAGTAAGCATTTTACTTAAAATTTAAAAAAGAGAAAGAGAATGAGGTAAGCATATTAATTTGCTAAGTCAGTCAAGAAAACCATTTCAGTTAAGGGGAATTCTCTGTTACTCTTATTCAGAACTCGCTGTTCTACTTGCTATAATATTAGCAATCATGTTTCTTTCAATACCAGACATTTTCTGTTTTATGTTTACCAAAGATATTTCTTCCTTTTCTATTTTCATGATCAAGGAAACTTAATTAGATATATGTTGTATATTTTTCCATTTTTCCTGCCATTTCACTTAACTGCTTTTTTGTGTAGTCAGACTCTTTCTTTTTCTGGGTCGCATTTTTTAGTTTTTTTCCCCCTGAGACCTGTCTCCCCATTCTCTCATTCTCACTCAGGTGTGTCTAAGGTGATGGCACCCAACTCCAGTACTTTTGCCTGGCAAATCCCATGGGCAGAGGAGCCTGGTAGGCTGCAGTCCATGGGGTCGCAAAGAGTCGGACACAACTGAGCGACTTCCCTTTCACTTTTCACTTTATGCATTGGAGAAGGAAATGGCAACCCACTCCAGTGTTCTTGCCTGGAGAATCCCAGGGACGGGGAAGCCGGGTGGGCTGCCATCTATGGGGTCGCACAGAGTCGAACACGACTGAGGCGACTTAGCAGCATCAGCATTCTTTTATTGGGGCTTCTTTTATTGAGTTATTTATTCCTTCACTCTCTTTATTTATTAAAAACTTAACAATCTTTTTGTCATTGTTTAGTTTTTTCTCTTCTTGATGTGATAAATCAAATTTTTGCTATATATTCTTTTTATTCTCATCATGATGGTTTCCAAAATTGATTAAGGCAAGGGTTCCTGGAACTAAGACTGCCAATGTTCTTAACCTGGCCATAGACTTCTATAAAATTATTATAGTTCAGTGGAATATTTGCCCCTGGATTTTATTTTCCTTTTCCTCCAAAAAGAAAAGAGATACATTTTATATGGTTAACTGGGCTTCCCAGGTGGCCCTAGTAGTGAAGAACATGACTGCCAATGCAGAAGATTTAAGAGACACAGGTTCAATCCTTAGACTGGGAAGATTCCCTGGAGGAGGGCATGGCAACCCAGTGTAGTATTCTTGCCTGGAGAATCCCATGGACAGAGGAGCCCGGCAGGCTACTGTTCATAGAGACGCAGAGTCATGCATGACTGAAGTGACTGAGCACGCAAGCACAAACCTGAAAATACTTTCAGGTTTTCAAATCTTGCCTTTTGCACTTAATATAGATGACTAACAGATTTGATCTCCAAGATCTTGCAGTAGACTTTGAAAATTTGTTTCTGTCTGAAACTGGACAGGCAGAAAGCTCAGTGGAAGGACAGTGAATAGAGTTTTTGTGATCCTTTTTTCACAAAGCTCTTTTTCATCAGAAAATTGTATATCAGATTCTTGATCTCAGCTCTTCATCTCACTTAGACACAGATTGTCCCTTTGTATCAGAGAGCATGAAAACATAAGTGTTTTGGTGTCAAAATACGTATGCGTTATACTATCTACTTTTCATGCTGGATTTTTAGTTCTCTGGTCCTGGAAACTAAGGATTTTCTTACTTCACATGTGTGTATGTCTTTATTTTTCAACTTGACTATTATGTATGTGTTGTTTGGTATCAGCATGTTTTTTATTTTATGCTTTTGTGAGGAGGGTAGAGGAGTTAAGGGGGACAGCTGCACCTGTTCACCATTTGGCTAAGAATCATCCTAGGTTAGATTTCTAAAAGTAAAATTTTGGGGTCAAAAATCACACATTTGAATTCTTGAGCTGCTGTTAAATTTTCTTCTCCCAAGAGATGTGTCATTACCCCCTCCCTCCTGCCGTGCCCGAGAGTACCTATTGCCCTACACTTCTGACTGTACCATAGATCACAATTTCAGAAAAAAGTCACCTGTGCTATGCTATCCAATTTTACTTTTTCTTGCTACTAATGATTTTTGAGAGTCTCCTCACCTTTATTTGCATTTATGTTTACTCTGTAACTGCCTGTTTATATTTTTTTTCCAAAAGGCAAACATCTTTTGAACTCCTTTACTTCCTTTACTTCAGTGGATAAAGAATAAATAATTACGGATGATCATGCTGTTACCTCTTTCTACAGCTAGGGAGAGGTAAGCAGCATGGTTTCCATTTTAGGATGACTTTTTACCCTAAAAATAGAAATTAAGTGATTTGACAATTATGTCCAAGGTCACATAAACTATTACATGCAGAAATCAAACCCAAGAATGTGGTGCTAGTGTTGATGCTCAGAAAACACAGCCTTGTATGATGAAGCCACCCTTAAAGCTCATACTAAACTGTTTTAAGAAAACACAATACAACTTTTTAAAAATGAATGGAAATTCTGAATTTGGGCTAAATAGTAATGGAATTTCAAGATCCTCCCTCTCCAGTAGAGAATTTTATTGGCTTAGAAGGTGAAAACAATGGACTTCAGACTTTTTTCTATCTGCAACAGAACACAATAAAGAAGTTTGATGATTTAATGAAAGATTTATATTGAAAGGGCTTCCCTTGTGGCTTAGCTGGTAAAGAATCTTCCTGCAATGCAGGAGACCTGGGTTCGTTCCCTGCGTTGGGAAGATCCCCTGGAGAAGGGAAAGGCTGCCCTTTCCAGTATTCTGGCCTAGAGAATTCCACGAACTGTATAGACTGTTAGATTGAAAGATTCAGTGTTATTTAATGAAAGATTTAGATTGGTTGGCTACTACAAAAGACTCCTCCCAAATGAAAAGTTTATTGCTTGCCCATAGATTTCCTGGCAATAGTGATTACCAACCATACTTTATGTATTTTGTGGCTCTGAAGTCTCTGGTTTGACTATAAAGGAACTTTGGCAAAATACGATACTAAGCCATCTAAACAGCCAACAAAAAAAAAACATGGTTTATACAGGCAGCTAAGAAAACCCTGTTTGCTTATGTTTGCTCACCATCTCCTTGTCCAAAATATAATTCATTATTTTTTTCAATAAATTTTTATTGAAGCTAGAGTGGATATATAAAAAGAACATACCAGGTGGCAGGTTACAGTAGTTTAAAAGGACAGATGAAAGGGGGTCCTTTGGTCCTGGAACAGCATCCGTTGTCATAATTAACAAAATATGAGCTTGAGAGCTAAAAATTTAAGCAGAATATGTTCATTCTCATAATGACCCCTGCCCCCATCTTTTGAAGGTACTCTTTGAGTCTGACCACTGCTGGGCAATAGTTAGAGCAACTGTCTCAACCTTTTCAACCAAATAATCTTTTCACCGCAAAGGATTTACAGTATACCTTTCATGTGTGAAAAGAAAATTCATGCTCAACCTGTAAAAAACTAGCAGATGGTACTGTAATTTGTGTATACATACATGCATACAGGATACATTCTCGGAGAATGAATCAGCTTCATGTTATACCTATTTAAACATTTCATAATATTTAATTTTAATTCATTTATTCATGGTTTTAAACTCTGTAAGAACATCCATTATTTAAATTATTAGACAGGTAAACGGCATCAACAAAACTGCAGCATTTAATGTTGAAGATAACTGACATGCATGAAGTCATTGTATTAAAATATTGGTTTTCCAATTGTTTTGCACAGATGGTGCTAGTAATTAATATTATGCTATTTTTTCATCAAGGGATTCCCTGTTGACTAAATTCACATAGTATGCAATAAATTGCTGCATTATACTATCTGAATAGATGCTGTGTGGTTTGTAGATTTATTAATGGTAACATATTGTCTCAGATGACAATTATATAATGCTCCTAATGGTAAGTGTATTATTCAATTTAATAAATTGGGCATTGTGATCTCTTCAAGAAAAATCTTAACTGTATATTTGATCATAGGTGTGTAACAATTGTGTTCCTGGCCATCTGGTCTGAAAGTTTCAAGATATCGAGTGATTTAAATGAGGTAAAATGAGGCACCTTATTTACTTTAAAGGCAGTAACAAAGAATTGCATAACTTACCACTTTAAAAAGGACTTTCTGAAAAAAATTAAAAAATAAAATGTCTTTCGGAAGGGAAGTATCTTTTCCGAGTGGCTATTAGATGTATTCTTTCCCATACCTTCAGAAAAAGTTTAAAAACCATTCTCTTTAAAAGCAAGACTATTTAGCAAAAATCTCAATAGGCTTGTTTATCGCATGATTGTTTATCGCATGACGAGGAAGAGCAGTCCTATTGCTTCCGTCTGGATAAGTCTTTCAGCAAGACCCACAGATCGAGGCTTGAAAACATATCTGAATTTTGCTAGCACCTCCTACAGAGGGTATCAAAAGTGGAAAATGGATGTTAATAAATCTCTCCTTATGCCTCTTTTAGAGGGATCAAAATACAACAAGCTTGTTTCACTTCTGAAGGATTTTTAAATTATTCCTTATTTCTAAAGTGTCATGAGAATGCTGTTTAAATTGCACTCAAGAGACAGTAAACTGCTGGGCAGAGAACTGTCCATTTGGAAATATGATTTTTAAAGTGAGAAAATACAAAAGTGAATAAAAAGGCCCCACTTATTCCTGGATTTTACTTAGCAGCAGAGTACCAAAAATTTCCAGGAGAAAAATCAATAACCTCAGATATGCAGATGACACCACCCTTATGGCAGAAAGCAAAGAAGAACTAAAGAGCCTCTTGATGAAAGTGAAAGAGTAAAGTGAAAAAGTTGGCTTACAACTCAACATTCAGAAAACTAAGATCAGGCATCTGGTCCCATCACTTCACAGCAAATCGTGGGGAAACAATGGAAACAGTGAGAGACTTTATTTTTGGGGGCTCCAAAATCACTGCAGATGGTAACTGCAGCCATGAAATTAAAAGACACTTGCTCCTTGGAAGAAAAGCTATGACCAGCCTAGTTCAGTTCAGTTGCTCAGTCGTGTCTGACTCTTTGTGACCCCATGAATTGCAGCACGCCAGGCCTCCCTGTCCATCACCAACTCCCGGAGTTCACTCAGACTCACGTCCATCCAGTCGGTGATACCATCCAGCCATCTCATCCTCTGTTGTCCCCTTCTCCTCCTGCCCCCAATCCCTCCCAGCATCAGAGTCTTTTCCAATGAGTCAGTTCTTCACATGAGGTGGTCAAAGTACTGGATTTTCAGCTTTAGCATCACTCCTTCCAAAGAACACCCAGGACTGATTTCCTTTAGAATGTACTGGTTGGATCTCCTTTCAGTCCAGGGTACTCTCAAGAGTCTTCTCTAGCACCACAGTTCAAAAGCATCAATTCTTGGGCGCTTAGCTTTCTTCACAGTCCAACTCTCACATCCATACATGACCACTGGAAAAACCATAGCCTTGACTAGACAGACCTTTGTTGGCAATATGACCAACCTAGACAGAATATTAAAAAGCACAGACATTACTTTGCCAATAAAGGTCCTTCAAGTCAGAGCTTTGGTTTTTCCAGTAATCATCTATGGATGTGAGAGTTGGACTATAAAGAAAGCTGAGTGCTGAAGAATTGATGCTTTTGAACTGTGGTTAAAAAAAAAAAAAAAAAAAGAGAAGATTCTTGAGAGTCCCTTGGGCAGCAAGGAGATCCAACCAGTCCATCCTGAAGGAAATCAGTCCTGAATATTCATTGGTCTGAAGGACTGATGCTGAAGCTGAAACTCCAATACTCTGTCCACCTGATGTGAAGAACTGACTCATTTGAAAAGACCCTGATGCTGGGAAAGATTGAAGGTGGGAGGAGAAGGGGATGACAGAGGATGAGATGGTTGGATGACATCACTGATTCAATGGACATGAGTTTGAGTAAGCTCTGAGAGTTGGTGATGGACAGGAAAGCCTGGAGTACTGCAATCCATGGGGTCTCAAAGAGTTGGACATGGCTGAGCAACTGAACTGAACTGAACTGAGAGTCCCTGAGTGAAACCCTTCCATCTTTCAATGAGTTGTTTCTCTGGTTCCTCTCTGCCAACCATCTTGGTTCTTAATACAGTAACATCTCAATTTGCATACTAGAATGCAAGGACAGCCTCCAAACCATCTTTTTGGAGGGGAGCTTGAAGGATAATAATCTTTCACTTTATTGACTGCCACCTTTCTAGGTTCATCGTTACCCCCCTTTTTTTTATAAGGGAGCAGAACATATAACATGTGAGTATCTCTCTTGTCTGAGAATCAATCCAACCTATCATAGACTGGAAGGGGTCTGGATACAGAAGCATAGGTCTCCGTGCTGGCAAAGACACAGAGATGGTAATGCAAAATGAGTTGGACAAAGCAGAATAATATTCTTTTCTTTCAAATCAAAGGGTCACCAGTACTTGCTCCCAGGCTCTTGAGTACTTTGAAGGTTGATATTTAATTCTATAACTTGTTTGCAAAAAGGCAGCTCAAACAGACAGAAAAGTGATTCTTCTCCTTAGATAGATCCACAACCTAGCTGGGCCTGCAACCCTGCAGGGGCTCTCTTTTCTCCTTAAAAGTGTTCTTTTTATACTCACTGTGAAAAGAATCTAAAATTCACTTTCACTTTAAAACAAAATGCATGTTATACCATATAACATGATTTTCTTAAAAGTTGTATTGTTAGACTTACGATTATAAATATTCATGTCCTTGGCATTGTTTGCTTTGGCGAAAAAAAAGCAAATGCAATTGATCCCTTAAAATCCCCTGATTTGAGACTCAGCTAACTATGTATGAAGTTTCAGGTGAGGACATTAAAATTCAATTTGTGTATAAACCCTAGAACACTTTGTGGAGATATAAGCTATATCAAAAATAATAGTGATACCACATGCAATATGAATGTTTACTTGAACAGTAAAAAAATCTTTTAAAAAGATTATTTATCATGAAATAATTAAAACATCTTCTTAACTTTTTTATATTATGTATATGTAGAATACCACTTTTCTTTAATACAGTTGATGAGGTTCTCACAGCAAGTATACTGGGGTTGTTTGCCATTCCCTCCCCGAGTTGCATCAATGATGCAATGGACATGAATTTGGGCAAACTTCAGGAGGTGGTGAGGGATAGGGAGGCCTCGCATGATGCAGTCCTTGGGGTCTCAAAGAGTCGGACATGATTGGGTGGCTGAATAACAACAGAATACCAATCCCCCTTATAAATGAATACATAGAGTACCACTGCCACTTATGATAAAACCTTGCATTTGTCCATCAGATTTGGTAGTACAAAGACAAATGTCCGTGTTTTAGGTAATATACTTCATGGAAATAAAGTAGCAATAAATTCTAGAGTCAATGTAAACCTTGAACTATTTTTCTAAATTAATTTCCATTTAGAAAAATATTTCCAATAATACTTTAGGGTAATTCAAGCATATTTGGAAAAATGGCTAGAGAGATAGATCATTATGAGTAATGTATAAATATCTGTCACTTTTTATGTTAGAATGATATGATAAAAGAACAAACTAAGAATAGGGCTGACTTGCATGTGAAACCAGACTTGTGAGAAATCAGAACAGGGTTTCTAATAGTCCAATAATGCAGCTCAAAAAATATTTCAGGCAAATCTCCATTCTTCATGTGTCTACCTTTAAAGATTCACCACAGTTCTTCATTCAGACTTCCTGATAGCACCTACTGACCTTGGCTTAATCATTTGCATTGATAAGAAAAGTATTTTATTAAGAATTTTATTAATCATGCAGTACACTTAAATACTTAACATTGCCGATGTTTCTTGTTGTCTATTCTGACTTAGACTATGAAGATAGAAATCATTTAAAAGTTGTTTTTGTTTTCAAAATTTAAAGTGACTTTGGAGACCACCTAACTCCCTCAGTTTCCATAAGGGAAACATAAATAAATTATAGCTAGGAAGCGACCTGGGTCAGGAAGATCCCCTGGAGAAGGAAATGGCAACCCACTCCAGTATTCTTGCCTGGAGAATCCCATGGAAGGAGGAGCCTGGTGGGCTACAGTCCATGGGGTCACAAAGAGTCAGACACGACTGAGCGACTTCACTTCACTTACTTCGGAAGCCTTTGAGGCCCAAATGCCTACACTACTCTAATTGCTAGACTATATATTCATTAAAGGCCCAGAACATGGCTCATATACCTTAGCCTTATATGTGTTTATAAAGTACATGCAAATTTAGTGGTGAAGAAGGAAGGAAAAAAGAGAGGGAAGGCGGGAGGGAACAGGAGAAGGAAGAAAGAGAAGAATTGAGATTATCATCACAATTATCACCACAGTTCATAAAAGATAATGCCAAATGATACCTGATAAATGATAGAGAGTGAGGTCAGGATGGGGTAAGTTTACCATGTTTCACCTCAGTCCATATTAGATATTTCACCTAGCCTTAATTAGTTCCTTGGATTACATACATATGTTTAATCATATGTGTATGTAAAGATATATTATTTATGAAAGAGTAGATGAAGGACCTTGAAATATTTGGCAAAAATAGGAAAGAATAAGGATGTATTTTATCCTTATTAATAAGGATAAATTAATATTAATAAAAGGATAAATTAATATTAATAAAATTAATAGTCTGACAAATCTTTATAAACTACACACAAGGATGTAGCCAATTATAAAAACAATAGTACAAAGCAATGTATTTTGAATTATGTAACATCTTGGATTTAATATACATACTTAAGGAAACGACTTATTTTTATGCACTGTGTACCTTGTCCAGTTATTCTCCTATTGACTCTCTTAAGTTCTTGTTTATGTCAACTAAATTATTTTCTTGAATTTTTATTTTGTATGTTGTGGAAAAAATTAACACCCGAACTTATGGATATTAAAAGCCTATATTCAGATATATTTCACACTTAAGACTATGGCTTGAAACCTGAATGTCTGAGTTCAAATATTGACTCCTCAACTCACCAATATGTGACTTAGGGAAAGTTATTGAACTACTCTGGCCTTAGTTTCTTCATCATAGATGAGGAATGACAATTGTACCTATCCTCTGTGAATGTTGTAAAGATCAAATAAATTAGACAATTATAGCACTTATAATATTAGCTAGCGTATGACCTGCTATCTGTAGCTGTTAAAAATTACTACTACTGTGATATAATTATACTGCAATAGTTGCTTGAATGAAGCAATTTGGAATGATCAAAATTATGTTTATTTAACATGAATTCAAATTGAAATAAGACACTTGCTTAGATGCCTTAAGTAAATGTGAGTATCTTAAGGTTGATCATATCAACTTTTTTCTTAGTCTGCTAAGAATACCCAGCAATAATGTCTCAGTTGTGTGTTCATAATGTGTTTTAAAGCTAAGCATAATAAGTTCTCCCTATTGGAACAAAATTGCCTTTTTATTAATGGCATTGCCTTGAATCACATGACAACTTGCCTTACCTTCGTATTTCTCTTTGCCTAAGTTAGAGGAGAAAGGCATAAAAATGTGTGTTTTCCTTCAGCAAATATATTCATTATAATCTACTTGATTTGGGTTTCCAAAAGCCTTTCTAGGAAATAACAGAATCTAATGATCTGTTTATCTATACTAGCAGGTACAGCTAGAGTAAATGTCTTTATCCGAAGAATAATATAAAAATATTTCTATTTCTCTTAACTTCTTATATTTTATTCTAAGACCTCTAGCCTGGTCTCATGTTAGTTGTCTCCTGTATCTCCATTAACTACTAACATGGTTCGAGGTGATGCGGTACTTTTGTAGTTGGCTCATTCGGTGCCCCCACTTCCTTCCCTGGTAAAATCTGGTTCAGAGGCCATTCCTACATTCCTGTAGGTGTCACCGCTGTGAGCTTTGCTGAAGTCCTCTCAGGGGGACTACGCTTGGGCAGTTAGAGCCCCCTTACCATGAAGTACCTGAAGTTCTCTCATACTCTCTCACATCTCCTCCCTGTAGTGCAACCCATAACTAAAGACTGAGCGGCGGAGGATATGAAAACCCAGATTCTTGCATCAAGGAGGAGCAAAGTCTATGCTGCTGCTTACATGCTCATGCTCACCTTTGGGGCCAGGCTGAGGCTAGACTTCTGAAACCATTTCCTCATTTAGTTTCTTCCCCTTGATTATTTTGCTTCCTTCACTCCAGTACACATTTCTCTTGAGAGTAAAAATGAATAAACCCACTTGCACATGACTATCAGTCTCATGTTCTGCTCCTAGGAAACCTTCCTAAGACAGCTACATAGGGATGGAACCAGGATTCCAGTGCTTCCCCTGAAGAGCGAGACTTTAGAAAAAACTCACTTACCAGTCTAAGCCTCAGTGTTCAACTTAGAAAATGATGATAATGAAACCTTATTTCCATCACAGCACTGTTGTGATTCACAGATGCACATCAGTTCAGTTTAGTTCAGTCGCTCAGTCGTGTCCGACTCTTTGCAACCCCATGAATCGCAGCACGCCAGGCCTCCCTGTCCATCACCAACTCCTGGAGTTCACCCAGACTCAGGTCCATCAAGTCAGTGATGCCATCCAGCCATCTCATCCTCTGTTGTCCCCTTCTCCTCCTGCCCCCAATCCCTCCCAGCATCAGAGTCTTTTCCAATGAGTCAACTCTTCGCATGAGGTGGCCAAAGTACTGGAGTTTCAGCTTTAGCATCACTCCTTCCAAAGGACACCCAGGGCTGATCTCCTTTAAAATGGACTGGTTGGATCTCCTTGCAGTCCAAGGGACTCTCAAGAGTCTTCTCCAACACCACAGTTCGAAAGCATTAATTCTTCTGTGCTCAGCTTTCTTCACAGTCCAACTCTCACATCCATACATGACCACTGGAAAAACCATAGCCTTGACTAGACAGACCTTTGTTGGCAAAGTAATGTCTCTGCTTTTTAAAATGCTGTCTAGGTTGGTCATAACTTTCCTTCCAAGGAGTAAGCGCCTTTTAATTTCATGGCTGCAGTCACCATCTGCAGTGATTTTGGAGCCCCCAAAAATAAAGTCATAAAGATGCTTAAAAGGGCATGTGCAAATGTAAGCACTTTGAGCTAGCCCTTCTCAGTGATTTTTTAATTTTCTTTAAAATAGAAAATATTTATTAAGGAAAGTAGTAGTGCCCAGTTGAGACAGTAACCACTTTAAACTACAATTTCTATGTGTTAATACAATATTGAATATGATTTTTTTTTCTATTCTGCAGGAATTATAGTTAAAGCCCCAAAGCCAAATAAAAGAATTTGAAGCTATAAGAATTCTGTTTTCTAAAGTTTATCACAAAAAAAAATAAATAAATAAAAGAATTTGAGTCACACATATTTTTACAATTGCCATTAAGTTACTAAGAAATGGAGCCAGAACCTTCCTCTATAGCTCACAGAAGATGCAGAAGAACCAGCCTACTGATGCCATACTTCACATCCCACCCTAACATCCTTCCTCCAGTGCTCAGGCAGGAAACAGAGAGCCAGAGAAGTGAGTTTAGCTGATAACCGTTCCTGTCCCCTCCCTCCCCTCTGCAAACAGGCCTCTACCTTCCATAGTGGCTAACTGAGGTAGAAAATTCTAGAAGGTGATACTGTGGCTTGGTCTTTGTCTGCATGTTTTCATTTCTGGGTATTCATTCCACTGAAGTGGAGAGAGATTCCAGGAAAGTGACAAATGCCTTGATCTGAATGGTTCTAAATCTCAGAGATTTGATAATGCAGGCTTGCCACAAGGGGAGAGGGACTGTAATACAGGGTAGAATGGTAGAAGAAGCCTTTGCTCCAGGAGGTAAGAAAGGGTGTGGAAGTTCAACAGGAGTTATTGATTCCCTTAGACATGGATAGGATGGATGGAACTGTTGGCAGGGACCAACAGGAGAAAATGCTGCCTTTTTCTAAAGAAGTTTTCACTGAAGACAGAAGCTAAACAGGATCTTGAAGAATTATACATCACATCAGCTGTAAACTGAATCTGAAGGAGCCAGAGCAAGACAAAGGAAACTTACATAAAAGTAATTTAGGGTCAGTGACACAAGAGAATCCCAGGTCATTCCCCTTTCCTTCTTTCTAGCCCCTGGCTCTGTAGGAGCTAGACCCAGGAAAAGAGTGATAGGTTTGCAGGGAGAAAGAAGGAGTAAAACAGAACTGTCTTCCCTTGAGAATCCTATCCTCTGATGACAAATCGAATTAGCACAGAGGAGAGGGACGTTCTGACTGGATAGGAAATTTACAAAATCTGCCCAAGGTTTCATTGAAGACAGGACAATTCTACAGGATACGGTAATGATTAAAAAACATAATGAAATCAAAATAGAATGTTCTCGGAGGTCAGTGGTTAGGACTCAGTGCTTTTGCTGCCAAAGGCGAGAGTTCAATCCCTGGTTGGGAAAACAAAATCCCACAAGCCATACAGCACAGCCAAATGAATGAGATCACTTTATACTCTACTGAGTTCAGACTCTTCAGAATATAGCTTCATATCAGTAGATAATTAGACCTGAAAATTATCCAAACTAAGACTGCAAAATATTATAGCCAAGGTATCTAGATTAGTATTAAAGGATTATAGAGTAAGGGAGCTCATTTACGGACAAGAGAATGGGCTTTATTGCCAGACCAAACTTGACATCCTTATTCTTCACTTCCTAGTTAAGTGACTGAGGGCAAGTCTTTTAGACTCCCTAAGTCTGGGTTTACTCATCTAAAATGTTCTCCAAAGGGGCAGATTGACCATCCACATTTACCAAGTTCTAACACTCAGAGGCTGCAATCGGGTTCCCTCCTTTCTGCTGCTATCAGGTCTTTTTTCCCCCATAATAAACTATTAGTTCAAAAATCTCTTCAGCTGATAATTTTGCAGATTGTGCTGACTCAGGGTTTAAAAAGAAGGAAACGAGTTCTCAAAATATATTCTTCAGGACAGAAGCTGCAGTCATCATCGCCTTCAGGCTGAATCCCGCACATTTCAGTTTCTCATTGCTCCCGGCATTGTACAAAAGCAGGACTATCCAGAATAGACAGGGCTACTGCCTTTGACTGGGTGGCCAGGGGTAGCAGAGGCCAAAGAGGTGGTCTGCCTGAATTTCTCCAAATGTTTACCCCTTGCAAGGCTCTGTCTGTCCAGAGGAGTAGCTTTAAAGTGCTGAACGGACTGGTGGTAACTCCAATTATCATCCTAAATTATGTGTAAAATTATAGACTACTGAGGAAGAAGCTGGATTCAGCAAGCTTCCTGTGAATTTTGTGCCCCTCCAAGGAAGAAATGGAAATAGATAATTCATCAGGATTTTGATGTTGCAGTGTAACAGGTGGGAGAAAAACCTGGCAAAGAAGCTTTAAAAAAAGAGCTGCATATGGTTCTTGAAAACTCACTCTATGCCATCAAATGAACCAAATAGTTAAAAAGTGATTTGTCACAGTATCTATTAAAAATCTGCTGTTTCTGCTATTATCAGGGTGTTATATATTCCCCTTAGGTAAACTACAGCACTCGCCATAGAGTGATAATCATTATTTCTGAGTCAAGATCATTGGTCACTCAGTCCTCTGCTATTCTCAATATGGAGTGAACAGAGAGATCTGAATTGTTCATCAATAATAATTTCTGGTTAATTATAATATGAATAAGATATGCGGAAAAACACAGATGTGTTGTTTCCTGTGGGAGATATATTTATAGAAGAGATGAATTTTTAGAGCAAAAATATAAATATTTATAGATGGAGAAACTAATAAAAAGTAAATGACTTATTATTTAGAACATATTCAACTAAAAGAGTAATTGAAATAAAAATATAAATTATTATGCCTAAGATAACAAATGTGATAGAGAAAAAAGGTAATAAATAAATATTTCTCTAAATAAAATATTAGAAAAAATTCAGAACAAGTCATTTGTATTTAAGAATTTGTACTTCAATGCACAGAGAAGAGTTAATGAGTACATATAAACTGCTATTTTCTTAATCGGGCAAAAATATGATCTTTACTCTGATGATGATATCATATTTGAAAGAATTATTTGTTCAAAAGCTCTTCTTCTAATGGAAGAGGTCAAGCATAAGTAAACTTTCTGAAGTGAGTTATTCAGCCTTTCTCTCCTTCATATCTCTGCTTGTATCTTACAGTAGTAAATACATATTTCATATTTATTGGAGAAAATTAGATCCATGATGCCAAGGGTAGTTACAGAGATCAATAGATAACCTTTATAAGATGTTAACAAAGGACAAAGAAGCAAGGAAATTGTGTCAGCATTCCTATAATGTTCATTATAGCAGACTGTGTTTTCTGAAACAGACAGATGTCCAGTCTTACATGATCTTTCTCACATGCCCTTCTATTTCAAAGAATAGTCACACAATACTGTGTGACTTCTAAGACTAAGTCATAAAAGATAACAGGGCCTTCACCTGGCTCATCACTCAGGCTGTTTGCTAGAGCCCAGCCATTGTGTTATGAGTAAGCCCAAACCACACAGAGAGGCTACTTGTTAATGTTCCAGGCAATAGCCCCAGGTAAGGTCCCAGCAACAGTCAGCGTCAAGACATGTGAGTGAGAAATAAACCTTTAGATGATTCCAGCATCAGCTCTGGCTGATGACAAGTATAGCAGAGATGAGGTGCCCTCACAGACCTTACATAAATTGGGACTGGTGAACAAAATAAATATCGTTGTTTAAAGCCACTATGTTTCAAGATGGTTTGTTACACAGCAAAAAATAACTAAGACAATCATAAAAACTATTTGGCCAGACAAGAGTATAATGATATTTTTTTTTGGACACAGGTCAAAATACTAGAACAGTTTAGAAATAATGTGAAGGGGACTTGCATTTTTAGCACCATGCTTTTTTAAGCACACTTGCATTATTTTAGCACAGTGCTTACCACATAATAGATACATAATAAAAATTCATCTAATTTACTTGAAAATCACATTCTGATAAAGCAACCTGAACTTGTCATGCTATACTCTTGGCCAGAATAATAAAGTGTTAGTAAGAAAGAATAAAAGAGATATCTGTTAGCATGTACAACAGTCTTTCTCCTGTTTCTGATGGTAGCCCTCTACTTATCTTATTGTACAATCAACAAATTTCTATACCATGTACATGGGTGAAGTGATGATTCAGTCTGGCTAGTAAGAATATTTCACCCCCTAGAGTACAATGATTGATTAACTAATAGGCAAGTTGTCAAAGCAGAACCAATTAGTATCGTCCCTGACTGGGAGAAAGAGGGTCTCTCTCTTGCATTTTAAGTTCTAAGGATACGAGCAACCATCTTCCTGCTCCTGGAGAAAACCTAATTAAGAATGAAGCTTGAATAGGAAAAAATGGAGCCAAAACATGCAAACAGAGAATAAGCTCTTGATGATGTCACCTCAGACTCCAGAATCAGTAATGCCTGATGCTAATCTCACTCTTCTTTTCAGTTATGGAACTCAAAACTCTCTTTCTTTGCTAAGATTTTGGTTCAGTTCATTTCAGTTCAGTCGCTCAGCTGTGTTCAACTCTTTGGGACCCCATGGACTGCAGCACACTAGCCTCCCTGTCCATCACCAACTCCCAAACCTTGCTCAAACTCATGTCCTTTGAGTTGGTGATGGCATCCAACCAACTCATCCTCTGTCATCTCCTTCTCCTTCCGTCTTCAGTCTTTCCCAGCATCAGGGTCTTTTCAAATGAGTCAGTTCTTCACATCAGGTGGCCAAAGTATTGGAGTTTAAGCTTCAGCATCAGTCTTTCCAATGAATATTCAGGATTGATCTCCTTTAGGATGGACTGGTTGGATCTCCTTGCAGTCCAAGGGAGTCTCAAGAATCCTCTCCAACACCACAGTTCAAAAGCATCAATTCTTCAGCACTCAGCTTTCTTTTTACAGTCCAGCTCTCACTTCTATACATGACTATTGGAAAAACCATAACTTTGATTAGATGGACCTTTGTTGGCAAAGTAGTGTCTGCTTTTTAACAAGCGGTCTAGGTTGGTCATAACTTTTCTTCCAAGGAGCAAGTGTCTTTTAATTTCATGGCTGCAGTCACCATCTGCAGTGATTTTGAAGTCCCCCCAATTTTTTTAAGTGATTTTGGAGCCCCCTCCAAATTAAGTAAAAATTGTAAAAAAAAAAAGTAACCCCAAAATTAAGATTTTGGTTACTTATTATGAAAACTTGGTATTAAATCTGTATCCTAATTGACATTAATGGAAACTGTTCAGCCAATACGAGTCATTTGGAAAAGCAGAAGTGATAGAAACATTGGGAGATTAACATGATGTTTTCTTAAAGGTCATAATACTCGGAAGAATACTGGGGAAGTCAGTCCAGATGAAAATATAGCAACTGTTTCATAGCCAGCATCTAAAAAGGAAGATAATTCAATAATGCTAGAACATTCTAAATTAAAGCAAATTTAACTATATAATCACAAACCATCTCAATATCAGAAAAATGCAGATGTTTACTCTGTTTGCTGATACTAAATTAATTACCATATGTTTTGCTGTCACAGAATGGCTTAATTTTCCCTGAAACTTTAGATACTAAAGTTGTTTTGCAAAAAGCAAATTGTTTTAGAGGAAATAAAAGAGGGTAGAGCCTAGACATTGACAACCTCATCAAAACAAACTTTTTTTTTTGAAGAAATTTCAATGATATATGGATTCTTTAGGTAGAAGTGTATTCTGCAGTGAACCCAAAAATAATACACTGGATGATCAAAAAATGACAAACAAACCCAAACGCCACTGAGAAAATTCTGAAGAGCCTTGACCAATATGAAAACATTTTTAGATCATGAAAATACATCTCAAAATAATTCTCAGCTATCAATAATATAATGAAGCATCATCTGAGAAGTCAGCCATTCAAAGTAGCTAGGTGTTTACAGGAGCAAACAATAGGTTTTTTTTTCTTATGCGAATACTGTATCCTCTACAAAGGCTGGCATAACACAAATAATTTTTCCTAATTAATCAGTGTATTATGTACTTGGGAGCTGTAAAGCAAAGGAGTACTTTAAAAGAGGGACATCTGTTTGCAGTTTCAGCCTTATTTGTTAAGGTTATCTTTGAACAAACTTGAAATGTAAATGATAACTATAAAAGATGGAAAAATCCATTCCCAAAAGCTGTATAAACAGCTAAATTGTCTCAGGAAATTATAATCCAAAAGAAAGTGAGACTTTTAAAAATGCTATTACTACTACTACTGCTGCTACTGATAATAATACTAATAATACAATGGTAATAATACTGATAGGAATGGTCTTTTTAAATATATGTGGAACAAGGGGAACAAAAAAGGATTGGGCCACCTCACAGAACGGACAATATAAGGTTACCATATGATGAGAAATGACTGTGCTTCAATTTCACTCCCATCTTCTATGGAAGAAAGTTGCTTTTAAACTGAGAAAGGGGGAATAAACATGGTTGAGGAAATAGAAACCTAAGATGGGTGAGGAGACAGCGTAGTGCTAAGATGCTGTAAGACAAACTCAAGTCTCTCAGCTCACAAAAATGCATCTCCTAGCACAAAAGGAACTTTTAGCTGTGAGCCTGGAACCACACTAGCAATCTCTGTACAATCCTTAATAGTAACTATGCCAGAAAAATTAATGTGACAATTAAATGTTAAACATTCAAAAAGGGATGCAATCAGACACCAGGAAGCTTTATTTTAAAATTTAAAAATGTCTAGGGTTTATTATCAGAGAAGGCAATGGCACTCCACTCCAGTACTCTTGCCTGGAATATCCCATGGATGGAGAAGCCTGGTGGGCTGCAGTCCATGGGGTCGCAAAGAGTCAGACACGACTGAGCGACTTCACTTTCACTTTTCACTTTCATGCATTGGAGAAGGAAATGGCAACCCACTCCAGTGTTCTTGCCTGGAGAATCCCAGGGACGGAGGAGCCTGGTGGGCTGCCGTCTATGGGGTCGCACAGAGTCGGACACGACTGAAGCGATTTAGCAGCAGCAGCAGCAGCAGCAGGGTTTATTATAAAATGAGTGGGAAAAAAATTTGGAAAAGAAAGCAGTAATCGCAAGGAGCCAGCAGAGATTCACCAAGGATAAACTGTGTACCACTAGTACAATTTTTATTTTGCACAGAAATATTGTAGAAAGGGTGAATAACTTGAAAATAGTTCCTTCATAAGTGTAATTGTATTCATAAACACAACTGGACAAATAGCACATGCCACAGAAGGCAAAACCTTTTATACAAAACATATAAAATACTTAGGTCTGCAGATGATTAAGGTAATAGAACTTGGCAATTAAAAGCATAGATTCTTGAGATAGACTGCCTGATTTTGCCACATAATATGTGACTTTGGACAAGTCATGTAATTTCTCTGCATCTTTTCATCTTAACACATGAATAGTGAAAATACCTACTTCATAGCTTTGTTGGGAAGGTTAATGAATAAATACTGGTAAAGCAGTGAGAACAGTATCTGGCACAAATTTAGAACTAAATAATGTTCATCTTTATTGTCACTGTAATTCTGGCTCAAATTAGGACAAAGTGAAGAAACACAAACTTAAACTACAATATGTATGTTTGTTCTGATGGAATAAACAAAATTAAGCAGTACCTAATATATGCAAGGTATCTGGAGAGGTGATAGGAGCACAGAGATGGAAGAAGAAAATCATGGAGGAAGGACTTTAGGGTCATGACAGACTCTACTCTCCTCTGTTCAAGTCTGCAGCATTGATTCACATTTCTTTTTGATTATTTGGTAGAGACACTAGTATTATCTTAACTCATATATGCTGGGTATACCACTACTTCTCTTTTCCTACTAAAATAATAGATAAGTTTTTAAACTTCTTCAACTTTAAACTGATGCTATCTAGTTATTATTTTAGTTTTAATTCCTTTGATTATCAGAGAGGATGACATAGTGTGATTAGGATGTCATGAATGGTGAACAATTTCAACAGGATAAAAGACCCAAGGGATTTAGTTGATTAATGGTAGAACATAAACCAAAAATCTGATCAGCATACAAGTGGCATGGGGGATTGACTGATGCTTATAAAAAGGGAGGAAATAGTGTCATGAAATTTTCCAGCACTCGGACCAAACCTGCACTTCAAAAATGGGCACACTCTTTAGCGGGGACACTAGTGAGCTATCTCAATGAGGAGGACTGGGATATTGCTCCTGCAATACAGATTCCTTAAAGGGTGCAGATAGTATGACTCTGTAATGGTAATAGGTACCTCTTTGGGGTAGATATACTTTTCATTCCCTCATTATGAAAAAGAGCTCAGTTTACTTGTACAATGGGCCTGATGATTTAAAACTTTAAGAAAACCAGAAACCACAGCTTGTTGGACAGATCCCGTCACACTCTCATTGCATCCAGTTTGCACCAATCCCTCATGTCAATATACCAAAAAACACAAAAGTGCATGCATATAT
Organism: Bubalus bubalis; assembly: GCF_019923935.1. NCBI lineage: Eukaryota > Metazoa > Chordata > Mammalia > Artiodactyla > Bovidae > Bubalus > Bubalus bubalis. The sequence goes on along the minus strand of NC_059171.1, from coordinate 22,712,543 downwards.
ACATACAAGGGCTTCCCTGGTGGCTCAGTCAGTGAAGAATCAGTCTGCAATGCAGGAGACCAAGATTCGATCCCTGGATCAGGAAGATCCCCTGGAGAAGGAAATAGCAATCCACTCCAATATTCTTGCCTGGAGAATCCCATGGACAGAGAATCCCATGGAGAATCCCCTGGACAGAATGTAGCCTGGTGGGCTACAGTCCCTGGGGTCACAAAGAGTTGAACATGACTTAGTGACTAAACCGCCACCAGCACATACAGGCACCGGCACACAACACACACACTCCTCACACCTTCCATTAGCACCCTTATTAAGCTCTTCGTTTGTGCCAGACCCCATTCTAAGTGTTTTCTGAGTATGAACTGACTTACAAAAATTCACAGCAGTTCTCTGAGATAAATTCTATTATTATCTCTACAGAATAGGTGAGAAAACTGAAGCCCAGAGAGAGAAACCATGCTTGCTGTCACACAGCTTGTAAGAGGGATAGCTGGGATTTTAAGCATGTAGTTTGGTTCTAGGGCAAGTATAGCTAAACCATAACTTTAAGGGTAAAATAATTAAAATCACAAAAGCAAACTAACCACTATAGTGATACATTTGGTGGGGATAATTGGAAAAAAATTTTTGAAGAAATCCCCCAAATTTTTTGAAGTGGATTTTCATAATCAGGCATTTCAGTAAGTTCATTGACTTATTTGTAGGAATAAAATTTTTAAAAATAAAATCTTGTCATAAAAATATGTCCTCATATTTATTCTTAATTAAAGCAATACACTATAATTCTAGCACCTAGGATACTAGTGGTAAAGAACCTGTCTGTCAGTGCAGGAGACATAAGAGATGCAGGTTCAATCCCTGGGTTGGGAAGATCCCCTGGAGGGAGGCATGGCAATTTGCTCCAGTATTCTTGTCTGGATAATCTCATGGATGGAGGAGCCTGGCAGGCTACAGTCCATAGGGTCACAAAGAATCAGACACGACTGAAGCAACTTAGCACACACAGCATGCACAATATGCTGTAATTGTAGCACCTAGGAATATTTTCCTAATACCTGGGCTTGCTCTTTCAACTTCACAACATGCAAATTAAAAACAATAACAAGACTACCTTTTTCCATCTGTAAAATGGGGTTATGTGTGTTTACTTTCCTTCAATAATGTTACAAAATTATATACTTAAAATGATATTTTTAGTTTTCAGATTGAATCCACTGAAGTCTGCCATTTAAGTAAAATATGTCTGTGTCCACATGTTCCTGATATGACATCACATCTTTCATCAAATTATCTACCTCAGAAGCGTCCTGTTATGGTTGCAGTAATTCTTTACTTGAATCTCAACCCTTGTACACAGTCTGACATTAGTTCTGCCCTCAATCTTTTGTCTGTAATTCATTCTGTATCCAAATGAGAAAACAATTTCCTTCAATATCCTTCTCTGTTTCTTTGTTCTCTAAACATTAATTGGTATACATATTCTACTTTCTCTTTACCCTAGTTTCCAACATGGCTTTCAAATTCTAGCTAAAATCTAAATTCTTACACTCTTTCTCCCTCTATGCACTTTTCCTTAGTCTCCTATGTATCTGTGATTTGGTTCTTCTTTTCTTTGTAATAATTAAAATCCCAACTTACCTTTCTGAAAACCCTTACATGTATCTTCATTAGCTATGATTCTATCTTTACTCTGTGTTACCTCAGCATAGATTAGATATGTCCGTTTCTCTGTGCTGATCAAGTTTCATTGTTATAGTATATTTGTGATGATGATCTTGGATGGGCCAAATCTTCCAAATGTTGATGAGTGATCCATTTGTTTCAGATAGAATTTGATAAAACCCAGAAGCATACATAGAGTGAAACAATAGAGGAATACAAATTCCACAACAGTTCACATCAATAGACCTTATCCAAGCTATACTTTATTTTTGTTTCCACGGGACTTGGAATTTATCACATTCCTCTTTGTGTTATAAATAGATTATAAATAACTTTTTCTGCACAGAGTTCTACACATAGTAGGTGATCTTTAAATTAGTTTGTTAATATAGTGTACTTGTGTTATTATAGTAAATATTTAAAATTAGGAATCTATCACATATGGTTATGTATTTTTAAGAAAAAGCAGTACTTTTAGATATAGATCATTATACCAGGATGTATCTATGAAAGTAATCTATGTTTATAATAATCTAGACCAGTTAAGAACCTTATAATAATATGAAATATAATCTGTTATAAAAATAATAATACAATCCAAGAGCTAAGAAATCTTACTGATCATTTCTTTAGTTAGACCCTCATTGCATGTGAATTTACATTTACAAATAAAAACATACATTTAAAAGTATGCTTTTGTTTCTAATTCAATAAGGAAAATAGTTTAAATATATGCTTTTCTGAAGTATATATAAATTAATATTTTAGGAAATAAAAATGATTTAAAGTTAAAATTTGTAATTTCTCAAAGTGAGACATCTCTTAGAAAAACTTACTATATTGATTTTCTTTAATAATTCCTTCTCCTATTTCTCAAAATTATATTCATAAAATATGTATGGTTCCAATGAACTATTTACACATGTTCCAAAATCACAGGTTTTGTCTCTGATTCCAGCCTGCTGCTATGCAGCTTACAAATTGAAGCCTCCATAGAAAAGATAACCAGGAAGCTAAGACTTATGAAGACTGTCTTGAAAGCAGCAATATCAACAAATTCTTATTTCTTCTTTAATCCTTTTCATCTCATAAGATTTACATAAAATATAGAGATTATTTTAAAAGCTTGCCATGACTATTTTTCAAATTTTCTGAAAAAATGTAAATTTTCATTTCTACCCAATGTTTGAATAAAAATACCTGATACAAGCTGATACCTGTTATAAATAGAATATACACATTCATAGACACATATTAACCTTTTCTTTATGCCTGCTTGCCTCTTCTAGTATTTGACTCATAGAATAATGATTAAACAACTGGGAAAAAGCGATACCTTACTGTGTGACACTGCCTCTGTTTCAGGAAAAGTGCTGAGTGTTTTCATATTTTTTTTGTCATAACAACTTTTTGATGTAGGTATTATTTTTCTAATTATTACAAATGAGGAAATTAAGGTCTCATTATTGATGTCATAAAGATAAGTGATCAATCAGAATTAGAAACAACAGCTGTCTTTTCTTCTGTTTTTTTAATAGTTTTAAAGAAAAGACCTAAACTTCTTTTGTTTAGTAAAGACTGTTGTTAGTATGTAGAACGCAATGGAAAATATTCTGGGGAGATTTAAGTAGGAAGTCATATCTGATTAGGGGATCATTTCCCACTCAGGTAGCTAGAAGGGGCTTTTCAGTTCATTTGCCTCTTTAAAACACAACTGCTTGTTCCCTGAAAGACTGCCATTCAACTATTTAAAAATATACATTTCTATAATATATTTGTAAAATTTTGAGTACCTGATATTAATAAAAGATAGACATAAACTATCTACACTTGAATATCACCAATTTGAAAAATGTCTTTAGGTATCTTTAAAGAAAGGAACTCTAGGCTAAATATGAAAGAATGATTGGAATGTTTTGTTAGAATTAAAAAAAAGAAGTGTGGCAATGTTACCATAAACTGTTGCTGAGGAAAGGCCACTTAACAGATTTAGGTAAGTCACAGAATTTCAGTCCCTCTCCAGTGCACAGAGTGCTGCGGCAATGAATGGGAGGTTCTCAATGGCTGCTTCTTAATTGATGAATGCCAATATTCAGTGATCCATGGTGATATCATTGATGAATGCCAATATTCAGTGACCCACAGTGATTCCTATAAGAGACTGGGAAGATGAACAATTATATTGGAGAGTTTGGGTACAAAACATGAGAGATTAAAGACTCTCTGAACCTTATTCCTTATCACAAGAACCACCTGACCTGAGAGGATTGAACAGAACAGGAAAAGTGTTTAGGTATACTAAGTTTCTTTCCAGGATGGAGTGATTTTTAAAACCTTTAGATATAGGGCAAGAAAAGGCAAAAGATCACGAAAAGAATCATTAAATATTTTATTTTGGAAGATGTGCATCCATGAGGAAGATATAGTTGATATGTTTGGGCCTTTGGAATAAGCATAGGAGAGATTTAAGTTTTAGAAGATGATGGTATCTGATGAGCAAAAAGCCAATGTAGAGGTGGTAAATAGTTCAATTCCATCCACTTACAAAGGAAAGAGGCAGGAGAAGGGAGGCGATGAAGGGATCCATCCATCATGCACAATACAAATAAAGGACTGTCACTCATTTTCCTAATGTCAAAAAAAAGAACTATTTAGCAATTTTTTGACACCAAGGAAATCATTTGTAATAGCCTTCTTCACTTTTCAATTCATCCTTAAATTTAAAAGAAAGAAAAAAAATCCACTCAATTGTTTCTATTATAAGTCAGTTCATCATTTATGAATACATGTCAGTGTCTTAGTTTTTTCAGTGAAATAGCTAATTCGTATCATATTCGCAGTCATCACTTCATAGTGAATCACTGCTGTTTGATTTAGCCTGTCATCTGACACTGAGCATCTCAAAGCCATTTGCATCACTCTTCTTGTTCTGATCCGCACATAAGGTAATAATTAGAAATGTGATACCTTAAATTCATTTAAAATACCTGGTGATTTTATTTTATAATAATAAAACCAACAGAACTCATATTTCACATTAAAAATATGTTAAACTATATGAACTAAATTAGAACTATTATAGATAGAAAGCCATAATGATTTCAAAGTATAAAATATAATTTTTACAAAAACATAAATTCCCATCAATATATTTCTAACTCTTTTATATAGAGTGTTGAAAATATGAATGAAATGCATACTATAGAAAATATTTGAGTTTTAAGTCATGCTTGTTATTCCAAAATAGAAAGCCTAGAATTTTCCTCTCCCCAAATACACCTGCAATTTTCAAGTCCTTTTAATTCATGCCTTTAAATGAAAGGGTTGGGTATACAAGGTCACTGAATTTGTTATTTATGGTTGAAATGTTTTTGCTACATCTATTTTAAGAAGGGTCATTTTTCATTTCATTTTAAAAATTGCTTTAAAGTGTTTAGCTGACTATACAAAATTACGCAATATGCAACTAGCAGTTCCTCTATTTCCAGGCTCTAGGTAGCCTAAAGATTATAGAAGATTTTACAATTAAGGTGGGTTTATTAAAACTGTATCACTTATCTGTTCTTATGTTTATGGCAATCACCACCATATTTTACTATGACTATAAAACCATTTTCCTCTCTGATGTGTTCCTCATTCTTGTATTCATTTTGGTTTACTTCTGAGGAAGAAAATACAAGGTCAACATTTAAATTGTTCAAATCAATAATACAAACTTTTCTACCTTAATGCCAGTATTTAATGTTAAGATGGCCTGTAATTAGAAAGGTCCTTGTTTCATAACTGAAACAAATATCACTGCTCACTGTCTCATTTTCCTTAGGAAATGTACCTTTCAACATAGTCGTTGTTTTAGAAAATTATGTTAATCATTTTTCCCTTTTGAATTTTGGTACATTCAAAATTCATAAGACTCACTTACTGGTGAATATTTTTAAATAGTTAAATTCCTTTTTTTTTTTTTTCTGATTGATATTAGCAACCCTTCTCTCTAAGCTAAAAGAGTACATCAGCCTTGCCACACACACCAGCAGAAACTGCAGCTATGTGCATCTCCAAAAGCAGGAAGAAAGCACTGCTGGGCGACCCTAGAGGATTAAGGAGAACTTCAGCCCTGGCAGTACTCGATTCCAGGAGTCGAGGAATTAAAATACTGCAGATTTAAAGGTCAGAAAAACAAAACATCAACAACTAAGTAAGGTTTAGTAATTTCATTTGGAAATTGCAAGAATCCTGAAACTAGAAGTTTATGTATTGTGCTGCTTAGACTGTACATTTTGTGGTATGACTTAGCTACCAACCCTTTCGAAACCCAAGGAGATTTTGAAGTATAAGTTAAAATGACAAGGAGTCAAGTCTCTCCAAAAATGAGTTTCCTGTAAGAATGAGGACAATAGTCAAAACAATAACTACTGACAAATTATTATGATTATTTTTATATTCTTATTATTACCACCCAAGATCTTTAGGTATCTGAAGAAGAAAAATTGAACAAAAACAAACATTTCATTTGTAGGTAGACAAAAAGTAAATGACTAACCTTGACTTCCATCAGCATACAAGATCCCACAGAACCAATGACAGACTTCATTGTTTAAAGACTACTTGGAGATGATTTAGAAAAAGATGATGTAATCTATATGTGATAAAGAGAGATATAATATTCTCTACTGGAAGACATTCCTATCGTGTCATATCAAAGTCTAGCAAAACGTTGAAAGTTAGAAATGTTATCAAGCATTAGCAGGCATTTAAAGAACGTCTCTTGAATATTTCTAGCATAAAAAAGTATTTCATGTGATGTAAATGAATGGTAATTTTCTGACTTTAAAAGAGAGCTGTGCCAGTACATTTCAGCGGTCTGGACCCAATTCTGCAAATATGGAGACGCTTTCAATTTGCTCTGCCTGCCTTCCCGCCTTAGATGGCTGCGATTGCAGCGAAATTAATCCATTTAAAAATCTGCGGCTTAAACTTAAGGATTTTCAGTCCCCCCCCCCCCCCTTCTCTCTCTCTCTCTTTTTTTTTTTTCTTAGAATATCAATAAGTTCCAATTGAAGAGCGGATTCTTTTGCAATTCAGGCATGTGCCGGCGATAACGGGCGAGTTGGCATGAAGAGAGGCAGAGATGGATTAATTATGCAGAGAACATGGAAATTCTGCTTATCATCGGCTAGCAAAGGAGCCCGGCTCACATAATCAGCAAACGAAGGGAGAGGAAAAAATAACAATGCAATGGCACCTTCCAGCCCATCATCAGGATTTTTTCTACCCCCCCTTGTAATTAAAAAATAACATACACTTATAGCCCTATCTCCTGTGCAGGCAAAGAGTGGTTGTCCACAAAATAATTGCACTGGGATATTAGAGCTGGCAACACGGGCTGTCCATTCCTGCTTGCTTTCCCTCACCCTCTCTTTCTCTTTTGGCCTCTCAAGGCACTTTGCTTCTGAACTCAGTCCAAATCAGACGGATGTCTCAGGTGACATTCTAGCTCACTTTCCAAAAATCCCAAATAGTTACCTTATCATGATCCAAGCAAACATATATACATATATGACAAATATTTGAAAGTCTGACTCTGGGGGGAAGGCTTGGAAATGATCACCTGTGGACTATCTGGTCAATTTTATTTTTATTTTTGATGAAATCCATCCAAATAGCCTTCGTTTTGCAAAGTGACTGGATTAAAACGGTGGGCTGTGCAATGGCTATGTTAATCTTCTCAAACGATTTTACTTACTTACAACTTTTTGTTTCTTTTTTTTCCCTCTTTCCCAGTTTATTTTATAAATTCAAGTATATATAGTTAATGACTGCAATGTTTGTGCCTCAAATCAGAATTCACAATTCTGTATCTGTACTCTAAATCTGACAGCTTAATGCTTTGTATTTCTCTAAATGCCAAGAGATGACAATGACCCTAGTTTATTGCCTTAAAGAAAATAAAATTTAACCTCACACTTGTATCCATGTGTTTTCCAATTCTGAAAATTAGCATGCAAACACGAACGTTGAATAATGACACTCCTGACTGAACGCCATCGAAGTAGGTTTTTCTGCTTTGATCGTCACCCAAATAATTTGACCTAATTACAGATAAGTCCCAAGAATCTCTGGCCATGAGAGAGGCCATCTTTCCCTGCAAAAATTATTGGTGGGCAAGAGAAACAGAAAGATGAAAATAAACCGAGAAGGACAAAAATTATGGAACATATGAAGGTAAGATGTTGTTTCAAACTGCAGTAAGCTGGAGTTAGAAAGCTGGCAGACTCTGGAAATATAATTTATTCATAGAGTTCCACCAAAGCAGGGGACCAGTGTGGGGCGCAGTTTACATGCTCGTGGGAATGCTTTAAGTGACAATGAGGGTAATGGACTGATTTTTTAAACTAATTATCTCCATGTCTATGCATATAGATGCACAAACTCTAGGATGTATGAGTATTATGGAAAACCAAGACTGAGTGAAGGGATCAAGTTAATGTTTGGAGACATTTATGATTATTGATTTTGTTAGTTACTAAGAGAGCAAAAAGAAAGTAAAATAAGAATAAAAACCACGTTCAAGTGGAGGAGCAGGTTTTCGGATGAAGAAAAGTAGAGAAGAGAAAGAATCCTAATAGAGAATAAAGATTATGGTATAAAGAAAATTAGAATTGTGATAGTAGAAATTATGAATATTTTATGTCTAGATATTTTGTAAATGTAGAAATACAAGACACAATTCATATGAATTAAATATATAAATAGAAGTTCACTCTAGTGTGTAGCCTTAAACCAAGAAATGTCCAAATGCATAAATTAGAGACCACAGATTGTGTGGAGCAGGATACAAGTTACCACGGATTTTGGAGCGTAGTCACATGGAATAGGGGAATACAACTGGGATAATTCGTCTGCCCATTACCACTGAATGCCTACCTTCCTACAGTTCAGTCCCCTCAAACTCATTTAGTATCACTCTGACTCAGCTTAAGCTTTTCATGGTATAACAAAACCTACCTCTTAGAAATTCCTGGATAAAAGACTGTGTAAATAATGAGCAGCAGTGAGCAAATCTTGCTGGGGCCAATTATCAGACCAAATCTGATTATTTTGGATATTAGAACAGGAGACAAATTCATGGCTAGCAAAGGTGATTATTAAGTATTATGGATATGAACTTACACATTCTCTGCAAAATATACTGGACTTTGGGGGCTAGTTTAACTCAGTCAGAGTTTAAAAAACTGTCTTCTTGAAGCTTACCAGAGGGGCAGAGAGTCATCTCAAATAATATCCAGAAGTAGTGGTCTTTTAGATGTTGTTTTTGGTGGTCTAGTGTTTCCTAGACTGACTTGATGGACATGAGTTTGAGCAAGCTCCGAGAGCTGGTGATGGACAGGGAAGCCTGGTGTGCTGCAGTCCATGGGTTGCAAAGAGTTGGACCTGACTGAGGGACTGAGCTGAACTGAGTGTTTCCTAACCCTTGCTGCTAGTTAGAATCCCTTGGGGAGCTTTGAAAGAATACTTATGCCTGAGCCCCACCTGATACCCAAATGCCGGCTATGGGACCTGAATAAAGATATCCATCTGTGTATTATATTGTATTATTATATACATATGTAAATGCACATGTTTTTTAACTTCCCAGGTGATGCTAATGCACAGGCAGAGCTGAGGACCAGTTGTTTCTTGGCCTCATTCACTGCTCTCCATTAAAATCCATTTAAAATCCAAAACACCATCAAAGGCCATGCACTGTGTGCTTAGTCGCCCAGTCGTGTCCGACTCTGCAACCCCATGGACTGTAGCCCCCCAGGCTCCCCTGTCCAAGGGGATTCTCCAGGCAAGAATACGGGAGTGGGTTGCCATGGCCAAGGCTGCCATTAAAACAAACTAGACTGTGAACTCCTTGAGCTGAGTGACTACTCTGCTTATTATCTGAGTCATCCCCAGCACCCAGCCTGGTGCCTGTTACAGAGTAGGTTCTCAAAAATAATTTTGACAGAAGAATAAAGCAAACAGGAGCAAAAAAGACAGAGGGCTCTCTGCCTCCCTTTAATCCCAACCACCTCCCCTGCTCCTCATTCTACCCCACAAATCTTGACAGTTTGGAAGCTTTCTTGAGGTTTTCTGAAAGCCTGCGCTTGGAACTTCATAGAAGCAGCATATTTCTATAATCTTTTCTACTTCCTGAAAACATGTCTTAACATCTTTTACAAGAGAAGGTAGATAATAGAATTCTCAGTAACCGTAACTGTAAATGGATTTGCAATCTACCCATGATTAAAATTATTTTCATCATGAAGTAGAATTCTCATTATTGTTGCAATTTTAATATTATCAACTCCAAAGTGTCTTGGTGATTGATAATATAGACAGCGAAACCCTATATTATAGTAATTAAATTTAAAATGAATCAGCCATCCTTATATGTCTCAGTACAGTACCTGATTATTTGAAAACAATTATCTTCGCATGTCACCTAATGCCACACAGTACTTGGAGCTGCTTCGAGAAATTTTTCGCAGTCAAAAACTTGCTGCAGAGTGGAAAACCACAAAGACTGTGTCATGAGTGCTCCGAAGAGTATTTTTTCCATTAAAATACATGACTGTTGCAAAAGTGGGCTATAACCCAGGAGGAATGCAGGCCTGAATTAGGAAACCTTTGAACAAAACCTTCAGGCTGAAATATGCATTCATCACGGGTTAAGTCTCACTGACTTTAAAGGAAATCCTTTCTCCAGTAAACCCCAGAAATCATGGGCCCAAGAGCAGCAGTCTGATTTTGTGGATGAGGTTTTACTTTTCTGATCAGAGCCAGGCTGTAATGGATAATGCTTTCTTCATTGTATAGACTGTCCTTCAAAGGAAAAGTCTCTTTATGAATTAAGTTAAATATTACTACATTTCCCAATGTTTTCTCTTATTTCCTGAGTTGAGATCTGTACAGGACCATGCATTGCTTCACTGCAGGATGGGGCACGCTACTCTGCTTCTCTTAATCTTACACTTTTTGAAATTCTTTTCAATAACAAGCCTCCCCTTACCAGATGCTCCGTCTCGACACCCTCCTCATACACATTTTTGGAGAAAAACTAAATACAGAAAAATTCTTCCATACTTGGTTCATTTGCAGATTTCACCAGGCTTGCAAAAAGCACACCTGTTGTGCTGTCTGGATTTCTTTTTCTGATCATAGGCTTCTGACAAAGAGGAGGGGGGGAAAGAAAGATTTTTATCAAACGCTCTTCACCGGACAATGAATTTTCTTCACCATTTGAATGTATCTGTGGAATGCCTGAGTGATTCATTACAGCAGATTCTGAAGTATGACAATGGGCCGCAGAAATGACTGATGGTATCTTTTTCCTGATTTCATTTCCCTGATCCTCTTCATCCCTTGGCCTGTGTACCTCGATTAATTAGAAACCAGGGATTTTCACTCATCAGCTGATGGGTTTCATGCTCCACTCTGTCACAAATCTGCTGCCTGCACTATCTCTCTTACAGCCAGTGGCTGCTTTAAAAACTTTCCCTTCTTCTTCTTTTTTTTTTTTTCCTTTTTTGAAGCAGTGCTTTGTGACTACAGGTTTAGGTCTTTTAAAGATTCAGACATATTTTTTCAAAAAGAGATTAAAAATTAAAGTAAAGAAGATTCAAAATCTCTGATTAAGTTAATCCCTATCCAAATGATACTTGTCCAGAAATGAACTTTTTGAAGAGATAATAATATAAGTGTTTCATAGTGTTCAGCTTTCTAAGTTCTTTTTCCAAGATATAATAATTAAAGTATTATGTAAAGACTGAAAATAGTTATAAATATGATTTTTGTGTGTGAGCACAAAAGCACGTATGTTCATTTCTCATGCATTTTATACTATATTTTTAAACTCTAATGCATTCAAATTCCAGTTGAATAACCCATTTTATAATAGCATCCTGAAATAAATCATTGAACCATTATTGTTTCTGGAGGAAATATTTTATAATTGAAATATGCTCCCCCTTAGGGTATATACCAAATTAAATCACATGATGATATAATCCCCAAGGAAGTAAATCATAATTAAATAGTGTTTAAAATGCAGGATAGTTTAGAGTAAAATTCTCCCTTGGAAATCTAAAATAATTCTTGATTCTAAGGTAAAAATCACACAAATTATTTTCACCAAAGTAAAGTAACAGCTACCTACTACTGAAAGATTATTTACAAGAGTGTTTTTCTCCATATTAATTTATCTAACATCAACTTTGAACTGGTCCCAGAATTAAAAGCACAGCCATCCATTTTTAAATGCCAGACCTATCAGACTTGGAGGAACAAAGTGATGAGAAGTAGTGTATATTTTCCCAGTTTTGCTTATAGTAGAAGAAGAGAAGCTTTAAAGATTTCATCCTATAAGTCATGTTGTTCCAATTTTGAAAGTCATAAGAAAAGGAAACAATAGGCGTTTGGGGAGGAGTAGCTACTTCCTGCCATCTGAGGATTCTCGTTCTTGTTTCCATTGTTGTTGTTCAGTCACTAAGTTGTCTTCGACTCTGTGACCCCATGAACTGCAGCATGCCAGGCTTCCCTGTCCTTCACTATCTCCCTGAGTTTGCTCAAACTCATGTCCTTTGAGTCAGTGATGCCACCCAACCATTTCATCCTCTGTTGCCCCCTTCTCCTCTTGCCCTCAATCTTGTTTCCATACTTGTCAAGAAAGAGGCATATACCTGAAAAAACTCCTTAGAATGACCAACCAAAGTCCTGGTCAGAACTGAAGCTAAGTCTTCTCTATCATGACTGTTCTAAAGAAAACCAATATATACTGTACGTAGCAATTTTTAAAAATTTTCAACTGAGCAAAAAGCAAACAGGGCCGCAGGAAAAGCAATGTGCTTCTGTTCCAGAAATATAAGAAGGGATATGCCCAACTATGCTATTAAATCTCTGTGGCACATTTGCTTTTATATATTAAAACCCAAATTATGAAAGATGTTGGTTACATAGTCTGTAACCACAGTATTGAATTTTGTTCCAGATATAAAGCTAAACTTTTCTTGTTGTTGAACTGGTCTATCTCAGACTTAAGATTTGAAGCAAAGTGGATTTCATAGGATTCGTATCAATTTCTTTTGCTGTTGTATTTTTTAAAGCTTTAGTAACGTTGAAAATGGACACAAGAGATAGGTCAGGAAAATACACCTTGAGCTTACACAGACGTGAAGGGAAATCCATTACTTTTTGGAGTTATTGAAACTTCTTGTTAAATCATACTTGGCTTTGAGGGAAAAAAAGAACCATAACAAATTTCAATTACCACCCCCCTGCCCCAACAAATTGGGAAATGGGTCAAGAAAAAAATATTGCTTTATTTTAAATAGTTTCTGTTTTTGAAAATTAATATTTTCAATTTAGAGTTTTACCTGTTACTTTTACCTCTCCTTTGAAATGGGCCAAATCATTATCATTACGCTAGCTGGGCTTAAAATGCCGCCTACATAGTAACTTTTCTTTAGCAGTAATGCAAAAGAGCTATGGAACAGTTGGAGAGTATTTTATTTTAACAACAACACAAGTGTGCTGATAATCTGGAGTATCAGGCCCATCTGTAAATTTCCCTAATTTGCTATGTCTTTCCCTACAACTACCAATATTGTGATAATGCCACATGCTCATAAGTACCTGTGAGTGCCAGGCACAGGGAATAGCACTCAAGAACAGACTTAGTTTCAGACATAGGCCTGTAAGTCTGTGGACTGGGGCACTGCCTCTGATTGACCCGTGGCTTAACTACGTCATAGAAGTTACTTGTGACTGGCCAGGAAGGTCACCCATTTACATCATGGATAGCTAATCAGATTAACTATAATCTATTTATTTCTTTCCCTGAAATTTGCTTCCAAATATATTTTTTCAAAAGAACTTAATAGACTAACATTTGCTATCTGATTGGCTAACTCCATGATACCAAGCCTGGAAGATTTTCTTTTCTTTTAACATAGCAATTTGTGTGTGTGTGTGTGTGTGTGTGTTAGTTGCTCAGTCATGTCCAACTCTTTGTGACCACATGAACCATAGCCCACAAGGCTTCTCTGTCCATGGAATTCTCTAGGCAAGAATACTGGAGTAGGTAGCCATTTTAGAGATGAAGAAATGGAAATATTATTTAAATAACTGCAGTGAATGATTTTACCAGAATTTGTTGACTAATGTGCAAATGCATGCATGCTCAGACCCTTCAACCCTATGGATTGTAGCTTGCCAGGCTCCTCTGTCCATGAAGTTTTTCAGTTAAGAATACTAGAGTGTGTTGCCATTTCATCCTCCAGGGGATCTTCCCATCCCAGGGACTGAACCCCCATCTTTGCATTGCCTGCCTTGGCAGGCTGGTTTTTTACCACTGAGCCACCAGGAAAGCCCAGTTGACTAATAAGCAAATGTAAGTTAAAACCAGAGCTTGCATCTCATGGTAATTTCTGATCAAAATATGAAGGCTTTGCAATTAAGTATTCCAGTGCACTATCAACCCTAAGCATTTTAATAACTATTTGCCTTATTCTTTCAAGACCTCTTAAGGTGACTGAATAGGAATGTAGGGTGTAGATACTGTGTTAAAAACACTCAGATATTAGCACATATGGAGCCTTGGCCCAGTGGAGGAGAGTCTACATCTTTGTTACTTTCCTGGACTGTGCAGTTCACACAGGAAGTAAGTCCTAAATGCAAAAATGAACAAATACAGTGAGTGTATTCAGTATTGCAGCTTTGTGATAAGAACTATCAAAATTTTTGTTAAAAATTAGGTACACTATATAAGAAGTCTTAGCTGTATGTCTAAGGTAGGGATGGCGATAGTAATTCTCTACCTACGTTATCATTCTAATATTTTAGAAATGATTTTCATTATCATTCATGTTATCTTCATCACAGTGAAAAACGCTTCTACTATTAAATAAATCAGATTATATGAAACATAAGTTCTTGGTCCAGATTCTGAAGTTTCTCCCATCTAGATTTACAACATCTTTGCAGTCTTAGTTTCAAAGGTCCCAACTAAGTATCATTGGACCAAGTTATCTTGAAAACCTGAGCTAGGCTCTCATTGGTTATTCATATATTATTAGCACCTAATGCAATGTCTGATCTATTGTCTTATATTTTACTTAATCAAAATAAATTTCCTTCAAATAAGGCTGGCCTTCCTGCCATTCTATGAATGCATGTCTGTTCATTTTCAGTCATTTACTAGGAATGTGTGTCTGTCTTCATCTTGCTAACTTATTCATTCTTTTTATAAAAATTCACTTTTAATAACAATTCCTTCCCCAATCCCCATTATTTTTCTACTTTTTAATCATTCATTCACCCAAACATATATTTGTCAACTATTTATCCTCTGCCAGTCCAAGTTCAAATTCAATATTAGATATTAGTTCCACACTTGAGCTTATGTTTATTTGACCCAATGTAATACTTTAATCATAGTTTATTGTCTTGACTACTATTATTCAATATATATTGGTTTTCATCTGATGAATAGATTATAAAGAACCTCAAGTTAGGGAACAGGGCCCTGGTTTTATTTACCAAGCAGCTCTGCCAACTTAACTCACTATTGAATAAAGGAAATGTTCAATAAGCTTGTTTATTGATTGAATTATCTTGTACATTCTAGGGACATATTTAGAAGTTTATCACATTTCAAAAACAACTTCAAATTTAGACACTTATTTGACCCTCCTATTAATGTCCATATTTACTTTCATGTTTCTCTGCTAGTTTCACTAACTTTGAGATTCGGAATCTTGCCAGCATCTGGATTTCCCACCTTTGGTAACCCTCATTAATCGTTATGATCATGATCCCACCATTTACTAAAAGCACCCAAATTACACCACAATTATTAGGAACAGTAATCGGAAACTGGAGTTTCTCAGTTTGTCTCCCTTCATTTGCAAGTCCTTAACACCTTAAACATGCAATTACTTTCAGGGTAGCAGCAACAAAAGATCAAATAATAAAAGAAGAAATGTGCAGGTGATCAGAGAGGAATATTTGTATTTCTAGACTCAGATTCAGACCTTAGATAAAGGTCTATGGGAAAGATGCTGCTACCATCCCAGCCTGTGCTGCCCATTCTCCCCAAAGTTGAAGCCTTTTTGGAGACCACCTTTGTCCTGACACTGGCAGTCAAGGATGCAACAGAGATATGAGAAGGTGGGTACCGTATGAAAGAGCCCAGCGGTGATGAAAGGCCTGATGCATACTTGCTTTCCTTTTCCTTCATTCTAGCCAGTGGCTAGTGACTGCTGCAGCCCTTATTTACTTTCGTAATGTTTTCAAAGGTGTCAATGGGTTAGGGGCAGACTTTCAGAAAGAGGACTCCAGTATTTAAGTCTGGTGCTCCTAATTCTGGTCAGGATTGGTTCTGGGAAATGGAGGCAATCGGCAAGTAATCTCAATCATGATTAGCTTCAAACAGAAGCTAAAATCTAGCCTAAGTTTGCACTGAATTTTTTTTTTCTGCCAAGTTAGAACATTATTTTTTTTCCTAAGTTCAGCAATTTCTTTTATCTTAAGAAAGGTTCAATTGTGGAAAAATCACAGCCAAGTAAGGGAGAAGGTGACTTTTAGAGGTAAGAGAAATGGTTGGGGGAGTTGTAAGAGGCACTCAAGATCAAAGAATTTGAACACAACAGACGTCATGTCTGTTAGGTAACATCTCCATATTCACATTTATTTCAAGTGAATTAAATTAGCTTGCTTGACAAAATGTATGATCTTCCAGTGTTCACCAGAGTACCATGAAATGTGAAGATTTCTCTTCTAATGTAAGAACTATAGTATGTTATTTATTGAGGATAGTGTTAGGATTATTAAGCTTTTATTCAATCAATTTTTATTATGAGATTTTACGACTCATGATAAAATATTTAAATGGCAAAAATAAACATAAACATGGTCTTCCTCATTTGGTCAGTACCATTTATAAGAATGCCAAAAGCATCTTTTTGTATGTAGTTTTAGAAACATTCTTTGCATATGCAAGTGTATATATAAGTTCGTATTTTTCTTACACAAATGGAATCATGACATCCTCAAAGTTTTGCAATTTGGCTTTTGAGAAAATATGTCTTAAATTTCTTTCTTTGTAAGTATATATAGGGCTATAGATCTACATTAAATTACCTATTAGGCTGCATAATATTCCACTTGATGTATACTGTATTACAATGAACATGCATTATCATATTATCTATGTCCACTTATGTGAGTAAGCCTGTAGGATACATTTTTAAAAGTGAAATTTCTAGGCCAAAAGGACACAGACTGTTATTCAAGGGTGCCTTAACAATAAATGACATTTGGGGGGGGTGTATCTATTTCTTTTTATATAATAAAAAGACAAAATATATTATTTTGTAATATGTATAAATATGTTAATTCTTTTAAAGGTATTCATTTTATCTATATTATTAAACCAGGTAGTACCATAGTAAAGTAACCGCTATAATATCCCACCTAAGATAGCATTCAAAATATATGTTTTGAATTCCATCTTTTGAATTATTCTCTATTTTGAATTATTCTCTATTCCATCAGAGAATAATGGAGGGGAAAAATAGAACCACTAGTAAAATAACCATCTCCTCTTGAGAACACAAATTATTTGCAGTGGAAAGTGATATTCAGCTTTGAAGGTTAATGCTCTCTTTCAGTCAGAGGAAGACAACTGTCTTTACTATTTTAAAGTATATAAAAGCTTCTCTTTCTAGCTATCTCTCCTAAGGGATGGATATGAGGTCAAATCCAAGATACAACAAGGAAGACGTCTTATTGTGGAAAAACAAAGTTAGAAGCCAGTCCTGAGTGAAGAGGCAGTGGGAGTCAAGGTACCTTGGGTGATTAAGCTGAATCCCTTGTCAAGAGTGGGGTTTATAAGTTCCTAGATTTGGCTTCAGTCAACCAGGAGGAAGTAGTCCCAGCTCTGTTGCAAGAAAAGGTTCTGTCCTTGATTGAGTCATAGAAGTGGTGTGAAAAAAGGTAGTCACTCAGTTGTGTCTGACTCTTTGTGATCCCATGGACTGTAGTCCGTCAGGCTCCTCTGTCCCTGGGATTTTGCAGGCAAGAATAGTGGACTGGGTAGCCATTCCCTTCTTCAGAGGACCTTCTTGACCCAGGAATCGAATCTCAATCTCCTGCATTGCAGGCAGATTCTTTACCATCTGAGCCACCAGGGAAGCCCTTATAAATGTGGCCCTTGGTAAAGAGGGCTTCCTTATTTTCCCTTAGCATGGAAAAGATGGTGCTATCATCTTGGGAGGGCAGGGAGAGAGGTATAAGAAAACTTGCCTTGATATTGTACACTAGAAGGGACCTTGGCAGTGGTGACAATAACCTGAAGTAGAAGCATCCAAAACCAGGAAGAAAGGACTCTTCATATGAACGTGCACTCCTGTGATCCCCAGCTGGGCTAGGGGCTGTGCACTTGGCAGTGATAGCAGCAAGGAGAGATCCTGGGCTTCAGCGACTTGCTAGGAGTAGAATGTCCTAGGATACTGGGAGCCAGCCTTGTGTAAAGAGGGAATCAAGTGGCCATCTTGCTTGAAGTTTATCTTAGAGGGTATGCTACTGTGAGGCTTCCCCAGGTAGCTCAGTGGTAAATAACCCGCCTGCCAATGCAAGAGACTTGAGTTTGATCCCTGAGTTGGGAAGATCCCCTGGAGAAGGAAATGCAGCCTACTCCAGTATTCTTGCCTGCAACATTCCTTGGACAGAGGAGCCTGTTGGGCTACAGTCCATGGGGTCAGAAAAGAGTCAGACATGACTTAGCAACTAAACAATAAAATGCTACTGTGAGTGCCTCATCTAGCATTTGCACTGCTGGGGAGACACTGTTGGTTTCATTGTCTTTGGTGAAAAATTACATATAGGTTTCTCTGTCTAGACTGGTGGGTTGGAAATATTTGATATGTACTACATTACTTATATTTATTACACTATCCTGAAACATCTTTGTCAACCATGGTTTTAAAAATTTCACATATGAAAAATCCAAACTCTTTATATGCAGTGGTTCAAGTGTTTGTTCTTAAGCAAGAGAACACAAACAATACTGTCAGCCTTTTCTCTTCCCAGTACATTATATGGGGAAAGAGAACTCTTTTTAAGTAAAAGAAAACCTGTTGCTATGGCCAGAAGCCTAGGTCCAGGAAAATTTGTCTTTCTGTGTACATTCATTTATAAAGGACGGATTGAGGCTTGTGAAAATAAAAGAAGGGCAAATAAGATGTCAAAAAAGCATTTAATATTACACAAAATTAAGTCCATCATTAAGGGACAAAACTTGCCACTAGTGAAAATGGGCAGTCTGGTTCAGAATGATTGATTAGTAATAATAAAAATATATCGCTACAATGAATTTTCACAATTTTTTTCCTCTCTCAGCAGAATTAGTTTTGTTTTGTTTTTCATTTTGGGTGTTTTACTATTCTACTTCTTGGGATTTACTTTTTATGATCATAGACTTTTAGAAACTAGCGCCTTAGTGAGTTTGAGATCTCTGACTTTTTGCTTTACCTTGCTTCTTCTTTCTGTTTTAAATTTCTTAGTCTAAGTAGGTTCACACAGCCCTCCAATCAACCAGCAATAGGTTCAAATATAATTATGAAAAATTCAGGGGCTGGAAACCCTGCCTAGCAATTGACTTTGAAAGAGACTTAAAGCTTCTTACAGAATCAAGCCCATTGTAATGGAGCATGTACTGTAATACCAACTCCATAATTGTCCACTTCAATGCAGAATTGCAAGAACTTGCTTTTAATAAAAATGTGTTTTTTCTCATTATACCAAAACTTCCTTGATAATCAGTCTTCCACCTTACACAGTATTGCGGAGAAATTCCAGTCATTACTCTGTAGAGTTTTCATCTCACCCAGGTAAATCATAGCTTTCTGCATTTCAGCATTTAACTCTTCATAAAGGCAAAGACTACTGGATCTCCAGACGGATAGCTATACAAACATTTCCCTGCCAGAAAGAGGCCTTATCATCATTGACTGTGAATAGACAAATCTCCCTCCCACTCCCACTTTTGAAAGCATGTAAACTCTGTCTTTATTTAAATATGTTGTCATTTGAATGGCATGCCAAATCTAAAGTGATAGAAAAAAATTCCAAATTATTCCATTGGTTCTTTGTATTGTTACCTCCTTCGTGTTCAGAGGCTGCAAAGCACCTTTCTTATACAAACAGATTTTTCTCTTTGTCTACCTAATAGTCCGTAGTTTACTCTTTTTTTCCCTTCCAAATTAGTTGTTAATGGAACACTTCCAGAGTCTCCAAAATTTTAGAATCTCTATCTATACATTGTCCTTTTCTTTTTGAGTATAGAGATGTGCTTGTTAAAGGAGGCTTTCATAAGGGGATGGGACAAGGTTTGGGGGGAGGTCCCTTGGGGATCTTGTTTTGTATCTTTCTATGTATAGTGGAAATGAATGAGAAAGGAGATTTGTACTCACAAGATGAAAAATTTTACCTTTCATTTTTTTTAAACCTGTTCTCTAGGTGCTTGTTCACAGAAAGTGAAACACCTGGAATTCGTGTAATAAAGTATCTTTCTCGAAGGCCATCTTAGAAGGTAAGCCACTACGAGGGCCTCGAGGACCTCGCTATAATACAATTGCGGTTATAACACAGCCCTGTGCTCACATGTCTCTGCTTGGTTGACTGTCTGGGCCCCATACTGGGATCTGTCAACAACATCCCTGAGGATCTGAGCCAACTATAATTTCGTATAGTAAGGCTGCAGAGAAACAGAACATTTTCTTTGCGTGCACTGTGTAGAAAATATCAGCTTGTTTTCTTTAACTGTTCTATTTATTTCACAGTCAGTCTCAGAAAGTGGGCTGGCTTCTTGCTACTCCCACATAATATAAGAGCTTGTTTCCAATGAGCAGAGAAAATTGACTAAGATCCATGGTTAGTTGACAGATGGATTCTGTCTCATTGCCAGAGACATGAAATTACAGGTGACACTTGATATATGATAATAAAAGAGTCCCCATCCAGGAATCAGCCCTTGGCCTTTATTTTTGTGATGTCATCAGCATGCAGGTGGCTTACCTGAGATTCTGAATAAAATACTGAGCATTGTCCGGATCTCCATGGACAACTTTTATCTTCTCATCTGTGTGATCTCCTGTTTGATGAGTTTGGACTACAGCCATTTTCAGCTCTGTCTTGGTTTACAAAAAGTTATCAGAAGGTTGTCTGTGGTCCTGTTTATCGTGCTCTGTCTTTTGTCTTCAAAAAATGGGAAGCCAGTAAGACAGTTCAATTATATCATTAAAGATAATAGCCATACCCATAGAACTAAATGTATGTGTTTTATAAAAATAAAATCCGTAAGAAATACGAGGTGTAAAGAACACTCACATAATATCAATCTGGATTTGGATTATTCATTGTGCTCAGATGACAAACTCCTGGTTTATTTTATAGGCTTATTTCCTACAATTTGGTGGCATATTAAAAATACACCTGGGGAAGTGGTGCTTTTCCTTCAGCATCTGGGAAATAGGGCTGTTAAAATGTTGTTTATTTCCACTCAGTTCAGCTACTACCTCTTTTTAAAAAATACAAGAAGTTCATTTAACTTGAGATCTCATAATAAAACAATAAGCACACATATACACACACATACAAAAATTAATTAAGAAATAAACTCTACCTCCCATAATAGAGTTATGACATGAATCGTTAACAATTTGCTGAACAACTGTACTCTCGTAATGTAAAATAACTGGCACTGCTCGGAGCACCCACAGTACCACAGGTGCTGCGTGTCAGGGACCAGTAGCTGGTTTAAAGCTCATGAATGCTAGCAAGTGGGCTTGTTACTACCAATTCATCAATAAGGAAAGGGAGGTGCAGAAGCAATGTAAGGTACTCAAGTTTGCACAACTGTAAATAGAAGATCAAAATTAAGATCAAGCTTCACTGATTTCAAAGCAATGTTCCTAACATCACTATATTATACTGCTCATAAATGCTATGTAGGTAGAAGAAGAGTGGATTGAAGATGTTATGTTATAATCCCTCTTCACTAAGATATGAGTGAATCCCTAGTCAGAGGCATTAAAGAAATATGTGGTCACAGTCCCTTTCTTCCATTATCATCCATAATATTATTATCCACTTTTTGTCTTCTGTGCCCCACGCCCGTCCATATCCTACACGGATTGGGTCAATTCCTTTCATCAGTGCTGATTTGCAGATGGCCAAGAAGTTAGCCCTCCCTGATAATTGCTCAAAATTTATATATATTTAGAAATGTATCATTAAATTATTTATGTAGTGATAATTACATTGTTTGTTGTTTTAGAGTTTTGTTTTATTTTGTTTTCTGGGCATATTACTTAATATGTTGGTATGAATTTTGGAATTTAAAGCATTTCATTACTCCTAAGTATGACTTTTGTAAAACTGCTTGTTATAAGTATGCTTGTGTATATGTGTGTGGGCGGATGTTTCTGTGTATGGAGGGATTTTTTTTAATTTGCAGGATGTACTATAAACCACTTTGGCAAAAAAAAAAAAAAACTTTCTGGATTGAGCATTGTAGCAGAAAATGTTTACTAACCTAAAAGTAATTCTTCTTGCTTCATATTATTAAACATCTTACTTGGTTAAACAATTTATTTTAAGTATTACTAATTTCATACATACAGAGACATAACTAAACATATACATAAAATGAAAATGTGTAGAAAATTTTTTCTATATTAAATTTAATGTCTTCCTAGCTTTCCTATATTTCACATGCTAATAGTGAACACATAAGATAACTTGAACAATTTTTATTTTAAGGTTACAAAATGATACATTATTTGAAATAATATTGAGAACTTGAAATGTCTTTTTGTCAATTTGTCATGCCAGCACTTGGTACAATCATGACATGGTGCCCAGCACTCTGACACATTTTTTATTTGGTTATATATTTGTATAAATAGCAATGAATTTGGAAAATTCAGTAATGAGAAAAATTCAAAAGATTTTTTCAGATTTTTCTAGAAGAGAGTAAACAGCAATGTTTACTAAGATGATAAAGACAATGAGAATAATCCACCAATCATATGAAGCAGTGTCTTAATTATAGCATTTTTTACTTCACTAGGAGCAATATGCTACTGCATTTTATTTGTAGTCTCAATGAGACCATTCATGCTTAATAAATCTGGCACAAATTAGAGATATTGAATGTAATGTAAGAATTGTAGTTTCCTATAATTGTCCCATAGTGGATTTAAGGATATATACAAATAGAAATAGAAAATTCCCAAATGAGTTTTTAGTACATCCACATACCAAATAGCTTCATTATCCTCCATCTTCAAAATCAAGCTTTTTGCTTATTGTAATGTCCTTTTAGTCTCAACTCTAACTTGAGCCCATAAGAGAAGCTCTTGGAGATATGGGAAATGAGGCATGAAATGTATGAATCCAATGGTACAGCAGTAAATAATCTGCAAGTGAACCATACCGTCTATTGTAAGGAAATCCAAATTTCTGAAAAAAACAAATAAATACTAGCACTGAACTTAGATATCTCCAAACATGTAGGGGAGGAGTTATTTCATTGAGAGAAAAATTATGGTGATGTGTGGTTGTGAAAAAAGAGATGAAAAGTGTTCCCGTAGATGAAAGAAGTTAAAAATGGAAAATCTAATTAAAACTTCTGTACACAAATAGGTCATCCTTGCCACAGGGACATGATAAATATCTTTACAACTATAACCAGTGGGTTCTCATCAGAAATAGAAACTCTTCTATAGTGCCTGCTGAAATGAAGCATGTTGTGTGTTGGCTAAGCATGAGATCTGATTTCCTTTCTAAGTGGAACACATTATATCACTTCCTAATGATTTTTCTTGTCAGTTTGGTAAGTCATGCAATAGTCCCCTAAATAAAAATTATTACATTTCCCACTGACTACCTTGATTCTGATTCAACACAACACTAAGAAACAACTAAGCTCATCAGTTCAGGTCAGTTCAGTTCAGTCGCTCAGTCGTTTCCGACTCTTCGCAACCCCATGAATCCAGCACACCAGGCCTCCCTGTCCATCACCAACTCCCGGAGTTCCCCCATACCCACGTCCATCGAGTCAGTGACGCCATCCAGCCATTTCATCCTCATAAATGAGGCTTAACCACAGACACATCCTTTAGATCTATCATATACACTGTAAGGAGATCCAACCAGTCCATTCTGAAGGAGATCAGCCCTGGGATTTCTTTGGAAGGAATGATGCTAAAGCTGAAACTCCAGTACTTTGGCCACCTCATGCAAAGAGTTGACTCATTGGAAAAGACTCTAATGCTGGGAGGGATTGGGGGCAAGAGGAGAAGGGGATGACAGAAGATGAGATGGCTGGATGGCATCACTGACTCGATGGACGTGAGTCTCAGTGAACTCTGGGAGCTGGTGATGGACAGGGAGGCCTGGCGTGCTGCGATTCATGGGGTCACAAAGAGTCGGACACGACTGAGCAACTCTTCTGATCTGATCTGATCTGATAAACTTTAGCATTATCCCCCAGTGTGAGATTTGCAAAACTGAAAATTTATCAGAATCTCTACTGTGTGGCTAGTGATTCATGCCCAAATTGTTTCAAACATTTTAACGATTAAATTTCAAATCATTAAAATGAGTGAAAGGAATAGAAATAGATAAAAGTGAATTGTACTTAATTTAGAACTTCAGCTGTTATAAATAGAGCCCCAACTTAAAAGTTTAATATGTGAGTTAAAAAGTAAAACACAGATGGGATGAACTACTTTAGAAAACTTAAAAACAAATATGCATACTTTTTATTAGAAAATTGAAGTCTGATTTAACACACTTTATTTTAAATTTATATTTGGTAGTAGTATCTGCTGGAGTACTGGAACTAGAAAATGAATAGTGAAATATTCCTAGAAAAAGATAAAAAGTATATTATGTGATCTTATTTTACCTTATTCATTTTACATTTGTATGGAATATGAAAATTATGCAAAAATCTTATTTTTAAATTAAAACTATATGACTCCTCCTGCCTTTTATTAATACCACCATATATCTCTGTTCTGAAGATGACTACTAAAAATCTGTATTCTCCATAAATCCATCTTAGATTATCAGAAAGTGAAAAGCTCAGTCAGGTTCAACTCTTTGCAACCTCATGGACTATCAGAAAGAGAATAATAATTTATACTGGATCCTTGAAGTCCAAGTTCTACTCCCCTTATTCTTCAACCTTCAACAACAATAACAACAAACATTTGTATTTGATTCCTTTCCAACTTGCAAATAATCAGAATATAGGGTGAATAATTTTACTGTTTATGTATGTTTCTACATAACCTTAATATTCCATTTATAAATCTTTTTTCTTTGTTTTTCTGTATCACTGGAACTTCATTCAGATTCTAAATCTTTAGAACATAGGAATCATCAGACAGTACAGTTTTAGCATCATGTAACAAAACTCCATTTGTCTAAAACACTGAACAGCTTTTGTTGTTCAGTCACTAAGTCATGTCTGACTCTGGAAACACAAAAATTAACAAGATATAGTGCCTGTCCTTAAGATGTTTACTTAATGGAACTAGGTAAAAAACTGTATATTAGCTTTCATTAAATGATACTGAATTCATAAAAATCTGAAAATCTCAGTAACTTACTGTATTTCTCACATTAACTATTGACTCTTGCGGCTATAGGTTAGCTATAGCTTTGCCCCATCTATTTTTCATTCTGGTATTGAGATTGAAGGGGAAGCCCCTGTTTAGCACATGCCATTTTTCTAACATATGAAAAGAAAAGAATGACTTCTTTGTGACATATGGAGCCTCCACCTAAATTAAAGCAAGTCACGTGGCCAAGCTTTATGTCACAAAACAAGAGAATATATATTTTCCCTAAGTTTCAGAGAACTGGGTAGGGATGAGGATCCTCTTCTAGAGTGGAGAAGAAAAAGCAAAAACATAATTTATACTGAATTAATTACAAAACCATGTGATGAATATGAAATGTTTGGATCACATAAATAGATTCATCTAAATATAACATTTGGTAGTAATAAGGGCAGGAGAAGTGATACTTGAGCTTAGACTTTCAGGTTGAGCAGGAGCTTGTCAAAGTGATAAAATGGGGAAGGTCTCCTAGACAGAGGGTAAGGATGTCTGTTTGCAAAGACATAAAGGACAGAAAGTCTGTATTGTTTGGGAAAAAGTGAGCTGCTTAGCACCGCTGTGGGATTAGATTCTCTGTGGTAATAGTGATCTCAAACTAAATGTGATCTAAGGAGCTTTGTCCTTATATCTTAAGAAATAGAGTGCCACTAGAGTTTGATTTTTAACAGAGGAATATCTGTACAAAAACAATTTGAGGAAAGTCAATTAATTTATACTCTAGGTTCTAAGATTCTCAGTATGCAAAATGGAATTTGGGAACCAAATCATATATCACATTCTTTACAGGCCTTGAGTTTTATAATTCTAAACTCTTTAAATTATGACTCAATATGATTTTCAAGGTCAAGAAAAATGTTTTAAGATTTTACTTTCAAGATTTGCACTTTTCAAATCTCAAACTTGAGGCAAAAATTATCTCTTTTCTCACATAAGTGATCCATAATAATTATTAGAAAATGACTTACAAATCCTGATGCATAGTTAGAAATCTGAAGACAGAAAACAGATTTCAGAATTATTATATTTTGAATAGTACTGAGTCATTTTTTAAACAGAAGAAGTCAGAGAAAAATCCATGTAGCATAAATTTTCTCATATTATAGACCCATGTTTTTCAGTTTTTACTGTATACACATTGAAATTTTTTTATTTTTTTCTTCTAAATAGTGAGTACCTATACCATGAGATATGTGAAATATAAGTGAAAAGATTGAATTAAATAAATTAACTCAAAACTGACTAGATTATACTGAAGTAACAATCCTCAAATATAAATATAAGTAGTTTACAATACCCAAAACTCATTTTTAGCTCATGTAAAGACCACTTCAATTCCAAGTAGCTCTCAAGAGTAGCCACATGCATGAGTTTATTCAGCATTCCAAGTAGATTTAAATTTCTGAAACCTCTTATCAACCCATTTTCTTTCACTCTCACCTTAGCAGAATGAAATATGACAAGGAAAGTGGGATATCAGGAATTAAATGCTTCTTCCCACAAGTGATATATGTAATTTCTATCAACCATCATATCTATCCAAATTTCATTGTGCAAAGAAAGTCATATGGCCTCTCCAAAATTCAAGGAAATGGGGACACAGTTTGTTCCTAGCATGATCAAAGATAGAGATGAGTAAGTTTGACGCTGGAGAGTTATAGTAATAGCTACCATCTAATATAAACTGAGCAAAAAATTAACATTTGTTTACAACATACCATGGGCCAGTACCTTTCTCATTTGTTAACTTAGTAGATGTTCACAAAAAAAACCTTATTGGTATATTGTCTCTGTTTTGCAAAAGCTGACAAATTGCATGTAACAATTACATGTACCCAAAAAACCTGTACCCAAACCTGGCCCCAAAAGATAGAAGGAATTTAACTCATGAATTTTTATTCCAAGTCCTATGTTCTTTGTACACAGTCATGTTGCCTTTGAATGTTTCCACAAACTTTTAAATAAAAGAAAGATTAATAAATATTATTCCATGTCTCTTCTTAAAAAGCCAAGAAGAAATTGCGTCTTGAGGTTATAATTTTCTTTTCTTTTCTTGAAAACAAGGATTATAAAAATTTTATATTAATGTAGTCATCTATCACAACTGATTTACATCTATCTGATTTACATGGAATTGAGGAAATCTCCCTGTTTTGCTCAAACTTTTTGAGTGTTCTGAATTTTCTCTTTCAGAAGTTATAAACATCTGACTCCCTGGTTAAAAATTCATCATTTTTTTGTGTTTCATCCCTCAATGGCCATAGGAATTAAAAATGGAGCCCAGTTCAGCATAAAATGTGAATCTAGTTACATGAGCCTTTTTTTAAGCTCAATGATAAGTAAAGAGCATTCATACCCATTGAATATCTTATCTCAGTGTTTCAATGCAGTTAGGATGATGGTCTTGCAAGAGAGATTATTCAACATGGTCTATAGATTTTATTTTTAAGTTGAAAGAGTAACCTGCAATATGGCAAGGATAATGGTTTCTATATACTCTCGAAAGCAGTCAGTAGCTCTATAAAAAGGCCATGGAATTCATTGCCCCTTTCTCGCCAAAATGACTATTATAGTTTTTTGAAACTTGAATTGACAATGGATTTAGTTTGCATATATTAATATTCACCCAAATTATCTATTTTGGATATTAAATAAATAAGTATAAGACTTGTGCATATGAACAAGTTCTTTCTGAGTTGTTGAAATTCTTGAATAAGTTCCATCAATTGTACCTCCCTTTTTCTACATGAGAATATGTCTAGGAGAGGTGAATAAGGAAAGATCATGAAAAAACCTTCTCATGCAGTAAAAATATTATTTCTTTACTTTAAAATTGTGGAAGATAATTTATATCAAATAAAAAGTTAATAAATTATTTCTAATTGTTTCATAAACATTAGTCTTCTAGATATGCTATCACTAAAGACACTAAGAAACAAAAACATTCTTGTCAAGCATTATTATTAATATTAATCATGAGATAGGTCAAAACAGATAAAGAATTTTTAGGGTGGTAAATATAAGATTTTAGCAAATTTTCAAATGGATCAGGTTTGGAGACTGTTGGCAATTCACAACTGATACATGAAATTCGAGCTTAATATTTGATGCCATGTATAGAATATATTATAGTCTATATCCTCAATGAAATTGGAGGATGAAGCTTCTTTGCAGACTGCTAACCATGGAATTAATCAATTAAAACAACACAGAGAAAAAAACATTGATTCATGAAATTTTGATATAAAACACTATTTAAGGGACATTTATGTATACTAAGAAATTTGTTAATCATTCTCCTTGAATTGTTGGGATGTATGTATTGCTTTCACCTATTGTGTATTAAGTAGTTACTAGGTATGATTTCTAATCTTCCCAACTGTGGAAATTAACTGTTACTATCGTCAGTTATAGATATAATTTAACTAAGGCTCAGAAATGTAAATTGCCACACATATGGTTTGGGTAGAGCAGAGCTTCAAACCTGCTTCTAAGTGATTCTAATGACCAAGTGTTTTCCAAAGCATCAGTCTGTAAATAGCTAAGTCGTGTGGGCCAGTGACTTTGGCTATACTTTAGAGCCTCCTATTCTTAGTTCCATTTTTCTCTCTACAAGTCTCTTGCACCTCTCTCCATTTATCTATTGTTTTTGACTCTGACCTAATTTAGGCCCTTTTTATATTTTGCTTCAAATTCTTTAATTTATTCAGTTATCAACATACATTAAGTGTTTTAACAATTTACCCTATGCCATGTACTGAGAGTGAAAAGATAATAAAGTGTTTTTCATAAATGGCCCCAAATTCTATGATACTCTTCTCATTAAGAAGCAGGGTCTATGTCACTTCTTTTTTTTTTTTTAATTTTGTTTTATTTTTAAACTTTACATAATTGTATTAGTTTTGCCAAATATCAAAATGAATCCGCCACAGGTATACATGTGTTCCCCATCCTGAACCCTTCTCCCTCCTCCCTCCCCATACCATCCCTCTGGGTCGTCCCAGTGCACCAGCCCCAAGCATCCAGTATCGTGCATCGAACCTGGACTGGCAACTCGTTTCATACATGATATTTTACAGGTTTCAATGCCATTCTCCCAAATCTTCCCACCCTCTTCTTAAATTTAGGCTCTGTAACTGCTTTATCCATAGAGGATAAAAGTAACTCTGTGCCTGTCCTAAGCTGGAGCTTAAGAAACTGGGAGCATCCATTTCTTGTCTGATGTGAGAAAGCCGCAGCCCCATAGAGAATCCATGAAACTCCTAGCTAAAGTCCTATATCAAGAGCAGCAGTCCCACAGACATGTAACTGAGAAAGCCTTAGAAATGACTCCCATCGCTGGCTCTAGTCAAGAACCACCCTGCTGGCCATAGTCTACCTCCAGAAACATTAAAGATAGTAACAGAATAATAGCTGCCGTTTTAAGCCACTAAAATTTAGGGTGGCCTGTTATGTAGCCATAAATAACTGAAACTGATGACTAAAAACCAGTGTCTTCAGTTCAGTCATTTAGTTGTATCTGATCCTTTGTGACCCCTTGGACTGCAGCACACCAGGCTTCCCTGTCTATCACCAACTCCTCTAGCAGAAAATGAAGACATGGAAATAAAAGAAGTGAAGTGGGAAGTTTTCATACATCAAAATGACCCCAGGAGAAAAACTATCATTTGTCCACAATAAATACATGGATTAGTTGATGGGTGGACATTTGAAGTAAGCATGTTTTGACCACAGTGTTGGGAAGGGGGTGCTATTTTACTGGTCCTTTTGCATTTTAGTTGAGAGGGGTCTTTCTCAGGTCCCATCCACTGCTACTAACACTGTTTTTAATACCACTTACACTCTCCTAAGTTATTTCTGTCTTATCCATTTGGTTTTCAAAGAAATTCTTACTTAGAAGAGACCTTAAAGTATCTGTTTTCTCTAGGCATTTTAATTCTCGTAGACTAGCAACGTGATGGACAGAAGGAGGAGTTGGGGAATTCTAGGAATGAGACCAGGTGCCACTGCAGAGCGGCCAGTGCCAGTGGAATTTCTCCAGATGGAGTTTTATCTGACAGCGGGGATTTGCCACGTTCTTTCAGATTGTTTTCAAAGTATCCCAATATCGATATCAAATAAATTTGAGGAAGTATTTATCATATAAAACTGTCTCATATGATATTGCTATTTTCAGAAAAAGATTTGTGCTAATGAAAAACATAGTATTATATGTTCATATGTAACTTCATAAAACTCTTAAATCAGAAGTTCAACATTTTCTTTTGTTCTCATTTCTCTGTCCCATCTGGATTGCTTTGCTGATTCAAAAATTAAAAATCACAGCATATATCAGATTAGCAACTGACTTTTCGGGCATGTCAAACAGCAGAAGTTTAGCTCCTCTAGTGAGCTCTGGGTTCTGTTTATTTTTTCATGACTGATTATTATTGTTCTAAAATATGAAAAACTGCACAAAACAGATTAAATAATAAATGTTTAATTACATTTCAAGTTAAATGTAGATCTTGAAAACATAAACAAATTGGTAATTGTAGGTTATCTCACATTCTAGCTGAAAGCATCTAGACACATATTGTATTCACGTATTCATAAAAAAGTCACATAATCTGCAAAGATGAAACTATCTAAAAATTCAAAGTAATAGTTTGTGTAATTATGTTGAATCAGAGAGGTCCTGTTACTTTGTTCATGGCTGAGGAAGAGACCTTATGTAATACTGAAATGAAACATTATTACCATCTCACGTTCTTGGAATTGGTTTAGTGATTACTTCAACATGGACATCAGTGAAAAACATTTGACATCTGGCCTAGAAAATCAGACAGTAGACCACAGAGACTTTGATTAAAAAACTTCATGTAATTTTCTCCAATCAGTAACTTGGCCTGTTCTTTTATCAGAGTGAAGGTTGCTCTCATCACCTGCAAATTTATCCTAAACCTTTAAACAAACAAGCATGAAACTTTTACATGAAAATCCCCTCCTGGAGGAATACTTATAGAGGAACTCGATGATTAGCTGTACTGATGATTTGATTTCTTCAATGTGCAACAAGCCTGGAATTCTTTGTATATATATTTTTTATTCTAGTCATGTGTATGCACATATTAACATGTGTGTGGTTAACCTTCATCTTATAAAGAATTTGGGGGAAAACTTTACACAAAGTCCTATTGCTTGCTGGGGAAAAATAAATGACAGCTTCTTTCCCATCATCTGTGTGCCAGGAACTATTCTGAAGTCAGAAATCATACAAGCCGCTAGGGTTCTGTATGTTTAACCTCCTATAGAGCAGAGCCATTCCCATTACTGAGAAGAATGAACTCTTAGCAACACAACAATAAGAGATCCTGAAATGAACTGCACTGCAGTATCGCCATGAATTAAAGTCTCCATCAGAGGCTGTGGCTCTTGGCATCAGAGAGCAAGGGCTTCGATGAAGTCGAGCAAGGAACTCTGCAGTAATGAGCCATCGGGCTGCCTTTTCTCTTTGAAGACAATTTATATGATGAAACTTGATAATTAACTTATGTCCGGCAAACTAAATCCAATATATCTGTTTTCAGGTCAGAGGCAGTAGCTATAGTCTCCCGGGATGTGCTATCCCATCTACCAGTCCCTTGGCAAGGAGGCAGTCCTTGCTAATGCAGGGTCACAGTAAATTTGCTTATCTCTTAAGAACAAGGAGGGGTGCTGTAAAATATGTATGTACTATCAAAACATTCATAATAAAATCCTAATAAAATTAGAATGTTGAAATAAAAAGAAATCATGGTCTTCAATTGTATGTCCTGAAATTTCCTTCAATAATGGCTGATATGTTATAGATGTGATGGCTATTGTGTATGTGTATATATATGTGTGTGTATATATATATGTATATATACATTTTAGCCCATGAGCACGATTGGTTTCCCAGATTCAGTTTAGAATGAAAGAAGACAGTATGATGAAGTAAAAACTAACTTCTCCCAATTTTACAGCTTTATCTCTCATGGTTTACAAATTGCCATTACACTGTTATACCCTGGAGAATATGAAATCTACTCAATGATTAGAGACACAGCCCCCAAAAAGCATTTTCTTCTTGATACTACCTGAAATAGCAATGTGAAAAAAAACATAGAAGGTGAAAAAAGGAAACACTTGGATCATTTTTCAAAATGTCAATGTTTTATTTAAACCTGCCTGGGGCTGATCTTTGCACTCAATCCATGTACATGGCATGGTATTGGAATTACAACTCTCGGATGGAAAGAAATAAGAAGTACAAGGCAGATTTTGCATCACAAGTTGTGACTGTTTCTTGATACAGGCTTACAACAATCATTGATTGGTCCATTGGCCTATGTCCTCATGAAATCAGATTGCATTTTTGGAAATCAGGCAGAGAAATAAAATCTGCTCTCAGAGATGAATATCTATTGGGAAACACTTTCATTATGTGACTACTACAAGTGGTATTCTGCTGGAAAAAAGTGATTTGTTCCATGGAAAAATGCATCTAGAGGAAATTGATATTTAGCTACTCATATCAGACATGCTTATAAAAAAAGAGAGATTCTAGGTTTTTATCTTTTAAAAACATTATAGTATTAATCTTTCTAGATACATTTATTTGTAAAATGATAGACTATAGGAAGCATAAAACTATGTCTCACAATTTCTGCCTTTTAAATATAAAATTCATTGCAGATAAATTATTTAACCCCTTTTTTAAAAATTTCACCTTAACCCGTTTATACCTTCCTACGTGCTCAGTCACTCAGTTGTGTTTGACTCTTTGTGACCCCATGGACTTTAGCCCACCAGGCTCCTCTATCCATGGGATGTTCAAGGCAAGAATACTGAAGTGGGTTGCCATTTCCTCCTCCAGGGGATCTTCCTGACCCAGGGATTGAACTCATGTCTCTTGCATCTCCTGCATTGGCAAGAAGATTCTTCACCACTGTGCCACCTGGAAAGCCCATGCCTTAGCGGTGGACATATTTCTACCTAAGACAGCATAATGTTACGTAATTTTCAGAAAATTATTTTCTTATTAAAGCTATATTTATCAGAATAATAAAATGAATAGGGTTGGACTTGTATAGAATGTTGGAAGAGGACCTAAACCATTTCCTCAAGGGAGATTTATTATTAGGACAAGCTGAAAGTTATAGTGTCTTCATTATAAATCCCATTCATGAGATTTTTGTAAATTATCAACTGAAATATAATTGTTTTAGATGATAGGTTCCAAAGTGAGAGATTATCTTACTATATTTGCTAGTCTCTTATTGTTTTTGTTCAATCACTAAGTGGTGTTCGACTCTTTGCAACCCCATGGACTGCAACACACCAGGCTCTTCTACTATCTCTGTCCTCTATTATCTCCTGGAGTTTGCTCAAATTCATGTCCATTGAGTTGGTGATGCTATCTGACCATCTCATCCTCTTCTGCCTGCTTGTCTTTTTGCCTTCAATCTTTCCTAGCATCAGGGTCTTTTCTAATGAATCGGCTCTTCATATCAAAGTATTGGAGCTTCAGCATCAGTCCTTCCAATGAATATTCAGGATTGATTTCCTGTAAGATTGACTTTGGTAGTCTCTTATTTACCTTTAAATGATGTGCTTTATCAAAATCATATATTTAATAGTCATGAGTCCTCAGGCCTACACAAAGCTTTATATTTTACATTATGCTTTGAAATTATCTATGTGACCAAATGCATTGCTTATGAAATCTCCTGATGTACAAAGATAATAAATCATATTTCTTATTATTTAAAATTTTTCAAATAAAAATATAGCTACTTTTATTAAAAGTAGATAAATTTATAAAACAATTTCTGTCTAGGATATAAAGCTCCATGAGGGCAAAGATCTTTGTTTTGCACTCAAATGTATTCTTAGCACCTAGAATAGTGTCTGGCATATATTAGGTACTCAAAAAAATATTCTCAATGAATGAATGAATTATGATAAAGACAACCAGCACTCCCTATAAAGCAGGCCCTTGAAATGATAATGACTTGCCAATTTAAGGTGACTGGAATAGTGATTGTGGAGGCCAGTCCTTAATTTGACCTATGATCCCTTGGGGACAGGCTGGCTCATGACTGTCAGTTGTCTGCTTTATTTATATATCCTGATATATATATATAGCCAAAATTTTTGGAAAGGTTTGCAACATGGTAAATAGTCAAATATACTAAATTATGTGGTAAAGAAAATTGGAGGAAATGAGAATTCAGAGAAATGTAAGTTCTTTGGAGCTTGGAGAACTCATCTAGTTAACAAGACTTCATCTTTGTTCAGTATCTTCCAGGGGCCAGACTCTGTGCATGCAGTGAATACATGGGCAGTGACACATGTGTGTGTATGTTGGTCACTCAGTCGTGTCCAACTCTTTGTGACCCCATGGACTGGAGCCCACAAGGCTCCTCTATCCATGGAATTCTCCAGGCAAGCTTACTGGAGTGAGTTGCCATTCCCTTCTCCAAGTGACTCACATGCAAGGCTACAATTACAATCCTGCCCCTACTGTAGTGGTGAATTGATAACAGTTACAACAAACTCTTAGGGAATCAGAAGAGGCCTTGCAGAGAAGGCAACATCTGAGGGGGAAGTCTAGTGGACTATAAAGAGGAACAGGCCAAAATGGGCAGTGAAAGTCACTCAGTCATGTCCAGCTCTTTGCAACCCCATGGACTACACAGTTCATGGAATTCTCCAGGCCAGAATACTGGAGTGGGTAGCTATTTCCTTTTCCAGGGATCTTCCCAACTAAGGGATGGAACCCAGGTCTCCTGCATTGCAGATGGATTCTTTACCAGCTGAGCCACCAGGGAAGCCCAAAATGGGCAGGGTGCTTGGAATAACAACATCCCTTGAAACCAAAAAAACAGTAAGTTTTCAGAGAATTAGCATTGGGATCTTGAAAGACTGATGTCCCAGTAGAATAAATTGTGCATTAATTAGGATGTTTATTTATGTTAAAAAGGAACCCCAAAATTCAATGGCTTGAACAAGATAAAAGTTTATTATTTTATGTAACAACCTGAGTTTAAACAGTTGAGGGCTTATACGGTCATCTCATTGTGCAGATCCAGGTCCTTTCTGAGCAACACTCAGCCATACCCAGCACATGGCTTTCATCTCATGCTTTAAAATAGCTGCTTCAGTCCTTGCCATTACCTGTGCATTCCATTTGATAGAAAGGAAAAAGGGAAAGTAGAAAGCATAACTCCTCTATAGTATACATCGAGTCTCTTTATTCATCCTTATTGTTATTAATGCCAAGTGAAAATACTTCTACTTCCTTCATTTCAGTTTCAAGCCCATATCTTTCATATTTTCCCTTCAGGACCAGCCAAAAGGCCTGGGAAATTAGCTGCTATTGCTTCCCTGGTGGCTCAGATGGTAAAGAATCTGCCTGCCAGTGCAGGAGGCACGAGTTTGATCTCTGAATGGGGAAGATCCCTTGGAGAAGAAAATGGAAACCCACTCCAGTATTCTTGCCTGGAGAATCCCATGAATGGAGGAGCCTGAAGGGCTACAGTCCACAGGGTCACAAAGAGTCAGACACAACTCACGACTAAGCTTGCATGCACACATGGATTCAGAAAACAGGGAACTGGAACTCTTGAATCACTTTCAGATTTTCATAGACATCATTCTTCTTTTGCATCACATTCTCAAGAGGGGTGAGGTGAGAACTGTGCATAAGGAGAAAATCTATGGCTGAAAGGCACTACCTCAATGAAGATTACTGTTATTTATGGATCGAGGTCTTAAGTTGTAGCTCATTACTTCCAACCTGCAGCAGCTTCATGAAAGTGACTCCAGATGGGCTCCCATCATCTCCCCCGCCCTTTTAGGCCACACACAGGGAAGCATGATTACAGAACAGGCAAGTTGACAGCCTCCTGTGACACACTCCTGCTCTCATGCTTTAGCTGACTGACAACATCACGTTAACAATAGGCATCTTGATGCTGCCAGTATAGCTCAGCTAAGAAGATCTCTCCTCTTGCCTGTCTGGTGTCTTATCAAGAAAATCACCAGCTAATTATGATTCCAGGATCTTTATTACCAGATGATGTGTGAAATAGGGAGACACAACATGACTTATGCACACTGGGTTGAGCTTTTCAGTTGGGGAAGTTCAAACCAGAATTGATGTGTTTTCTGTCTGGAATGTATGTGAGGTAGAAGTCAAAGATGGAAAAGACCTGGGAAATATTCTAACGACATTGACACCTTTATTCTTTCAGGCATCACTTTCACGTGTTCTGAAGGAAGAGGAAGTTTTGCCACAATGAGTTGAACTTAAGGGAACTGTTGCTAAGGCTAGGCACATTGCACAACAATCCCTTGCTACCTTAGCTGTTTCCTTTCTTCTTAATGACAAAGTCATCCTAAAGAAGAAATTAAATGGACATTTCTCCAGCTTGCAAACTAAGTTGAAAATCACATTAACATCTTTTCTATAAAACAAAAGATGAGCCATTTTGTCTCATATGTTTTTGCCTCCTCTCCCCAAATCAGGCAGAAATATTAAAAAGTAGATAAGTTATACATCAGAAAGAAATAATTTACCTTTAACTTTACTTAAGAAGTATTTACACTTAACTGTAGAGTGTTAACATCTTTAGTAAAAGTCAGCTTACGTTCTGGTTAAGAATAAAATAATTGTATAAATTAGTGATAGGAAAATTATAAATTTATTTCAAATATTAATTTAGTAATTTTGATTGTCTTAGGGGATTCCCTGGTGGCCCAGACAGTAAGAAATCTGCCTGCAATGCAGGAAACCTGAGTTCAATTCCTGGGCCAGGAAGATCCCCATGAGCATGGAATGGCAACCTACTCCCATGTTCTAGACTGGTGAATTCCATGGACAGAGGAGCTTGGTGGGCTACAGTCCATGGAATCTCAAAGAGTTGGACACAACTGAGTGACCAGCATACATACACACTGTCTTAGGGAGCCCATCTCTATAGTTCAATGCTTGTCATTTACATCATTTATTTGGTTTTCTCTTTTTTCCAGGCGCCCACTGTTTGTCCTAGAAGAATATTTGGGGAACCCCAAAACAGACAGTAATCACATAATTATGTGTCTTCAAATTTCAGAGAACCATGGATTTAGGAGAATCAGGGAGGCTCTAGAAAGTGGCAGCCAATGAGAACTCAACACTTGGAGACATGTGAGGGACCTGACTATAGTTTCAACTATGCTGCTGCTTGAGAGTCCCTTGGACTGCAAGGAGAGCCAACCAGTCCATCCTAAAGGAGATCAGTCCTGGGTGTAGTGGAAGGACTGATGTTGAAGCTGAAACTCCATTACTTTGAAGAGCTGACTCATTGGAAAAGACCCTGATGCTGGAAAAGATTGAGGGCAGGAGGAGAAGGGGACAACTGAGGATGAGATGGTTGGATGGCATCACCAACTCAATGGACATGGGTTTAGGTGGACTCTGGGAGTTGGTGATGGACAGGGAGGCCTGGCGTGCTGCGATTCATGGGGTTGCAAAGAGTCGAACACGACTGAGCGACTGAACTGAACTGAACTGAATGCTGCTGCTGCTGCTAAGTTGTTTCAGTCCTGTCCAACTCTGTGTGACCCCGTAGACGGCAGCCCACTAGGCTCCTCTGTCCCTGGGATTCTCCAGGCAAGAATACTGGAGTGGGTTGCCATTTCCTTCTCCCGTCCAGACTACAGTAAGTGTGTTATTCTCCTTGCTACCAGCAGAGAAAGTGTCATTAAAGGACGCCCAATTTTTTAAAAATCAGGCCCCTGTACAGAAACCAGCTTGAGCATAGAAATAGATGAAAGAGAACTGTGTACATAAATTGAAGGTACTGTTAGAGCCAGCTGGGTGGATCTAGCAACCAAGTATGCATGGTTGCCAACTTTTTGGCTTTTTCCTACCTTTGAGCCTGAACAGGGTCAGAATCTGAGTCATGAAAATTAACTGGTCACAGCACAGGGATCAGAAAGGTACTTTATTAGAGGAGGTGGCCACAAGCACACCTCTCATTTCCAGTTGCATCCTTGACGCTTTCTATTCCCAGGGCTTGCCAGTCTTTGCTTCTGTAGTGGCCATCTGAAGTTTGAACTTGAAATTAATATCTCACAAGGAAGAGGAGCTGCTTAGCAAAGATTCTTAACAAGGGTAAGGAGTATGTCCTGAAACCTTGAATTGCCAAATTCATAACACCACTGTGACCTAAGGGTTGTATAAGAATCACTTTCATAAAGCATCAGGTTTTATCTTTATGAGATTTTCAGGTTGACAATGCTGAATAAACTACTGATTTGTGTGGACACAGGGACTTTGGGTAGTTTATGAAACTCAATTGTAAGCTAAGTTAATTTACGTAATACGCCTTGAAGTGGAAAACCCATCAAGCCTTTAAATGTTGGAGAAATCTGTTTTCTCCTTGCCTTCCTTGAATTACTTTGAACAACCAAATACAAGTATGTGAGGAATGCAAAGAAACTGAACAGAGGGTGTCAGCCTCTTCTATTACCAAAAGTTCCCTAGCCATTGCCTATTGTACATACCACTCACGACACTTCTAGCCATTATTTTCCCTGGGCTCTTTGACTCCTCTTTGGCTTTAAAACTTTGTTTACAATTTTCAACTCAAGTCTCTAGTTCTGATGATCATTTCATGCACAACACTAGTACAACCTTGGCTGAAATTCCTGGCTTTCTTATGTCCACATGTTGTGACTTTGGGAAAGACATATTCCTAATCTTCTTAGCCTTGGCTGTCTGGAGGTTCCTTGGTCCACCCTCTGCTGCTGCTGCTGCTAAGTCACTGCAGTCGTGTCCGACTCTGTATGACCCCGTAGACGGCAGCCCACCAGGCTCCGCTGTCCCCAGGATTCTCCAGGCAAGAACATTGGAGTGGGTTGCCATTTCCTTCTCCAACACATGAAAGTGAAAAGTGAAAGTGAAGTCGCTCAGTCGTGTCTGACTCTTCGCGACCCCATGGACTGCAGCCTACCAGGCTCCTCCATCCATGGAATCCTCCAGGCAAGAGTACTGGAGTGGGGTGCCATTGCCTTCTCTGGGTCCACCCTCTACCTGTCATCATTGACATGCAAAAATATTTCAACTAATAGTTTAACTAAACATGGTAATGAGATATTGCCTTGCTAAAATACGGGGCACAGAAATAATTAGGAAAAAGTCTGTAAAGGTGAAGGCGATGGCACCCCACTCCAGTACTCTTGCCTGGAAAATCCCATGGATGGAGGAGCCTGGTGGGCTGCAGTCCATGGGGTCGCGAAGAGTCGGACACAACTGAGCGACTTCACTTTCACTTTTCACTTTCATGCATTGGAGAAGGAAGTGGCAAGCACTCCAGTGTTCTTGCCTGGAGAATCCCAGGGATGGGGGAGCCTGATGGGCTGCTGTCTATGGGGTCGCACAGAGTCGGACATGACTGAAGCGACTTAGCAGCAGCAGCAGCTGTAAAGGTAGGCAGTGGATAAGGACAACAGAAAATAATCACAACTTGCAGAAAATAGGAACAGAGTATATTCTTATGGTATGATAATATGAAGAATACTATCCCATATACTTTTAGTGTGATTAGAAATGATATAAATACATATGATTGTATAGCTAGAAGTACAATTCGATAATGTCAAGTTTTGTTCTTTATGCTCATTTCTCCTACAATGCTGATGAGAAAACAAATGGTGTAGTGCTTTAGAAAAATTTCTTTTAAAATTAAACACTTATAGGTATTTATGAGCCAATAGTGCCACTTATAGGTATTTATCCCTGAAAATGGAAACATATGTCCACACAAAGACATCTACATTAATATTCAGAAAAGTTTTTTCACAAAATCCCAAATTTTCCAGAATAATCCAGAAGTCCATCAATGGATGAATGAATAAAAGTACTATGTTACATCCATACAATAGAATACTACTAAGCATTAGAAGGAGAAGGCAATGGCACCCCACTCCAATACTCTTGTCTGGAAAATCCCATGGACGGGGGAGCCTGGTAGGCTGCAGTCCATGGAGTCGCTGAGGGTCGGACACAACAGAACGACTTCACTTTCACGTTTCGCTTTCATGCATTGGAGAAGGAAATGGCAACCCACTCCAGTGTTCTTGCCTGGAGAATCCCAGGGACAGGGGACCCTGGTGGGCTACCATCTTTGGGGTCGCACAGAGTCGGACACAACTGAAGTGACTTAGCAGCAGCAGCAGCAGCAGAAAGCAATAGAAAGCAACAAATTAGTAACACAGGCCACAACATGGATGAATAGCAAAATTATTTTGCCAAGTAAAATAAGTCAAACATGATAGGTTTTATACCATATGATCATTTATACGACAGTCTCAAACAGTAGCTTTATCTATAGATTTGAGTGCCCCAGAGCTTCTGTTATCAATTCCTTTGAAAAGAATTATGAAAAGTAAAGCTTATTATAAATTTGAACATTTATTAAGGGCAAAATATGTGGTAAACTAACAAAATACACATCTACATTCCAAATACTTTTAAAAAATAATTTTATTCATTTATTTATTTATTTTTGGCTCTGCTGGGTCATTGCTGCTGCTTGGGCTTTTTTCCAGTCGAGAGTGAAGGCTATTCTCTAGTAGCGGTGCGAGAGCTTCTCATTGAGGTGGCCTCTTGCTGCAGAGCACAGACTCTAGGTCATGTGGGCCTCAGTAGTCGTGCACGTGGGCTTCCAGGCTCCAGAGCCCAGTTTCAATATTTGCAGCACACGGGCTTAGTTGCTCAGCAGCATATGGGATCTTACAGGATCAGGAATTGAATCTGTGTCTCCCGCATTACAGGTGGATTCTTTACCATTGAGCCACCAGAGAAGCTCTCCAAATGCTTTTGAATCCTGAAAACAGCTTAGAAATGGAAGTGATCTTAAAAATCAGCTTGTCCAGTGCTCATATTTTAAAATTCTAGAAGTAACTCTATGTAAATATCTACAGATTTACTTACAGCCCTGTATTTGCATATATTCTTACTTAAGTTATAGATTTCAATAGAATAGATGCTCAGTTTTTCAGGAAGGATCACAAGGCAGCTTTTAAAGGAGGTTTTTCCATAGGTTTAATTTTTGAAGATGATCCCAATTTCGGTTGCAGCTACAAACTTTGACTTGGAAATACAGATTGTGTGTGATGCAAATAATGAAAAACCTAAAAGATTTGCTGGAAAAAATTAACTCTTGACATCGTACTGGTGGGATGGTAGTTCTCTGTCTGGTGCCCATATCAGCATATAGTAAGTACTCAGTAAATTGTTGCTAAGTAACTGAATGAAACAAAAGGCTATTGCTTGACAATCTTATAGAATAGATGTTCACACAAGAAATAATTATGCTAGTGGTAAGTTGCTTCGATTCAGTAACATTTGTTTCACTTCTGACTTTAGCTCTAATTATCTGAATTACCTGAGATAGCATTTGCATTTATACCTCACTGGCTTCACCTGTAAAATTGTGATGATGCCTAAACTCACTACAATAGATTAGGTAATAAACAGATGATTTAGTTAGAAGCATATTGATAACATTTTTTATTTTTATAAAGCATGTGACCTATTCAGGGTTTATATTAGAAAGTCATTTACTAAGATTCCTTCTAACCCCATAAATCTATTTTAGAAGTAGATATAAAATCTTGATTAGCCATACTTATGAAGAGTTTGATATTATTGAGAAAATACATAACTATTGATACAAATATAAGTATCAAAACTACTAAACAAGTGTGTATACATGAGTACATATGCATTATTTTTTATATTTTAGATTAGCAACTAACACACTTTACTAGGTAAATCTGAAGATAGTTTGTATTTAATAAACATATTATTTTATGGCTGGAGATTCACAGAATTAAGCAGAGAAGGAAATCAACTTAACACTTATCATTGAGTTATTTTTGGATGGGATTAATTCTTGGATGGGATTCTAGTGGCTAAGATAAAGAGCAGCTTGTTTCTGAGCTACACACTATCAAACAAATAATTTACTTTGTGTTTAAACCAAATTATATATAACTCTTGGGAAATCTCCACCTATTTTTATATATTCTCACATTACTTGTCTGTTTCCTCTCCCTCCTTCAGATCTTAGTATAGTGAAATATAGAAATACCGAAATGGCCCACATAGCATTCTTTCCCCTAAACAGATCAGGAGAATGAGAGTGACATTACCGAATATCTGGTTCCCCCCCGCGCCCCCCCCCAGCCACTGGCCTAAGCATTCCACATGCATCCTTTATTTAATCTCACTACAACTTCATGAAGTCAGTATTACCGTCATTTTACAGCTGAGCAAACTGAGGTTTCAAGAGGTTAATAACTTTTTCAAGGTCACACAGCTGTTAAGGGGCAGAGCCAGGTCTAAAATACAGGCAAATCCAAATCCATCCTTGAAGCTCTACATAATACACCAGTGGTTCTCAAAGTGTGGTCCTAAGACCAGCACCAGCAGCATCGTCTGGAAACCTGTTACAGATTATTGGGCTCCATGATGGAAATACTAAATCAGAAATTTGGATGGGAGGGGGTAGGTAGGACCCAGTGTTCTGTGTTTCCACAAACATTTTGGATTATTTTGATGCTAAAGTTTGAGAAACACTTAATTACACTATATGTCCTCCATGAAAGCAACATGTTTGGCATTCATAAAGAATTCTTATACAAAAGGCTCCATAACAATTTAAGTGGTGGACTCCTTCACTAAAGAAGCTCGATAAACAGCATCAGCAGCACACATCCTTGTAAGAATGGAAAGTGAGAAGCTGTTTGGGAATCCAGCTGAAGGTCAGTGTCTGTAGCACATCATTTTATTCATTGATTTCATGGGACTCAAACCACTTTCCCAAGAGGAAACAAATCAGTCATTGTTTGTTTCCCAATATCCAGAACTTATGGGAAACTAAAGCATACATCATTACCTGATAGATCTGGCCCCAGCCAGTCAGTGTGTCAGAGATGAAAAGAGTAACAGCCAGTAGAGATGGGGCAGAAAGAAGATTCACAATGGACTGGGTTGCTCAGATCCTCATGATTTTGATAATTTCACATGGGAAGGGATGGAGGTGGTGGGGAGCTGGAAGGCTTTAACTATTAGAAAAGGAGGCAAGATGAAGTGGGAGCTACTTCCTTCCATGCAAAATTAAAATCCCAGCTTCCTTGTTAGGCACATGTGCTTCTGCACTGCCCAGCCCCCTGCTCCTGGATACCAGAGTCTAGTCAATATGCTGTAAATAACCTATATTA
This sequence comes from Bubalus bubalis, assembly GCF_019923935.1. Taxonomy (NCBI): domain Eukaryota; kingdom Metazoa; phylum Chordata; class Mammalia; order Artiodactyla; family Bovidae; genus Bubalus; species Bubalus bubalis. The sequence goes on along the minus strand of NC_059171.1, from coordinate 22,668,882 downwards.
ATCTAGGGAATTTCATGCTACTGAAGTGGGTTTGGCTCAGCCAGTGTAGTGTTACACATTTCAGAAAATGAGAGAGAGAGAAAAAAAAAATGAACACAGTTTTGGTGAAAACATGCTTCTTAATTCATATTAACTGTCTATTAGGATTGTGCTTACTGATGTGAAAGGTTTGGAAAAACTATGTGAGATATCACATTAAAACAGGAAACAGATGGTGCTTAACTGGGTATGCAGGTGAGGAAGCAGGAGTTTCCTCATTTGGCTGTGGGATGCTCGACAAGAACAGCAGCGACCTGTTTGTTCTTTAGTCCGAGTCCGAGGAAAATATGAGTATGTTTGTGAATTATGGTTCATCATGTTTAAGATGTACTAATTTACTTACATAGAATCTAACATGATAACAAGAATATAATCTGACCATGAATTCAGTGAATTGTGGTTTATTCTTGCTATTACAATTATTTCTGAATATCAAAACAGTTTCTTCTGATGTTAATATAGAGCATGCTGGATTTTAGAGCATGAAAGACTCAGTGCAGATTTAACCATTTGCAAGTCAGGTTAATGCTGGAATAAACTAAAATAATTTATAGAATGTACTAAAGCTGAATTGCAAGGAAATTTATGATAGGTAGTCACACAATAATAAAAAACCAAAGATTAATTAACATAAAAATTCTAGCTGTCATATTTCTCTAAGTAGAAATAATTGTAATGTAATTTTATTTCACTGATTGAACCTTCAACTAGGTTCCGGGTAAAGTCAATATGAAAATGAAAGACTATGAAAGGCACCTTTAGGCCAGAAGGAAAACAGGACATGATCTCTCCAGTTTCAGAGTTAAAACCACTGAATTACATGCTAGATGCACACACACACAAACACACACACGCACACACACACACATACACGTGCTGTGTGCTAAGTCACTTCAGTCATGTCTGACTCTGTGTGACCCTAAGGACTGTAACCCACTAGGCTCCTCTGTCCATGAGATTCTCCAGGCAAGAGTACTGGAGTGGGGTTGCCATGCCACACACACACATATACACACACGTACACACACAGGCATACACTCATAGATATAGCTAATGATATTCATCATTGCTTCCAAAGGATGGGAAATTTGAATGAAAAATGAATGAGACTTTAAAAAGATCTGTCTAAACTATTTTTGGAAATTGTGAAATAACTAATGTATTGAGTTTCATTTAAAATGACTCAAACATTTTTGTTCATTTCACTAGTTCTGAAAATATCAGAACATTAGAAGCAAAAATAATTCTTTTATGTAAACTGTAACAAGAATCTAAATTATTGATTTAAATTTTTATCACAATTATGTGTGGCATTTTTCCACTCACAAATATTGAGAAATCACACTATAATGGAAAGTTTGCATCATTAAAGAGATAATAATCTTAGCTTTTCAAGTGTAAGACTTTCAGGTTCCAGGCAAATATCTAGATTACTGGAGGGACTATATTTGCTTTCTACTTCGTCGTTGTATCTCTCAAACCCAGTGCCTGCTGCTCCTTAGTTCCTCAGTAAACGTTGGTTGGACCAGATGGAGTAGCTTCCTCATAACATTGGTCGGCCCACTGTATTTGGGATTGTAATGTTTCTGAATTTTTGAGTCTTATAGGCATTCATCAGAGGCTCATAAAGATATTTCAGGGACCTTGTTATTCTCCTTTCCACTCCTCTAATGATGCTAAATCATACTGCTTTTCTAGTGCATGACTAGCAGAAGATGTAAACTCATCTCCTGTATTGAGGCTGACTTGGGACTGATTTGTGTTTAAGCTTACTGTAGAAGTAGCAATTGGAGGGAACCCACAAAATGATCCAAAAGTTTATAAATGCAAAGATAAGGCAATTCTTTTCTTCTTTTGTATCAGGTAATAGCATAGTAATCACTGTTTTAGCCATCATGTGCTTTTTGTTTTTGTTTTGTTTTGTTTTATTTTTTTTAATTTTATTTTATTTTTAAACTTTACATAATTGTATTAGTTTTGCCAAATATCTGTCACATTTTTGGTATAAATTCCTAGCAGTTGCTCTATAAAATGATTAACTTTGAAGAAATTTAGTCAAGCCTCAGTATTTAAAGTGACTGTTGCCCTTGTGTAGTAACTGAAACAAATACTCTTCTCTCCCATCCTCTACCTCTTACCCATCAAAAGCCTCAAAAATCAAGAGGCGTGGATTCCAGTCCTGGATCTTGAGATCTTGGGCAAATCTATTTACATCCCTGGACTTTTGCATATTTTCATTTGTGAAACAGTCCTAACAAAATCTATATCATAGGGTAATCATGAGGTTTAAATAGAATGAGAAATACTATGTAAGAATAGTTAGATACCTAAAACTTTATATAAATGCAAGGGAACACTTTGATGATAATGTGTTAAAACTTGAACATTTAGAACATCAGTGAATGAAAGTTTGGGGTTCCATTAATTTTCTAGTTAACAGAAGATGGGAAAACTATTTTTCAAACATTATTTTTTAAACATATTTCTGAAATAAATCAATTTGCTTTCTTGTTATACTACAAAAAATTAAATCTTAAGATTAAATGTGATATAACAACCTGTTGAACAGTATTGTAGCTGTAATATTGTTGTAGTTCATTCTGTAGAAACTGAATCTACACTGACCTAGGATCCTTAGGAATTTTACTTGTGTTTTGTACTTAATGCCCAAAATCAGCCAGCTTTTTAGAACTTATTTCTTTTTCAATAAAGTATAATGTAATGAAAAAATTGTTAATCATTACTATATCTTTGGTAAACACAAGTTTATTTATTTTTTAAAAAATTTGTAAATATATTTGATTTATTGTCAAAGTTTTAGAAAATATCAAGACATCTGAGGCCATTTTGAATTTAGTTTAAGTTCAAAAACATTGAAAGAGTGAACCTCTACATATCATTCCTGTGCAAGAATTTACCAAATTCATAGGCTAATTGGATTCAGCAATTCAAGTAGCATTTTCCAAAGGCAAATAATGGGTTCTACTAAGAAAACTAAAATGATTGGACTTTTGTCTGAGTTCGAGGAGACCACAGTCTTTGTGATATTCAGCTCTTAGCAGAAACAGCTTGTCCATTTGAGGTGACATAATTGAAATGTGGGATATACGTTCCTAGAATATAAGTAGATATGTTAAAATTGTATTTTACTGTATTGAAAAGGAGCTGAGTGGCATTTTGTTTTTATTTTTAAAATATTCACAGTATGTTGACAGGAGCATGTGTCTTTAATTATGCCTATAGCTAGAACAAGACAGTCTATTTTATCATTAACTTTCTAAGGTGTTTGTTTATTTTAAATGGAGCTTTCTTTTTAAAAACTTTTTTTCTTGTGTCTAGATATATGATAGTTACCTAGCTAGCTAGATTTGTATACAAATATTTAGAGCACATTTTTTGGTACAATAATGGTGTATATCTGTTTCCTCTCTAAGAATATGAGAAGTTTAAGGTCAGAGACCATAGTCTATTTGCTTGTATGTCTAGGGAGATATTCAAAATTGTTAACAGGACTTCCCTGGTGGTCCAGTGGTTAAGACCCTGCACTCCCACTGCAGGGGGCAGGAGTTGAATCCTGGTCAGGGAACTAATATCTCACATGCTTCTTGATGCAGCCAAAAAACAAAAACATAAACAAAATTATTAACAGACATATGTCACGGGAACTAACCCAACAGAGCTGATAGCTGACGTAGGCACCAGAACTGGGGCTTGGAGCACTCCTGCCGCATGCCCGGTGTTAATCTTTCAGTTGGTAGACCATAGAGAAGTCTGAATCCCAGAGGGAGGTACCAGATGACTAAAACAGCGGCTGGGGTAGGTGGGGTGCAAAGGGCAAGACCTGAACAACTAGCATGGACAGAATGCCCACACTGGCTGAAAATCAGCTTTGTGGCCTCAGTGCTCTAGCCAATGCCTCACACAGAGTAATACTCACTAACTTTGCATAGAACAAAAAATAATAAATGTATTCCACACTCCCCAATTAAAGCTGAGAGAAGCCAGTTCTGAGAGTATTCTGGGTGAGAATAGAAACAAAATCAGGTTTGAAAATATTGCTATAAACAGGACACAGTACATATATACACAGAGACACCCAAACCTGGTATTGAAAACAGGTTGCACATAAAGACAAAAAACAATGATTATATGACACCAACATCTTTTATTTTTTATAGTGAGGAGTTTTCATCCAAAAACCATCCAATATGCTGGGCGAGTTGTAGACAAAAAGGCAGATTCAATTGCCACTCTTATCATGTATCCCGATTTACATGTTTGCTAAGACTCAGGAGGAAGAATGCAAAGTTCTAATTAGCACTCAGCCAAAATTAATACTCAAAAGTTGAAAGTTCCTAATACCTTAAGTTTGGAGCAGAGGGAGAACAATTGACAAATGTTAGAAATAGTAAAGAACTATCATACTCAGCTAAGCAACAGAAAAGTAATGATTTTAAGTAAGACTAAGACAAGGAATATAACGTTTGCTGAAATTAACTACACTGCTTTGGCAAAAAAAAAAAAAAAAGACATAAAAATTCATTAAAAAAGAAAGACTTTCTAAGAACCAACTACTATTTTTGTGTAAAGCCATTTAGGCAATTCCTAAGAATTAAAAAATATCTTATAAAGGATTATCAGTGCCAGTAATAATTATTCTGCCTCGTGAACATAAGCCCTAGGTAGGTTTCCTGAATTCTTCCCATTTCCAGCATAGACTCAGTGTCTTTTACATTTTCTAGGAGTCTTCTGAGGAGACAGCTTCATAGACAAGAACCCACTCGCTCTAAGCTTTAGAAACAAGCATTTTACGAATGGCACCTTTATATGCAAGCAGTAAGTGTGAGATGAATATGCTTAATCCACTGCATCCTCCTTCCACACTCTATGTATGCTTTAGCTGAACTAACTTCCAATTCCTCCCTGAACAAGCTCTATACTCTATATACCTACTTAGAATCTTCTTTCTTTATGGAACTTCCTTCCCCATTGTTCATCCCAATTGTTTTATCCTCAACTTATTCACACCTTTGCTAGAAAAGCTTTCCTGATGTCTTCAGGAGAAATGTGTCCCTCTTGCCCTTTTCTGTATGTCTAGGATACAGCCCACAGCATACTCAGCTTAACGTTGGTCCCATTTGATAGCCCTAAGATATAAGGACCATGAAACCAGAGCCTCTTTTTTCATCTTTGGATGCTTCATTCTGTCTTGTTTAAGCATAGAAGATTCTTGGTCACTTTTACTGTTCAGAGCAGAAAAAAAAAAAAAAAGAGAATGAAGCTCAGCATTTCTAAAGGTTTCTAAGATGTGCAAATCTAAGGACTTCAAACTCATATATTTCTACTCCATCGGGCAGGTGCCGAGATTTCTTAAAGAATCTCATTGTAATGAATAGAGCACAAGAAGTGGGAAATTTCCATGGCTCATAGCCAAACAGTGGACTCATTCTACAGCCCTGTTGCCAGTCTCAGACTGTAACAATCAATACATCACCTGCTGTCTATGGAGTTGTGTATTTTTTTTTTTTAATAATACCTCAGCTCCCCCCCTACTTGAATGGTTTATAGCTTATTATTAACATTCACCATCCATGTTTTTAAAAAGTACTTCTAAAAGAGGCTTTGATCCATAAATGAATAAATTCAAGGCTACTTTCCACAGGTGCCCCACTTTTCAGTGACCTTTCCAACTCCTTCAGACTATACAAAGTGATTCCTTCATACATTTGATAATAACATAGAAAACAGGTATTAAAGAGCATGCTTGCATGCTCAGTCATTTCAGTCACGTTTAACTCTTTGCAACCTATAGATTATAGACCACCAGCTCCTCTGTCTGTGGGATTCTCCAGGTAAGAATACTGGAATGGGTTGCCATGCCCTCTTCCAGGGGATCTTCCTGACTCAGGCATCGAACCCTCATCTGTCTCCTGAACTGGCAGGTAAGATTTTTTTGTTTTTTGTTTTTTTTATCACTAGTGCCACAAGGGAAGCTCCATTAAAGAGAATAGTGTTCTTAAAGAAATATACCGTTCTTAAAGTACTGTCATATATGTATGTGTACATATATATGATAATTATGCTTCATAATCAGATTTGTTATCCTGTTTGTCTTCTTTGAAATCTTGTTTATGCTTTTTTCCAAATTAAGTCATAGTGAAAACTTAGTGATGGACTAAAAATATTCAAACAGATGATATCTCAAATATATAATTTCTTTATACTTGCATGCTATGTAATGTGACTAATTAACAGCAGTTTTGATGTTTGAAAATCACTAGTCAATGAACACTAATCTTTTAAATCATAGATTTGTAAATAAACACATGGAAATGGAGTTAACATATCCAAATAAGCCTATCTGCTTGTGGCACTAAAAAAAATCCTTATGAAGAAGTAAAATAAAGCACAAGCAAGAGTAAATTGCAGGAAAATGACTACATATTAAGCTAATAACATGAATTCTTTATTTGTGCATGATGGTGCCATCAAGGCTAATATAAACACAATATACTCCACCTAGCAATTCTCTCCATACAAAAAACACACTGTATTTTAAAATCTAGATATTCAACAATGATGAATGTTATCAAAAGCAGCCATGAGAATGACCCTCATGTCTATACTTCAAAACCTTGTCAAGGAGTGTATTCCCCATGTTGTCATAAACAATCTATTTGGCTTCATTATCTGCTGATAAACATTTCCCATCAATTCTTTTGAAGAACATACTATTGACATGCTTCCAGATAATAATAGATAGACTAAAATAACATTTTCTTAACCCTCTTCTTCAAGGTCTTCCTTCATAATAAAATATACTTTAAAAATTCGTGTAGAATCATATTACTGAAATTTTATTTTAGCCACAAGCTTCTAATAAATAAAGCTGTGTGTTAAGCAAATTCAGTCTTTTCAAATGCTTTCAAACTAACCATCATATTTTTTCCTTCTGCAATGAAAAGCTGCTGAACAAATTACCAAGTCTGTCTGAAAGTCTGTTCAGAAGCAGTATTTCATCAAGTCACATTTTTTAAAAATTGACTTAACGATTAAAAATCACACCAGTGTTCTCACCTCTCATCTTCCCACTAGTTATCAAAAAACTACCCATCTATAAACTCACAGAGCCCTGAATCTACAGACTCTATTTGTCCATCAATTTACCTACTTTGTATTAACCACAGACTTTGTAGCCAATGTTTACTATGCTGAGGAATATTTACTGAATTAAGCAAAGTTGTCAAAGTGATAATAACCTGGTATCATCAGTATTAATATTGACTCATTTAACTTCCAAAACATATTTTAATAAATTGCTTTTTCCTTGAGGAAAACAGAACATACTACAAGTTTTAATTTAACATAAAATGAAGAAAACCATGGTATGTTTACTGTGGAAAAGCATTGGTGGAGCTAGTCCCTAGGGTAGAGGGAGAATGACATGTATGCTTTATCCTCTGCTATAGAAGGCTACTGTCAACTGATTGTAAGTTTACTGTCCAGCACTGAATGGCTAAGAGAGACACCTAACTTCTAGGCGGATCACCATCCCATGTTGTGTGCGTTGACTGTACTTACACAAACACAGGTGACACAAATTCAAGTCCTTAGTGTGAAATCCCATGACTGGCTTACACAGGACTATCGGAAATTGGCCCAAGGAGAATGAAAACTGTTAAGGAAACAGTCAGCTGAGAGGCCAAGTGCCTTCTAGAGGATATACATCTATTCATTTACCTGTGGGTTTGCTGGAATCCTTTACCTTGTTTGGTCAGACGTGATGTCACTAAAGCCCACATTTCTTACTCTGCACACCTTATGGCAAGTCAAAAAGTGGAGACAGTCTACTTTTACCTGTTCCTCAAGATAATAACAGCCTAGTGAGGGTTAAGAGTATGCATCATCTCGGTATCACACCGACCTGGATGTAAGAACTATCTTTGCCACCTACTAGGGCTTCCCTGGTGGCTCAATCAGTAAAGAATCTGCCTGCAATGTAGGATCCCTGGGTCAAGAAGATCCCCTGAGAAGGAAATGGCAATCCACTCTAGTATTCTTGCCTGGGAAATCCCATGGACAGAGGAGTCTGATGTGCTACAGTCCATCGGGACGCAAGAGTTGGACACGAGTTAGCAACTAAACTACCACCATACCACCTACTAGCTCGGTGGCTTTGAGCAATTTACCTAATCTCTGAGATTTAGTTTACCTCATCTGTAAAGTGAGGATAAAAACAGAACCTACTTCACAGGATCATTGTGATATTAAATGAGATACTGCACGCAAATCACTTGTTAGAACTTAGGAAATACCCAAGTTAACTGTGATGATAATAATGATGCCTCAATTTAAAGATTCTATCTAAACCCAAGGGTATTTGTGGTAAATGTTCATAACGTGTCTATCTTTATCTCATTGTGTGGTAAGACTCAAAACAGGATATTGAAAATCACAGAAGAGGGAATTACCAAGCATACCGAGCAGAGGTTACAATTACAGTGGTGAGCAAGACATTCAAACACAATTACAGCTTCTAGTCCTGTTGGGAAGAACAGAAGTAAAAGTCAATTTCAATGTAAAAGTCAATGTAACGATGATAAGCTCTTTACCCTATCAACACTTGTAACCTAGGCTTGGGTGTCAGTGTGTGGAGTGTTCTGGAAGGCTTATTGAGGAAGTGACATGAAGGCAAAAGAGACCTGAGAATGAATAGGATTTAGACACACATACAGTGTGGGGGAGAAAGGCGGGGGATGAAGGATAAAGGTGATGAAAGAGGGTATTTATGACAGGAAGCCACCATTAGAGACAACAATAATATATGCAAAGACCTGGAGAGAAAAGACTCTTGCAAACGTGTGCGGTGGGTGGGGGTTACGGGGTTAAGCACAATAGCAGAATTATGATCTTATGTTTGTTGGTGGCTGACTAAATAGCAATGTGGCCCTGGCACAGCCTCTGGAGCCACATTCCTTTGTGGGGAGGGGAGGGTCAGGGCTTGGATTTCGTTGGTTGTGGATATTGCTTAATTGCTGGTATTGTTGAAAGGCATTCTAGGCAGCCAGTATGTAAATTTAAATCTGGGTCAACCGATCAAAAAGGAAGAACAGGGGCATCTGGTAAGGGACCTTCATTACGAATGAAGGATAATTGGGTTGTGATGCCAGGTAGCACTTTCACGACATTGTGATTAGAACATTAGCAACTGCTCACAGGGATATTCCCAGCCTCCTAGTAAAGAGTGTCATGGATGAATCCTCAGGGCCACACAGCAAATACTCACAAACCCATGTAGGACTACATCCCTGCTTTCAAAACCAGACATTGTGTGATCCAGGTACCCATTTTCATTTATATCCCTAGGTGCATCTCTAGGATGAAAAATAGAAAGATTGGAAAAGAACTTTGTGAGATAATGATAATCCTATCATTAGCCTTAATAGTCATTCCGAAAAACTAACAAAAAATATATGCAGGGTTTGAAATTTGCTCTATTATTTTTTGTAATGTGGCCTGTTTATTCTTTCCTTGTTTTTCCATACTTCCAGATACATGGTTATGAGTAAGTCATAGGCATAATATATTCTTAGTCAGCATTCATGAATTGGCCATAGATGGTAGCATGTTGCATTTATATAATGGGACCTTAGCTTTGGAAGGAAAGGAGCTCCAAATTTGTTTCTCCTGGGGGCCAACTATGCTGGAGTTCTCAGTGGTGAATGATTGCTTATGTGAATAGTAACATCCTTTTCTTATACAAGTTATGACCACACTCCCATCTCTATGTCCTGTTTGAGTTAGAAGCAGTTTGGTGTGTGAGATTCAGCTTCCATCCAGACAAAATTATATCAGCTATATTTTATATTCACATTTCTTTTACTTGGAAGTAGAGAAAGGGGCCCTTGAGCTGTCTTGTATGATATTTCTGCCATTCATTCTTGGCCTTCAATCCCCCACGCACCTCAGTGCTCTAAACCTTATATCCAGATGCTGCCAGCTCCTGACTGCCCTTCAGAGAGTTGAATATAGGGACCTTGTCATTCTGTAAAGTCATTTGTTCACAGTGGAGACCTGGGGCTTGATGTGACTGAGGACAAATTCAAAAGCAATATGCAATCAAATTATTGATGAAATCAGATCTTTTTATTGAATTTTTATAAACAAAATATGACTAAATATTTTAGCTAATATGCCTAGCTAATTATTTAAGCAAGAGAAACATGTATATTTTGTAATAACCCTGCAAAGAAAGGACCAAAAGCTGTGTAAGACACATTTCTGATATTTAAGTAAAATTTACTCAAAAGGATTTGTTTCATTAAGATCAGAGCTTTAGTCATCAATCAATAAATAATAACACAAGTCCCCAGAACAGAATAAAAGCTCCAGAACCCACTGCTCAAAACCTGCCAGTAAACACATCCCCCAAGGAAGAAAGGTAAAAATATCAGAGGGAAACTGGCAATATCTCCCAGGGATCTACAAGATGCCTAGAAGTGAATGTCATTTTCTCACCAATAATCTGCACTTTAATCTTACATGAAACAATTTTTCAAAAAAAAGTCTCTGTTCCCTTGTATTTGATAAAGAAAAAAAATTAGAAATAGGCCCAATTTCTTTTAGAAAAGTAGGTTTCTTCAGCTTTCGATTGGCCTTTCTCATGACCCCCTATACAAGAAGACAGATAATAAATATAATGATTTATACTGAAAAGAGAGCAGTGAGGATAATGGCCCAAACAGTGCTGTCTTTTATTATGTTACCATAGTAAATAATAGCAGTACACTCACACTGTTATACTTAAGGTTGTAGCAGCGATTCCATTATAATTCCTGTTTTTCAGAAGTTTATAACTTGGTCTTGACAATATACTCTAGCCTGAAACTAGCCATTTTAAAAAATTTTTTTAGTCAAGGGCTGGTTTACCTTCATTGTCATGCCATTATTGAATAACTAAATTGGAAATTAAATAACATTTTCACTATGTTTTCTGGCTATCTTTGGCTATACTTTGCACATACACATATTGAAAATCTCTTCTATAACACACATGTGTACACACACACCCTATTGGTTTGCCTATACATTCAACATTTGTATTTAGAAAAATGAAGGATATTCAGTGCATTCAGTGTTCTTTAACTGGGATGACCACTAAAATAACTTACTACAAAATGCCTAAAATGGCATATATTAAAATGTTTTTATATATGATTTTGTAAATAATGAAACCCTTTGATTAAGGTACATAGTCACATTTGAAGAGGGAAACACAATTCTACTAAAGATGGGCAATCTAATTCAAGAAATAAAGAGGAAATTAATATTTTGGTAAGCCAAGTAAAAATGGGCAATTTTTTCATTGTATTCATTTTATACCTTTAACACGAAGAGACTCTAAGAATATTTTTGCCTTTATTTATACTGTCTATATAATTTACTCAATGGAAGACAAATTTTTCAGTAAAAAAAGTTAATGTTACTTGTAGTAGCAGAAGGAGAATTAGGAACTATGTAGAAAATTGTTAATAGTGCATAACCTATGTCCCAGAAAGTCTCAAACTTATAATAATCTGGCACTGATGTTAGTTCTGCTGACTTAGACAAAAAAACACTTCAGGTGAAAGATAAAAAGCCTGTGAAAGAATAATTAGGAGGGAAAATTCTCACTCTGTAGCTCTTGTTTCAGAGAAGGCAATGGCACCCCACTCCAGTACTCTTGCCTGGAAAATCCCATGGATGGAGGAGCCTGGTGGGCTGCAATCCATGGGGTCGCTAAGAGTCAGACACGACTGAGCGACTTCACTTTCACTTTCCACTTTCATGCATTGGAGGAGGAAATGGCAACCCACTCCAGTATTCTTGCCTGGAGAATCCCAGGGATGGGGAAGCCTGGTGGGCTGCCGTCTACAGGGTTGCACAGAGTCGGACATGACTAAAGCAACTTAGCAGCAGCAGCAGCAGCTCTTGTTTGGACCTACGAAAGCAAATGCCTAAATTCACATAGTTCAGAGACATTCTCTTTAGAGTAGTATCTACCTCAAAAATTCTGTCTTATTCATCCCTTTTTTTCCTCATGCCCAGGAAATACAATTTAGTCTTATGGGATGAATGAAAAATGGAAACTTGACTTTTATAGCAGATTTCTTAAGACTTAATTTGCAAACATTAATAACTCTACCTCAGTTTTCTAAGTAAAACAGGAAAAAAAGGGAAATTTTCTCAGTTTGAGCAATTCTTTGAAATATGGTAAGTTGAAAAAAAAAATTTATTTCAATTCCAAACACAAGAGGTCTCTAAAAAGGAAGAGAAATAGTTAGCTCGAAAAGAATGGAAAAAACCTATTAAAATGACAAAATTCTTTGAGCTATTGCTTAGAATATAAATTCACCACTTCAGTCAACTAGATTATAAGAACTATAAATACAGGTAATACTTCTAATTTAGATAAAAACATACCAAAAGATCTAAATAAAGAAAATCAACATCTACCAGAGATTCTGTTCAAAGTGTTCTGGAAAAATCCAAGACACTGGAGAGAAAATAGGAGCTTCTACAATGGCTGCATTGGAACCATGCAAGGGAAATACTTGAAATCAGAAATTTCAAAATATATCATACGTCTTTTATTCAAAACTACCAGGCTGATGTCTATGGGGTCGCACAGAGTCAGACACGACTGAAGCAACTTAGCAGCATAGGGTACTGAAATATGAAGGTAAATTAGGATTAGTATTCCAGAATAAACAATACAAAAAAAAACAATCTGTTTTTAAAATCACAAAGTCTCATTTACTTGTCATTTGCAACTACTCAAATCCATCGTAATCAGCAGTAGAAGAAAACCACCAAGAGTGCTTTGCCTGCCTTCATGAACACCAGGACATGCAAAAGCACATCTGAAATCTCATGAATAACTTATTGGGTATAAGAAGGAGGCTCAGAGACATCCCAAAGTGATTTCAAATTTGGGAGTAAAAATGAGGTTAAAAACAATAACAAACAAATAAGTAAAGCACTGAAAACTCAAAGCAGAGAATGGAGCAGAAGATGTGGTTAATCTTTACAATGATCTTCAAAGAGAAGCCTCACATGTGAGAGGCAAGGTGCTGTAGGAATTATTAGCACAAGTTTTGCCTCCTGAGACGGTCTATGACTCCACACTCCCTCTTTGTTTTTCTACCATCAGACACCTGAAAATGAGCCAAAATGACCCTTGAAACTTCGTCATCTCCAAATGTTTGGGAATAAAAAAAATTAAAATGAGAGAAAGTAGAGCTTCCCAAGAAGCTCTAGAAGAAGGACCTGACAACAGTTCTTTTACTGCCTATCCTGAGGGACTGGCTAAGAATGGCCTCTGGATGCTAGCTGGGGCTCAGTGGCATGCAACCTCCAACTATATGAAGAGACAAAAGCCACCCATGGAAGAGAAAATGTTGACTCACCAATCTATCTCCCGCAATAAAAAGCTATTATTCTCCACTGCTGACTGTGAAATGTCCACTGTTAGTAATCAGGTGATACTAATAACGATCTTCACCAAAAGTTATTATTTGCTTTAGAAATATATTTCCGCAGAAGAACTAAAATTAGGTATGAATATGTTTCTATTATCCCTTGGATTCTATCACACAGTGTTATGATTCTTTGGACAGTTCTGAAAAGATGTACTGCACTTTAAAAATGATCATAAAGACAGCATAATTACCATCAATTGTTTAAAGAAATGAACAGCTATTTATTACACAACACCCGGGCACATGAATGTGTTTTTGTGTTCAATTTGTGTTGATTTAAGTGCTTATTATAGGTGAAGGATATTGATAGAATAATTTTGCAAATGGCCTCAAAACATAGAGAGAATTCCTTTTTCCTTTTTGACTACCACAAATTTCAACATGAAATATTTTGCCAGTATGCCATGAACACCAATAGTATAACATAAACCGTGGAAAAATTCCAGGCTGTGTTGACATTTTTTATGAATGTTATGGGATGGCAGATTGGAGGTGTACAGCTGTGGGGGTTGGCCAGTCATCCCACTGCCGTCTGTGTATCTGTATGCTTACATGAATTAGCTAATATAAAAACAGTGCATAAACAAGTTTAATGTCATAGAATTTCCTCTATAGGATACAGAATATTCAAAGCCGAGTAAAGGAACAGAAAATAATTTTCAATTGCTATGACTTGGGAATAAAGCAAATATAAAATGGAAAAGCTACAGCACCCAAACAGAAATGGGTTATGAATACTGCTTGGCTGTTCTCCTCTTTCTCCCTTTAACTGTATTGTCCTGTACTACTGGCAGCATTGTTTTTGCAACCTAGGATTGTGAGCAATGATCTTTTATCAAAGGACTAGAGAGACTATTCCACACCTCAAGGTCATTCAATGACTATCAAAGCCCTTTCTTCTTGAGGAAAAACCAAACCATGATATGTAACCCTCAATGCTTAGATTCCCATCTCTGAATTACTCTTCATACAACAAATACTCTGGTCACTTATCAAGAGAGCCCCCCCACCCCCGCTCCCCCGCCACATACACACACCAGTAGCTGATCTAAGAAAAGACTCACTTAGTAATGAGACATTCTTGTCCTATCCTTTACATACATATGAAAATCCCTCAATGATAAGCCCCAGCTACAGGGCTTAATGTCAACAGCTTCACACTGAATTCTCTTTTCACCCCTTGAATTTAATTCCTTCATGATGCCGCTTACTGGTTAAAGAGTGTAAATGATTTTTCTAGTATATTAGCTGACTCCAACTTTCATTATGTTTCCTCTTAATTCTTAAACATTACTTGGCTTGAGTCATTTTTTCTCCATGGGTTTATTATTCGCTAAACAATTGTGTGTGTGTAATAACTATATAAATGAATAAAAAGAAGCAACAAATGATCCCTTAGGGGAAACTACACAAGCACGTATATAGTATGTATAATTGGTGTTAATTTTGATGGTGGGATTTTTAAGTTAGACAAGAAACAATAAAACTTTTATTTTTAGCTAACAGTTTGTGGGCTAATTTAGTCCTTGAAATCCTTCCAAGCATGATAGCTTAAAATTTGCCCCAGATGGACTTTCTCTTCTGTTCAAATTGCTCGACAGCAACATAACAGCCATTTATAACAAAGTCTGCAGAAATGGACTGGTGCTTCTAGTCTTCCAAATACATCGGTCTGTTTGTAAGGAGAGTGCCCCCATAAATCACCACGAATTAAAGAGGAACGCACCCGTCCCAATCAAAACATCAGGAAGAAACCGTTGCCCAATAGATAAGAACACAAACAAGTGCAAAGCATCACTTGAGTTTTTATAGAAGGCCCATATTTTTGGAAGGCAACCAGTGCTGTTTCACATGCTGTACTTTTCCTAATCTGACTGACTCACAGTCTTGTGATAGTGAGATAAGCTAGGTAGGCAAATTTTTATAGAGTTGCAATTACTGAAATTGTCATTACGCTGCTCACTGTAAAATAAATATAGATAGAAGTGAAATTATGCACAGGCTAGAAGTAGAAAGTGTTTTGCTTCTGTTTGCTAAATTAATCTCTTCCTAAATGGCTGCAGGCCAGGTAGGTTAGCATTTGTGGTTTCAAAGGTTTTCAGCGCTTGCAATGAGCCATGAAATTACTGCATGCTGCTGAAAATGGCAGCTGATGAAAGGAAAAGAGTGAATCCCAAAGGCAGAAAGACAGGAGGAAGCAAAATTACAGGCAGAAAGTCTGATTTTTGATGTTGCTCATTGTGAAATGTACACCCAAACTTTTAATAAAACATAAAACATTAATAAACCTGCTAACAATTCCTTACAATTTCTTTTGAAGTCTGAGTATAATTTCTGAATACTTATTAAAACAGGCAACGATTCAGAGGGGGCTGAGCAGTTTTCTATCTATGGTATGTGCTGTATGGGTAGAGACGCTCCTTGTGACTTTTGAAATAAGATTTTTATTGATGTTTTTAATTGAATCACACAAAAGGATTGATATTCAGTTAATAAAAGTACCCTGGTCCTTTTAGTTTCTGTTAGGATTAGCTAGTCTTAGTTTTGATACCGTCACCAGCATATACTATAGCTATCCTGTTTTAAATCATCTGAATCTCCTCAGCATAAGGGGATGCCTAAGTCTTCACACGTAGGTTTGAAAACTCTCCAGGCCAGAGTGCTGTGTCCCAACAGTCTTCACCCAATTCTCAGAAAGAATGTGAATTAGTTGGATTTTCAAAACCACAAATGCTACTACAGCTTGCCATAGACAGGCAGGTTATTCACGCCCAAAGTAAACATATTCCCAATCCCCAGGCTTTGCCTCTTGAGCACCAATTTCAAATTGAAGGTTGTAACAGTTCTTTAATATATTTATAAAGGTATTTCCCTTCTTGTAATGAAAACCAGTCTTTAAGACTTTCAGGCATTCCATAGCCAGGAGAGGTTTCTGAAAAGTGAAATGATCATCATTTGGAAATTCAAATTTCTGGATATTTGACAGCCTCAGTCTCTACACCACTGAAGTTCATCCATGCTAAAATAATCATGCCCTGGCTAAAGAATGCAGAACCATTATACATTCTCAGAGATCCCAAGCACTTACACTTGCCTGATTTTATAGATTAATTACTAGGAAGACAGAGGATTGTAAAAATCTTTGGATTAAATTCCGTTATGGAAGGCATAAATAATCCAATGATTACTACGCATGCCTGGTCAAGTAGTTCCTGTCACCAAGTTATTGGAGTGCTTTTTCCACTTCTCACAAGGAAATGATTTGACCTGCAAATTGAGCTCAGCTATAAGGAAGAGATGTTTCGATCTTAGCCCCCAAACGTTCCACAAAGAGAGAAGCAGCCAAGTTATTAACAACAGCAATGATAAAAAAAAAACAACCCAAGAAGCATTCATTTATTCAATGGATATTTTAAAATAAAGCCCCCAGATGGGAAATACCTAACTATCTCCTGAAGTAGTTTTTGCATTCATTTTTAAGTGGCTATAAAAATTTTTCTTTCCTATATTCACAGTGTGCCCCATTTTAAAAAATAGTCACAGTTATGTGATTTCAGGCAGAAGAGGTTTATCAGAAAGTGTATTCGATGTGGAGAGGAAAGAACACAGCTTTGCCACTTAATAGCCATGTGAGAACATGTCAAAGGGCACCAACTTCCTGGGTCTGGTTTTTTTGTTATTGTTGGCATCCAAATAACAATGTAAATACTTAACCTAATAGAATTAAATGAGTGCACTCTCCACTTTGTAAACTACAAAATTTTATACACATTGTGAGAGATGATTTGAAAATGTTTGAGACATCGTTGGTTTTCAAATAAGATTGATGAGGAAAGTAACCAAGGAGTCTGGAAAATTAATCAAGCTGGGAATATAGACTAAGTGGCCATGTGTAACGGGGCTTTGTAGGCGGAAACTCTGACACTGCCACATCCCTGAACTGCCTCCTGATTTCCAGAAGAAGTGATTTTCTTTTCTTCCCTATTCCTATTCCCAACTTCCTGAATTTTGAATTGAGCTACAATTTTCAAGTAATTCAAATTCAGATTGATTTGCCCTAATTCTTGATTTACCCCATCTTGTATCATCACCAAAGCTTCAGTGACAGGCAAAAGAAAGAAAGAAAGAAATCATGCTTGCCCCTCGCTCATGCCAGCTTGAAAGCACATTTCCCCATGTCACATTCACATATGGATCAGAAAAGATGTTGACCTTAGAAAAATGGGCTGTAAGTTTTACCATCCAGTTCAGTTTATTTTCAGTCATACCTACCATCAAGTTTGATCTAAAGTCAAGTTGTAAATTCAGAAGGAGTGGAACTGAAGGATGCTAATTATACTGATGATGCAGGAGAGATTTGAAAATATAGTGATTTTTCATTAAGGCTTCTGTTGTAATTGTTATTGTTCACAATAATTCAACAGAATTCTATATCCAAGTTTTTTTTTTTAATCCTATTACAATAAACTTCCAATATCCAACACCAAAAGCAAAGCTTTCCCTCAGCCTCAAAACTAACGACTAGGAAGTTAAATGCTCAGAAATAGGTAATCCATGAATTAAGGTAATAGGTAAATAGGTAATCCATTAAATTAAGACTCTGTTGTCAATGTGAAGGATATTTGAATCTTCCTTGAAAAATTTCTGTCTAAATGGATTATTTGTACATTCATTCAGCAAATGTTTATTAAAAGTCCAGTGTGTCCAAAGTATTGTTGTGAACACTGGGAAGCAAATCAAACAATTCCTACTCTACTGGATCTTAAATTCTAATGAGCCTGGGTATATGACAAGGGCATAAATCAATTTCAATTTGATTGTCTATGCACGTTGATTAAAGGTGAGCCTAGGGAACTATGTTAAAAAGAACTAAGATAATATGTAAGAACTTGATAATATATGTAAGAAAGACTGCCAGAATTGACTGGTGATGTCTGTTGTGAGAGCAGAATAGAGAAGTATTGGTATGAATGCCATGCTTTTGCCACTCCTGCTTTTTAGGAAATGATCATGGGGCTACAAGCCTCAAATTCAGAACTTTCACCCATGGAAAATATTGGTGCTAACCACATGCACTAGTGTGACCTTCTTTTAGGCTGTCTTTTTCAAGGGAAATAAGAGAAAATAACCTCTACTTACATTCTACTTACATTTTATGTACCCAAAGTAGGCTCCTGAGTTTTACAAAAAGAATTTTTTCTTCTTGTTGGTTGTTCATCAAAACATAAGTCTAAGCCCTTATAGAAAATATTCATCCTTCACAGTCTTACCAAATTATGCCGATTTCAAACCCTCTGCTATCCTATAGTAACCAAATCTTTGATCACACATTCAGGTTAATCTTACATTTGGTGGGTAGCCACAAACCAAATTTCAGCCAACTTGATAATGAAATACCTATGCAAAAATACCTATACATAAATATAAAGGATATTCAACTGACAATTCAAAGGAGAAATATAAACACAATGAAGCAAAATTTTTAAATATTTGACCACACTAGTAACCAGGAAAATGAACATTAAACAATAATGAGTCACCATTTTTCCATATCAAATAAGCAAACATTTTTAAATAATTGATAATATAGCATTAGCAAGAGTGCAAGGCAAACACACTCACACTTAGAATATAGCAATACCAGCAATACTGGTACTGGCAATACAAGCAATACTTAAAAACATTTAAAGTGTGTATACTCTTAGAAAGCATTTCCATTTTTAGGAAGCCCTTACGCAAGTATATCTATGCAAGTATATTTATTGTCATTTATTAATAATTTACGAGAATAACGGGTTGCCCAGGTGGCTCGGTGGTAAAGAATCCGCCTGCCAATGCAGGAGATGAAAGAGAAACTGGTTTGATCCCTGGGTCAGGAAGATCCCCTGGAGGAGGAAATGGCAACCCACTCCAGTGTTCTTGCCTGGAAAACCCCACGGACAGAGGAGCCTGGCAGGCTACAGTCTTTAGGGTCACAGAGAGTCAGACATATTTTCTATAAGGGCATACACTTATGTTTTGATGAAGAGTTGACTAAGTGACCGTGCATGTGAACAATTTACAAGAATAACAACTTGTTCATCAATATCAGATTGGTGAAACATATCACAGTAAATATATTCTATGAAATACAATGCACTCATTGAAAAAATAAGTTCAATAGACATGTAGCAAGAAAGTATTCATTATATATTACTGAGAAAAGGGGATAGAAATACCATCTTTAGAGACATTAAAGTCTCACTAAACCTTTCACCTTTCAAACTGACCAAAAATAATGAAAAAGTAAACAAATGAAAAAACTTAAGTATTTACAATTTTTTTCCAAGTAAATTTTACCTCAAAGTAACCAAAAGGATGATGAGAGAAACTTTCTTTACATAAGAAGTAAATTATTAAGTAAATAGATAAGAAACAGAAATATATACTGTTTTGCAGCTCTTAATAAAACAACTGCTAACATCACCAAGAGCAGCAAGGAGGCATTCCATGCCTCCTGGTGGGAGAACTTACCACCACCAGTGAAACAGTTCTGCTTGAAAAGAGAAACTGAACCTGAATCTGACCAAGGTTTTCCATCTAATTACCAAATTACAGGAAATAGAGGACAGGGTAACATTTTCAACCAGACCATAGGGACGCAATCAGCAAAGTCCAGGCTGTGGGAAACTATAAACAAACAACTTGATTTCTTCAACAAACAAACTGAAAGGAAAAAAATACCAAGATATGAAGGAGGAATCTATAGCTTAGGAGAAGCAGAGAAAGCACAAAATCCAGTCACAATGGTTGGATCCAGCAAACTCAAAAAAGAAAAAGAGAAAATTATGAGACAATTGGAAATCTGAACATTAACTGGAGGTTATTTGATATTGAATACATATTTGCTAGTTTTACTAATATTTTCAGTTCTTACATTTTAGAGATATACACTGAAACCATTATAAATAATGCTATATAATGTCTAGGATTTACTTTGAAAGAATCCAGAAGTGGGGAACATATTGAGGTAAGGATGAAACAAAACCAGCTGTGAGTTGGTAGTTATTTAAGCTGAGTGTTAAGAAAAACTAGGATATTTATGATACTATTCCATGTGCTTCTCAAAATGTTTAGACATTTTTGATAATACTACAGCTTAAAAATAGAAATATAGAAAATCTGAATAATAATAATTGACATGATTGTACCAATGTAAATATTTCCCTTTCAAATACTTTTGGTACATTTACAAAAATTAATCATCTTCAAAATACAAAGAAAATTTTAATTAATTCAAAAAGAGAAACTATTTCACTAGAATTATTCACTGACAATAAAACAATATTATAAGAAATTAATATCATTGGGGAAAATGTCAGTTTTTCCCAAATTAATTAACAGATTTGACCATTTCAATGAGATTTTCATTGAGAGAAGCCTTTAGAAAATTCCTCTATATTTCATCTTGAATTAAAACTTAAAAAGAGTAACAGATGCAACTGTGAGAAAATGAGAGAAAAGGAGAGTTACCTCCAACAATTATGTAATAAAATTAATTAAAATATTATGGGAACATTATGGGGGTCCAGTGGTTAACACCCTGCCCTTCCAATGCAGGGGACATGGGTCGGATCCCTGGTTGAGGAAGTTCCACATACTGCATGGCAAAAAAAAAAAAAAAGATACATAAAGACTTTATTAACTCTAAAAAAAAAAATTATGTGACTTACATAAGAGTTGACAGACCAGTGGAATAGAATAGATAACCTCAAAATAGACCTTAGTGTAAAGAAGAATTTAATATTTGATACACATACAGTGGAGGAAAGAAAGAAGTTATTCTATTAAGACATTGAGGAAACTGACTATTTAGAAAAAGAAATTCTGTTTGCTATAAATCTAGATGTGTTTTAGTGTCTGTACATCCCCCAATTTAGGGATGCTACCTTTTGAACAGACAACTGAATCACTACAGTTATCCTCCCCACCATGTGCTCGCTCTCCCCAGGCCATAGTTTTCAAATCAGGAAATATGATTTATAAGATATATGTTCTTCTATAGTCTGGACTGCATCATTAGGTTCAAAAATATGAGCTTGACTATCTGAACACCCTCTCAGGAATACAAAGCTGAGAAACTGAACAATTTTGGCAGCTGGCCGAAGGGGTATGAGAGATTCCTAGAAAGGTATGATTGAATATTTACATCATGCAGTATTGTTGGGGCCTTGTTAATATCTAAAAATATTATGAATTAATAAACAAAAACCCAGACTCTATTAACACTAGAAAAAAATACTACAATATTTCACAGAAGAAATAAAATAATAGCCATCTAGGGGAAAATGTTTAGACTTCTCTCATACTCATAGAAATGCAGATTAAAAATAATAATGAGTTACTAATTTTGCTATCAGACTAGAAAAAATAAAAACCAACATTTTACCTCTGAACACTTGACAGGGTTCTGCTGAGCTAGATCCTGGCTTGTCCATTGCTAGTGGGAGTATAAATTGGTAAAAATAAACCAATAAATATATTTTCTGAAAGAAATGTGGATATAATCTATTAAGAGTCTTAAAGCAGTGAAAATTATTGCATATTCCTAGATCCACAAATGTCAATTTTAGGATTCTTTACTAGTGAAATAAGCAGAAACATATGCCAATATTTAAATGGAAAAAAATATTTCTGCATCACCTTTTGTTGTAGTGAAAAATTGTGAAATGAGAAAATGTTAATAACTATACTTCCTAGCAATAACACAATGGATGGTATGTGCATGCTTAGTAGATCAGTCATGTTCGACTCCTTGTGACTCCATGGACTAGCCAAGCTCCTCTGTCCATGGAATTTTCCAGGCAAGAATACTGGAGCAGGTTGACATTTCCTCCTCCAGGGGATCTTCCCCACCCAGGGATCAAAACCAGGTCTCCTGTATCTCTTGCATTGGCAGGTGGATTCTTCACCACTGCAAGGGCCAGAAACTCTTAACTGTGTATCTTGATTAGTTTCACACACACACACACACACACACACCCCCTAGAGGCAGCTATAACTATTAACACTACTTTCCAAACGAGGATACTGAGACACAGAGAGGTCAAGTCAGCTGTTGAATTGCTGAGCTGAACATA
This sequence comes from Bubalus bubalis, assembly GCF_019923935.1. Taxonomy (NCBI): domain Eukaryota; kingdom Metazoa; phylum Chordata; class Mammalia; order Artiodactyla; family Bovidae; genus Bubalus; species Bubalus bubalis. Next base: position 22,646,204 of record NC_059171.1, on the reverse strand, counting down.
AGCAGACTGACTCCACAGTTGGCAGTTTCCACTGCTGCTCTATCAGAGCATTTGCTGAGTTTTTATTATGCCAGATGCAATGCTAACATTTTACACTGCATTATTTAATACAAAGCAAAACAACAACAACAAAAAAAAACATTCTGTCGGTATCGCCATTAGGAGCCTCATCAGAAATCCAAGGCAAAGAGAGTAACTCAGGGAAGATTCAGTTCAGTTCAGTTGCTCAGTCGTATCCAACTCTTTGCGACCCCATGAATCGCAGCATGCCAGGCCTCCCTGTCCATCACCAACTCCCGGAGTTCACCCAGACTCACGTCCATTGAGTCAGTGATGCCATCGAGCCATCTCATCCTCTGTCGTCCCCTTCTCCTCCTGCCCCCAATCCCTCCCAGCATCAGAGTCTTTTCCAATGAGTCAACTCTTCGCATGAGGTGGCCAGAGTACTGGAGTTTCACCTTCCAAAGAACACCCAGGGCTGATCTCCTTTAGGGAAGATTACAGAGCTAAAAGTGACAAGAGTTTCAAAGAAAGTGTGATGCGTGTCAAACACAGCCATGTTACATAACACTACCATTTGTGAAGTACAATATTAAGTTGTAGGGTTTGGGGAAATGCACTCTGCATTGTGAGAAGTGAAAAAGGTGGTTCAAACTTTTTGGAGTTTGGAACTCTCTCTCAGCATCAGGAATGCTCAGAAGCGTTAGTCAGCAAGCCCGATTTTCATACTCAGTCCAGCCCACGTACACCACCTAAGCATGTGTGCTATGATGTCTATCTCAGCACTGATTGTAAGCTGCTGCTGCTGCTGCTAAGTCACTTCAGTCGTGTCCGACTCTCTGCAACCCCATAGACTGCAGATTGTAAGCACGTTATGGTAAATTCCCAAATATCCACGAATAGGGAGCAGTTTAAGTAGTTCACTGGCTCTTTACAGGGCTTCCGCATGCACACATATGGCAGATCACCAGGTAAAGAATTTGAGCATCCGCGGATGTCTGCATCCAGGGCGAGGTGTGTGTTTGGGCGGGGGGTGGGGGGGGGGGGGGTAGTTGGGGATGGGATTCTGGAGCAGATCCCCACTGCTGATATGCAGGATGGCTGTGTATCAATACAACTCACACTCTACAATTGTGAAAATCAATCAGGTTGATTAATATGGACAAGCCTGGAGAGAAAGCCATAACCTGTTATGTGAAAAGATAAGCTAAGCAACCCTCTTAAGAACACGGAATAGCTGTCTCCAGTGCCCAAAGTCTTAATTGCTATATAATATTGCTTTTTTAAAAGTATGATATTTTAATAAACTGATAGTATTGCATCGTATTACTATATATCACTATTTATTTAACCTTTTCCCTTTTTTTTTTCAAATTCAGTTATTCTGAAACTTTAAGATTAAACATCCTTATACATGAATCTTTGTTTAAATTTCTGGTTTGGAAATAAATAAATGTTCCTTTGCTTCAAGTGATTTATTATGTGACTGATTAGTTCTGCTTAATATCCAGTTGTAGCAATAGAAATAATATTTTGGTAAGCAGAAATCATTTGTAGATTTACAATCAAGTTTTGGTTCTACTCCAGGTTTTGAACATTACAAGTCTCTGCTAGTCATTTTACTGCAGTGGAAATTCTAACTCAGAATCTTATGAGATATGCCTAGAGGATGTCAGCTCCATGAGAGAAGGGATTTCTCTATCTTGTTCATCATGAGTCCTGTTGTCTAGGATCATGTATGCATGGAGTTAACAATCAATAAATAGTAAAGGCACTTCCTAGGTGGCGCAGTTGGTAAAGAATCCACCTGCTAATGCAGGAGATGCAGGAGACTTGGGTTCAATCCCTAGGTCAGAAGATCCCCTGGAGTAGGAGATGGCAACCCACTCCAGTATTCTTACCTGGAAAATTCTATGGACAGAGGACATCTTAATGGGAAAAATAATTTGAAATACTGACTCATAAAATAGAACTTACATTGCAGAGGAATTTATTCAGTTGCTATAATGAAAAGAAAATCCAACTCTCATGTCAGAAAAGGACATATCCAGAATATCTCAGGAAAATCCTTATTTGAAGGATGAAAGTGTGTGCCAAAAAGGGTCAGGTCTACCTTAAGCTTTTTTCCTCCAACCTCCCTATATTGCTAACTAAAGCCATAGCACATTTACCTGCACTGCCAGCCCCAGTGCAAAGAACCTTCTCATCATGTGTCCCTCAAAACCGTCTCATATGCCATCCATGTCCAGAGACAGAAGCTTCTTGGTTCTGCCCTAACCACTACATGGCCTATATTCTGTCCCTCTTCTTCTCTGCCTGCCACCATCTCTGACCACCCTGGACTGTATGAAAGTTGAAGGCCCATCACCAACGTCATCATCAGCAACCACAGGAGGATCTTTTTGCCATCTCCTCTCCATCACTGCCCAGGCCTGCTGTCACTCCCACACCATCATACTGTAGCACTATCCCTAACGTGATGCTCCCATCTACTGTACTTCTTATCAGTGACATACAAGAAGGGGACAACAGAGGACGAGATGGTTGGATGACATCACCAACTCAATGGACATGAGTTTGAGCACGCTCTGGGAGATGGTGAAGGACAGGGAAGCCTGGCATGCTGCAGTCAATGGGGTTGCAAAGAGTCAGACACGACTGAGCAACTGGACAACAACAATTATGTGCTCCGGAAACAAGTACTTCCATGTTCTTCCACAAGGCTAGTAATCCCTTGGTATCCTGAGCTGGTGGGAACTGTCCTTTCTGAATTCCACTGAAGCAATTGCTTGAGATCTACTAAACCATTGTGAAGAAGAGGACTGGCAGTTCACTGTTTGAGCCTGCAGCTTTCTAGCCTCCTTAAAAATCCAGCAATTTACTATAGTGTGCAATGAGCTAAATCATGTATCCTCAGTTGGCCCCTCCAAACTCACCCTCAACCATGTTCCTTAACTCACCCTGCTCAAGCCACCTGGGCCATTGTTTCACTCCTGCAAAGCTGTTTCCTTCCTTTAGAGCCCTCACGTTGTGTGAGTATCTCTCCTAGAAAGCAATGTCTTTGATTCTTTGCACAGCTGGCTTCTTTCTTGGTTTAAATATTTCCTTTCCTCAGATGAACCTTTCTAGGAGCTCTATCTAAGTAGTTTTCCCTCTCTTTCCTAATCACAGAACCCAGCATATAACTTTCCTTTTATCTGTTCAGATTTGTAATTATCTGCTTATTAGTTTGACTGTTTTGTGTCTGACCACCCCACTAGGTAATGAGCTCCATGAGAGCAAGGACAATGGCTGTTATGCTTGCCACTGTCCACCCAGCACTGCATTCAGTGTTAGTAACAAATTCTGAAGAAATAATTCTCAACCATATGCTAGGCCATTATCACAAGGCATAAGTGATAGATAAAAGATACAGAGAAAGGAATCTTTAGCTTCTAGAACATACTTTGAAAGAAAGCAAAACGTGATGAAAAGAACTACAGATTTTGAGATGGAGATTAAAATTCTGTCTCTTTACTGAATTGAAAAAGTTCTTCCTAGTGTGAATTTGATAGGTCTCTAGCCCTATCTTAGTCCAGTTATACTGTTTGTAAAGTGAAATTATTGGACCATTTGATCTCTTATCTACTTTATAGTTCTAACAGATCTTTGAAGATTTCTTAAATGTAATCAGACACCTTTAGATTTGCAGTTTTCAAAATGTGTTATCAATGGAAGAAGAAGTGTTCAAGTTCAAATAATTTTTGAACCATTTGGATTAAGCAAAATTAAATTGCCATTTTTTGCTCCAATATTTCTCAGTGCTAATGTTCATTGGGAATCCTTGAGAATGAGAGGCAGTGTAGAACAACTCCCGAAAGCATTTGAACACTGATGCCTTATTTGAATTACCTGACAAGAGTGTATATGGAATGCTCTGGAGAGACAGAGTTACTGGTATTTAAGCAGAAAAATTAATATAGACTTTCAAAAACATTAATCCAATAATGGTAAATAGGATACATTAGAAAAATTATAAATTGGAAAATAAAATTAAGGGACTTTAAGAAGCATGATGAGATGCAGAAGAAGAACTTGAATCACATCCATTTTAATTGCTTTGAACAACTCAAAGATTTTGATTAGTCTCTCTTACTGTGGAAAAAATTAAATTTCACGACCTAGCCTGAGAGATTGTTTTAAAAAATCATGAACAGGAACAGGTAGAGATCCTATATTGATGTCTATAATCAGAAAGAATTTTGATCAGATGTATTTAGTTGACATGTGTTCAGCCTACACTTAAAAATAGAGAAGTAATCAGATCTACATTTCCCCCTTAGTTCATAGTTTCAGTAATCATAGACAAGGATAACACCACCTTGCATATGTCTAATAATTTAGTGTTTGGAAACTTATCAGTGAATGGTGTGATTATTTCTCCACATATTCAACTAATCACATTTTATTCAATTATTCTTTTTTCTGGTTAATTTCTAATCACTGACAATTGTTTTTAAAGTTTTCTAGCAATCTATTTCTACCATCTTCCCAATATTTTTCCAGATTTTTCAAAGTCATCATCTCCCAGATTTTCCATAGTAATGGTAAAAATAGGTAACTGCTCTCTGTACGAAGGAGTAGAGTCAAGTCATGAGTTAGCATAGGTTCTAATATGTGAGTTCAGGCTACTTTCTTGATGCCTCCTGATTGAATGCTCGGAATAAGTGCCAGCTTACAGCTGATCAATTTCTTTCCTCCTGTCACTGGAAATGTTTAAAATTTACCTTTCTAACAAGAATCCTAAACTCAGACTTCCCTGGTGGTACATGGATATGAATCCACCTTCCAATGCAGGGGACATGGGTTCAATGCCTGGTCAAGGAAGATTCCACGTACTGCAGACAGCTAAGCCTGTGAGCCACAACTGCTGAGCCACTGTGCCACAACTGCTGAAACCCATGTGCCTAGAGCCTGTGCTCTGCAACAAGAGAAGTCACTGTAATGAGAAGTCTATACACTGCATTGAATAGTTGGCCCCCGCTTACTGCAACTGGAGAAAGCCCAAGCACAGCAATGAAGACCCAGTGTAACCAAAATTAATTAATTAATGAAAAAGACCCTAGACTCATCATCTCCTATAACAAGAGGGAACATGCTCTTCCTTCTTCATTGATTCCTAATCTAAATGCAATTTATAGCTTGCTATCCTAGACTTGTTATATACTATCCATGAAATATAGCAGAGTATAACATAGGCTTTACCACTTGTATACTAAATGCACTGCTTTGAATGTGTTTTATAAGTCAAGAGTCTCTGTTCACATAGAGCCCAGCATTGTGCAGATACACAGCACAGTCAATGCTTCCTTAAATCATCAGGGCTTTCACATCCACGTGCGCATTTGGGAAACCAGGTAGTGAAGTCTTTGTGAATACTTGCTTTGCGAATAGGGAAATACTTAGTGGCATAAAGACAATATTGATTTCTGCAACATTTCTTTAGCCTTGTTGTACTGATAAACCAGGCACCCAGAAGTGGATTCCACGATGCACTGTAGCATGTCACGTTCCTTCCGAAAGTACTCCACAAAGACATTTGCTTTCACTCAATAAAGTCATTTTGGAAACATGCTAATAAGTTCATTCTTCTCTATTATCTCCACCTCTGTAATTCAAAAGGGGTGGAGGAAGGATAGATAGATGGAGGGAAGAAAGGAAGGAAAAGTGGAAAGAAGGAAGAAAGGAAGGGAGGGGAGGGAGGAAACGGGAGGGAAAGAGGGAAGAGGAAGGGAGAGAGAAGGGAGAAAAAAGAGAAATCGCCCTCCAGTAGGTTAAGAAGAACTGCTTGGTTTCAAATCTGAGAACAAATAACTACTTCTGTAAGGTTTGAATACCTCACTGAACCATAGGAATAGTAATAGATTTAAGGCACACGGAGTTCTAGTGCAGCGCTTGGCGTATCATATAATAAGTGAAAATAACTGTGCTGTCCCTTCGCATCTCCTCAGGTTCTCCTGAGGCTCAGCCACACAGTCACAACCCTCCAACTCTGCTTATGCCTTGGCGGTCCCTTGTCTAGAGCCAACCAATCTGACCAGACACAAACCCAGAATCCATGGCTTTCTCACCACTTCCAGATGTGACTATAACCCCACACTGAGCAGTACAAGATCTGAGTTCTGAGCAGCTGTCTAAGGGATAAGTGTGCTGATTGGAGGTGGGGGTTTCAGTGTAAGAAATCTGACCAATAAGAGAGAAGAGAGGAAATCCAGACATCCAGTCAGATGAAGCCCATCTCCTTCTGCCCTCCCACCTACTGTTCTAAGGCACTTCCACCAGGTAGTCTGATCTGGGACACCAAGCGGCCTAGTGGATGTACCTCCCAGGTCGCTGTCTTGATCTCTTTTAAGTTTATCGTAAAGCAGAGGCCAGCGAGGTAGCACCTCACCTAGTACTGCTTTCCATCTGAGCTCCTTAACTTTCCCCTGCCCCTGTTCTCACTTTCACTACCCAAATAAAGCATCACCTCTCATTTCTTGACTCAGGCTCTGCTTTTTACGGACTCCTGAATATGATATCTTTATTAATAAAATAGTTCAACCGATCTACACTCCCATGCCCAGCCTTCAATAATTGGTCATCTTTTTTTTTTAACTGTACTTAAACCAGTTAAAGTTCTATAAAATATCTGCTAGGTCATGAATATAGTGCTTCCTGGGACATTATACTAGAATCCCACCTACATATTAAAGAAAAACAAAACCTACATATCAAAAAAAAAAAAAAAAGCTTCTTTCTGCTTCAAAATGTTTCATTTAGGTGGTACAAAATTCACACTTGTCTTGTCTTTTCCAGATATTGTGATTAACTACCTATACTAAGCCCTTTTAAACATATTTTTCAAAACCTTTTACTAACTCCCTCCTTCAAGTTGTAGCCGCTGCCAAAAACAACACCCCCGCCCATCTCTGCCAGCTATCTCTCCCATCATTCAGTCAGACTCTGAGATAAGACCTATTCCAAAAGGCCTCTCCTGCCCAATGTAAGGAATGATAGGGATTATGTAATCACTAGTCAGGCTGCCCCTAGCACTAATTTATACTTTTCCTTTATGTAGTATACATATCACATATGTCCCTACACCAGTGTTTTATGTCTTGATTCCAGTAAAAGCCAGGACATTCTTATGGTTTCTATAAGAGTTATACTTAGATACTCACCCTCTATCATCACCAGCACCAGAGCTACCAAGACCATGATAATATAGGACAAAAGCAGTTTTCTCAAAAGACTCCAGATACTGTGATTAAAATGCAGTGCAGAAAAGCTAAACAATCACATCTCTTCTATTGATGACCATCTTAAACTATCTCTTTTCTATTAGACAGACTGACAGATTGAATAGGGATCAGATAGACTGCAGGCCCTACCGCTTATCAACTCCTTCCTGACAGAGGGCACATCACTCAACATTTCTCAGCCTCAGTTCCTCCTTTGCAAATAGGGATGGCTGTTTATATATTTATATATATATATATATATATATACACACACACACACATATATATATATATATATACATACATACATATACATACACACCTGCTGTGAGGAAAATAACACATTAAACATAAAGCACTTGGTAGTCATTATTAGTGGTAATATTAATAGTAGCGTTATCAGAAGTTCCCAATTTCTTTGGGGTTGTTGTTCACCTGCTAAGTTGTGTCCAATTCTTTGAGACCCCATGGACTACAGTAGACCAGGCTTCCCTGTCCTTCACTATCTCCCTGAGATTGCTCAGATTCATGTCCATTGAGTTGGTGATGCTATCTAACCATCTCATCCTCTGCTGCCCCTTTCTTCTTTGCCTTCAATCTTTCCCAACATGAGTGTCTTTTTCAATGTTGGCCATTTGCATCAGGTGACCAAGTATTGGAATTTCAGCATCAGTCCTTTCAATGAATATTCAGGGTTGATTTCTTTTAGAATTGACTGGTTTGATCTCCTTGCAGTCCAAGGGACTTTCAAGAGTCTTCTCCAGCACCACAGTTCAAAAGCATCTATTCTTCGGCACTCAGCCTTCTGTATGATCCAACTCTCACATCCATACATTACTACTGGAAAAACTATAGCTTTGACTATATGGGACTTTGTTGACAAAATGTTATCTCTGCTTTTTAATACATTGTCCAGCTTTGCCAGCTTTTCTTCCAAGCAGCGAGCAAGCATCTTTTAATTTCATGGCTGCAGTCACCATCTGCAATGATTTTGGAGCCCAAGAAGAGAAAATCTGTCACTGCTTCCACTTTTTCCCCTTCTATTTGCCATGAAGTGATGGGACCAGACAGATGCTATGATCTTAGTTTTTTGAATGTTGAGTTTTAAGCCAGTTTTGTCACTCTCCTCTTTCACCTTCATCAAAAGGCTCTTTAGTTCCTTTTCATTTTCTGCCATTAGAGTTATACTATCTGCATATCCGAGGCTGTTGATATTTCTCCCGGCAATCCTGATTCCAGCTTGTGAGTCAATCCAGCCCAGCATTTCACATGATGTACTCCACATATAAGTTAAATAAGTAGAGTGACAATATACAGCCTTGTCATACTCCTTTCCCAATTTTGAAGCAGTCCATTGTTCATGTCTGGTACTAATTGTTGCTACTTGTCCAGAATACAGGTTTCCCAGGAGTCAGATAAGGTGGTCTTGTATTCCCATCTCTTTAAGAATTTTCCAGTTTGTTGTGATTCACAAAACCAAAGACTTTACTGTAGTCATTGGGACAGAACTTCCTTGCTTTCTCTATGGTCCAGTGAATGTTGACACTTTGATCTCTGGTTCCTCTGCCTTTTCTAAACCCAGCTTGTATGTCTGGAAGTTCTCGGTTCATGTACTGCTGAAGTTTAGCTTGAAGGATTTGGGGCATAACCTTACTAGCATGTGAAATGAACCCCAATTTCTTAATCATCACTAGAAACTTTATCTCAATGAAATAGTCTAATAAATGTTCTATTCATCATTTGAATTTAGACTGTGCTGTTCTTAAGTTTAAGGACTCATATGTTGCTTATTTTGCTATGTTTTTTTAATTGAATTGATTTCATATTTAATGAATTACATGGTACTTGAAAGTTTCCCTTATTTTAGGCTGCCTATGAATCTAAGACCACATACAACGATGGACTAGCTTCCTACCTATGGAATAATTATTCCTACCAATTAATGGACTTTGGCAACTCTGTAAGATAACTAAGTAAAAAGTAAAAAACTTTAAGAATCCATGAAAGAATAAATTATACTTTTTTGTTCCAAAATCAGCAAAAAATTTTGTACAGAGCCTGTCTGGCACATGCATGAATGATTGAATAAATAAAAGAATAAATGAGCAATTTAAAAAATTCTAAGTGCAGGGGAAGCAGTTTTTGCTTCAATCCATTATTAATTATTTGTGATTTAGAGTATCTTCCAAATCCATCTTTGAAATAAACTCTAAGAACACCGAAGTGTCAATCAAAAAGGTTCATTGTCCCACAGACTCCTGGCTGATTGATACTTATCTTTGCAATTTTTACTCACTGATCACAGCTTTAGATTCCATGGAAAAGAAAAAGTTGTGAAGCTCTCTGAATTGACCCCAAATTAAAACTTTTACTTGGCTTACATTCAGGAATGCAGAGAATGAAAAACCCTGGCTCCTTGCTGAAGCTTTCCCTGACACACACACTCCCACCCACTCCCCCATTCATCACACCTTGACTTACTCTTATCTTTGCATGTATTATAAAGCAGAACAAATACTTGTTACATGTTCTGTGAGCAACTGGAAGCCAGAAATCAACAATGAATCCCTTTCTTTTTCCCTGGTGTCTGAGATATACATTGAATTTGGGGATGGGAGGATATTGATTGGGTCCTCAATAAACATAGAACTATTAAAACAATCAAGCTTGTGATCAATCTTCTACTACTAATTCCACCTGCTTCTTGATGAAATCTCAGTAAACTTACTGCAGGGAGAATCAGAACAGTAATTAAGCATGATGTCAACTGTTGAGCCTTTAACCTATACCTGTCTTCAATTTAACATCTAGATCACTTATTATGGGACAGTAGAAGAGAGATAGCCTGTCTGGAATTCAATCTTCAAAATGTTCCCAAGGTCCACCTCCTTCATGAAGCTCTTGAAGACCAACCCAAGCTCTCTAAATGCTTAGCATGGAAGCTTCACATGCTTAAACTCTTTAAAAATCTCTCTATGGAGAAGGCAATGGCACCCCACTCCAGTACTCTTGCCTGGAAAATCCCATGGACGGAGGAGCTTGGTAGGCTGCAGTCCATGGGGTCGCTAAGAGTCGGACACGACTGAGCGACTTCACTTTCACTTTTCACTTTCATGCATTGGAGAAGGAAATGGCAACCCACTCCAGTGTTCTTGCCTGGAGAATCCCAAGGACGGGGGAGCCTGGTGGGCTGCCGTCTATGGGGTCACACAGAGTCGGACACAACTGAAGCGACTTAGCAGCTGCAGCATGAAACAAGAAATTTATTATTAAACAAATATAAACATGCAAATACACTTGTTTATATCACCTTTTAGATGTTTAATTATATCCTGTGTTATGATGAATTTTTTCACTATTACAACTTCTTAAAATATCATCTTTTGTTTTTTTATCTTATAATTAATTTTTGATATATTAGGGTCACTATTGTTAACTATTGGGATAATTGTGAAAATAAAGATCATATCTCTTCTTACTGTTTCCCTGCCTAGTGTCACCTCAAAGCCTTGCATATAATAGATGTTAAATGCATGTTTGCTGAAATAGAAATATGCATGGGAAAGTGATCTTTTTTAGTCATTCACGTCAAGTAGAAGAAACAGCTGTCTTTAATGAGGGATTTTTACATTCTTTCCCAAGTTCTATTTCTTTAGATAATGCAAAGTAAAGAGGTATTTGACTCTTGATCTTAGATTATATAGATTATGTACAAATCAAATCCAAGTTACTGTCAAATCGTCTGAAGATTCACTTACGTCCTAGTATCACTAGTTTTCTCAGTGAAGGGAAATATTCATATAATAATAATGCATTAATAGTTGTATGCGTACTATGGATCAGTACTCTATTAGTTTTTTATAGTTCTCATAACAATTTTATGAGACAGGTACTACTTTTGCTGTCATTTTCACAGATGAAGAAACTGAGACCCAGGAAAGTTAGTGAATTTTTCTGAGACTGCAAGCTCATACCTGAGTGGACTGGCATTCATTCAAACCCAGGAGTCACTCTCTACCATTCTTTTCTTAACACTCTACTAAACGTACTTCTGAGAAGTTTCATTCTTCTAAGATTATTCTGATTATGGGCTTCCCAAGTAAAGCTAGTGGTAAAGAACTCACCTGCCAATGCAGGAGACACAAGAGAAGCAGATTGCATCCCTGGGTCGGGAAGATCCCCTGGAGGAGGTCATGGCAACCCGCTCCAGTATTCTTGCCAGGAGAATCCCATGGACAGAGGAGTCTGACAGGCTACAGTCCCCGCAGTCACAAAGAGTCGGACACAGCTGAAGCAACTTAGGACGCACACACAGAGGCACGCACATGCTCATTATAGTCACAATCTCATTTAATATTCCCAAATCAAATTTACAAAATCACTAATGTACAAGGTTGAATGCTAGTGCTCACTGCTGTCAGGGTGGGGATATTACATAAAGTTTACAATTGTCCAACTAGCATGCGCTATACATTCTGATTTGAGAATCAAAAGTGAAGGTAAGCTTGTACAATTTAAGTCTACACACCCCTGACTTGTCTTTAAATTTTGGTAAGGAAACATCTATAAGCACTTTTAAGTTTAAAAAGTCAGAGCAGTGATATAAATTCAAAATCTGAGAGTTTATACAAATCAAAATTGAAAACCATAAAGAGTCTGTCTACATGAACAGTCTCCATAGTGATAATTTTGCAAAACACTGGAAAAACATTCAAGGTATTTAGAAAGACTATAAAGATGTTTTATGAAGATGGCAAAAAAAAAATACTTTCTCATGAGCAGATAGGGAGCCCAACTTGAAAATTCAAATTAACTTTTTGTATGATGCATTATTTAATAAATGTTAGCATTAATTTTTAAAGAGTTTAATTTGCATACCATTACTGGGCCAAATGGTTGACGAGGATCACAATTAAAGAAAGATGCACCATTCATTTTACTAAGAAGAAAAAACAATCCAACAAAGTCAAATCTTCATCATTAAACTGAATAAAGGCAGCCTGTAACTGCCAAAGATATAGAACTCCCTGACAGATGCAATTTAACTCCTGTGATTATTTAAATCAAACTCCTTTATGTATGACCCTAAGCAAAAGCTCAATATCTTCTCAAGGAATATGTATTTTTTTTTAAAATACTATGGACTTCAGAGGGAAGAAGACATTAGGAAAGAAAAGCAAATTTGGCAATTGGGCTTGGGAATATAAATATAATATGAAAGAATATGCCATCACTTAATGTTATACCATGGACATAAAGCACTCATGCAAAATGGAAGACACTTCACTAGCACATTAAATAGCATTGAGTACCAGCATGATTCAATCAATGTTTAGTCCAGAGAAGTTATACAGAAAACAGACCTAGAAATCACTGTCATATAGTTTATCATCTAAACAAAATTTATTATTTTCACATGTACCCCTCCCATAATTTTCTAAAAGAAAATTTACTGTTTACAGAATTGCTACATGCTAGGCAAAGGCCTGATATTCTGTTCATATGCGGAGTAACAAACCTACAGTATGTATACTTAAGTTAGTATTAATATATGACCTGCTTGTAATAAGCTGCTGACTAAGAATACCTGGAGGGTTGGGGCAGGGTCTGGAAAGACCCATCTTGCAAGATGTCTATCACAAGGATGGTCATTCACACCCTGGTTCTGAATATTGATTGGGCACTGGGTACATTTGCCTGCTGTAATGGACATTTGTTTTCATCATGAGCTTTTTATAGTTGCTACACTTAAAACTACTCATGATGAATTGTCCCATCTTTAGTTGTGTTCATCAGAACACAGCATAGGTGGCCTTTCACTGGGTCCATTAAACCTTCACAAATTCCAGTGGTGTGGAAACAAGCACTTCAAGCTCACACCAAGTGTGGACCACAGTGGCAATGACTGCATATTTGTGGGGGAGGGAACGGAAAGGTCTTTTTTGCTTTAAATAACTTAAAATTGTGATAAAAGTAATTCACTTTTGCTGTAGGGAAACTGAAAAATAAGTGCTTAAAGGAAAACCAAATCATGATACCTTTCAACAAACAACCCCTGAAACATTTTGGTGTTAAGACTCCACATATTTTCTCTATACAAACATGTGCAATAACAACCATCCTATTTGATAAACAGCAGTCTCTGGTTATTCAGAAAAGGGTTTTATAAAGTGCAGAACCTTTAAAGACTATGCATACACAGTAAGTTCAACTTAATAAATAAGCATTCTTCACTAAGCCTTTAATATAGAACCAAATTTTTTTCTGATCATGGATCTTCTGATGGGACCTCCATGTCCTCTTCTTAACATAAATCATTTTCTTAATGAACCATAAGTAATTTCTAGATCGATTTTCCTAAAATGGAACAATAATATAAAGACATAGAGAAATCTCAGTGTAGAATACAAGAGTTTAATCATTTCCCTCAGTGTTGCATGGTCTCCTTGTCCACTCACAAACTTAAGCAAATCCTTTTAACTACTCAAATTTATTAACTTTTTTTCAAAAGAATCCTGTTAATTTAACATGAACAAGTACTCTGTTTTTCTAGCACTCATAGTTTACTGACATTTTAATCTATAACTAGGCTTTATAAATATAGGACCAAGGAGCATGACATTAAGATACAAAAACAAACATCTGACTTTGAATCCACATATAAATCAATACGTAGAACAAAAATGTAGCTATCCTTGAGAGTAGCCAGCTCTCCATTAATACTGACATCAGTAAAGATAATTTACAAAGGGAAGAGGGAATCTGATGCTACTATTAAGTAGAAGTCAAGTAAAAGAGCTTCTCTACATTTAATATTACAAATTGGAAGCACATGTTCTATTGTATATCAGCATTAGTACATTCTTTTTTATCATTCACATATTTGGGGAGAACATAGCAGCATAGAATCTGTTGCTGTAGACCATGAAATATTCAACTAATCCCCTATTGCTGGGTACTTAGGTTGCTGCTGCTTTTACTATCATGTAATACTACAGTCTTATGTGTACTTCTATTTTCTTAAAATATGGTCCTAGAATAAAGAATTAATCAATGAAGTAATAAGCTGCCGATACCTATTTCCAAACCATGAGACATTTTCATCATTTACTATCACTACTATATTAGATTGCATGTTTTGAAACTTTACTTAATATATGATGTTAATCTATTCCTTTCCTTTTCCAATTTGGCATTGAAAAGACTGACACTACATTTGCATTTTTGTTAAAATGAGTTTTCTCATTTTCTTATTAGATGTAAATATTTATTTTTAGGTGGTTCTTTTGTTTTAGTTTTACATGTGGTGAATATTATTTTTTATCAGTAATATTTTAGATTTAAATTTTGTTTTTATATTAGAAATCTCTAGATTTCTTAGATAGTCAAATACCTATCAATCTTTTTCCTTTCTGTTTTCTTCTTTTATGCTTTGAAAAACATACTCAAAATCAGATAAATGTGTCTCACATTTTCTAATAATTGTATAGTGTTATCTTTTTAACTCTCTAACAGTTTTCATTCCAATCCCAAAGAAAGGCAATGCCAAAGAATGCACCAACTACCACACAATTGCACTCATCTCACATGCTAGTAAAGTAATGCTCAAAATTCTCCAATCCAGGCTTCAGGAGTACATGAACCATGAACTTCCAGATGTTCAAGCTGGTTTTAGAAAAGGCAGAGGAACCAGAGATCAAATTGCCAACATCCACTGGATCACCGAAAAAAGCAAGAGAGTTCCAGAAAAAACATCTTTTTCTGCTTTACTGACTATGCCAAAGCCTTTAACTGTGTGGATCACAATAAACTGTGGAAAATTCTGAAAGACATGGAAATACAAGACCACCTGACCTGCCTCTTGAGAAACCTATATGCAGCTCAGGAAGCAACAGTTAGAACTGGATATGGAACAACAGACTGGTTCCAAATAGGAAAAGGAGAACGTCAAGGCTGTATATTGTCACCCTGCTTATTTAACTTCTATGCAGAGTACATCATGAGAAACGCTGGGCTGGAAGAAGCACAAGCTGGAGTCAAGATTGCTGGGAGAAATATTAATCACCTCAGATATGCAGACGACACCACCCTTATGGCAGAAAGTGAAGAGGAACTAAAAAGCCTCTTGATGAAAGTGAAAGTGGAGAGTGAAAAAGTTGGCTTAAAGCTCAACATTCAGAAAACTAAGATCATGGCATCTGGTCCCATCACTTCATGGGAAATAGATGGGGAAACAGTGGAAACAGTGGCAGACTTTATTTTTCTGGGCTCCAAAATCACTGCAGATGGTGATTGCAGCCATGAAATTAAAAGACGCTTACTCCTTGGAAGAAAGGTTATGACCAACCTAGATAGCATATTGAAAAGCAGAGAGATTACTTTGCCAACGAAGGTCCGTCTAGTCAAGGCTATGGTTTTTCCAGTAGTCATGTATGGATGTGAGAGTTGGACTGTGAAGAAAGTTGAGAGGCGAAGAATTGATGCTTTTGAACTGTGGTGTTGGAGAAGACTCTTGAGAGTCCCTTGGACTGCAAGGAGGTCCAACCAGTCCATTCTGAAGAAGATCAGCCCTGGGTGTTCTTTGGAAGGAATGATGCTAAAGCTGAAACTCCAGTACTTTGGCCACCTCATGTGAAGACTTGATTCACTGGAAAAGACTGATGCAGGGAGGCATTGGGGGCAGGAGGAGAAGGGGACAACAGAGGATGAGATGACTGGATGGCATCACCAACTCAATGGACATGAGTTTGAGTGAACTCCAGGAGGTGGTGATGGACAGGGAGGCCTGGCGTGGTGCGATTCATGGGGTCACAAAGAGTCAGACACGACTGAGTGACTGAACTAAACTGAATATCACAGAGACAAAATATATGACAAATGCAAAATAAATTAAATTTTGCATTATTGAAGAAATTGACACAATTTCCAGAGTTGCAGACTGGGCATCTTTTCTTAAAAGTAACTGAACATGCATAACAGAGGGCAAAATTCCACCCATTTCTGAACTGGGGGAAATTCACTTCAATGAAATCAGGTGAGATATGTATTCACTCACCAGTGAAGACAAGGATATTCTTCAACATTTAGCTTACAATTTTAAAAATTACTTTAAAATATTTCAAAAATGCATAATAATTTTAAAAATAAATTAATTTAACTTAAGGAGAAAGAACAGAAACCAGGAATCAAATTCTTATTTTAGCACCAAGAGTCTGTGTGACTCTGGAAAATTTGTTAACAGATCTGATCTTAAATGTCTTTATTTGTATAACTAAACAATCTTCTAAATTCATTGAAGCTTTAACATGTCAGGGTTACAACATTCCATATATTCTAAAAGAAGGGAAAAACAATTAACATATATATAATTGGTGATTTCTATAACACAAGAAAGTCACTATTTATGAGAATATCTAATATTCTGAAATATATTTGTCTTGAAAAATTACCTGTAATAATAGCAGCCAGAGCAATAATAATTATAATAATAATGGTGGCAACATTATGGCACTTTACTAACCATTTCACATAGGATATATTTTTAAATCTTCCTAATAACAGCATGAGGTAAGTACATTAATATCTCTATCATGTAGATGCATAAGCTGAGGCTTGCAGAGGTTAAAATAAGTTTCCTAAATCAGCCAGACAAAAAGTAACAGAAATAGTTCTCTAGTCCATATTGCTCTGACCCCAAATTCTTTTAAAATTGTTAGCAGCCTCTCTGCAGAGAAAACTTCATTATTTTATATCTTATTTATTATTTGGCTTTATTAAAAAAGTAGGCATCTCTACTCTGAAAGTTAAATCCCTCTAAAACTTAATATTATGCTTTAATATTAAGCCTTCTAAAAGAATATTTAAGATGATGATAATTTTTAAACATATAAGGATGTTCAATAAAATAAAATATACTCATTTAAGGTAGTATATGTTAGTTGAAAAAAGTCTTAAGTGAAAATATTATTAATTACTTTAATATAACATAGCAGAACTTAAATACCCATTTTTATCAAACTGTATGGAGTGATCAGAGTTTGAATTCCAACTCACTTACTTAGTACCTGTGTGATTCTGAACAAGTCATTGATCTTCTCACACTTAAATATGCTCCTATATGAAAAGAAGATGAAAAAAATGTATTTCAAAAAATTCTTTTGAAGATTTAGTGCCATAATATACATGAAGTGAAATTTGCTCAGTTGGGTCCAACTCTTTGCGACCCCATGGACTATACAGTCCATAGAATTATCTAGGCCAGAAAACGATTGGGTAGCCTTTTCCATCTCTGGGTGTTCTTCCCAACCCAGGGATCGATCCCAGGTCTCCCGCATTGTGGGTAGATTCTTTACTGACTGAACCACAAGAGAAGCCCAATATATATAAAAGCTTTGCCAAAGTTAAAGCACTAACCACATTGTTAATTAAGAGAACACTTGGCAAGACTGTTTGCCTTTCTGAAACTATTCCTTTGTGGAGGCTTCTGACTTAGAATTAATATGCTTAGGTTAAACATTAAAAGTATGGACAAAACTAAAAACAATCTAAGGAAATTAGTATCCATCTAAACTGTTGCTGGTGTCTTAACGGATATAAACTTTGGACAATGTCTTTTGAAATTGTGAAATATGCCTAGCCTTTGATCCATCACTTCCACTATAGGAATTTATCCTAAAGGAGTACTTTTAAAGTTTTGAAGGACTGAAAGGTTTTTTTTTTTAGATAACAACAACAAAAAAAGAAACCACAGAAATGTTCATTAAAAATTGCAATATAGCCATATACTAGAACATTGAACAATATCTAACAAAGAGGTAGATCTTACAAACAGTACAAATATGAAATCTAAAATATTGTTAAGTAAAAAAGTTATAGGTTTATATATATATTGTAATATAATTACATTTGGGGGGGGTTGCTTATATGTAGTAAATGGTCTAGAAGGCTATACAGTAAGTCATTAACAGTGTGTACTTGTGAGACCTGAGATGGGTGTCATTATAGTGGGGAGAGTAGGGAGAACTCTTGCTGTTATATGCCTGGATTTTGCTTAGTTTTCTTTATTATAGACATGTATTTTTTAAGGAATAAAATATTTTAAATAGGTTGCTGCTATTAAAGAAAATATACAAAAGGTAAAGATAAATGAATGCATTGGTGAAGAAGGAGGCAAGAAGAGGAGAATGGAGAAAGGGGGCTCAGTGAAGAAAATGCAGAATATGACTGAAAATATAGAAGAGTCCAGATGAAGAAGAGGTTTGCTTTAGATGATGGATCAGAAATTTAGGGATTTAAGGTACCCTGCCATTATTGGATTCCAAACAGAACTTCCCTCATCACTTACGCTTTTGTCTCTGAATACAAACATGCCCATGTTAAGGCATTCATAGGGCAATTCCAACTAAGTGCAATTTCTTTCCTTCCAAATAGAGCGTATCTTCTTTATGTATAATCTAGAATCACCATCTTGGCTGCACTGACATCCTCATGAATTACCTTTCAGCCATGCCCAATGTCTTAAAACAGCAACTGTGGCTATGATCTCATGGTGCCAGGAAAATCCCAAGGCTTTACTTCTCAATCTCTTCCTAAGCCCTCACTTGGCTCTTGTTGACCTGGTTATCATGTTATCTGATGCTACACTTTGGATGTAGCTGACTCTGCTTGCCTGGTTAATTTTATGATCAGACTCTCATCTTTTTCTCATCACTGCTTCTTCATCTTTCCTTCGTTTAACTCATCAGCCCACTACAATGTGTCTTTTGCTCATATCACAGTCATCACCTCTTATGTAAACTTTTGCAATAGCTTCTTAAACCTCATCTTAAGTGTCACTTTACTACAATCCATTCTCCATAATGCTGTCAAGTATTTCTCTATAGATCTGATCATATCACTTACTTAGTGAAAATCTTTTATAGCTCCCCACTGTTTAAATAATAAGAAACAATCAGTTCTTGATGAAATAAAACTTTTAATAATCATGCTGTTTAAGAGATCATCTTTCAGAAAAAGCACTATATATATATTAAAATATATAGAACAGGGTCAAATTTTTTTGTCATAATTAAATGTCTTACTATGAAATTAAGAGAATGAATATAAATACTGGGCATTAGAAAATAGAAAAAGAGAAACAAAACCCCTAAAACACAAAAAGAAATTACAGAAAATAGTAAATAAATGGAATAGCTGCTTCTTTGGGGGCGGGGGAATCCCAATAAAGTGAATGCACTCTGGCAAGCTTAATTTAATAATAAAGAGAAAACATAAGCAATATAACAAGCTATGCAGAGTATATTTGAAATTATAGCAGAACAGGTTTAAATCAATTTAACTTTGTCCTTACAAAGAAGGAAATCTTGGCAAAAGCAAACCATTCTTAATAAAAAAAAATTTCATAAGAAAATAGAAATGAACAGAACTGACTCAATAATCCTAGAAGAACTAGGGAAACTTGTCAAATCCCTCAAGAATGTACATGACCCGGTAGTTTCCAAAGCCAATTATATGAAAATATCCAGTGAATTTCTGCAATTTTATTTAAGATGTTTCAGAGCATATGATAAGAAAAACATTCCAATTCATTTTATGAACTAACCATAACTCTAATAACAGAATTTAATAAAGATAGAACAAAAAACAAAACAAATGATTAATTTCACAAAACAGAGGCTGACCTCCCACATTTTTCCAAAAAAAATAAATAAATAAATAAACAAAAGACAAGCAGTATTGCATTATAGAAGATTTAATATAGAAAATCTATTATAATTTATCTTATTCAAAAACCAAATTTGAAAATCCCTATGATCACAGTTAGGTACCCAGCAGACATTGCTTGTGAAAACACTTAGCAAAACAGAAAATACAGTTTACTCACTAAACATGGCAAGGATATTCTATTCCAAACAAACAGTCCATCATCATACCTAATAGTGAAACAGTGGATACAAGTCATGAAATCAGGAAAAAGTCAAAAGTCATTCTCTTACCACTATTATTTACTATAATCTTAAAAGTGCTAGTCAATATTATTAGGCCAGAAAACAAAGGAAAATTTTAAAAAGGTGCAAATTTATATTTACCAGCTACATTGACATTATTTACATAAAATAAAATTTGCTGATTTTAACGCTACAATTCAACAAAACTTGACAAACAAGTAATTGTGTTACTGTGACCATAATCATGATATAGGCTATCAAGACAAAATGTTCCCTGTAGCCTTTCAAAATTAATCACTCCATCCTACCCCTTCCTTGCACCTGGCAACCAGTGATCCACATTCTGTCAATATAGTTTTACTTTTTTCATTATTTCTCCCCTTCTCCTTCCCTCTCCCCATGTCCATAAGTCTGTTCTCTGTGTCTGTTTCTCCATTGCTGCCCTGTAAGTAAATTCTTCAGTATCATTTTTCTAGATTCTGTATATATACATTAGAATATGATACTTATCTTTCTGACGTACTTCACTCTGTATAATAAGTTCTAGGCTCATCCACCTCATTAGAACTAACTCAAAGGTGCTCCTTTTTATGGCTGAGTAATATTCCATTGTGTATATGTACCACAACTTCTTTATCAGTTCATCTATTGATGAACACCTAGGTTGCTTCCATATTCTAGCTACTGTAAATAGTGCTGCAGTGAACAATGGGATACATGCATTTCTTTCAATTTTGGTTCCTCAGGGTATATGCCTAGGAGTGGGATTGCTGGGTCATATGGTGGTGTTATTCCTAGTTTTTTAAGGAATCTCCATATCGTCTTCCATAGTGGCTGTGTCAATTTACATTCCCACCAACAGTGCAAGAGCGTTCCCTTTTCTCCACACCCTCTCCATTTATTGTTTGTAGACTTTTCGATGATGACCATTCTGACTGGTGTGAGGTGATATCTCATTGTGGTTTTGATTTGCATTTCTCTAATAATGAGAGATGTTGACCATCTTTTCATGTGTTTGTTAGCCATCTGTATGGCTTCTTTGGAGAAATGTCTGTTTAGGTCTTTTTCCCACTTTTTGATTAGGTTGTTTGTTTTTCAGGTATTGAGTTCTATGAGCTGCTTGTATATTTTAGAAATTAATCCTTTGTCAGTTGTTTCATTTGCTATTATTTTCTCCCATTCTGAGGGTTGTCTTTTCACCTTGTTTATGATATTTGCTGTGCAGAAGTTTTTAAATTAAAAGCTTTTAAGTTTAATCAGGTCCCACTTGTTTACTTTTGTTTTTATTTCTGTTAATCTAGGAGGTGGGTCATAAATGATCTTGCTTTGATTTATGTCATCAGGTGTTCTGCCTATGTTTTCCTCTAAGAGTTTTATAGTTTTTGGTCTTACATTTAGGTCTTTAATCCATTTTGAGTTTATCTTTGTGGATGGTGTTAAAAAGTGTTCTAATTTCATTCTTTTACATGTAGCTATCCAGTTTTCCCAGCACCATTTATTGAAGAGGCTGTCTTTGCCCCATTGTATATTCCTGCCTCCTTGTTAAAAAATAAGGTACCCATAGGTGCATAGGTATATTTCTGGGCTTTATATATTGTTCCATTGGTTTATATTTCTGTTTTTGTGCCAGTACCATACTGTCTTTATGACTATAGCTTTGTAATATAACCTGAAGTCAGGAAAGTTGATTCCTCCAACTCAATTTTTCTTTCTCAAGACTGCTTTGGCTATTTGGGGTCTTCTGTGTGTCCATACGAATTGTGAAATTTTTTGTTCTAGTTTTGTGAAATGTGTCATTGGTAATTTGGTAGGGATCACATTGAATTTGATAGTATAGTCATTTCACAATATTGATTCTTCCTACCCAGGAACATGGAATATCTCTTCATCTATTTATGTCATCTTTGATTTCTTTCATTAGTGTCTTATAAATTATCTGTGTACAGCTCTTTTGTCTCCTTAGGTAAGTTCATTCCTAGATATTTAATTATTTTTGTTGCAATCGTGAATGGGTTTGATTCCTTAATTTCTCGTTCTTATTTTTCATTGTTAGTAAATAGAAATGCAAGTAATTTCTATGTATTGATTTTGTCTCCTGCAACTTTGCTAAATTCACTAATTAGTTCTAGTAATTTTTTGATACTATCTTTAGGGTTTTCTATGTACAGTATCATGTCATCTGAAAACAGTTGAGAGCTTTACTTCTTCTTTTCTGATCCAGAATCCTTTTATTTCTTTTTCTTCTCTGATTGCTGTAGCTAGGACTTCCAGAACTGGTTCTTTGAGAAGATAAAATTGACAAACCTTTGGCCAGACTCATCAAGAAAAAAAGAGAGAAGAATCAAATGAACAAAATTAGAAATAAAAAAGGGGAGGTTACAACAGACAATGCAGAAATACAAAGCATCTCAAATAATTATAAGAAACTATTATGAACAACTATATGGCAATAAAATGGATAACCTGAAAGAAACTGACAGATTCTTAGAAAAGTTCAGTCCTCCAAGACTGAACCAGGAAGAAATAGAAATTATGAACAACCCAATTACAAGCACTGAAATTGAAGCTGTGATCAAAAATCTCCCAAAAAACAAAAGCCCAGGACCAGATGGCTTCACAGGAGAATTCTATCAAACATTTAGAGAAGAGCTAATGCCTATCCTTCAAAAACTCTCAAAAAATTGCAAAGGAAGGAACACTTCCAAACTCATTCTATGAGGCCACCATCACCCTAATACCAAAACCAAAGACAACACAAAGAAAGAAAACTACAAGCCAATATCACTGATGAACATAGACACAAAAATCTCAACAAAATTTTAGCAAACAGAACTCAGCAACACAAGAAGCTAATACATCATGATCAAGTTGGGTTTATTCCAGTAATGCAAGGATTCTTCAATATACACAAGTCAATCAATGTGATACACCATATTAACAAATTGAAAGATAAAAACCATATCAGATCAGATCAGATCAGTCACTCAGTTGTGTCCGACTCTTTGCGACCCCATGAATTGCAGCACGCCAGGCCTCCCTGTCCATCACCAACTCCCGGAGTTCACTCAGACTCATGTCCATCGAGTCAGTGATGCCATCCAGCCATCTCATCCTCTTTCATCCCCTTCTCCTCTTGCCCCCAATCCCTCCCAGCATCAGAGTCTTTTCCAATGAGTCAACTCTTTGCATGAGGTGGCCAAAGTACTGGAGTTTCAGCTTTAGCATCATCCTTCCAAAGAAATCCCAGGGCTGATCTCCTTCAGAATGGACTGGTTGGATCTCCTTGCAGTCCAAGGGACTCTGAAGAGTCTTCTCCAACACCACAGTTCAAAAGCATCAATTCTTCGGCGCTCAGCCTTCTTCACAGTCCAACTCTCACATCCATACATGACCACAGGAAAAATCATAGCCTTGACTAGACGAACCTTCTCAATAGATACAGAAAAGGCCTTTGACCAAATTCAGCACCCATTTATGATGAAAACTCTTCAAAAAATGGGCATAGAAGGAACCTACCTCAACATAGTAAAGGCCATATATGATAAGCCTACAGCAAACATTATTCTGAATGGTTAAAAACTGAAATCATTCCCTCTAAGCTGAGGAGCAAGACAAGGGTGTCCACTTTCCCCACTAAAATAGTATGCTTAATTTAATAACAAACTGCCAAATTATTTCTCATAGTGGCTATAAAATTGTTACTTTCCCAATTCTTACAGATCCTTGGCAACCTTGAATAATGTCACTTTTTTGTTTCAGCATATTAAGAAGGTGTGTACAAGTAACACATTGTAGTTCTTATTCATATTTCCTTAATGAATAATGATGAGTGTGTTGACATTGTTATATCTTCTATGTTAAAGTTTCTGTTTTGTATCTTCTGTCATTTTTTAATTGGCTCATCTTGTTAAATTGAAAGAGTTCTCTATACATTCTGGATACAACTCTTTATCCAGTTTCATGTTTTGCAATGAGTTTCTCCCACTGTGATTTACTTTTTCATTTTTTAACAGTACTTTTTGAAGGACAAGAGGTTAATATTGAAATTTAATTAACTATTTTTCTCTTTGTTTTATGCTTATGTGAGTCATGTGTAAGAAATGTTTGCTTAACTAAATCACAAAGTATTTTTCCCCAATTTTCACCTATAAGTTTTAAAAATTTGACATATTACATTTAAGTTTGTGATCTATTCTGAATTAATTTTCATGTGTAGTGTGAGATTAGAGTCTAGGTTCATTGTTTTTTTGCTTGTAGATATTCAATTGCTCCAGTAGGATTTGTTGAAAAGATTCTTTTTCCCATTGCAATACCTTGGCACCTTGAAAATCAATTAATCATATGTTTGTTGTTTTTTTTTTCTATACTACCTGTTCTGTTCTACTTATTTGTATATCTATCCTTATTCCAATACCACACTGCTTTAATCTCTGTATCTTCAGTGTAAGCTTTGAAATCAGGTAGTTTGAATTCCTCTTGGTTCATATTTTAAATTTATTTTGGCTATTCTAGGTGCTTTGCATTTCCACCAAAAAATTGGGGGAGTTTTGAATGCTATTTCATTAAAGTTATAGATCAAATTGTGGGGGAAATTGATTATAGATTTGAACCATGAAATGAACATATTTCTCCATTCATATGTTTCTTAATTTCTCTCAGCAATGGTTAGTAGTTTTCATTTACAGGTCTTATACATATTTTGTTCAATTTATTTCTAAGTATTTCTAATTATTAATAGCTAATTGAAAGATTTCCTTTAGGATTGACTGGTTTGATCTCCTTGCCATCCAAAGGACTCTCAAGAGTGTTCTCCAGCACCACAATATGAAAGCATCAGTTCTTCAGTGCTCTGCCTTCTTTATGGTCCAATTCTCACATCCATATATTACTACTGAAAAAAACCATAGCTTTGACTATACAGACCTTGGTAGGCAAAGTGATGTCTCTGCTTTTTAATATGCTGTCTTGGTTTGTCATAACTTTCCTTCCAAGGATCAAGTGTCTTTTAATTCATGGCTGCAGTCACCATGTGAAGTGATTTTGGTGCCCAAGAAAAGAAAATCTGTCACTGCTTCCAGTTTTCCCCCATCTATTTGCCATGAAGTGGTAGGACTGAATGCCATACTCTTAGTTTTTTGAATGTCATGTTTCAAGCCAGCTTTTTCAGTCTTCTCTTTCACACTCATCAAGAGGCTCTTTAGTTCCTCTTCATGTTCCACTATTAGAGTGGTCTCATCTACATATCTGAGATGTTGTCCCAGCAATCTTGATTCCAGCTCAAGATTCATCCAGCCCAGCATTTCACACGATGTACTCTGCATATAAGTTAAATAAGAAGAGTATACAATCTTGTCATACTTTTTTCCCAATTTTGAACCAGTATGTTGTTTCATGTTCAGTTTTAACTATTGCTTCTTGACCTGCATACAGGTTTCTCAGGAGGCAGGTAAGATGGTATTCCCATCTCTTTAAGAATTTACCACAGTTTGTCTTGATCCACACAGTCAAAGGCTTTAGTGTAGTCTATGAAGCAGAAGTAGATGTATCTCCTGGAATTCTCTTTTCTATGGTCCAACATATGTTAGCAATTTGATTTCTGATTTGTCTGCCTTTTCTAGCTGACCCATTGGAAAAGACCCTGATTCTAGGAAAGATTAAGGGCAGGAGGAGAAGGGGGCAACAGGATGCGATAGTTGGCTGGCACTCTGACTGAATGGACATGAGTTTGAACAAACTCAAGAAGGTGAAGGACAGGGAAGCCTGGCATGCTGCAGTCCATGGTGTCACAAAGAGTCAGACACAACTTAGTGACTAATAACAGCAATTTAAAGATACACATTTAAAAGTTTTATATTAACCTTATATCTTGAGACTGCTGAACTTACTCATT
Source organism: Bubalus bubalis (assembly GCF_019923935.1). Lineage (NCBI taxonomy): Eukaryota > Metazoa > Chordata > Mammalia > Artiodactyla > Bovidae > Bubalus > Bubalus bubalis. The sequence goes on along the minus strand of NC_059171.1, from coordinate 22,620,105 downwards.
ACTTTTACTAGACTTGTTTTAGAAAAGTTAGGATTTTTCTATACTGACATAACTATGGATAAAGATATTTTTACTTCTTCCTTTCTAATCTATGGGACTTCCCTGGTGGCCCAGTTGGTAAAGAATCTGCCTGAAATGTGGGAGACCCAGGTTCAATCCCTGGTGGGAAAGATCCCCTGGAGAAAGACACGGCAACCCACTCTAGTATTTGTGCCTGGAGAATTCCATGGACAGAAGAGCCAGGAGGGATACAGTCCATGGGGGTCACAAAGAGTCAGAGATGGCTGAGTGACTAACACTTTCACTTTCTAATCTACATGTACTTTTTTCCTTCCCAATGTTGAACAGAATGGTGAGGGTGGATGTTCTTGCCTTATTCGTGATCTTATACGGAAGTGCTCATTTGTTCACGATTACACATGATACTAGTTGTAGATTTTTTCACAGATGTACTTCATAACATGAGGAAGTGTCCTTTTACTGAGAATAATCTGCTGTGAGTTTTATCACTAATGGATATTGAATTTAAATGCTATTCCTGTACCTGTCGAGATGATCCGTATGATTTTCTTCTTTATTCTCTTTATATGAGGAATTACACTGATTTATTTTAATGTAGAAACAACCTTGCATTTCTAGAATAAGTCTTACTTGATCATGATACATTATTCCTTTTATATATTATGTATGATTATTCTTATATATTGCTGAATTCATTTATTTATAAGAGGTGTTGAAGTTTTCTTTCTTATAAAGTCCTTCTTTAAGGTTCTAAAACAATACTAGCATAATAAAGTAAATTGGTAAGTGTTTCCTCCTCTTATTTCTGGAAGAATTTGTACAGAATTGCTATTATATCTTCCTTAGATTTTTGGTATATTTTTACCAATGAAGCCATCTGGGCCTGGAGTTTTCTTTTGGGAAAGGTTTTTAAGAATAAATTCAACTTCTTTAGAGATCTTGAGCTATTCAGGTTATCTATTTTTCTTTAGTGATCTGTTTGAGTATTTCAGAGTTGTGTGTCCATTTCATCTGAGTTGTCAAATTTATTGGTATTGTATTCATAGCAACTTAATGTCAATGGACACATTATTATTCTTTTACTTTTTATAATATTTATAATTTTTATTGATCTTAAAGAACTAGCTTTTGGTCTAGTTGATTTTCTTCTATTGCATTTTTGTTTTCATCTTTATTGATTTTGGCTCTTATTTACATTATTTTCTTCTGCTTTGAGTTGAATTATCTCTTCTCTTTCTAGTTTACTAAAGTAGAAACTTAGATTATTGACTTAAGACCTTTCTTCCTTTTTAGTGTAAGTAGCCCTATAAGTTTTTCTCCAAACACTGCCTTAGTTTCATTCTACAAATTTTGCCTTCAAATAATATTCCCACTTCCCTTCTTATTTATACTGTTGTCATATATTTTCTTTCTACATATGCTTTGAATACCACAATACATTGCTTTATTTTTGGCTCATACAGTTAATTAATTCTTAAAGTGATTAAAAATGTGGAAACAATTTATTTTATCAATTTACCCATGTAGTTATCATTTTTGGTGATCTTATTCCCAAGTTTATATCCTAAGTTCGATCTGATGTAATTTTCTTCTGCCTAAAATACTTCTTTTAACATTTGTGTAGATAGAAATCTGATGACAATGAATTCTCTCAGCTTCAGTTTGTCAAAAATGTCTCCTTTTTTGAAAGAAAATTTTGCTGAGTGAAGAAACCTAAACAATTTTTGTGAGTTTTTGTTTTCCTTTCACCACATCAAAGACATTTTCCCATTATTTTCTGGCTTGCATAGTTTCTGATGAATAGTCTACTGTCATTTTATTTTTGTTGCTTGTACATAATGTATCCTTTTCCTCTGTCTTAAGATCTTTTTCTTTAGCACTGGTTTTCATCCATTTTTTTTTTCTATGAAATGCCTTGCAATACTTTTTCTTAAAAAATATTTATTCTATTTGGAATTATTTGAGCATCCTGAATCTATACATGTATAGTTATCATCAAATGAAAAAAAATTCTCCATCATTGTTCTGTGTTCTCCTCTTTTTATGGGACTCCTTTTTTCAGTGTCCTGAATCTATACATATATAGTTATCATCAAATGAAAAAAATTTCTCCATCATGGTTCTGTCTGTGTTCTCCTCTTTTTATGGGACTCCAGGACAAGGCAATGGCACCCCACTCCAGTAATCTTGTCTGGAAAATCCCATGGACGGAGGAGCCTGGTGGGCTGCCATCCATGGGGTTGCTAAGAGTTGGACACGACTGAACGACTTCGCTTTCACTTTTCACTTTCATGCACTGGAGAAGGAAATGGCAACCCACTCCAGTGTTCTTGCCTGGAGAATCCCAGGGATGGGGGAGCTTGGTGGGCTGCCGTCTGTGGGGTCGCGCAGAGTCGGACACGACTGAAGTGACTTAGCAGCAGCAGTTACACATTTGGAAAAGTAAATGGCAACCCACTCCAGCATTCTTGCTTGGAGAATCCCAAGGACGGGGGAGCCTGGTGGGCTGCCGTCTACCGGGTCGCACTGAGTCGGACACGACTGAAGCGACTTAGCAGCAGCAGCAGTTACACATTATCAGAGAAGGCAATGGCACCCCACTCCAGTAATCTTGCCTGGAAAAATCCCATGGGCGGAGGAGCCTGGTACGCTGCAATCCATGGGGTCGCGAAGAGTCGGACACGACTGAGAGACTTCACTTTCACTTTTCACTTTCATGCATTAGAGAAGGAAATGGCAACCCACTCTAGTGTTCTTGCCTGGAGAATCCCAGGGACGGGGGAGCCTGGTGGGCTGCCTTCTATGGGGTCGCAGAGAGTCGGACAGGACTGAAGCGACTTAGCAGCAGCAGTTACACATTGTATTAGGCTGTTCAATATCTTTTCTATATGCTTTCTTCATTTTTCCAGTCTTTTATTTTCTCTGTGCTTTATTTTCATGTTCACTGAGAAAAATTTTTTCTGCAGCATTTAACCTGCTGTCCTTCTCATCCAATGTAATTTTTATTTCAGATATTGTATATTTCATTTCTAGTCCACTTGTATTCTTACGTATGGTCTGTTTTTCTTCTTATGATTCTGTTTGTCTCAACCTATTTGAACACATGGACATGCATGCTTATAATAAGTGTCTTAATGACTTTTTCTGCTATTTTCATCATCTCTGTTATTTTTGTTTTTTGTAATTGATTCATTTTTCTCCCAGTTGTGACTCAAATTTTTATGCTTCTTTGCATTCTTGGCATGATATTATAGAATGCTGGATGTTTTTGTGTCCTCCTTTAAGTAGTGTTATGTTTTATTTTATTTTTTGTGTGTGTGTGTTATGTTTTATTTTAGCATGCAGCAAAATTTCTTGGAATTAGTTGAATATTTTCAATGACTGCTTTTAAGATATTTTAGAGTGGATCCAGAGTTAGCTTTAGTCTAATCCTAACTTAGCGCCACTCTTAAGGTGATGTTTTTCTGGAACTCTACACAATGCCCCATTTATTTCAACATCTTTCTGCTCTGACTGTTGGAAATGCAAAGCATGTCTAGTTTTAAAAGTTCCAGAAATTTTCTCCTGCCTACTGTTGTTCAATGTTCTTTTTTTTCCCTAGCTTGAATAATTTCTTCTCTCACATGTTTAAATCAGAATTGAGCCCAAAACTTGAGAAGACCTCTGCAGATCACTAGAGCTTTCTCTTTCTCTATGAGCAGACTCTTCCTCTCCAATATTCTGCAGACTGCAGCTCCCTGACTTCCCTCACCTCTAATATATTTCTCATTCATTGATCAAGCTCAGTTTCAATGCTCCTTGTCTGCAATGCAGCCTGGAAACTATCTTTAGACAGCAAGCTGGTCCAGTCATAGAGACTGTTTTCTTTCTCTTCTTTTAAGGATCACATTTCTGTTTTATATTTCCCCCAGTGTCTAAGCTGACATGGTCTCCTTCAGTGTCTGACACCGAGGACGTTGAGCCTCTGAATGTATGTAGGGATTTAGGGGACTTCCCTGATGGCTGAAACAGTAAAGAATATACGTGCAACTCAGGAGACACTGGAGACTTGGGTTCGATCCCTGGATCAGGAAGATTCCCTTGGAGGAGGAAATGGCAACCCACTCCAGCATTCTTACCTGGAGAATTTCAAAGACAGAGGAGCTTCTCAATCTACAGTCCATGGGGTCACAAAGAGTTGGACATGATCGAAATGATTGAGCACACACAGTGTCCAAAAATAACAGTGTAAAAGATATTGAGTGGTGGTGAAGATGTGGAGAAAAAGGAACCCTTGCCCATTTTAGTGTGAATGTAAATTGGTACAGTCATTATGAAAAAAAGTATGAGATTTCTCAAAAAAATAAAAATATTTTCTCTGGCATTTGTGACAACATAGGTGAAACTAGAGACATGATACTAAGTGAAATAAAGCAAAACACAGAAAGACAAATACCACATGATCTCATTTTTATGAGGAATCTAAAAATATTGAACACAAAGAAACAGAGAATAGAGAGAATAAAATGATAGTAACCAAGTTCTGGGAGATGGGGTGGGTGGGATGGAAATGGGGAGATGTTGATCAAAGGGTACAAACTTTAAGTTGCAAGATGGAGGTCTAATGGTGATGATAGTTAATAATAATGTATTATACACTTGAAATTAGCTCAGAAGGTAGAACTCAAGTATTCTCACCACACATACACATACATACACACACACACACACACACACACACACACACATGCATGCATTCCACAAAAGGGTAACTACATGAGGTGATGGATAGTGAATTAGATTGATTGTGGTAACTATTCCAGAGTTTATATGAACATCAAATCATCACAAAAATATACAATTTTTATTTGTCAAGCATACTTTAGTAAAGCTAGGAATAAATTAAGAAAAAGTAAGTACTTAAAAATGTCGTTGCTTCGTGTATTTTGTCCAGATCTGTAATTGTTAAGGATGGGGAGTAAAATTTGTCCCTGTTAATGCCTCTTGGCCAGAAGTGCAAGCCCCCAAATTATAAATATTTAAAAAGAAAAATAATCATTACAGATGCTATGATTATTTGCTGGAAAAACTTTAGGAGAAAACAAACAGAAAACGCTTTTAAAGCTAACAAGTGAGGTCATTATAGAGACCAATTATAAAATAAATTTATAAAATTCAATTTTAAATTGTAATTTTAAGAGACTCCATCCCAGTACCTACAAAAATACAGAATCACTACGTGTAAAGTTAAGAATTATGGAGCAAAAAGTATGAAGAAAAATATGAAATTTTCCTGAAGACTATTAAGTTAGGGAATATCATGTTTCCAGCTGACAAAATCAATAGTATAAAATAAATTTTCTCTCCAAACAGCTCTACAAATTTTATTTAGGACTCAAAATAACAAAGACAAACAATTACCTTGGGTGACACTACAATGCCACATGGTAATGTTTTATATTCTTTCTGAAAAAATCTTTCAGAAAATAGAAATAAAATAATATTGCTTTACATGATAAACATATATCTCAAAACAACCACTATATGGTAGTAATGACAAACAATAAAAGTATGGCCATTAGTATCAGGGAAAGAAACTGGGATTCTGACTATTGCCATTATTTATCATTGTTCTTTTAGCTCTAACCAATGTTATTAGATTAAGAGCTGGGAAAGATCCTATAGGTTTAAATGAGAATTTAGACACTGGAAAGGAAAAGATAAATAACACAATTTACTGATGATATAAGAAAATTACTTCTTTAAAAAGGATAATCAACTAAAACATTGAACAGAGTATAAGCTAATGTATAAAAGTAACAAATCAATTGCAAAAGAAAATATAATTATTTTAATTCAACAAGAAGGAAAAGTGAATTATATATATTATATTTACAGATGTACAGTTCTAACATAAATAAGGACACATATAGTTCTAATATAAGAACTATAAATAAGGCCAAGGTGATAATCATCACAAAAATCAAGTTACTGATCATCATTGAGGAGGAAGTGTCATGATAGGAAAGGGGCACATAATGGGTTTCTGGAACACTGAGAAATTTATGTCTTGATCTCAGTGATGACTAAAAGAGAGAACACTTTATAAATAGTAGCTATGATTTCTGTAACTTTTTTAATGAATGTTTCACTTTTCAATGCAAAATTAAATATACATATATGGGCTTCCCTGATGGCTCAGTGGTAAAGAATTCACTTGTCATTGCAGGAGATGCAGGAGACATGGGTTCAATCCTTGGGTCAGGAAGATCCCCTGGAAAAGGAAATGGCAACCCACTCCAGTATTCTTGCCTGGGAAATTCCATGGACAGAGGAGCCCCATGGGCTACAGTCCATGAAGTCCCAAAGAGTCAGATACAACTGAGCAACTGAGCATGCATGCATATGTATGTATATCTTTATGTATACATACAGAAAAGAAAACCTCATTTATAATAACAACATACACAAAAATTGTAAGAATAAACAACAGGAAATGTGCAAAATATCTTGTAAATGATGTAAACATATCATGAGACTTATGAAAGAAGCCTTGAATAAAATTCTTTTTTACATGAGGAAGCTCAATATAATGGAGCTAAAGATTTTCACTAAGTTTATAAATTTCATATACAGTCTCTGAAAATCTTAATGGATTTATTGGAATAAGGCAAAAGTATTCCAATATGTATATGGTAGAGTAAATATTGTAGAGACACACTCTATCTGCTATTAATATTTATTTTTAAACAGTACTGAGAGAACATATATATACATATATATAGAATATATATTATATACATATAGTACAAGAAAAATATTTCAAATTGATAGAGGAATTACAAAGGTTGTAATGGATTTGAGAAAATGCAAGAAAAATAAAAACTCGAAATGAGTTAATGACTGACCTCCAGTTTAAAAGAAAACACTATAAGAAAAATTTTAAAACAGCTCAATAATTTTAGGGTAAATAAAAATCCTATAACAGAAAGGACATCAAGAAAGATTTGTAGATTTTTCTCTATATATATTTTAAAATTTAGCTCAGTAAAATCACCATAGTCAAAATTAAAAGTCAAGTAGCATCATGTAGCAGACAAATGTTAATATCCTCTAACATTTAAAGAATTCTTCATTAAAGGAAAGATGAAAAGACTACTAAAAAATGGACAGAGTACATCAGAGGGCAACCTACAATTGAAGAAATAATAGTCAATAAATATTAAAGGATAATCAATCTCACTGAATCTAAAAGGCATGATTTATAACACCTTTCATTTATTTTGTTGGTAGAGATTTAAAATATGATTATATCTAGTGTTGCCTAGAGTATAGAGAAATGGGTATTTGTATATACTGCTAACAAAGACAGGTAGTTGTATTTATAAGAAACAATTTGACTGTATGCAGAATTTTTTGCCAAATAATTCCATTTTAAGAGAATAATATTAAGGAAATAATTGACAAGTGACCAAGACTCTATATAAAGGTGCTTATCACAGCATCATTGTATAATAGCAAGAAGATAAGAAATAGTCAACATTTGGGAAATTGTTGACTATAAATATTCAACAATAGGGAAATTGTGAAATACACACAATAGAATATCATTTTCTCATTAAACATTCTTAGTGAAATATACTGTTGGTGAAAAATAGCATGCAGTGTATAGTCCAATTTATTTTTTAAAATCATATGTATTTATGCATTATAAATTTTCAGAAGGCTAAGCACCAAGATTTTAACATAGTTATCTCTATATGGCAGCATTTTTAGTGATATTTTCTTCTTTATAATTTTTCATTTAATATAAAAATTATTAGAAAATACAAATATAAAAAAAATACTTTTCACCTACTATGCTGACAAAAGGTTTTTAAAACGTGAATTCAGTGTTGGTGGGAGAATGCATAGATATGCTGTGGCAAATGCTACTTGTGGAATTATAGATTGATAATTTTCAGAAAAGCAATTTCCACATGTATTGAAAACAGTATTGAAACTTATAGCAAAAAGTTGTATTGATAGGTTGGTTAAATAATATAATAGTCATACAGTGAAATTCTATGGAGCCGTTAAAAATCATGCTGCGTATTTACCCTGAAACATGGTAGAATATCCATGGCACATGTGAGAAAGTGAAGTGTTAGTCATTCAGTTGTGTCCGACCCTTTGAGACCTCATAGACTGTAGTCTACCAGGATCCTCTGTCCATGGAATTTTCCAGGCAAGAATACTGGAGTGGGTTGCCATCCCCTTCTCCAGGGGATCGTCCCAACCCAGGGATCGAGCCCGAGTCTCCCGCATTGCAGGCAGATTCTTTACTGTCTGAGCCACCAAAGAAGTCCCACATGTGAGAAAGTCATGCATAAAAGAACACATTTATGGAATTTATTATTAAATATCTATCAGTATCAAGACTATTTTAATCATTATCTCTAGGTTGTGGATACAGATGGCTTTAGTTTTAATTTTTCATGTTCATACTGTGAAAATGAAATATATATGATAAAAAATTAACTAAATGTGAAGATCTTATTGTCTCCAATATCAACTCTGTTCTACTAACAGCAGAAGTCTTGAGTTCAGAATGACATCCAACTCACAAGATAGAACTTATTTCACTTGCTTTGTTTAGTCAGTGTTAAGAAAGAGAACAGAAAAGGAAGAAAGTATGGCATGCAAAGTAGAGCAAGCAAAGAGGTCTGGTGACTTCCAGGCAGAGTTTTTATGTCTTGGTCATTCAGCACTCAAGTTGTCTGTGTTCACAATAGACAAGGTTCATTGTATGTGGATAATAAGTCAGAGAGCACGTGGGCTCTGGAGTCTCTTTGGATTTTATACCTACTTAGCTATGTCGCTCCCTCAAAGGTGCAGAACTTGCACCCACTCTCTAGCGTGGCTCCAGCTTATCCGTCCTGGGCATGCATGTGTGCTAAGTTACTTTAGTCGTGTCCGACTCTTTATGACCATACGGACTGTAGCCCACCAGGCTCCTCTGTCCACGGGATTCTCTAGGCAATAATATTGGAGTTGGTTGCTATGCCCTTGTCCAAGGGATATTCCCAACCCAGGGATTGAACCCCGCATCTCTTATGTCTCCTAACATTGACAAGTGTGTTCTTTACCATTAGCACCACCTGGGAAGCCCTCAGTACTGGATACTTGGTGCTAAATATTCATCTGGACCAAATGTACAGGTATTTCTTCTGATACCCCACCCTCAATTAAATGCTCCTTCATCTTAGATCCAACGAAGATAAGCACCTAACAACTACTTGAGTTAACGTTTTAAGGGAGGTTCAAGCCTTCCTGTGTCCCTGAAGTTAGGGAAAGAGCCACAGCACCAACGGTCTGCCCTTCCCTTCTGATACATCATCAAATCATTTGAAAAATCAGATTTCACTCTTTCCCACACACTGCCCATGTCATGCATTTCAATATGTGCTTAGATTTTGCAGCTAGCCTCATGTGGCCAGAATATTTTCATATTGCTCTCTCTCCCAAGAAGACTTTTCCATCCTATAATTAGCATGAACATCTGTCTTAAATCTAACCTCCTCTAAACCCATCTCACCAGAAAGATCACTTCTTACTCCATGTTCCCATCCTTCCATGTTTACACTTTATGTTAGAGGTTAATTCACATTTCCATGCCAGCATCATCACACACTCGGGCAAACAGCTCTACCAATGTTTATTTTATAAATAAGGAAAGACAGTAGCAAAAATAATTCCATAAATGCAAGAAATAATCACTATAAATAGTGATTTCACAAGGATGTTGAAGGTTTTTTATGTTATTTCATGAACATAAACACACATAAGTGTTCTTACACTCCTCTTCCCTCTGTCTTAATTATGAGTTCTCAAAAAAATGCAGTAACTGTGAAAGATACACTAGCTTTTAGTTCTTCAGCTTCACTTAAGCTAAGGGACATAATAAAAAATATAAAACAAAACAAAACAAAAACACAGTTGGCTTCTAGTCTTAGGCTGTGGTTTTACAATCATTATTTGGCCAATATTTCTACTTTGATAGGAGTGAGGATTGCAAGATTAGGTCCAGAGAGAGAATATATTTAGCTGAGGTCTGGAGAATCACTTAATGAAGCAGACAGTGGAGGAATCAGGAAGATTTTGTGTTGTTATTTGGTTGGCTTTTTTTTTTTTTGCCTTTGGCAAACATTCTTGTAATAATAATAGTAATGCCATGTCTCCAAAAGAAATTCATGATTATGGTTCACATTAGTTTGTATTAGCATCTGTAGATGACAGGTCCCTGCCTGCCAGTGCTCATACACTCATAAGCACAGTAGCAGCTGAGAGAAATCTTCTCAATATTTGTTACTTAGTGATACTGCCTCTGGCAGGGTAGAAGCAAGTCTCTCTCAGGGGAAATTGCTGATGTTACTATTTTAATTTGCAAACCACATTTCTCTGGATGATGATGAGATTGCAAATAACCTCGGCAAAACAGACCCTAGTTTAACAAGCTGAAAAAATACAAACAAGAAAAGCAAGTGAAAATATTTTTAGCTTTTCTCTCTAATGACATAATTGAACATCAACTCTTCCAAAAGCATTTTGCAAGGGTAATATCATAGACACAGGCACTGATTTAAAATAGCATCTAAGGGTGAGTCCTAATCCATCCACTCTATTGTTTAACCTCTTGCCACCCAAGACTGAAAGGTAAGTACAAAGGTGGATGATATTTAAGCATGATGAAGAAATATACATTTTAAAGAATAATCCAGTTCTAATAACAGTTTCATATGACACAGCTTATTTATGATGTCTATTGACTGGAAGATGTAAGAGTGTTGAAACGTTTTACTCTTAGAATAAGAAGCAGTTTATGCATGAATTTTTATGTGTATTTTACATGCATATTATGTATCTGTATTATATCCACAAAATGCATATTCTACCAAAACCAATTAAACCATAATATGAAATAGTCACATTTATGGGAATGAAAAGCATATCAAAAGATTGTTAAGTAAAAAAAAAAAAGACTGTTAAGTCCATCTGTCTAGACTTTAGATTGAACAATCTTTGAGATAATATAACTAGAAAATGTGCCTAACTCAAATAAGAAACAATACAATATGAAGTAATAGTTACAGAAACAAAATATTCCCCATTAAAGCTTTGAGTTATGCAAATTGTCATAATACACCTACAGTAAGTCCCCTACGTATGAACCTTCAAGTTAGGAGCCTGAAGAAGATGCACATATGCATTTACAAGTCCAGTCACATGTTGGTTCACATGTCTGAGGTACACTGGCATGTGCATGCATTCTCCAAAAGTGGTTGTGCTTTTGTGTACTTTACTGTATAGTCCTATACAGGATACAGTAGTGAAGTATCTTTATTTCAGGGCTTCCTGGGTAGCTCAGCTGGTAAAGAATCCTCCTGCAATGCAGGATACCCTGGTTTGATTCCTGGGTCAGAAAGATCCACTGGAGAAGGGATAGGCTACCCACTCCGGTATTCTTGGGCTTTCCTGGTGGCTCAGTTGATAATAATTCACCTGCAGTGTGGGAGACCTGGGTTGGGAAGATCCTCTGGAGGAGGGCATGACAACCCACTCCAGTATTCTTTCCTGGAGAATCCCATGCAGAGAGGAGCCTGGCAGACTACAGTCCATAGGGCCGCAAAGAGTCAGACATAACTGAAGTGACTTAGCATGCATGCAGCCCCCATTCGTGGACAACTTCCATCCCAATGACAAAGCAGCGCATCTGCCACTGAAAACTACTTTCCAACCTACAGGCCAGGGAGTTAAAGTGATCTTTAAGAAATATTATTTACATCACACTTTTTGTTAGACAATAAAGGTGAGTGATGAATCAGAAAGAATCTTGTGACAATTTTGGAAGGACTATAACATGTACAAGGCCATAAAAAATGTCGCTTTGCTTGGCATGAAGTTACAGCCATCACCATGAAAGAGGTTTGGAAGAAACTTGACCGCAGTTTGTTCACAATTTTCATGGATTTGAGAAGATGGACGAGGAGTCCAAAGAGGCCTTCAGCAACTTAGTGGCTCTCAGCTAGAAGCTGGAGCTAAATCTACAAGAGGACAACTTCAGTGAACTCCTTGATGAGCACATAAGGAGTTTACTAATGAAGACCTGATGGAATTGGAGGCCCAGAGAAACAAGGGAAAAAGACAAGAGGAAAAAGAACTAACTGAAGAACCCAAGAGATTTCTTGATGCAGGTCATGGCAAGTGGATTTTCTTTATTTGAGGAGGCACTGTTCGATTTTGAGGCAGGGGACCCAAACATAGAATGGTACACAAAACTTGCAGCAGCCTTTAAGAATGCAATCTGGTGCTAGTGTGTAATCTATGACGAGAAAAAAAAAAAAAGATCTTCTAGACATCACAGGATCATTGTTTTCAAGAGGGTAGATAGAATAGACTTCAGCAAGGAAGGAACCAGAAAATGTGCCATCACATCAGTCATGGCTGAAATTGCAGCTTGTCCTCCACTTCCTATTGCTGACAATCCTTCCACTCTACCATCTCTCACCTCCTCTTTCTCCTCCAGTCAGTAGCTCTTCTCACCTATTTACTCAGTGCCAGCCCCTCCATGTCAGCTCTTGCACAGCACTACTGCACTTTTCATGGTTCTGCACTATAACTTAAAAATGTTTGGTTTTTGTTTTCTATATATTATTTGTGTGAAAAGTATTATAAACCTTTTTATAGTACAGTACTACATAGCTGATTGTTATGTATAGCTGTATTATAGCTATGTTAGTTGTGTATGTAGGCTAATTTTGTTGGACTTACAAACAAATTGGACTTACGAACATGCTCTTGGAACAGAACTCATTCACATGTAGGAGACTTGCCTGTATAATTTTATTATTGTAAATGCATACATACATACAAACACGTGGAATCGAATCTGCAATTTTATATTTCAGAAGTCACTCATCATAATTCATTTTTGGTGAATTTAAGAAGATTCAGGCATGAAATAACTGCTTAATACAACTTGGCATTTACTTATGATCATCATAGAAGCAAAACAATTAGAGACACCATTTCTCTATATTCACACCTCAACAGCCTGTGGTGAAGTTTGAGAGCCTGCTGTCTATCTGGGAATATGCATTTGATCAATTTTGTCTTGGTAAAGCAGATTGTTTCCCTACTGAGAATAAACATTTACTACATATACCTGTGTAGAATTTACTTGACTTATCTTAATCAGAAGTGCCCTGTCCATTATGGTTGGTTCTTCTTGGCTCTGTTCTGGGAAGAAACATTTCTCAGGTAGGAACGTCTGCCTTTTCCCAGATTACCTTCCTGGTCTGGGCATATGTTCAGGTGAAAATTGCTTAGTTTCTTTTAGTCTCCTATAGTTATCCAACTCTTCAAATGCAAAACTCTCCTGTCCTTTTCCCAGCCATCTATACCTACCATTCACTTCTTTCCAACTTTTATTTTTTTTTTATTTTTATTTTTTTAAGATTCATTTGCTATTTTATTTTCTTTCATTCAAAAATATGTCAGTAATCTTTTTTTTTTTAATTTTATTTTATTTTTAAACTTTACATAACTGTATTAGTTTTGCCAAATATCAAAATGAATCCGCCACAGGTATACATGTGTTCCCCATCCTGAACCCTCCTCCCTCCTCCCTCCCCATTCCATCCCTCTGGGTCGTCCCAGTGCACCAGCCCCAAGCATCCAGTATCGTGCATCGAACCTTGACTGGCAACTCATTTCATACATGATATTTTACATGTTTCAATGCCATTCTCCCAAATCTTCCCACCCTCTCCCTCTCCCACAGAGCCCAAAATTTTCATTTATTTGATCAAATGACATGGATTTTCTCATTTTCTTTAGCTGAGCTTTTACTGTGGACTTGGAAGAGAAAGGAGGAAAGATGGCTGGTGTGTCTATGCATGTGTGTGCATGTTGGTGGCTATGAAAATGACTCAGTGCAAAATTATGAAAGCTGTCAATCTTTCTTGCCTGAAATGTCTTACCCCATTCAGGCATTTTCTGGGAACTAGATTCCTCATTCCCCTTGGCTATTTGGTCTTACCACAAGGTCCCCATATCTAGGATAGCCTTCTTCAGATGACAGAGCCACACACTTTCATAGAAATTCTATTGTATTTTTTTGTTTAGAAATTTTACTAACTGAAGCAGAATAGCAAGGAGATATTTGTACGAAGGAATTTCCTTCCTCAAATGTGAAAATCTATTTGCATGTGCTTGACTCTGAATGTGGTCTGGGAACAAAGAGGTGATCCAGGGTTTGAATGAACAGAAAGCCTAATCTTCCACTCTCTATTTTCTCTTGTATACCAACAAGCTCATCAGTTAAATTAAATCTAACTAAAACTTTTACTGAGCATATAGTTCAGTCCTCAAAGAGCTCAGTGTGAAAGGACTGGTAAAGACTAGAAAGCGCTAGTATGAGTTACCCAGCAGGTCTACAGAGACCTGTCCTGTGTGCAAGGAGTAGAAAGAAACTTCAGTCCATTTCCAGATTGGGTATTCAGGAGGAAAAGCAGCCAGTTCTTTTCTTAACCTCCCAAAATTGTGAGTACATCCAACACACAGCCTATACAGAAGCATTAAGTTAAAAATTGCTCCCGGATGACACCAAAGTTAATATAATGGAGGAAAGAGAGCACAGGTATGCATATTTACCACCCAAGGAATTTGTAAACCCTTATGAAAGTTTTATGGAGAGTGAGACTCTTGGGAACTTTTATGTAAAAGCTCAGAATATTAAACCTCTACATAGAGAAAAGTGTAGTGTTAAAACTGATTCTTCTCAATGAAAAAATACTTCAAAACGGGACTTCCCTGATGGTCCAGTGGTTAACACTCTATGCTCCCAATGCAGGGGCGCCTAGCCTTGACCCCACAAGCCCCAATGAAAGATTAAGATCCTGCTTGCTGCAACTAAGATCCAGCACAGGCAAATTTCCATGTGTTATGGTAAATTTTAAGAAATACTAAAAAAAAAAAAAAAAAAGCAAACAGGTCTTTGGAGTCCAAGTAGTTTGAATCTCATGTTCACTACTTCTGGTTGTTTGACCTTAGATAAGGTAGCATTAGTCATTCAGTCTTGTCTGATTCATTGCAAACCCATGGACTGTAGCCCACCAGGCTCCTCAGTCCATGGGATTCTCCAGGAAAGAATACTGGAGTGGGTTGCCATTTCCTTCTCCAGGGAGGAAACCTGGGTCTCCTGCATTGCAAGCAGATTCTTTACCATCTGAGCCATTAGGGAAGCCCTAGCCAAATATATATATTTATATATATTTACTTTACTTATGAGGTACCTATATATATAGATAATTCAAAGATATAAATAGAAGCCTGGATAATATTTAAAAGCACTATCTATTCTTGAAATAATATTGCAAAGTAGAGGCATCTGAAGAATGTATCTAAAGAAGATAGAAGCTGTGGTAGGAAGAGTAAGAAAAACAAACAAACAAACAAACAATAGAAAAGCAACTTACTACCCCTCTACATTTTATAAAGGAGAGGTAGAAGATGAAGAATTCGAGCCATGAATGTTGGAGTCAACAGAGAAATGTCAGCAGCAAAAGGGAGCTCCAATTGTTTGGGGTGAAACCTGGCTCAGAGAAAGTTCTCATAGATGTGCCAGAATTTGTTGCCCTGTCTCCATCTCCCCGAGAGTTAACCTCAAGTCTGGTTTTCCATCCATTGTCAGTCAGGATCCAATCCAAAGAGGGAACCACTCAAGCTACTTTAATCAGGGCCAGCTCCATGGACAAGTAACCAATGAACCCATACAGAGCCCCCACTCAAAAGGGTCACACACATTGGAGTTCAGTGCTCTGTTGTCACTATATTGAAGTGCTTAATAACTTTATAATTGAATTTGTGTTTTGTAAATGACATCCAGTGGATAACAGAGCAAGTTCCAAGGGCTCAGAGTATCAGCTCACACATGGTCCCACATCCTGCCACCTTCCTAGCCTGACTCCCCCTCCCCTACTCTGCTGCCCCAGACCATGTCTGGCCCTCCTCTCCCTACCACTGCCTGGTGACTGCTCCCACTCTTCACCCCCAGCGCGGGCCTGGCATAGGAGCCAAAATTTCAGGGTTGGACACACGTATCCCACAAACTTAGGAAGCCAGGTATGGTGGCAGGCATCCCCTCCCTAGGCTGGCCACCCCTGTCTGGATGGAGTGAGCCTCTAACCCACCGTCATCTGGGTACTGAGTGTGTTCCCAATACTGAAGTTTAAAATTCCTTGAAGCTGCCCATCTTCCAGGGTGTGACACATCAGTTCATAGGCTCACAAGCAGGGATGTTCAAGAGCCGTCATGCCCAGTCTTCCGTGTAGCAGGGCAGGTCCAGAGTTTCTGCATTCACCCTGTGAGCATCCCCGTGTCTGAAAGCTCTCCCTAAGCTGGCTCTCTACCTGGAAATATCTTTTCCTCCACCAGTCTTCCTGAGTATTACTTGCATTGGTTCCTTCTGGCCAGCTCAAAACACTCTCCAGGAATGAGCCACAAACACAAATTGGACAATGTTGGGGATTCCACATTTTAATAAATGGCCTAATATTTATAGTTGAAATTGGCATTTTACACTATAAAGATACATGGTAAAATTCATATTAATATTTTAAAATTTGAATTGTATTTTTACCTAGAATGACAATAGGAAAAACAAAACAAAACAGCATGACAAGTTGAGAGAGCCCAAAGAAGAAAGAAAAAATTTCTTATATATACTTGTAATGGCACTTTTCCTCTGCCTTTAAAAAAAATACTTATTGGAATATAGTTGCTTTACAATGTCAGTTTCTGCTGTAGAGAAAAGTAAGCCAGCTCTGTATCCCCTCTTTTTGGATTTCCTTCCAATGTAGGGCACCACAGAGTATTCAGTAGCGAGAGTCCCCTCTGCCATACAGTAAGTTCTCATTAGGTATCTATTTTATACATAGTAGTGTACATATCGGAGAAGGCAATGGCACCCCACTCCAGTACTCTTGCCTGGAAAATCCCTTGGACGGAGGAGTCTAGTAAGCTGCAGTCCATGGGGTCGCTAAGAGTCGGACGCGACTGAGCGACTTCACTTTCACTTTTCCCTTTCATGCATTGGAGAAGGAAATGGCAACCCACTCCAGTGTTCTTGCCTGGAGAATCCCAGGGACGGGGGCGCCTGGTGGGCTGCCGTCTATGGGGTCGCACAGAGTCGGACACGACTGAAGTGACTTAGCAGCAGTACCAGTGTACATATATCAAATCCATTCCTAAATACATTTCACCCCTTTCTCCCCTTGGTACATTTGTTTTCTACATATATGGCTCTATATCTGCTTTACAAATAGGTTTATGTCTATTGTTTTTCTAGATTCCTCATATAAGTGATATTATATATTTGTTTCTCTATTTCTGACTTACTTCACTGGTTGAGAGTCTCCAGGTCTATCCATGTCTCTGCAGATGGTACAATTCTGTTCCTTTTCATGGCTGGGTAATATCCATTTTGTACAAGTGCCACATCTTCTTTATCCATTCCTCTGTTGATGGACATTTAGATTGCTTCCATGGCCTACCTATTGTAAATAGCCAGCTAGTGCTGGTGACCCTAAGGGCATGGTTTCATGAGTGTTAGGAAAACTGAATAGGGAATCAGAAGCTGCAGCGGAGTGAGCAGCAGCTGCTGAGGGAAGCAGCATTGCTTATAGTGATGCTGACAAGAACAGGGAGTAACAGAAATGAGCAAGTCTAGTCTTCTTCCTGGAGTTTTCCAGCCTCCGTTTAGCACCCCCAATTGGGAAGTGTTTAAGGGCAACCACTGGGAAAGCAGAAATGTAATTTGCAGCAAGGAAGTGTGACTAAGCATCACGAAGCAGAGACTGGAAGGGTGAGATGATGCTATCACCCCAGCTCGGCATCTTCCACGGATTATAACTTCTGGAACTTCTTTGATAAAACTGTGTTTCATGGTACCATCGCATCCTCACATCTGCACTTCTTCTTAGACTATCCTTGTTTCCACTTGTACCTTAGGGGGCACCAACCTTGCTCAACTTTTTTTTTTTTTTTAATATTCTTCTTCTTTTAAAAACTTATTTGTTTTAGGCCACACCATGCGGGATTATTTCTCCAACCAGGGATCAAATCCATGTTCTCTGAACTGGGAAGGTGGAGTCTTAACCATTGATTGGAATGCCAGGAGAGTTACCCTTCCTCAGTTTTAAGATGTATCTCTCTTCAGTCCCCAGGATGACAAGGTGTGATAAATAAAGGAAATGAAACAGAAACAAAAGAAAAACTCGCGAATGAAAATCTTAGATGTGAAAGGGGAAAGCAATGATAGTATGAAGGAGTTTAGCTTATAATTACCAAACTTATTTTTTCATCTCTGTTTTTCTTCCTAAATAACCCACTCTTGATTCCATACCCATAAATACAGTTTCTTATAATTTGTAATACTGTAATTGCAGTTTCCAGCTTGAATATGGTCATTGCTAAAATCCACAAAGCAAATCAAGAAGTTCCTTGGAAAACTTCTTAAGTAATTGAAAATTCTTAAGTAATTGAAGAGAAACTGGGCCCATATAGTATTGATAAACTCTATTTCCTACACTTGTGGAACTTGCAATATAGCAGGAAATTTATAAATAAAAATAGAAAGGGATTTTAGTTAGTAGGGACTTGACACCGTAAAGGAGGCCAGAACAATATTTTAAATTGTCTTTCATCTTGCTGATTCAAAACTTATCACTTGAAACAAGAAAAGCATGAGGAGGTTATGTACCTGAACCAAGAAATGCCTCAGTTCATCTCAATTTGTCCCTAAAGGCCAATTAATTCCAAGTTTCCTGCAACTGGCATTTTAACTTCAAAAATGTACCTCAACAGCACCTGCTTAATAAAACCCTGTGAGATGATACTCAGGTTTATTCTGCTCCTTGGTGTCAGTTCTTCTCTGAAGTCCATAGCACTTCCTATCTTCAAAGTTGGCTATGCACACAGTCACATTACCCTTCTTTTCCAAAATGTGTCACGGCACATGCTGCATCTCAAATGGTTAAATTAAACTCTGTTTCCTGTGTCAGACTGGAGAAGATAAGACAATGCTCAGTGGGGGAAAAAGAAAAACTACCCGCCTGAACCACACGTCAGCTTCTATTGGTGTTTGTGGGGGCTGCACAAACACAGGAGATGAATCCAAGCTGTGCCATTTCCTGAGAAATTAGCTTCATTATCATTCAGACATTCTACCAAGGGTCAAATACAACAATCAATTTTTCAGTGTATTTTTTCATAAAAGAATTTCTCCAAAATAACATTTTATTATATCTGATTATTATTTCCAAAGATCTTATATAAATTAAAATCTAGGGTTGTAAGTGAGATATCAATTAACATAAGAATCAGTTTAATGGTAATTTAAATAGCTAACTGTTACAATTTTTGCATAATGAAGTGGCCTCTGGGCTTAAAGTCCTAATCATGTCTAATTAATTTAAAGGATGTTACTTTTTATTATCATTGAAATTTCTGACAGGTGATAAAACATTTAGGGTTGCCATCACAAACTTTTCACATCAGCTCTACCATAGGTTGGCAAGTTATAGATCATCATTTGAAAATGACTATTTAGAGGAAAAAAAACCTTGGTTACATTTGTAAAGTTATAACACGGAACTGCTATTTTACCCATGTAAAAGAAAACGATTCTATTCACTAAATAATAAAAGAGTGGACTTTTAATTTTCATAATCTTAATAGTTATAATCAACCTTCATGAGGAAGAGTCCATTTCAATTTTAGAAAATAATCTTCCTAACCTTTTGAGTTTATATAGTACCTATATTGACAAAAACATTGATATATGTTCCATTGTTGATATTTTTTAAAAGTCTTGAACTTTTGAGACTCAGACAGCAAATAAATCTAAGTGCAAGGAGATTAGCTAAAGGATTTCCTTACAACAGAATGCTAAAATTATCTACCATTAAAATATATTCACTGTGAAGTAAGCCAGGCAGAGAAGGAGAAATATCATAGGTCATATCTTATATGCAGAATCTAAAAAGAAATGATTTGAATGGACTTAACTACAAAACAGAAACAGATTAATAGACTTAGAGAATGAACTTACAGTTGCCAGGGAGGAGGAAAGGAATAGTTAGGGTGTTTGGGATGGCCATGTGCACACTGTTATATTTAAAATGGATAACCAACAAGGACCTACTGAATCGCACAGGGAACTCTGTTCAATGTTGTGTAGCATCCCAGATGGGAGGGGAATTGTGGAGAATGGATACATGTGTATGTATGGCTGAGTCCTTTTGCTGTCCCCTTGAAATTATCACAGCATTGTTAATTTTCTATACTCCAGTATAAAATAAAAAGTGTAAACAAAAAGAAAGGAAAAAATATATATACTCAGCAAGGTAAAATAATGTGAAGGAAATTATTTTTCAGAGACTATAGCTTCCGTGGTCATAGAAAAACCAAACCCAAGACACAGAGCTCATAGATAAGTCTAAAGCAGACATAGGTAACATATAATTCAAGTAAAGAGAGAAAGTGGAAGACTCCAGCCAGCATAACCCCAAGATCTGTTCTACTGGGCTGTTCTTTTAAGGGGAAATAAAAGAATTATTTTAGAAATCCTCAAGAAAGATTCATGTAAGATAAGTACAATCAAAACAGAGTCAACAGTGAGTAGCTATAATCCGAAGGCTAGTTTGCTGGGCAGGACTTGTCAGGATGAGGATAAAGGTGGAGGAAAGGAGCTGAAGAAAGCTCTGCAGAGAGGCACCGTGACAAAGAGACTCGAACATGAGCCTGGGCTCTGGCTATCGAACTTTGTCGGGTGATTCTACCTGTCTGTGCCCCATTTTTCCTCTTGGAAGAGATAACTGATGATCACACCTACTCAGGTAGAATTAAACACGTTAAATGTTTAAAGCACTTTAGAATAGTGTCAGGTACATAGTAAGTGCTTCATACATACTTACTCTAATTGTATATCTTAGGTTAATCCTTTCACTCTAGCCCAAGAACTTCTGGAGCTCCCAACTTGAAACCTATAGTAAAAATACGCTCTAAAACAAGAGACAAAATTTTTTTGACATCGGGGTCAAATGTGATCTGTCTAGGTTCAGGCAAAGTCTATTTTGATATCAGAAAGATAATAGAAATTTATGGTGATCACAAAGCAAAAACCCTTCACTGAAAGTGACAAGGCTGCTGAGGCCTCACTTATTATTATGGTAAACTTTAAGAGATACTAAAAAAACACAGGTCTTTGGAGTCAAAGTAGTTTGACTCCTATGTTCACCACTTCTGGTTGTTTGACCCTAGATAAGGCTGTTATCTTTCCTTTTTTTTTTTTTTTTTTTTTTTGTTCCAAGGCTGTTACCTTTCTGATGTTCCATTTCATCATCTGTAAAACAGGGACAACAATTCCTAATTCATATAGCTCTTGTGAGTAATTCTCGACACAACATCCCAGGTGGCCATGACAATTCAACTGTGTTTGTCAAGCTAAGCAACTTCCTTACCAGCCCATGACCAGAACAGAGGAGACTGAAGTGAGGACTCAAAGTAGTCAGTGGGGGTAAGACCAAAACCACGTGGCTGTGAACCATTCTATGGCCCCTTCTCTCTGGTTTTATCTGCATTCCTGTGACCTCCAGAACACTTACAGGCTTGCGGGATTGGTCAGTGGACCACATGACTGCTCAGCAAAGGTGAAAGTAGGTACAAGAATCAGGCCCAGGCTCATGATACAGGCTGACCAAGGCTCCAGAGAAGGAAGTACTCCTTCTTTCGAACTCATCCAGAAATGCTAATTGACTCTCAGTGGTGGTGCCAACCCTGCATTAGTTCAGGAAATCAATGTTTCCCATGTAGACTATGGCAATAATATCCTAAACCTAAATCTTGGGATGGAACCCAAGCATGAATGTTTTTCTTTAAAGCTTTCCAGATGACTGTTGTGTGCAGACAAGTTTGAGAACCAGTGTTCTAAATATTTCTTTGACTCTAAATTTAGTATCCCTGTGGCCCATTCTTATAATTATCCAAAAATAATGAAACTCATCTGCAAAATATTCTTTCAAAATCTTCCCATTGCCTACTGCAGCATTCTCAAAGTATAGACTGCAGAACAAAAGAATAACTTAGGTTGCTTGTTAAAATCCAGACTGCAGTCCCTCTCCTACTGCAGAGTAGAGGATGAGGGAATAATATACATTTTCAATAGTCATAACAAATGATGTTCATGAATCTTGAATTTGAGAACCACTGATCTCCAGGACCAAGACCAAGTCCTATAGAATGGTGGATAGGCATTTTATATTATGGTCCTTGCCCAGCCTTCCAGATCCTACATTGTTGAATCTTTACTTTGCTCTCTTCCCAACACCCTATGCTCCAACAATTCCAAATTTGCCTCTCTATATGTTGTCCCCTCTACCAAGAATAGTGTTAGGTAAATCATTTAACCACTCTGAGCCTGTTTCCTCATCTGTAAAATGGGGATTATACTATGTATCCTTGGGTCTGTTTGAAGATTAACTGAAATAATATATTTGAAAATGTCTAGCTCTGGGCCTGGTCCAAAGTTAATGCTCAATACTCATTCATTCACTAATTCCAGGACCTATAAATTCAGAGTGTCTGGGCAAAGCTGTGACTAAATAATGCTGAAGAAGTATTGACAGTGGAGATACTGCCTGAACTCAGAAATGACAATCCCACTACACTAGAGTAAGCATATTTACAATATGAAAAAATGGGGGAGAGAAACTGCCATACTCTTAGGATTTCACAGGCCACCCATCAAATGTACTAAAAAATAAAATAATCCCTCAAAAAAATGGGATGCCTGATCTCCTTAGCTCCAAGGCAGCTTATTCAAGAGTGAAGTTTTAAGAACTGAATAAATAACTGCCCATATTAAACACTAGGTTAAATTCAGTCCCTGGCCTAAAGGTCCTTGCAATCTAAAGGAAGCAGCATACAAAGACAGACATTTGCGCAAGGAGGAATTTATAAAGTTATTTTTAAAGTTCTGCTATTTTCTCACACAATCCACTATTTTTTGCTTGATAAATGGAAGGAGAAAAAAAAATGGCAAAGGGAAAATTCCTCCTGGTCCCTATTGATGCCAAATACTTATTTAGTTTTCATCTGACACTTATTAATTTGTAATTATATCTATTGTTTTATATGCACCAAATAAACACCAAGTTTCTCACCACCAATAATGTTGCTGATGCTGCTGTTGATGTGATGGCTGACAGTTTTGAGCATTGACTAGATGATGGGCATTTAACTGATGTTTTAAATATGATATATAATTTATAGAACATCAGTCAGAGATAGAGTTCTCCATTTTTTTCAGATGAGAAAAGGGAAATGAAGATAAGCTATCAGACTTTTCCTAGTTTGCTCTATTACCCCTGCAGATCAAAGATCTAAAGTCATAAGTCCCAAGATTTTAACCACAACAAAATCTGTCACCTCTGGCAATATTGTTTTAATTATCTCCTTAACAGCAAAACAAGTTTAAGAAGAGACAACCACTTATCAACATGAGTAAATTTCTTTCTTAACAAGTGGTGACCCAACATAGATCTGCCCACTAATTTCGTTGGATATAGTAACTACAATTCTAATGTTGGAAAAAAACCCTAAAAGTCTTCCAAAAGCTCATCATATAGTCTGGAAAAAATTCTGTTCCCATTACTCCTTTGGGTGTATTCTAATTTTTTGTTGAGATGTTGGTTAAGAGCTGCTTGAGAACCAGAGTTTGTTGCAACTGATAGCAACTTAGTTTTGCCCCTTAAAAGCTGATTAATAATTATATGTAAAATTTAAAAATTCTGCAGTCCCTTTTATAGCAAGAATATAGAATCTTGTCTTGTTTATCTTTGTTTAAGATACTGTACTGTGAAGTTCAAGGTGACTGTGATATGGTATTTTAAGTAGCTTAAAATTTTCATTAATAGCAGATAAATAAATCTTTATGCAACTAATCATGCCTAATGTGAGAACTTTTATACTGATGCTTAAGACAATTTCTCATGTTACCAAAAAGAAATTATTTTTTCCCAGAGAAGGAATGTCTAAAATTATATATAATAACAAAGGAACACCTGTGGAACACACATAGAAGAAATAAAATTGGATTTTATTTCTAAAATATTGGTATGATTGTGTCTTGCAAAGATGATGAAAAGCACAAAAAGCATTCTAGGAATAAAGGACAGAATACCTTAGGCTCGTTTTGATGATGCAAGGCATAAAACTAGAAACAGTGGTAGGCATATGGGAACAGGAAGTGAATGAACAGCACTGCTGTATTCAGAGGTTGATGGCTTCCGCTTGGTAGGAATGTTGCTGGGAAAATTCAACCATTAGATCTGTATTTCGACCAGATAATTCATTATATTTGCAAACCAGGCATTTATTCATGTGTCCTACATAAAGGAACAGGCAAAAGCATAAACCTAAAGGAAACACCCAATTTCATAACTCAGACTCATAATGCAGAGAAGGCAATGGCACCCCACTCCAGTACTCTTGCCTGGAAAATCCCATGGATGGAGGAGCTTGGTAGGCTGCAGTCCATGGGGTCGCTAAGAGTCGGACACAACTGAGCAACTTCACTTTCACTTTTCACTTTCATGCATTGGAGAAGGAAATGGCAACCCACTCCAGTGTTCTTGCCTGGAGAATCCCAGGGACGGATGAGCCTGGTGGGCTGCCCTCTATGGGGGTCTCATAGAGTTGGACACGACTAAGCGACTTAGCATCAGCAGACTCATAATGTGGAGAAGGAAATGGCAAGCCACTCTAGTACTCTTGCCTGGAGAATTCCATGGACAGAAGAACCTGGCAGTCTGTAGTCCGTGGGATTGCAAAGAGTCGGACACGACTGACTAACACACACAGACTCAAAATGAAACACAACAAATTAAACTTGCAAATTTCCCAAATTATCATGCTAAAAATTAGCACATAATTTACCCTCAAGGACATGACTTCCATGGTCTCCTTATTATCTATTTCTTTAGACAAAAGAACAGAAATACCAGCAACAGAAAAAATAAAGAATTCCTCAGTTAAGACAAAGTGTAAATGTTAGTCGCTCCATTGCGTTCGACACTTTGGAACCCCATGAACTGTAGCCCGTCAGGCTCCTCTGTCCATGGAATTCTCCAGGCAAGAATACTGGAGTGGCTTGCCATTTCCTTCTCCAGGGGATCTTCCCAGCCTAGGGATCAAACTTTAGTCTCCTGCATTGCAGGTGGATTCTTTACCCTCTGAGCCACCAGGGAAGCCCTCAATTAAGACAAGCTTACATTAAAACAAATAAAACACAAAAGAAAAGGGAAAGCTATAATCTCATACACAGTTCCTCCTATCTGATTATTATAATTTCTTACCTGATTAAAGTTCATATTACATGAATTTAGGCATTTTTTATGTGGTCATACAATACACACCACAAACTTGGAAAAAGTCTTTGATTTTTTTTTTGGGTGTGCTGCTTTGTAAAATGTCTACTTCTTTTATCATTTGGAAGATTATAATTACTTAAAGAAGCTACATTCTTATTATGAGGTTAATTACTGAGCATAATAAAGTTTATATCATTTTAGAAAAGTATGGACCTTCAGTCAATGAGCTTTTAACCTAGGCTGATGTTGGAGGAACACACAGGACAGAGTCTAGATGCCACCACCTTCCACCCATGTCAGAATATTCAATTCTGTGTATAGTTTCCACCATGATTTATAATCTGAATTCTATATTTTTGTAGAAGCCCTTTTAAATTACACATTTGTAGTCCATCATTTTTAGTCATTTCCCCACTTGTTCTAGAACTTCCAGGTGTACTCAAAAGTCCCATATATTTTTAACTTTTTAATCATTCAAATATGAACAGTTATAAATGTTCATAGTTTAGAAACAACATATCCACACATAAACACTATTTTAATTGTTAAAATCAATAAAAATTAAACATATCTGATTATACTTATTCTTATAATATTATCTAACTTTTTATACTCTATATTCTCTTTTGCATAAGAATCATTAAGGATCCATGACCTTTCACAGATTCAACTTGTTCCAATTAACCATAATAATGACATTAACAAGAGATGGCAAGAGTGAATGTCGACATTCTAGGAATCAACGAACTGAATGGACTGGAATGGGTGAATTTAACTCAGATACCATTACATCTATTACTGCGGGCAGGAATCCCTCAGAAGAAATGGAGTAGCCATCACGGTTAACAAAAGAGTCTGAAATGCAGTACTTGGATGCAATCTCAAAAACAACAGAATGATCTCTGTTCATTTCCAAGGCAAACCATTCAATATCACAGTAATCCAAGTCTATGCCCCAACCAGTAACACTGAAGAAGCTGAAGTTGAACGGTTCTATGAAGACCTACAAGACCTTTTAGAACTAACACCCAAAAAAGATGTCCTTTTCATTATAGGGGACTGGAATGCAAAACTAGGAAGTCAAGAAACACCTGGAGTAACAGGCAAATTTGGCCTTGGAATACGGAATGAAGCAGGGCAAAGACTAATAGAGTTTTGCCAAGAAAATGCACTGGTCATAGCAAACACCCTCTTTCAACAACACAAGAGAAGACTCTACACATGGACATCACCAGATGGTCAACACCATAATCAGATTAATTACAGTCTTTGCAGCCAAAGATGGAGAAGCTCTATACAGTCAGCAAAAACAAGACCAAGAGCTGACTGTGGCTCAGACCGTGAAATTCTTATTGCCAAATTCAGACTTAAATTGAAGAAAGTAGGGAAAACCACTAGACCATTCAGGTATGACCTAAATCAAATCCCTTATGATTATACAGTGGAAGTGAGAAATAGATTTAAGGGCCTAGATCTGATAGATAGAGTGCCTGATGAGCTATGGAATGAGGTTCGTGACATTGTACAGGAGACAGGGATCAAGATCATTCCCATAGAAATGAAATGCAAAAAAACAAAATGGCTGTCTGGGGAGGCCTTACAAATAGCTGTGCAAAGAAGAGAAGTGAAAAGCAAAGGAGAAAAGGAAAGATATAAGCATCTGAATGCAGACTTCCAAAGAATAGCAAGAAGAGATAAGAAAGCCTTCTTCGGCGATCAATGCAAAGAAATAGAGGAAAACAACAGAATGGGGAAGACTAGAGATCTCCTCAAGAAAATCAGAGATACCAAAGGAACATTTCATGCAAATATGGGCTCGATAAAGGACAGAAATGGTATGAACCTAACAGAAGCAGAAGATATTAAGAGGAGATGGCAAGAATACACAGAAGAACTGTACAAAAAAGATCTTCATGACCCAGATAATCACGATGGTGTGATCACTGACCTAGAGCCAGACATCCTGGAATGGGAAGTCAAGTGGGCCTTAGAGAGCACCACTACGAACAAAGCTAGTGGAGGTGATGGAATTCCAGTTGAGCTATTCCAAATCCTGAAAGATGATGCTGTGAAAGTGCTGCACTCAATATGCCAGCAAATTTGGAAAACTCAGCAGTGGCCACAAGACTGGAAAAGGTCAGTTTTCATTCCAATCCCAAAGAAAGGCAATGCCAAAGAATGCTCAAACTACCGCACAATTGCACTCATCTAACACGCTAGTAAAGTAATGCTTAAAATTCTCCAAGCCAGGCTTCAGCAATATGTGAACTGTGAACTTCCTGATGTACAAGCTGGTTTTAGAAAAGGCAGAGGAACAAGAGATCAAATTGCCAACATCCACTGGATCATGGAAAAAGCAAGAGAGTTCCAGAAAAACATCTATTTCTGCTTTATTGACTATGCCAAATCCTTTGACTGTGTGGATCACAATAAACTGTGGAAAATTCTGAAAGAGATGGGAATACCAGACCACCTGATCTGCCTCTTGAGAAATTTGTATGCAGGTCAGGAAGCAACAGTTAGAACTGGACATGGAACAACAGACTGGTTCCAAATAGGAAAAGGAGTATGTCAAGGCTGTATATTGTCACCCTGCTTATTTAACTTCTATGCAGAGTACATCATGAGAAACGCTGGACTGGAAGAAACACAAACTGGAATCAAGGCTGCCGAGAGAAATATCAATCACCTCAGATATGCAGATGACACCACCCTTATGGCAGAAAGTGAAGAGGAACTCAAAGGCCTCTTGATGAAGGTGAAAGTCGAGAGTGAAAAAGTTGGCTTAAAGCTCAACATTCAGAAAACGAAGATCATGGCATCCGGTCCCATCACTTCATGGGAAATAGATAGGGAAACAGTGGAAACAGTGTCAGACTTTATTTTTCTGGGCTCCAACATCATTGCAGATGGTGACTGCAGCCATGAAATTAAAAGACGCTTACTCCTTGGAAGGAAAGTATGACCAACCTAGATAGCATATTCAAAAACAGAGAGATTACTTTGCCAACAAAGGTTTGTCTAGTCAAGGTTATGGTTTTTCCAGTGGTCATGTATGGATGTGAGAGTTGAACTGTGAAGAAGGCTGAGCACCAAAGAATTGATGCTTTTGAACTGTGGTGTTGGAGAAGACTCTTGAGAGTCCCTTGGACTGCAAGGAGATCCAACCAGTCCATTCTGAAGGAGATCAGCCCTGGGATTTCTTTGGAAGGAATGATACTAAAGCTGAAACTCCAGTACTTTGGCCACCTGATGCGAAGAGTTGACTCATTGGAAAAGACTCTGATGCTGGGAGGGATTGGGGGCAAGAGGAGAAAGGGACGACAGAGGATGAGATGGCTGGATGGCATCACTGACTCGATGGATGTGAGTCTGAGTGAACTCCGGGAGTTGGTGATGGACAGGGAGGCCTGGTGTGCTACGGTTCATGGAGTCACAAAGAGTCGGACATGACTGAGCGACTGATCTGATCTGATCTGAATGACATTAATAGTACATTTACTATTTTATATTCAATATTTCCACAATCTGACTAGTAGGAATCCATTTAAGTTAGCAACTTTGTCTTTTCGTTTCTGCCCTGATGCTTAAAGACTATCTTTGTTCTCATCCACCTAGTTCCTTTGTGAGTTCAGTTCAGGTCAGTTCAGTAGCTCAGTCATGTCCAACTCTTTGCAACCCCGTGAATCACAGAATGCCAGGCCTCCCTGTCCATCACCAACTCCCGGAGTTCACTCAGACTCACATCCATGGAGTCAGTGATGCCATCCAGCCATCTCATCCTCTGTTGTCCCCTTCTTCTCCTGCCCCCAATCCCTCCCAGCATCAGAGTCTTTTCCAATGAGTCAACTCTTCGCATCAGGTGGCCAAAGTACTGGAGTTTCAGCTTTAGTATCATTCCTTCCAAAGAAATCCCAGGGCTGATCTCCTTCAGAATGGACTGGTTGGATCTCCTTGCAGTCCAAGGGACTCTCAAGAGTCTTCTCCAACACCACAGTTCAAAAGCATCAATTCTTTGTGAAACCCCACTTAAATGATGATAAAGATATCAAAAGGGCAAAAAGTCCACAACAGAAAAGAATTTGAGAAATGATGAGACACGTTGACAAAATGTTGAACTGGGAAGCAGATACACTCAATCTCTCTTAGAAACTAAGTCTGCATTTGCAGAGGGGTGATGCTTTTGAACTATGGCATTGGAGAAGACTCTTGAGAGTTCCTTGGACTGCAAGGAGATCCAACCAGTCCATTCTGAAGGAGATCAGCCCTGGGATTTCTTTGGAAGGAATGATGCTAAAGCTGAAACTCCAGTACTTTGGCTACCTCATGTAAAGAGTTGACTCACTGGAAAGACTGTGATGCTGGGAGGGATTGGGGGCAGGAGGAAAAGGGGATGACAGAGGATGAGATGGCTGGATGGCATCACTGACTCGACGGACGTGAGTCTGAGTGAACTCCGGGAGTTGGTGATGGACAGGGAGGCCTGGCGTGCTGCAATTCATGGGGTTGCAAAGAGTTGGACACGACTGAGGGACCGAACTGAACTAAACTGAACTGAGAGTACTGTGGAGCCAAAAAATAAGCCAGCTCATTGCTCAGAGCCCTGAGAAATGGAACTTAGAGACACATTGTTTCAAGAAGATGTCTGTTGGACTAACAGGCAGCTTGATTGAAATTTTGCATCTTAAGCATTTAGAGTCCTAGATACCCTCTTCACTGCACTGAGCAGCATTGCTGTCCACTTAGTTGTAGACAACGGACTGAATATTTACTCTCTTAAACAAGAGGGAGCATGGGCACAAATATTAGAACTAAGGGAGCCATCAGGAAAACAGAGGCCAAGTCAATGTTTATATCCTAATGTGTAAGAACACTAGTCTCTTCTTTCTTTGTCCAGGGAGAGATACTTCTAATCCTCAGGCAAGGGATAAAGGGGTTCTTTCCTGAGGAAAAGATCTGCCTAAAAGGAAAAATAACAACTTATAATAACTGCTCCATAACTTTATAATAATCTCACTGCCTAACATCCTCGTATCAGGTTAGTGCCTTTGTGCTTCATACTTTAACATGAACAGACACTGATGGATCACCAGGCTTCTGAGAAAGAGACAAAAACAAACAAATAAGGCAAAAAAGGAAAAGAAAAGTGGAGGGTTCAGAGACAAAATAAGCAGAAGAAAAATTTAAAGGAAATAATTTAATACTGGGTTGGCCAAAATGTTCATTTGGGCTTTTCCATATGGTGCAACTCTAATGAACATTGCAGACAACACAGTAGTTTCAAAGATAAGATATCACATTCCTGAAAAAAAATAGGAAGTCATTAAAAATAAGAAACCCTCAGAAATTCTGAAAGAGGTCTTTGAAATTAAAAGAAAAAGTGATATCAGAAATAAAATGTTAATAGAAGAGTTGAAAGATAAAGTTAGAAAAATCTCTTACAAAGTAGAACAAAAATCCAAAAGAATTAAAAAATAAGAAAGAAAAGATTTCTAAAAGAATATCTGAGTAATGAAAGTTCAGAAAAACAAGTGGGAGAAAGTTATCAAAGAACAGAGGAAAGGATTTCCTAAAACTAAAGACTTTGAGCCATATTTTCATGAAATGTCAAGACACTTGAAATTTTATCAATGAAATTTCAAGGATAAAAGAGACACAGATGTATAGAATAGTCTTATGGACTCTGTGGGAGAGGGAGAGGGTGGGAAGATTTGGGAGAATGGCATTGAAACATGTAAAATATCATGTATGAAACGAGTTGCCAGGTCAGGTTCGATGCACAATACTGGATGCTTGGGGCGGGTGCACTGGGACGACCCAGAGGGATGGAATGGGGAGGGAGGAGGGAGGAGGGTTCAGGATGGGGAACACATGTATACCTGTGGCGGATTCATTTTGATATTTGGCAAAACTAATACAATTATGTAAAGTTTAAAAATAAAATAAAATTAAAATATATATATATATATTAAAAAAAAGAAAAGAAAAATAAAAAAAAGAGAACTTATAAGCTTTTAGTAAGAAAAAAACTTTAAAAAGTTTCTAATGGGAAAAAAAATCATAGAAAAAGTATTAATTAAAATGATATCAGACATTCAATAGCAGTACCTGTGATCAGAAGACAACACAAAAACACTTTAACATTTCTGAGGGAGTGTTTTTATATCCTGGAATTCTCATTCCATCAGATTTCTAATTCATAAAAATTTTTAGAAAATTGCAGATAATAAAAATCTAAAATATGAACTACTTGCCATAGACATAATTTTGGGGGAAACTATTGGAGGATGTCCTCCACAAAAACAAGAGGGAAAAGGAACGGAGTTATACAAGAAAAAAAATGCACCCATAGCATACTATATGACTTGGCTGTCATATATAAATTATATCATATACATTATTTTGATATGTGTTCTATGTATGATAACACTGAATATTGTGTTAACTGAAAATTTTATGTGACTATCATAAGAAAGGGATGGGGAAAGGGTGAATGGAGCAGAAAAAAGAGAATTAAATCTAAGGTTCTCTAGCAGGAAGTCTAAACTAACACTAAAAAAAAAAAAAATCAAGAAATAGTCATGTTAGCATATTATTCAGAAATATGGAGTAAATTCTGAAAGGAAGGATGAAGAAAACCAAAATTGGTGACATCTTGGCTGAAGAATCAGAGTTAAGAGTGTTACTACTTTTTTTTATTAAAGTGAAAGTCACTCAGCCGTGCCTGACTCTTTGAGATCCTATGGACTATACAGTCCATGGCATTCTCCAGGCCAGCATACTGAAGTGGGTCACCTTTTCCTTCTCCAGGGCATCTTCCAGGGATCGATCCCAGGTCTCCCATATTGCAGGCAGATTCTTTACCAGCTGAGACTCCAGAATACTGGAGTGAGTAGCCTATCCCTTCTCTAGCAGATCTTCCTGACCCATTAATTGACCCAGGGTCTCCTGCATTGCAGGCAAATTCTTTACTAACTGAGCTATCAGGAAAGGTTCTGCAGAAAAATTTGCAAATCATTGCCCATTTAAAAAATTATTTTAACAGTGAAAGGATAGAAAAAAGAACATCCTTAACTACAGGAAAGATTTTTACTAAAAGTATGTTCAACATTTTGCTCTATTCTCATTAAAGTTATAGAAACTATGTTAGCTCTTTCCCTTTCCTTAACATTATACTGGAGTTTATATTCAATCATGAAATAAGAAAAAGAAATAATTGACATAGAGTTTGATAAAGAAGTGGTAATCTTCCATCATTTATAAATTATGCCATATCCATGTACACAAATGCAATAGAAACTCAGTAAATATTTAAAATAAATACTGGAGTACATCATTATTCCAAGACAAAACATCAGTATGCTGAGGATTTTTCTGTCTCAGGGCCTTCATATTTGCCATTCCCTTAGCCAGGAAACAGAGAAGGCAATGGCCCCCCACTCCAGTACTCTTGCCTGGAAAATCCCTCAGACAGAGGGGCCTGGTGGGCTGCAGTCCATGGGGTCCCTAAGAGTCGGACACGACTGAGCGACTAAGTCTTCCTCTAAGATATTTGAACAGTTTCCTTCCTCACTATATTCATGTTCTTTCCCCTTGTTGTTATATTATTTTTATTCATAGCATTTATGGATACCCACTAATATAAGACATCTTTCCCCACTGGGTTGAAAGCTTATATATGTGAGAAACTATAAATTTTTTTTAAATGTATAAGGATATTATTATGCATTATTTTAAATAGTATAAACTTGGAAATAGCTTAGTTGTCCATTCAAGGGTTAATAAATAATTAAATCTGATATTAATGCATTAGATTATTATTCAACAATTAGATACTCAATAGAGACATAAAACCCATAAATTGAATTTGCAAACAGAACATCATGGTATCATACAAATGATGAAATTTAAAAATATATATGCAGTCAACCCAATAGAATGTATTCATGGTAAAGGCTAACATTATGGGGTGTATATATATATATACTGTCCTCTTGTAAGGAGGAGGCAGGGGGTCTAAAGAGAAGAGTATGAAGGATTTCAACACTGTCTCTGTTTTGTTTTAGTTTCTAAAGATGTTCTGAATCAAATATGACTAAATGCCAATGGCTATTCATTTTGGGTGGCACTCACACAGGTCTTATATAGTGCCCATTTGTTTGACTTGGGTTTGGTTGATTTAGAGGATTTCTTTTGGTTTGTTTGATTTTGCTTTCAAAATTAAGTAAAGGAAAAAGCAGAATAACAATGACAGAACCTTATTCTCAAGAACAAGAGTAGAAAAAAAAGGTACACAAGGCAAAGAAGATGGACATTACAGAGGAGAACTGTTATGGCAGATAAAAACCAACAGAGACCTGGAGTAAGATACAAATGTTCAAGAACCATTTTGAGACAATTTCTGCTACAACTCCCTTGTAATTAGCAGAATCTTATCACATTATCTCCATCCAACAACACATGGCAGAATGGGGAGCTCTGGACCTTAGTTTTTAGGAATTGACCTTGAGATTCTAAACAGAGGGCACACTATAAAAAGTAAACTTCAATTGTAAACTGTTTTGTGGTTAAAAGCGTGGGCTTCATAGGCCCAAAGCCCACAGCAGGAATCTAAGCTACGCTCCTTCATGGTTGAGTGACTTTGAGATGGCTCTTGCCCTCTCTAGGCCTTTGTT
The DNA here is from genome assembly GCF_019923935.1 of Bubalus bubalis. Classification (NCBI taxonomy): domain Eukaryota; kingdom Metazoa; phylum Chordata; class Mammalia; order Artiodactyla; family Bovidae; genus Bubalus; species Bubalus bubalis. The sequence continues at coordinate 22,585,958 of NC_059171.1, read as the reverse complement.
TCATCATGTAATAATAATGTTAGTGTTGGAACTTGTCATCATTCCTTTATTATATGAGTATAATACTATTTTCCACACTATTGCATTGCTGTGAAAGTTAAATTTGATCATGATTATGTAGCACAAGGTCTTGCTCAAAGGTAATAATAGCTCAATATTAGCAGTTATTGTTATTATTTCACTGCATTTAGTGAAACCTTTGTCCCTTCTTTTTTCACTATAGCATATTTGATTTTCATGTAATCTGAGGACATGACATTAAGCAGGCAATGTTATTGGAAATACCTTTTGGCCATTTAAATATAGCATTAATTTGCATATGCTCATTTGTACATGTATGTAAGTAGTGGCTGGGAATGCCTGCCCAGAATTCCTATTCCTAGGAATATCTCTTCATAATCACAAATGTGCAATCAATCCATAAGATTATAGAAGGAGCTGCTCTGTTGGAACAAGGTGGCGCCACCCCTCCATGGCAACAGCTGACTGGACAATCAAAGCAGAACGAGGCAGAGTGTGGAAAAGAGAGGTGACTGAAGGAGAAACTCAGAGAACAGAGAAAGAATCCAAATTAGATTAACTTTAGGTTCCTGGCCTCAACATATATGTTAGTTTTTGTTGCCATATTATGTTTGAATTCTATGTGAAACCCCAAATTCCTTAATCTAATTCACATTTTCCAAAACTTGCTCAAAACCTCCAGTTGTGTTTCTGTTAGTTATCACTCCAAAAGTTCTCATGGATACAATGTGACTACAATACAGACAAATATAGCTTCTTTCCCACTTACCTAAGACTGGCAAGTAGTAAAGAGATTTTATCCAGTTGTTCTATTTGTTCAGTTCAGTTCATTTCAGTTCAGTCGCTCAGTGGTGTCTGATTCTTTGCGACCCCATGAACTGCAGCACGCCAGCCCTCCCTGTTCATCACCAACTCCTGGAGTCCACCCAAACCCATGTCCATTGAGTCAGTGATGCCATCCAACCATCTTATCTTCTGTCATCCCCTTCTCCTCCTGCCCTCAATCTTTCCCAGCATCAGGGTCTTTTCCAACGAGTCAGCTCTTTGCATGAGGTGGCCAAAGTATTGGAGTTTCAGCTTCAAAATCAGTCCTTCCAATGAACATCCAGGACTGATCTCCTTTAAGATGGACTGTTTGGATCTCCTTGAAGTCAGATTTGTAAAACGATATAATTTATTTGCAAAGCTATATCATGCACACATCTCATCAGTTTAAAAATAATCACCACAAATCTGAAGATGGGGAGCTTTAGAAGATTCAGAAAATACCCAACTGAGTGAGGCATATGGCTGCAGATATTCACCTTACCCATCTCTCTTTATGTAGACATCATAAAAGCACTTACATAAAATAAGACAGATTTCTTCTAGATTGGAAAAAAGGTAACAGAGAAATGACATGACTTGGCCTTAATACAGTTAAATAATACAAGGAGACAGAATGCAAATGAATATATTTTGTGTTTGGAATAGATATGCTTATAATTGCGTTCACTTATTATCATAGAAATGACATGTTTTCAGCTTTAGTTATATGCCACCACAGTTAATAATTGAAACACAAACACACGAAACAGTAATTTAGTGGCAGACTTTGTAATTACAAAAGTATAGTAAGGGTTTGTTTTGTAAACATATGTGAAACTCCTTTGTACATGGTGTAATTAACATGAACATAAAAATATAAGAAAATCTTAAAGAATAAGTTCAGCTGTAGTCTAAAGCAATGGTCAAAATAAAATCATGTAAAGCTTCATGGGGCCAAGGACTTTATAAAAGCTCTTTCTTGGAACATAAATTTGTTAAAGCTCTTAAAAATAGTAGTATGCTTTGAAATATACAAGTAACATTTATTTTAGAAATAAAAGCTGTGATTCTATATTTTAAGCAATGGTCTCTAGTGAAACTGAAACTCACTCAGTCATGTTAGACTCTTTGTGATCCCATGGACTGTATTCTCTGGGCCAGAATACTGGAGTGGGTAGCCTTTCCCTTTTCCAGGGGATCTTCCCAACTCAAGGATCAAACCCAGGTCTCCCACATTGCAGGTGGATTCTTTACCAGCTGAGCCACAAGGTAAGCCCAAGAACACTGGAGTGGGTAGCCTATCCTTTCTCTAGTGGATCTTCCTGACCCAGGAATTGAACCAGGGTCTCCTGCATTGCAGGTGGATTCTTTATCAACTGAGCTCTCAGGGAAGCCCCCTGGCTTCTCTAATAAGTTGGCAATGCAAGATAGTGGCTAAGTCAGACCCTGGTTTTAAATTCTTGATCTGCCTTTAACTATATGATGATGCTTAAGGCCTTCACTGTCTATGAGCCTCAGTTTCCTCATCTATAAAATAAATATAAACATCTTTTAAAAACCAGTTACATTGGTTCCCACAAATATATTAAACACTGAATAAATAATATTTACAGGTCATATATGCCCTTTCTGAATATCTATATTAGTAGGCTAGAGGAAATAGATTGTTTTATATAATTAACTTAGAATTGTAACATATTCTGGTGCCAAATATGGATTAGTTTTTATCCTTGTGAATTCAAGCAGTCAGAGGGCCTAGGTTGTAAAATGTAACTCTACTGGGCTCCATGCTAAGCATCTTACAGATCATCTCACGGAATTTTCAAAACAACTGCACCAAATAACTATTCTTTTCCCCATTTTACAGACTAAAAGTAAGATTCAGACACACTCAGTATCTTCAGTTCAGTTCAGTCGCTCAGTCGTGTCTGACTCTTTGCGACCCCATGAACCACAGCACACCAGGCCTCCCTGTCCATCACCAACTCCCGGAGTCCACCCAAACCCATGTCCATTGAGTCGATAATGCCATCCAGCCATCTCAACCTCTGTTGTCCCCTTGTCCTCCTGCCTTCAATCTTTCCCAGCATCAGGGTCTTTTCCAATGAGTCAGCTCTTCGCATCAGGTGGCCAAAGTATTGGAGTTTCAGCTTCAGCATCAGTATTTCCAATGAATATTCAGGATTGATTTCCTTTAGGATAGACTGGTTGGATCTCCTTGCAGTCCAAGGGACTCTCAAGAGTCTTCTCCAACACCACAGTTCAAAAGCATCAATTCTTCGGCACTCAGCCTTCTTCACAGTCCAACTCTCACATCCATACATGACCGCAGGAAAAACCATAGCGTTGACTAGACGGACCTTTGTTGGCAAAGTAATGTCGCTGCTTTTTAATATGCTGTCTAGGTTGGTCATAGCTTTTCTTCCAAGGAGTAAGCATATTTTAATTTCATGGCTGCAATCACCATCTGCAGTGATTTTGGAGCCCAGAAAAATAAAGTCAGCCACTGCTTCCACTGTTTCCCCATCTTATCTGCCATGAAGTGATGGGACCGGATGCCATGATCTTCGTTTTCTGAATGTTGAGCTTTAAGCCAACTTTTTCACTCTCCACTTCCACGTTCATCAAGAGGCTCTTTAGCTCGTCTTCACTTTCTGCCATAAGGGTGGTGTCATCTGCATATCTGAGGTTATTGATATTTCCTCCGGCAATCTTGATTCCAGCTTGTGCTTCCTCCAGCCCAGTGTTTCTCATGATGTACTCTGCATATAAGTTAAATTCGCAGGGTGAAAATATACAGCCTTGACGTACTCATTTTCCTATTTGGAACCAGTCTGTTGTTCCATGTCCAGTTCTAACTGTTGCTTCCTGACCTGCATACACGATATCTTACCCATAATCAAACATAGAAACTCATGAAGGGGAACATGAAACTAGGTAAGTCAAAACCCCAATTATAAACATTGATTCTGTCCTTTAAATGCTAGCTTTAATCACTTCAATAGGTTGTTCATGTCCCAGATCATTCAAAAACATATTTATTCTCATGTAAAATAATATGACCTATAATAATATTTGCCCTAAAATAATAATAGAGAGAGATTCAAGGAAATCATAGGAATTTGAATACAAAAAAAAAAAAAAAAGGCCCAGAATTTAGTATTTGGAGTTGCCCTCTCTGTGGCCCAAAGAATATGACATCCAGTTTCTAAACAACAAACCTAAGTAAGCTCTACAGCATCCCAGGTTTATAGTTCAGAAGGTAGAGGATGGGATGTAATTCAGGTAGGCCAGCAACTCACTGGTGTGCCCTCGCAGATTTAGACTCTTTGCTATTCCTGGTCCAGCCCATTGATCCTCAAAGGCCAGCCTCAGAAACAGCATGTGAATCAAGATAACCTCAGCCTGGGAACCATAAGTGGGTTATCTCATCATAAGAACACAGAGAAAAGGAAAATCATCAAGAAAGGAAGATGATTTTTCAGCTAATCCAAGCAGAGCACATCATTATTTTTTGACAGAGATGAATATTAGCAAAGGAATATTTGGGGACCTTGAAAAACCCTTCATTTTCTTCAGTGGGCACATGCACACATCTTAATGCAAAAAGCACAGAAATCCCTATCTCCCAGCTCTCCATTTCTGAACATACTCAACAAAGGGTGCACTCGGATGAAACATCAGTTAGCTTTTTTCTTTCACTGGGAATGTGCTTATTAACTGTTGTTCAAATAGTTTGTAGACATAACAGCCCTGGGAGTGAATGTGGCTTTGTATTTACAAGGTAGTCATTTGTTGTTATTTATAGTTCTTTTAATTTTCACCTTTTTACATTTAAATTTCCTTCCAAAGGTTATGATTAAAATAGGCACTACTTAAGAGAGGAAAAACTCCCTTTAATGTGCATTTTTTACACAAAGATTTTTCAAGCTTCAGAAAGAATCCAGGGGTGCCCAATTTTTTCCTTTGTCAATTTTATGGACATTCATAATTTGTTTTCCAAGAAAAACAATCATGGTGTCATTATGCAAAACTATGACAGAGCCTCTTTTAGCAGAGGTCATCATTTTAAACAGATGTTCTTCCTTTCATCTGCTGGCTAAATTGCTCCAAATAAGAGAAGTAAAGGGAATTAACATTTATTTAAAGTGTTAACAGTACAGGACTCTCTGCTGGCTAATAGATGTTCATTTTCATATGTAATTCTCAGACTTCTAACGTCAGTACTATGGGTTGTTGCACAGCAGAATGGTTAAGGGGATAACTTTAATGTTGTACACATTTGGCTTTGCATCCCAGCGTTATGACCTATCAGCTGTATAAACTTGATTAAACTTTTTATATCAAATTTACTACCTTATTTTTAAACACATAGAGAAAATGCCAGTACACATGGTGAAAGCGTACTATAAAAATTAAATGATAAAAAGTAAGCAGAGCTCTTAACACAGTGTCTAACATTTTTTTTTTTTCTACTTTTCACTTCTCAGAGGGACAAAGTGAGGCATAAGATTCCACCCAGCAAGTCAAGTAAGGAACTGTGTGGCTTGAAATTGGGCCTTTTTTTACTCCAAAAGTTAATGCTTTTTTTCACTATACCACAATAGCATAAGTGGTGACTGAATGAGATTTTGGGGAAATATGATAGAGAAGAACAATATTTTTCAGACTAGGGAGATGAAATTGGATCTTTTTTTTTTTTTTTTTTTAGGAATTACCATGCCAAGTGCATGATATTTTCAACAGGAGATCATTAACAATTCTAGGAATTTATTCATACAGTCATGTCTCTAAAGATGCTTGAGTATTCCCAAAAAAGACCCATACCACTGGTGGATAGCCTCTCTGAAAGAGTCAAGGACAGAAATAACAGCCCCCTTGAGGGCCCCCACAAAGCATTCATCCCATTCTAATGGAGGAGAAAATATCTCATCCTTTACCAACTCAGTATCAGTCATAGAAATGGTTGATAATAGTCAGTATTCCTGCAGTATTCCAACTAGCTAACGGGGATAAAGAAACCAAATCCAGTAAAGATAGTATTGTCACTCATGATCCATGTACAATCCATGTCAAGTAACCATCATGTGTCTCCTGTTTCTGTTCCTCTCAACCATTAATAGGGCCAAAAAGCATGCAGCAAGGAAAACTACAAAAAGATCACTGGGAATTAACAGACACATTATGAAATATCTAACGTTGCCTATTGATTGGCTAAAGGAAAAGAAAATTTATTTTTAGAATTGAAATACAGACATTTAGAAAACAATCATGTTAGAAATCATCATTTTTCAAGATGAGAATTGGACCGTCCACATCAAAGCTCCACCATCAGTGTTCAACATAGGTCCACACACACCAACAGCACCCTCTACTGTCCAGCAACATGGCAAAAAGAGCATTGGTCACATTTTCTGAAGTCACATGTCATTTACAGTTTTCAAAAGAAAACCTTTTGTCAAGCAATGAAATTCAATGATACTGTGGCTTCCCAGGTGGCACTAGTGGTAAAGAACCCACCTGCCAATGCAGGAGATGCAAGAGATGCAGATTCCATCCCTGGGTTGGGAGGACTCCCTGGAGGAGGAAATGGCACCCCACTCCAGTATTCTTGCCTGGAAAATTCCATGGGCATAGAGCCCTGGGCTACAGTCCATCCAGTTGCAAAAGAGAGGGACATGACTGAGCACAGTTGACAAAGTGCAATAAAGCAAAATTGTTACCAGTTGGTAACTAACAAACCATTCCAAAGAGAGATGTTTCAAACTGAAGAGAAGGAAAGTGAAGCAGGAGGGGAGCTGATTACCCTCGATGATCCCTGTCTCCTGGTATGCACATTCTTGTGCCATTTCCTCACACACTGCACCAGGCGGGTCTGTGTGATCCACAGAACACAGGAGAAGTGATGATTTTTCATATCCTTTATAGGATTATAAATGACCCCAGCTTCCATTTTCTTTGTGACCTCCCTCAATCATTCCCTCTCTCTCTCTGACACACTGACACACATGCACTCATCCTCCCCACGCTCTCGATACTTGCTCAGAGAAAAACCATATGTGGGGAGTTCTGTGGAGGGTCCTACGTGATGAAGAACTGAAGTCTTGTGCAAACAGCCACATGAATGAGCTTGGAAGGAGATCCTTTAACCCCAGACAAGGCTTCAGATGACTGCAGTCCCCAAGGACCACTTAACTGCAACCTCCTGAGACAGTCTGAGCCAGATGTAGGAGGTTAAGACTCTCAGAAATTATGTGAATTGATAAGCTCTTAAGGAGACCCTCCAAAGTGTTAAGATTGGGGGTAACTAGTTATATAACAACAATGAATTTCCTTTGTTTATTGGGCTTCCCAGGTGGCTCTAGGGATTAAAAACCTGCCTGCAATGCAGGAGACTGAAGAGATGTGGTTTCAGTTCCTGTGTGGGGAAGATTCCTTGGAGGAGAGCATGGCAATCCACTCCAGTATTCTTGCCTGGAAAATCCCATGGACAGAGGAGCCTGATGGGCTACAGTCCATAGCGTCACAAGGAATTGGACATGGCTGAAGCGACTAAGCATGCAGGCAACAATTAACTAATACAAGAGAGGAAAGCAAGATGAACAATAAGAGGAGATATGGTATTAGGATAATTAAGACTGGAGAACATGAGGATTATTTGTTTCCCACTCCATTTATATGCTTTTTTACTTTGGATTTACCACCCTCCCTGCTCCCACATTATATATTCTGATCTAAATGACAATATTTGTACCAAATGCTTTCTATCACAGCCTTTCATTACACTGGGACAAGCGACTATAAAGAAGATAAGATATAAGATATAAGAGAAGATATAACAATAAGAATGTTATTTATTGAAGAGAAGTGTTTATGCACGTTTGCATGTATGTATATGTACACATTTATACTCAGACATCAGAGAAGGCAATGGCACCCCACTCCAGTACTCTTGCCTGGAAAATCCCATGGACGGAGGAGCCTGGTGGGCTGCAGTCCACGGGGTCGCTACGAGTCGGACACTACTGAGTGACTTCACTTTCACTTTTCACTATCATGCATTGGAGAAGGAAATGGCAACCCACTCCAGTGTTCTTGCCTGGAGAATCCCAGGGACAGGGTAGCCTGGTGGGCAGCCATCTATGGGGTCGCACAGAGTTGGACACGACTGAAGCAACTTAGCAGCAGCAGCATACTCAGACACATGTATATATGTGGGCATATGCGTATGTGTTCTACTCAAGTTTAGAAATGTAAAATAAAATTAATTTCACAACATGAAACTTTATTGTAAATTGCTCCACAGAACTTAGCAAACTTTGAGTCCAATTAGAAATCCCTGTTTAAACATATATTTCATCTCTGTGAAAGGTAAATTTCTTAAATGAATTGAATGGGGGAAAAAAAGAGATGATAATAAGGCAGTGTATATAGATGGTCAGCTAGAGAGTCATCTTTCATTAAGGATGAAAAGCCGTGAGAACCCTGGTCTAGAAGTCCTAAGTCTTGGGCATCAATCCTCAATTATTATCATTACAGCCTTTGGGCTAGCAGCATACTCATGGTTCAAATATGAACATTAAATAAAATAATTGTTGAGAGTCCATCCAAGTCAAGGGTCTACGAATTTTTATGAAGGAGAGGAAAGTGAGACTACAATGTAGAAAATTAGCAAGGAAAAAATATATATCCCTTACTCCTCTGAAAGAAATTTATTCTCTTTTGAAGAAAGAAATTGTCCCGTCCCTTTAATGGACGTTTTGTGTTATAAGAAATTTAAGAAGAAAAACACCAATACAGTATACTAACACATATATATGGAATTTAGAAAGATGGTAACGATAACCCTGTATGCGAGACAGCAAAAAAAGACACAGATGTAAAGAACAGTCTTTTGGACTGTGTGGGAGAAGGCGAGGGTGGGATGATTTGAGAGAATAGCATTGAAACATGTATATTATCATATGTGGAACAGATCGCCAGTCCAGGTTCAATGCATAAGACAGGGTGCTCAGGGCTGCTACACTGGGATGACCCTTAGGGATGGGATGGGGAGGGAGTGGGAGAGGGACTCAGGATGGGGGACACATGTACACCCATAGCCGATTCATGTCAATGTATGGCAAAAACCACTACAATATTGTAAAGTAATTAGCCTCCAATTAAAATAAATTAATTAATTAAAAAAAAAAGAAATTTAAGGCTAGTACTCTTTTTATCTCCTCATTGCACTGTTGGGTGTAGGGTTTCTCTGTATGCTTAGCCACCCAATGTCCTACGGTGAATATATAATAAGTATAAGGCAAGTTTCCTTTACTCAATGAAACCTTGATCTCATTTGGAAGCCACACCTCCAGGAAGCAGTCAAAGAACACATCAGATGGTATGTAATTTATTGCCTTAATTCAAAAGAAAAGGAGGTCATCGTTAGATCAGTGGTAACAACATCCTAGAAAAAGACAACTCAGGTAGCCTCTGAAAAATGAGTTGAACTTAGAGGGGAAAAGGAGAAAGAGGTTATTTCAGGTTAACATAGCTTCATATCACCTCACATTCCTGTCTATAAGAAGTAAAGTCTCCGTGGAATCAAGAGAGTCAAGTTCCTCTATCACTTTATACAGAAATATTAGAGCATTTTCTGATTGTCAAGCATTGTAGTTGATGGTCCTTTACCCCATTGTTCTCCATCATTCCTAGTTCATTTTTATTTTTTTCTACTATTTTATTGTTATTAATATTAATCCTACTACTGATAATAGCATCCATCGCCATGTATTAATCACCTACAATATGCTCTATATGTTTGTTTCATTTAATTCCCCCCAAATAACCTTGTAAATTTTACTATCCTCATTTCACAAATGAGAAACCTGAGATGCAAAATCATTAAATATCTTGCCCCAAATTACAAAATCAGTAATTTCACATTATTGTCTGATATCATAACTCATGCCCCTTCCACTATGTTAAAACACCTCCTGGTCTTAAGGTTCACTTGACTATGTTCCCTTTTTCTCTTCCTATCTTCTGTTTCCATCACCCCATCCTGCAGAGCACCAACAGGCAAAAATACAGTCTGGAGAGGAGAGAGAGTTTGAGCAGGGAAGCAAAACTCTTGCTCAAAACCGTCACCATTGCTGGCATTAAAATGGGGGCCAGAATAGAAGCTGGTAAGAATGAATAAAAGAGGGAACTTATTTCCAGGTTTTAAGGTGGAGTTACAAACGGACATCAGCCTCGGATTTCCTCACAATGGTTAATTACAAGAGGGAAATGCTGGCAGAACTGCCAGGGCTAGACGACCTTTACCTCCGCCCATGGGGCCCTGACTCTTCACAGGAGTGAAGGTGAAACAAGGCATTCTGTGTCAGACTCCCTGCACTGTCGGGGCTGTGAATGGGGCAGCCTTCCATAATTGGGATTTCCTTAAAAATATTGAACATTTTTTTCACCATTAAACACTATCTTCAAAATCCTAGGGCAATGTTCCAAGAGCTTTGATTCACCCTGAAATGATTTGGTTCTCAGAATGTTTCAATTTCTGGATTTAGCAACTCTGAGCTGTGGTGCAGAAAAACATATTTTGAAAAATCCTTGAAGCTAAGGGCTCAGAAGAGCCAAGTAGCCAGCTAGAAATTGCAGAATATTTCATTTTCTGTTTCAGCATCAGGATTTCTACATGACAGGTATCAAAACAAATACTGAACAACAGCAATAACAAAAAAAAAAAAAAACATTTTACAAAGTAAATATCAAGATTCAACCTTTTGACATATTTATACTTTTTAACAGATAATGAAGCTGCTGCTGATGTGTACTAATCATCAATTCCTGTATGAACTATATGATCATATATGGCATTGATATATATGATCAATATGGCGTTCTCATGGTGCATGTAAGCCAGTCTGGAGCAGTCTCTGGCACATACCAAAGACTCCATAAATGTTGGTTGTCATTTTTATTATTAATATAAGGAAATAATTTTATAATCTTTGCTTGCATGAGAGAAACATATATTTGGCTGAAGAAGTGAACAAATCTGATTTTGAAGAAATCTAACTTGGGGAGCCAGTTTCTATTTCTGTAACTGACAAATTGGTTTGACCTTATTCACTTCCTTTTTTTTTTAAATTTGGAATTCACTTCCAATTCAAATTTGTCTTTTCTACTTTGCCATCAATTTATTATGATTGTGATATTATCTCTGCTGCAGCTGCTGTCGCTTCAGTCGTGTCCGACTCTGTGCGACCCCATAGACGGCAGCCCACCAGGCTCCCCCGTCCCTGGGATTCTCCAGGCAAGAACACTGGAGTGGGTTGCCATTTCCTTCTCCAGTGCATGAAAGTGAAAAGTGAAAAGTGAAAGTGAAGTTGATCATTCGTGTCCAACTCTTAGCAACCCCATGGACTGTAGCCTACCAGGCTCCTCCGCCCATGGGATTTTCCAGGCAAGAGTACTGGAGTGGGGTGTCATTGCCTTCTCTGGTGGTATTATCTCTAACAGTTACTAAAACAGCTCTCTTAAAAGGTATCAAAAACTTACTACCTGCAAATCTAATATGCAATAGAATGTAGTACTTAGTCATAGAATATAGGCATTAGAAAATGCACCATTCATGCTTCCTTCTCATTTCATTCACAAATAATAAAAACCCACCATTAACACACCACTACTCTCTGATTGGTGTGAAATCTCTTTGGGTTTTGCCTCAATTCACTTTCTCCAATCTATCTCCTCCTTTTAGAGATCACTTTCTCAGTCCTGGTTAAACTCCTCTTTATCTCTCACCCAAACAATTAAGGTTGTTGCCCAACCTATGCCCAGTCTCTTTTCCTTTCAATCCATCTTGAGGATTATCATCAACATTATTTTCTAAAACAGAGCATACCAGTGTAACTCCTTTGCTGGGAAAGCTTCCATCAGGTCTCTTCCACAAGCTCCATTATGTCCCATTTGCTCAATCTGTTATTTAAATTCCTTCACAGCACAGCCTTTACTTGCATTTCTAGACTGAACTCCATCTACAACAATTTTTCTCACTGTTCTTAGAATGTGAATTTACTTGATTATCCTAACATCTTGGTGGTTGGTTGGTTTTAATCTGTTAGGGATGACTTGCCTTCTTTCCCCAATTCCCCTCCACCATTTCAATGTGTGTTAGTTTAGTTCCAGCTCCAACCCTTCCTCTTTCCAGAAGTCTTTCCAATTTTGTTTCTCCCTCATTCTCTTTCTTGTTCTCCCCAGTCCTTAGCTCCCATAACACTTTATTTATTACTACAATGTCAGCTTAGGAATAATGTTAATACGCTTGAATCTGAGATCACATTATGATTGCCTAGAAGGGAAGAACCCCAGTGCATTCCATTCACAGCACTCAACATTGTATCTAGCACTGCCTATGAGATTACTGAGTAGATAACTCCTAAACACTTAATTGAAATAACCTTATTCTTTTGACCTTGAAAGTCAAAAATGACTGTGTAATGCTGGTCAGGGAACCTGTTTGTTGTGTCCCCATTGTTTGAATTCCCAGAAGTGAGCACACCACCTGCCAAATAATAGCCAAACAGTTGTTAAATAAATGACTGATGGAATGAATGAACAGATCAATAATTAAAGTGGGAAACTAAAATGAATCATTGAATAATTTTAAATCAACACGAAGCATCTCAATTGCATAGTTGAATGTACCTCCTGAATCAGGATTCAATGATTTTCCCAAAAAAGTCTAATTAAGAAAATGATGCTAAAAGGGAGACTCAGAGTGGTTTGTTGGTGCTGGTAACCACACTGGAAAATCCTGAACATCAGTTGGCAACTTAACAATTGAAGCAATGAAGGATATTGTAGTCTTCCCTAGGTGGTTGAAACCTGAGTCTCTCAGGAAACAAAAGCACATATTGAGGGACAGTTTCAGAAACCAATATTTGGCATCACTTTGTTGAAAGAAGAAGAAGCTCATCCAGCTGTTCTCCTGAGAAAGAAGACCTTTGAGAATAAGTTGAGAGCAAGAATAGAGTGTGCAGCCGTATCAATGCACCATATATACACCTCCTGGCAGCCTTCCCCAAAGCACCTAGTGTAATGTTCAACACAGAAAGAGATAAAAAACGCTGTTGATTATTTGCCTAGCCCAGTTCTATGTGGCCAAGAAAGGTGGGCAGCCATTGGAAAGGATTCAAAAATGTCATTCACTGCCTGAAACTGTAGAACTGATTCCCCTGAGAAATACAGATGTTCAGTCCACAACTGCCCACATTTTATGATGGGGAAGGGATGAATCACTTCTCACATTTCTTTCTTTTGTTTCTTTCTATTTACTAAAACCATTTCAGTCCACTCAAATATTTATGATTTGGAAGACTGGCAGATACTTCAAAAAGTTATTCCCTTGGTGACATTCACCTACTTTGGCACAAAGGTTTTGAGAAAGAAAAAAATTAAGAGAATCATCACAAAGATATGTCAGTATGAAATGAATGGAAAAAAAAAAAGATGGTGAACAACAAACATGGGAAAAGCAAATATTTTTGTCATTCTTTTGCACACATAGTCTGTAGTACAATAAAGCTTGTAGTTCCCAAAGTTAATATTTTATTCTCCCTCATTTTTCAACTCCTTGAAAGTAGTATACACATGGGCTGGTGCACCAATGCCTTAGAGTGTGTAGCTAAAGGAGTTTTCTCTAATGCCTCACCATTCTATATTCTAAACAATATTTTACTTAATTTCCTCCTGATAATAAAAGTTTGTTTCCTACTATTTCCTCCTTTTTCTTGCCTTTTAAAAACAGAGCTACAGATAAAGTAAGAGGATGATAATAGTCCAGCCAAGTAGCAACACTGAACAAAATCAGGGTCACAGTCATAAATAAACCTTCACCTTAACATACTCACTGTTGATACTTATTAATGGTTAACAAAGTCAATGAGCTTAGCTATAAATGCTCCCTCAGATCCAGCAGCTCTACAGATTCTCAAAAAAACCTATCATTTCTTCCTAAGACATTTCCTTCTCTCTTTATCCTTTCCCACTGTTGTTACCCGGAATTTTTTTCCTTTCCTCAAATGAAAATTTCATCTTTCAGAAATCAAGCAATGGGAGACCTGACAGTATTTTTAATTTTGATCTGCCCAGTTTTATATCCAGATGATATATACTCAAGAATAGAAGTTTGAGATTCGTTGCCTCCCTAAATGAGGTGTTAGCTTAGATTTACATTTCCAGGGATTTTTCTTCGTTGCTGTCATATTACTGAGATAGATGATCACTCTAGCAACAAAGGTATAATCACCAGAGAAGAAAAATCAATGTGATTCAGAGAAATTTGGGGAAACTTCATGTTTCACAAAAGTGATAGGATTTGAGCTAGATCTGAAGAGTAAAATTGGGAGTAACGGGATCTGGTGGTTCACGTAAGAGTAATACATGGTGAGGCTGGGTTTCCCATTGTGGTTTAAGATGAAGAGATACGGGAAGATCCCAGGGAGGACAGTAAGAGCATAAAGATAAAACCATTTACATCTGGGATGCAAAATAGATTTCACACTTCTGTCAACTTAAGTCAGTTCAAATAGCTGCCAAGAACCAGTATCTGGTCTCAGTAAAGAACTGGGCTGTGATCGTTTAATGTCAGTTGTGCATATGAGAAGAGAACACAGCATGCCACCCAACACTGACATTTGTCATTCATATTGGATGGATCTATTGAGGTTGTTGATGCTGTTGTTCAGTCACTAAGTCATGTCTGACTCTGCAACCCCATGGACTGCAGCACACTGGGCTTCCCTGTCCTTCACTACCTCCTGGAGTTTGCTCAGACTCATGTCCATTGAGTTGGTGATGCTATCTAACCATCCATTCCTCTGCTGCCTCTTCTCCTTTTGCCTTCAGTCTTTCCCAGCTTCAGGGTCTTCTCCAATGAGTTGACTCTTCACATCAGGTGGCTAAAGGATAGGAACATCAGCTTCAGCATTAAGTCCTTCCATTGAATATTCAAGGTTCATTTCCTTTAGGATAAAATTGTTTGATCCCCATGCTGTTCAAGGGACTCACAAGAGTCTTCTCCAGCACCACTGTTCGAAAGCATCAATTATTTGGCACTCAGCCTTCTTTACAGTCCAATTCTCACATCTGTGCATAACTACTGGAAAAATCATAGCTTTGATTATATGGACCTTTGTTAGCAAATTGATGTCTCTGTTTTTTAATATGCTGTCTAGATTTGTCATAGCCTTCCTTCCAAGGAGCAAATATCTTTTTATTTCATGACTGCAGTCACCATCCACAGTGATTTTGGAGCCCAAGAAAAGAAAAGCTGTCACTGCTCCCACTTTTCTCACTTCTATTTGCCATGAAGTGATGGAACTTGATGTCATGATCTTAATTTTTTTAATGTCGAGTTTCAAGCCAGTTTTTTTTTTTTTCACTCTCTTCTTTCACTCTAATCAGGAGGCTTTTAAGTTAACCAGGCTTTAATATCTTGGTAAGAATAATCTTAAAAAAATTAAACTTGATTCCTTGTAAGGCATTTGTTAATTTTATTTGATTATTAAAGGCAAGAATTAGTCAAAGATAACTTTTGGTGGAGGATAAAGAACCCCTTAACAAGAGCCTATACAAAGTGACCCCTGTCATACTAGAAAAGTTGTTCTTGTAGAACATTCCTGAAAAAAGATAAAAAATTTGTGGAGAGAGGGCACAGACTGGCATACTCTGTTAAAATATTCATGTTGATAAACATTCATTTGTTTAGATTTAATATAAAGCATAGAAAATAGATTGTAGAAATAGGAAGGAAGCTGTGCCCCTAAGGTAAAATGCAGTTTTATAGTTATGAAAATTTAATTTGACTGCGTTCCCAATAATTGCTCATATTTGTAGCAGCAGCATGCCAGCAAGATAACGGTCAATCAAACGGACATCACCCTGTAAATGCTCTTTAAAAGCCTGTGCCGTGTTTCCTGGTGGGAGAATGGCAATGCTTCCAATTGTTAAAAGATGCCCAGCTGAAAAGCAGAATAAGAAATTGGACAGTAGGAAATCTTTATATATTGCCATTTCCCTCCCTCTCTCAAATTAAATTCCCGTTGGGAGCTGGAACAATTTTTTTTCTTCCTGAAAATGGAAAATCTGTCACATCATAAACCAAACCCTGAACATAGAATGTGTGAGGTTCTCTTTTTAAAATTCTGTTTGTGGTCAAGAAAAATTAGGATATGTTACGAATATGGGCTGGGCAAATATTTCTCTCATAGGTGAGTAAAGGACAGTATTAGATCCCTCGATGTATGAAAAATCCCCCTGGATCCTGGTGGAAGAACAGCAACAGAAAGCTTCCTCTCTGTCTCTGTCGCCCTCCAAGCCTCCTCCAATTCCTCTCTTCCTTTTGTTCTCTTCCTCATTCCCTATTTCCCACACTCTTCATGACCGTTGAGAAAACGCCATTAATAACGGGTACAAAGAATCGTGCTCGGTGCATGGAGATAAACTAGGGATGACAAAATATCAACTTCCTGCTGCTCAATTGAAAGCCCTATCTGTACAACTGGTAATTACTTTTAATTTAATTAGGACTCCTGGTATTGTTTCTATCTCATAGATTACATTATAACGTGTAATGTGTTAAAGCAACAAGACAAATTGAGGCGAGAAAACACAGAAAATATTACCTTTTTTGTCTATAAATAATACCATGGTTTAACTCTTCAAAAAGCCCTCTAGTAGCTTTACTATGGGCTAATTATTATTTTCCATAGTCCTTTGGCTTGAGCAAGCAAAAATCTTATATAATCTAATAAAAACTACATCTTGCGAGCCTTTGAAAAGAAATTTTGAACTCTACACTTCCTCCTTTCGTCTCTCAGGCAGAGCAAATAAATGATTTATGCTGTTGCCTGCTAACACAAAATTCATATGACGGGAAAGAACAATCCTGGGTGCTGGAGAGAGACCATGACATTGACTCTTAAATGTGGGGGCATGAGAGTGGCTCTAGAGAGGCACTGTTTTTAGGCAGAAACACTGTGAGAAAAACAAGGAAGCCCAGCTGAGATCTTTGCTGACTCAAAGGTATATGAAGGCTCCATTTCTTTGTGAAAGACATATATTTTGGGTTTCTATATGGAAGTCAGTCACAAATTGTAAAATACTAAATGACCCTCTATATAGTTAAATTGTATAATAAAGAGCATTGATTAAGACTCTGAAGATTCCTCTTTCCAAATTGTTAAACTACCAAACAGAGAGTGAAGGGAGGTGAGAGAGACAAAAAGAGAGAAACACAAAGCTATAAAGCAATAGAGAGAGAAAATATGGAGGCCTCTATGCAAGGGGAAGATGCCTCAGTTAGAAGAAGTTTCCCCATGCTGAACTTGCAATTGCTATCCAATTAAATGAAACAATCTGAATGAGTGGCAAGGTAAAATATGATTGTAAACTCCTCTAATAATATTTTATCTTTTCATCTTGTAAATTAGACATGGAGATTTATAAGGTAGATTTACTGGCTTAGCAAATACTTACCTGCAAATTTCACAGCACACAGAACACAAACAGACCTCCCATTCAAAAGGCTGCCCTTTTCTAAAATTAGAGGTACATGTTTACAGATAATTTTAGAATTCAGATGATTTAATAATTTTAATTCAGAAGAGTAAAAAAAAATTTAATTTAGATGGTTTAAAAATCATCTTGTACAATAACCTCACTTTAAATATGGTGAAACCAAATTCCCCAAAAGGAAATTAGAATATATATCCCAGTAATGCAGAACAACTCTGAGGACTAAAATTCTCATTTTCAATCTAGAGATTTATTTTCCCCCCTACACAACATTGTCATCATGCACTGCAGAAAGTACAATTCAAACTAGTGAACTTCAGAGGCTTAGAAAAATTTTGAAAAATTAAATAATACCTATTTTTAGTCCTAATTTCCCTGCTATTCCAAGACATTAAAAACACTTAAGTTCACCTAGATGGCTGAGCTGATTATCAGAGTGTCTGGGTTTCTAGAACAGTGCCTCTGGCAGCCTTGTGTCCACAGTCTGGTACAGAAAGGACAGCTGTTGCCCTATTTGCAGCCCAAGAAAATAGCACTGGCAGTTGCTGCAAGATAGAAAAGTTTTGGCAAAATGGCAGGGTTCTCTTGCAAAAATAGCAAACCATCATCTGGGTAAATTCAGGAAAGTTTATGACTTCTGCCAAAGTGAAATTGTGCAGTGCTGATGGCAATACTGTGTTGGGATAGAGATCTAGATAAAGGTCAATTTAGATTTAAAGAAGATATGGAGAGTGTTGGGTGTTCACAATTGGAAACAATTTCTTAGGCCAGCTATGACATTTCTTCCATCAAACATTCAAATAATTCTTGTTAAAATAGACAACTCTAAAAAGTAATCTTTTCAAGTATAATAATATTTTCAAATAAAGTCACATCAGATCAGATCAGATCAGATCAGTGGCTCAGTCGTGTCCGACTATTTGTGACCCCATGAATCGCAGCACACCAGGCCTCCCTGTCCATCACCATCTCCCAGAGTTCACTCAGACTCATGTCTATCGAGTCAGTGATGCCATCCAGCCATCTCATCCTCTGTGGTCTCCTTCTTCTCCTGCCCCCAATCCCTCCCAGCATCAGAGTCCTTTCCAATGAGTCAACTCTTCGCATGAGGTGGCCAAAGTACTGGAGTTTCAGCTTCAGCATCATTCCTTCCAAAGAAATCCCAGGGCTGATGTCCTTCAGAATGGACTGGTTGGATCTCCTTGCAGTCCAAGGGACTCTCAAGAGTCTTCTCCAACACCACAGTTCAAAAGCATCAATTCTTTGGTGCTCAGCTAGACACATACTTCTGGGCAAAGTTACATGCCGTTTTCTCAAGAGATAGGAAGGGAAGTGAGAGGAAAGGTAATGGAGAAGGGTGAAGGTTCAGTCATATATGACTATTGCTTTTGATGTGTAGCATGGTATATTGATTGATGCCCTACAGATCTGTGGATCAAATAAATGCATGTCCCCATGGTGCAGTCAGGCAGCAAAGTTGAGTAAGTAATACTGGGTGGGGAACAGCGGGGAGGAGGGTAATTATTCATTTAAAAAATTGGTTCCATAACTGGGAAAGGAGAGTCTCATAGAATATGATTCTAATAAAATCCCACAAAGCTTTATGGAACTAGAACATAACGTTGAAATACATCCTAATTTCTTCCTGTGAGATTGTGTACAAGTCATGCTAAGAATGAAAATGAAACTCTCATAAGTTTCTTGCTAGTAGTTAGAAAGTCAGTGAGGTTTTTACCTCGCATGCACTAGGAAAAGAGCGAAATAGGATTTCCCACCCAAAAATCAAGAGTAATATCAACCCTGGAGCAAAGCAGAGATGAGTAAAGTCACTCCAAGGAGAAAAGTGATTCACAAGTCAGCAAGACTGGACTGTGTCCTGCTTGAATAAACAAGAATATCTGAAAAATAAAATATCAACTAATAAGGATTCAGTCAGCAAAGAGCACATAAAAGAGGAGAATCACAGAGCAAACATTGGCTGTGCCTACTTAAGCACCGTCCAAAAGAAAGGGAGCTTTGGATCAGTGTGCCCTCTCCAGATGGTATTGAAGGCCATCTCGAGCATGGGGATGAATACATGGAGTTAAAAATCGAAAGATTCAACAGATTTCAGATCCCATTCACAGTAAACTGCTTACTCTGAAATGGATGCATCAGAAAGCCTTTTCTTTCTTTTTTTCCTTTTTTCTATTTTAACTTTTTATTATGAAAACTTTCAAACTTACATAAAAGGGAGAAAGTAGTATTGATATATGATGACCACCTGACTGCAACAGATTTTATAACTGTGTTATCATTTTTGTCATCACCAACACCTATTCCTCCTCCAATTGCAAGAATGCTTTTTCTTGATTTTTTAAATTTTAGTTTATTGTTGTTCAGTCGCTCTGTCATGTCTGACTCTTTGTGACTCCATGGACTGCAGCACCCCAGGCTTCCCTGTCCTTCACTGTCTCCCAGAGCTTTCTCAAATTCATGTCCATTGATTTGGTGATGCCATCCAACCATCTCATCCTCTGTTGTCCCCTTCTCCTCCTGCCTTCAATCCTTCCCAGCCTCAGGGTCTTTTCCAATGAATCGGTTCTTCATATCAGGTGGCCAAAGTATTGAAGCTGCAGCTTCAGCATCAGTTTTTCCAATGAATAGTCAGGTGTGATCTCCTTTAGAATGGACTGGATTGATCTCCTTGCAGTCCAAGGGACTCTCAACAGTCTTCTCCAGCACCACAGTTCGAAGGCATCAGTTCTTCAGCTCTCAGTTTAACACTATATCTTCATCTTATTTTTCTACCCTCACCAAGTTACCTTTTGATACTCATTAGATCTGTCTTGAAAGATAAACTGTCCTAATATACGAAATCAAGTCTTCCCATTTGTGTGACCATTTTATTTCTTCCATTTTCTCTTTGGTCCTCATTGATCTGCTTGCTGTATGAGTGTAAGGAACTATGTGAAAGCAAGACCTACAATGGGAAAATGTGGGAGGGAAGTGACAGTTTGATCTACTAAAAGCTGTGCTTTGTGGCAGTAGTCCAACCTTGTTCGTGCCTGTGTGCATGTTCAGTCGCTTCAGTCGTGTCCGACTCTGTGCAACCCTACAGACTGTAGCCCGCTAGGCTCTTCTGTTCATGGGATTCTCCAGGCAAGAATACTGGAGTGGATTGCCATTCCCTCCTCCAGGGGATCTTCCTGACCCAGGGGTCCAACTCATGTCTCTTTTATCTTCTGCATTGGCAGGTAGGGTTCTTTACCACTATTACCACCTGGGAAACCCACCTTGTCAATATATCATCACAATAATTTATATTCAAGAATCTACCATGGCTCCCTATCACCTAACATAGATGATTAGAATCTTAGTGCTGAAAATTACTTGTAATGATCTAGTGGGAACCCGCTACTCAGCAGAGAAACAAATTGAGGCTTAGAGAAGTGAAGTCCTTTGTCTACAACAAAGCTTTTCTCAGTCTAGAAACATAGATCAGTGTTCTTTCAGCACCAGATACTGCTGCCTTCAAAGCCTGTTTTCTGGAGAAGAACCTGAGCCAAAGTTGTGGCAAATGGGGGAGTCCTAGAAAGGAGTCTTTGTGTGAGATTTTAGAGGGTCACTTTGACCTTGGCTTCCAAGTCAGAAGAAAACATTGATCTTTTCTTCAGGAAACCAAAGATGCCTCTTTCCTGGGATATGTCTAATCCAAGAAGACACCCCCTCTGAAGTCAGCCCCTCACTACAACCTGCATTCATTGGATTAGTCGACCCTAGAAACTGAGTTCAAACTTGACTATGAAACAGCACTCTGAACCAGGCAGGTGAAGCCCGACATCTGAAGGTGACCAATTATTGCAGAGACAGGGACTGATGCATCGGCATCATATGCAGAGGCAAATTTTGAGAGAAGCTCAGCATGGCTGAAGCAGTAAATAATGCACCTGCAAATGCAGGAGACACAGGAAATGCAGGTTGAATCTCTGAGTCAGGAAGATTCCCTGGAGGAGGAAATGGCAATCCACTCTGTAGTCTTGCCTGGAAAATCTCATGGAGTCAGACGGGCTACAATCCATAGGGTCGCAAAGAGTCAGACATGACTAAGCACACGTGCAGCATCTTTATGGGAAAAACTAGATTTGGAGGAAAAAAACTCATCTCCTGGGGCTTAAAGCAAGCATTTTAATAAATGTGATAACTGGAACCACTGCCAAGCCTTATTTAGGAATAGGGTGAACTCAAGAGTACCACCTATAAGAGAAAATACAGGACCCTAAGGAGATTCACTAGAAGAGTGGGATGGAATCTACCAACCAAAGGAGGAAGATGTGGATGAGGCTTTTAAACCAACTAATAGATTGGTCTTGGGAGAGAGTATCATATAATAGAATCACAGTGCATTGCTATACATGGGTTGGCTTTAGGAAGATGACATACTTTAAGGAAAACCAAATTTCAAGCCAGAGTAATATTTAGGAATATACTGTAGATTTACCAAAAAGGACATCAGTGTGTATGCAGGACTTCCAGAAATATCTGTAGGTGATGTTAAACCTCTCGGTTGGGTCTGCAACACATATGCTGAAAAGCATATGTCCCAGATTCACTCCTCATTGGATGGATATCATTGATAAGAAGCTACTGACATTCCCTGTTACAAAGGCTGATGCTCAGCATTCCACTGATGCTTCGTTATGGCACGGTTCTAAAGAGCCTACAATAAGCAACAGGGAACCCCTAGCATGGCTGGGAGTCATGCTGCACCTCAGGTCACTCTTCTGCCTTCAAAGAATACTCACTCCCAAATCCACAGCTTCTTCTTCTGACCTCAGCTTCTTGACAGCAAGCACCATCTTTCCTGCTAGTCTGTATACTTTATCTGTTCTTCACTGGCCTAAATGATTTCTTCTTGATTTTATTAAATGTAGTAGTTAAATGAAAAAAATGTCATCTTTGTCATTGAATTAGTATACCCATATTAAATCCAAATAAGCTTATTAAAACTTCAGTCTCAAATCCTCTTTAAAAAATATATACTTCAATTTGGTAAAATGGAAAAATGCACAATATCTTAGAGTCTTTTATTTGTTTTCAATGAAAATGGAATGTAAACAAAACTGGAAGGGGAAAGGATCTTTAAGTCATATGGAAAATAACAGATTTTTCTTTTATTCTTTCAGTACAAAAAGATGAATAGGGCATTATTTCTGCCCTTCAGAAACATACAGTCTAATAAAGAAGGGAGGGAAAAAGATTAAAAGCAGCCATAAAATTAAATATTTTGTACCTTAATTGAGTTGCTCATCATCTCTCACCAGCCAAACAAGAATAATGGCCGCTTCACTGAGTTGTTGCTAGGATTAAGGAAAATTACAGATTTGAAAATGCATGTGCCTGGCACATAGTAGGTACTCAGAAAATAAGCTTTAAATATGTAAGAGGTCAAGTGTTTACTACAGTGTGATTTACCAGGGGCAATGCTAGAAGTTAAAACAGAAGCAGGTGTATTTCCAAGTATGTTTTAGAAATTTAACTGAGACGCTTCCCTTAAATATTCATTTAGTCACCTTGTTTATTACAGCTTTCACTAGTCCTGAAGTAGTCATGAGATTAGAAATGCACTACCTTGTCTTAATTCTCTGGAACAGGTTTCATAAATGTAGAGACATATTACTTGGATAATTCTGCTACCTCACATTTCTATAAGTACATTTATAAAACTTAATTAGGAACAATATATACAGTTTGGCAGGTAGTTACTGAAACAGCTCTATAGTTTTGTGAAATATATTAGATTTGGTACACAAATAATGCAATCATTTAATGGGTCAATTTCAATTACACTTTTCTGCTTGGCACCCTGGAAATCGATTTCTTTAACATGGGGACATTAGTCTTTTTCATATTCCTGCATATATTTCAGTCCCATGAATGGAACTGAAACTAAATTTAATAAATCTTTTCTTCATTTTCAGCCAAGTGTCCTCCATTTGATGGATATTAATGACAAAGCAGCTTATAACTCTCACAAATGTTAAAAACTTAGGACAAAATACTTTGTTGTACGTTCACAATATTGAAAGGACTTTGAGATCCTTTGGAATACAGTTTGGAGGACCCATTAAATATTGTGATAACATGTCTCAAAGGAGGGCCACGTAAGCCCGTGAGCATCGCTCATGGATGTATGAGATGAGAGCCATGAAAGCAGGCGGTTTCCCTTCGTTTCCAGTGTTCACTCCTTTGGTGGTGCGGAGGTGGTGGCGTCTTCATAATGGATTGATGCACAGCAGCACACAGGGTCTTAGGTAAATGAGCAATGATCGCTGTGAAAAAGAAAGAGAGGTTTTATTTTTTCCATTCAATTTCAACTTTTCTAAAACCAGGACACTATTCTTTC
This sequence comes from Bubalus bubalis, assembly GCF_019923935.1. Lineage (NCBI taxonomy): Eukaryota > Metazoa > Chordata > Mammalia > Artiodactyla > Bovidae > Bubalus > Bubalus bubalis. The sequence goes on along the minus strand of NC_059171.1, from coordinate 22,562,179 downwards.
TTTCCTGCCATTGGGAGTAGGCCTTTGGATACAAATGTAATAGCTTAAAAACAGGCTACTTCATGGACTAAATATGTGCCACTGTGTAAGTTCCACTGAGGGCCATGTTCCCAGTCACCTTTTTCAGAACACACTGGGAAGGATGCATTACTCAAGGTTCCCCATTTAACAAAAGAAAAGGAAAAAAATTGTTTACTCTGGCTTTTATTTTTCATCTTTATGAATGTGTGTGTAAGAAAAAGAAAGACTGTTTTTCCTCTCAGTCATACTCTGACATTGGAGGTAAATGTTCATGAAAAAGCCTTGGTCCAACCCCAGGAAATCATTTGGGGGTAATTACCACTTGGCACTAAAGTGGCATTTTACAAGCTTGCCTTTTTCTACTGAGAGATGAAATAGTCAAGCATGGCTTTCATTGAATGCCAAACTGGACTTTCCTGATTGAGAAGGTTTTTTACATTGGTCTTGGCTCAGATTAGTTGAGGTGGCAATTCAGGAGATAAGAAAAGAGACTTGGTAATTTAACAGAGTTGAGAATATTAATTCAACAATCCCAAACTGCTATTTTGCATACTTGCTGCGCTTGCCATTATATAGGAATGCCTACTCTCTCTGAAGCAGACTAAATACAACATTGAAACTAAGACACTTAACACATATCAATTAACTACATGTATTGGCATTTAAAGATGTCACATACAGATACATTTATACACACATACATGTCCTTTCTTACATGCATGTGTGCTGTGCTTAGCTGCTCAGTTGTGTCTGACTTTTTGTGACCCCGTGGTCTGTAGCCCACCAGGCTCTACTGTCCATGTTCTGGAGAGACTACTGGAGTGGGTTGCCATGCCCTCCTCCAGGGGATCTTCCCAACCCAGGGATCGAAGCCAGGTCTCCCATATTGCAGGCGGTTTCTTTACTGTCTGAGCCATGGTGGCTTGAATTGGGAAGATTCCCTGGAGGAGGGCATGGCAACTTGCATACTGTACACTAATTTGAATACCTGAGTGTTTAGACAATTGGATTTTCCCCAAAATTAGCCTTTCAGGATACTTTTTTTGCTATTTTGGGATGTGGTTCTTAGGATAGATAATAATAAAATAGAAGTTGAGCTGAACATGTGAAAAAAAAAAGCAGGGAATTCTTAAATGTGGCAGGAAAAAGTAGAGTCAAAGGCCAAGGAAAGAAAATAGAAGTGAAAAGTAGATGGAAACCTGCAAAGGAAGGAAAGGTGATGGGAGGCGGCGGGAAGCGAACCAGTCAAGGTTACATGGTTTTCAAATGGACACACAGCTCCAAAGAAATCCTGAGATTGTGTATTTCAGCAATTTTCAATCATGAGGATGGGAGGGACTGAGCCTTTGTAATATGAAGTATTTAAAATCAGATGCAGTTTAACAAGGACAATACCGTCCTTTGCTTAGTATTTATTTGCCAGGGAGAGGCTTCATAAACAACCAGGAACAATGTGTGACAGAGAAAGATCCGTGCTTATGTAAGCGCACATGCTTGTGTCTATGAGGAAATTGTTGTATCCTAGAGATTTCCTTCTTTGCATCCACAGCACCCCTCCCTTCCTATCCTCTGCATCCCAGCCAGATATGTGCCTTTTCCTTTTCCTGCTTTATGAAAAACCAAGTTTGGGCGGCACAGCTAGTCAGTAACCATTAATGGGTTAAGAGGGTTGGAAACTCATTTGATTTCATAGTTGACTGTTTGCATGACTACAGGTTAAGCTGTGATTAGATTTCCATTTACAGCTCCCTCATTTTCAGGCATTTAAAAATAACTCAGCCCTAAAAGTTCCCTCTAAATTGATTGAACTGAAGCTTGCCAATGAGTCAGAGATAACCCTCAACCTCAAAAACACAAACAAAAAAGCAATACCAAAGTTGGGGGAAGGGTGTATATCAACCCAAAGCTAATTTTTTCCCAAGCTTTCTTATTCTGGAAAGAAAAAAAAAGAATCATTTTGGGAAGGCAAGCTAATAAATTTATGTCACTTCTGTATAACTGTTTTTAAGTTATTTTGCAATCACCCAAAAAAAGGTAAAACATTCTGCACTTGCAAAAGACAACATACACACCACACACACACACACACACTTCCGTCTGCATATAAATAGATAAGAATTCAATGGCCTCTTGGAGGTTGTGTGAGACACATATTCAAAGTCAAAATGGGTATTTTGTGATGATCTGGTCTCTGAGGAAAAACCAAGTTTACAAGCCCTGATAAAATATCCTTTTTTTCCTCCTTTCAGCCTTAAATTCAAGGCTATTCAAGACTCTTGCCAACTTGCCAATTCACTGCTGTAGAATTACCTAAGAGTGTAATTTTTTTTTTTTTTAAGCATTCAGAAAGTGACATGGAAGTTCAGCAGGAGACCCCTGCTGGTGGTGTCTCCTTAGACCTCCAGCACAATGCAGCGATTTTTTGTTCTACCCAGGATCTTTAGAACAGGAACTGGTCTCTTGACCCATCCTACGGCTTTCAGATTCCAATTTCCTAAAGCACTGCAGCCTCTTATTATTACATTTGAAAGATTTAAAGTATTACTTTTGCTCATGCCAAGGAATGCAATGAAAAAAAAAAAAAAAGGAATGCAATGATGCTTTCAATAAAGTTAAGAACAATGGAAGCCACCACTGTTTACAGTCATTTTTTTTTTGCATATGCTGATATTTCTGTCATTTGGGAAGGCCATGTGTTAAGTAATTTTCTGCTGTAATGAGGGGTTGCTGCTGCTGCTGCGGCTAAGTTGCTTCAGTCGTGTCCAACTCTGTGCGACCCTATGGATGGCAGCCCACCAGGCTCCTCTGTCCATGGGATTCTCTAGGCAAGAATACTGGAGTGGGTTGCCATTTCCTTCTCCAATGCATGCAAGCATGCTAAGTCACTTCAGTCGTGTCCGACTCTGAGCGACCCTATGGACAGCAGCCCACCAGGCTCCTCTGACCATGGGATTCTCTAGGCAAGAATACTGGAGTGGGTTGCCATTTCCTTCTCCAATAAGGGGGTTAATCCTTACCAAAAATAAGATGAATAAACCTGAGAATAGTAGAAAAAAATAATACAGGGATTTAGTCTGGTAAAATTTTATTAATTGGGCTTCCACTAACACATAATTTGTGATATTGTGTTCTGGGCCAGATTATAGATTAAGAAAAATCTTTCTTATGCATGGGACTTCCCTGGTGGTCCAATGGTTAAGATTCTGACCTCCAAATGCAGGGGCCCAAGTGTGATCCCTGGTTAGGCAACTAAATCCCACATGCTACTACTAGGAGTTTGCATTCCACAGCTGAAAAAAATCCCACACGCCACACTGAAGACCCAGTGCTCCCAAATAAATAAATATTTTTAAAAAAGAAAAAAAATCTTGCTATACAAATTATAAAAGAAACCAAGACTGGACTAGGGGAGAGGGATTATTGGAGTACAAAGCATACTAAGCCTATCTGTGAAACTTGTGAAAACATAAAGCCTCTAAAAACAACATTCTTCAAAACATTTGTTACATGTTTTACAGGGGCACATACTTCAGAATCTACTGAAACAAGATAACATGCTGGCGACTTTAACAGCAAAGATCCAGGCAAAACCAGCTTACCTGGTGGCTCCGTGGTAAAGAATCTGCTTGCAATGCAGGAGACCGAAGTTCAGTCCCTGGATCGGGAAGATGCCCTAGAGGAGGAAATAGCAACCCTCTCCAGTATTCTTGCCTGGAGAATTCCATGGACCGAGGAGCCTAGCAGCTTATATAGCCCATGAGGTTGCAGAGAGTCGGACGTGACTGAGCGACTAACACACACATGATAGCAGTTAGTTTGGGTATTAAATAGAAAACAATAATATGGGATTTAAACATATATGTAACATTAAATCTATGCACATATATGCCTATGTACACACATTCACACAGAGACATAAAGTAAACGTTCTCGAAGATGTCTAGCAGCTGTAGAAATTATTAGGTGCTTCTCTGCAGCTTTAGCTTCCAGCAGAGTACAAATAAACCATGATCACTTTCAGGAGATGCTGCATTTGATCAGCTCTCAGTCCGCTAAGAACAAAAAATTCATTATTGAAAATAAGTCCCTTTATGAAATTGTTTGCCTGGCCACTGGTTTAGTCCAGCCTCTATATGGACCAAGGAGTGGCATGCCATAGTCAGTAAAATAAGTGCGACAGTGCAGGTTCATAGTCTTCTTCCAACCTCTCCTACATTGTTGGTGACTGTTTACATGTAAATTTGAAGACAAATATGTTTTAGTAAGGAAAGGGTCTACTTGCTTATTTTTACAGTTGCACATATCAGGTTCTTTTTCATTTTTAAATCTAACATTTTAGGCTGTCTCATTTTACAAGTTAAAACATTACTATGATTACTTATGTTATTTCAAGGTTTTTTTTGTTGATATTTTTCCTTAGATAAACTATTTATTACATTGTATTATTTAGTCCTCTAACCTTAAAAATGAAACAAATTTCTAACATGTTACCATTTTAAAAACTCCCAGTCAATATATCTAGCTGGCTTACAAGCTCATAGTAAGAAACTCATAATAAGAAAAGTGACAGCTACAATTTCTTAAACATTTACCCTGAGCCAACGCCATTATGAAAGTGAAAGAGGAGAGTGAAAAAGTTGGCTTAAAGCTCAACATTCAGAAAATGAAGATCATGGCATCTGGTCCCATCACTTCATGGGAAATAGATGGGGAAAGAGTGGAAACAGTGGCTGACTTTATTTGGGGGGGTGGGGTCCAAAATCACAGCAGATGGTGATTGCAGCCATGAAATTAAAAGATGCTTACTCCTTGGAAGGAAAGTTATGACCAACCTAGACAGCATATTCAAAAGCAGAGACATTACTTTACCAACAAAGGTTTGTCTAGTCAAGGCTATGGTTTTTCCTGTGGTCATGTATGGATGTGAGAGTTGGACTGTGAAGGAGGCTGAGCACTGAAGAATTGATGCTTTTGAACTGTGGTGTTGGAGAAGACTCTTGAGAGTCCCTTGGACTGCAAGGAGATCCAACCAGTCCATCCTAAAGGAGATCAGTCCTGGATGTTCATTGGAAGGAGTGATGTTGAAGATGGAACTCCAAAACTTTGGCCACCTGATGCGAAGAGCTGACTCATTTGAAAAGACTCTGATGCTGGGAAAGATTGAGGGCAGGAGGAGAAGGCGATGACAGAGGATAAGATGGTTGGATGGCATCACCGAATCAATGGACTTGGGTTTGGGTAGACTCCGGGAGTTGGTGATGGACAGGGAGGCCTGGCATGCTGCAATCCATGGGGTCTCAGAGTCGGACACGACTGAGTGACTGAACTGAACTGAATGCCATTATAAGAACCTGACATTGCCTGGAGAATTCCATGGACAGAGGCACCTAGCAGGCTATAGCCCATGAAGTTGCAGAGTCAGATACAACTGAGCAACTAACACACACATGATAGCAGTTAGTTTGGGTATTGAATAGAAAACAATAATATGGAATTTAAATGCATATAATATGTAACATTAAATATATGCAGGCATATATGTATGCCTGTTTCATAGATGAGGATGTTCACATTCAAATAACTAGTCATTGGCAAGTCCAATGTGAGAGCTCTGATCTGCAATACTGCAGAGGCCACATGCTTCCCAATGTGACAGATTCAGTCACTGTCCTCAAATCGCTCTCTCTGCTCTTCCTAAAGGCGGAAAAGGATTGACTTCAGGACTCATTGTCTACCATTGCCTTTCAATTATCTAGGATCTATTTTTCAATTTCTAAGTTACCCGTGCTTCTTATTGATCTTTCTCTTTCATACTATTTGCTTTTCATATATCCAAAGGCTTATTAGTAAGTTTCCTAGGTGGGGAAATGCAGAAGTTAGAAACCAGTGAATATTCTTATTCAAAATTCTAAAGGAATTCTAATGTAAAAGAAGGATGAAGATAAGGTCTAAAGTGAGCTCTGAGTGTGGCCTTTGTATTTCTGCCCTTGGTTCCTCCTTCGATTAAGTATGAATTTCTGCCATATTATATAGTTGTTGATTTAGCCCAAACGCACACATGCAATTTACTATATGTTAGACATTATTGTAAAAACTTTATAAACATTAACTTATTTAATCCTAACAACCCCACATGGTGGGTAACTATTATTGCTCTCATTTTACACTTGAGGAAACAAAGCTAGAAAAGAATAGGTGGCTTGGCCCATGTTACACATCCATTATCTGGTGGAGCTGGAATTCACATTCAGGCATTCTGGCTCCAGAGTCAGACTCGTTTTTAACTCAGGCAGAAAACTGCTGGTTGCTAATTCATTGACATCACTTCTTCTCATGGACCTCTTGGGTTTGGACTGAGGGTCCATGGGGATGGTGTTTTCTCCATCAAGTGGTGATATGTTTGAGTAATAGGTTTAGCTCGTATCCACTGTTGTTAAAAGTGGAAAAACACACCAAAAATAATGTTATTTTCCAAATGTGCTTGTGCCATTTTTTAGGATATGCTGCCTACGAGTGGAGAAACATGCCTGACTTCATAGCTTCAACACATTTTTTTCTGGCTTTGGTGTTTCTCCACTATGCTTGTGAAACTTCAGGTTTATAGCTTCATCATTTGATGGAGATTGCCTTATTCATCTTTTGTTTCTAGTACCTAGCACAGTTCTTGGCTCATAGTAGAAGCTCAATAAATATTGATTTGAAATAATGAAAGAAATTACATGAAAACCTAAGAAAGGTTATCATTCTTAAACCTACTCTTCTGGTTTTTCATATGAAGTGAATTAATATCTCTCATTCACCAGAAATTAAATTCTATAATGTTTAATGAATCAGAAGGTATACCACATCTTGCCAAATTCCTGTACCATTTTTCTCCTGTCCCTGAAATTTTCATTATTGCTGACATTTTACCTATGCTAATATTCTCAACAAAGAAAACAGAATAGCCAAGCTGTTGTTAATAGCCTTTAAAGTGAATCAATTTATTGTCATAGCAACCAAAATTTACAAGACAGATCAATTTTAAAAAAGATTTAAATTCAAACTAGGAAGTGATTGTTCCTACTGAAAAAGAGGTAAACTCTTCCATTTTTCAAAAAGTTATAATGATAGACTTTTCGTGCCTCGGACCAATTTTCCCAGGTAAAGAACACAACTTATCCAGTCGAGATTACATATGGGAGTTAAGGAAATGTAAAGAAATAATAATGATACCCAAGTTCCAGCAAATCAGCAACTATAGGTCCCTATACCCACTTAACTCCCATTCATCCTCTAACTCGCAAATCACCCTACAAATTCCAGAAAAGCCCTTCCTGGCTTCCCCTTCCTGGATTAAGGAGGAGCCCCTTGTGAAATACTGAGCATGTCTTTGTTCCTACTAATTAATTTGTTATCAAATATTTATTTTTTGTCGTTATTTGATTAATGATTGTCTGTCTTCTAAGATGGGTTCCATTAGCTCAGCGAGTGCTTCTGTCCTTATTCTCATTGTGTTCCCAGAGATTATCAGGAGATCTAAAATGCAGAAAATGCTCAAAGAATACTCAGCAATATTCATACAGCATATGCAGTAAGAACTTGGGGGATTTTTTTCTCATGTTTCCTTAGAATTAAAAACACACAGGGCAAAATGTTACAGTGCAGTAGAGGGGACTCCACAACCAGCTGAAGTACTATGGTCCAGATACATAACCTCAAGTACAGGATGAGAAACTTTATCCCAAGTTGAAATTTAGATTCCTAAAGATAATGTAACCTCACGGCTGGCCTTGTAATAAGAAGTGATAGCCTCACTATCCTCTAGAAAGCAGTCAGTCCATACATGGGAAATTCCCATGCATGACACACTCCCATCTGCCTGTACCAGAGTTTGAATAATAACTACCAGTCACTCCAGACTTTTCTCCCCCACTTAAGAAAGCCTTTTCCAACTATGTGAGTGTGAATGACCTTATTATAAGAGAGAGCCTTGGATCTGATTTAATTTGTAAGAAAACATAAATCATTCATAAACATCACTGCTTTCTAGAAAAAAATCATTCATGGGGCACCCAACACAATGGATAATATTAGACAAATGTGTTAACAAGATTTGGTGGAGATCGGCAGCCCTGAGGTGAACTCTTGGGAAACCCATAGGAAAAGTCAAATGTTCTTCAGAAAGCAGCTTGAGGTCTACTTCAGTATACAAATAACTACCCAAGCACATGTCTGACAATGTTATGCCACAATTTTGCGCCAAATTTCCTTTCTCCCAGCAGAAAATAACTTCCTTTCGGAAGGTTACACAATCAACAGGAAGTCAGGAAAATTAGGTTCAGAAAAGTAAGGACTTCAGTTAGACCTCTTTAGGGACCAAAAATGAAAAAAAGAAAGTGATTTAACTGTATCATTATTTATTTTTTCATCTCATCTTGCTTAAAATTCAAAACTTAGACAAAGTCCAGTGGCTTGGCTTGGGTCACATGCTCATAGAGGTTAGAGGTGGGAAGGTAGCCTGAATTCTAGTGTGTGAGAGAAAATTCCCAAATGGAAATCAGATTAATGCTGCCAGACGAGATATGTGAATACTGCTGTTCATCACTGGAAATTCCAAGTTTAGGCTCAGGCAAATAAAAGAATAGCTGTTCTCCAAGGAAAGATCCAAACAGTGCTTCCCTATATTTACTCTCATCATGTAGTGACTGGTCAACCCCTAACCCTTTTCTCTCGCCTCTACTGAGTTGATCAATGAAGGAGGTATTTAAAACTCACTCTGCTATTTCAGCCATGATCCTAGTTTCTAGGGGGCTTTCCAGGTGGCGCTACTAGTAAAGAATCTGCCTGCCAATGCAAGAGACGCAAGTGACATGGGTTCAATCCCTGGGTTGGGAAGATCCACCTGGCGTAGAAAGTGGCAACACTCCAGTATTCTTGCCTGGAAAATCGCATGGACAGAGGAGTCTGGTGGGCTACAGGCCATGGGGTCATGAGAGTCAGACATGACTGAGTGACTGAGCACTCCCAGTTCTAGTACTTTAATCCCACCCATGAGCACCTGTATGCTGGCTAGTTTTCAGTGTATGTCCTCTTGTTATGCTTCACTCAACAATCCTCTCTGCAGGAAAGATTTCTCAGAATCATGAACTGATGCTCTCTCTGGTTATTCTGAATATGCACACAGTGGCCAGATTTCTTTAACAGCTCTTCTCTAGTCAGGATGCCCAGGAACTGACTGGAATGAAGATTATGACTACGGTATTTCACACATACCTGCACCTCCTCCAGAGATGATATCTAATGGCTAATAATTTTTAACCTCAACATTTTATAAGGCAGACATTGCCAATTGCATGCCATCAACAATAAAATCCCTTAATGGTGCTTCCATGCCTGCTATAAGACTTCCTGTTGAACCAATCTGAATAAATTAGTTTCAAATCCAACTCTCCATAACAGCATGAGTTATATCCAATTAAATCCAATCTTGTTAGATTTCAGTCTAATAACTTCAGCCTATTATTCTATTTGGTGGTTTTCCCTTTGATCCTGATTCTATCATCCTTTGTACTAAAGCTGTCTTCTAGTCTCTTGTCACCTGAAAATTTGATCAGCATTCTTTGATAATATGGGTTTCCCTGATAGCTCAGTTGGTAAAGAATCTGCCTGCATGCAGGAGACCCCAGTTTGATTCTTGGGTCGGGAAGATCTGCTGGAGAAGGGATAGGCTACCCACTCCAGTATTCTTGGGATTCCCTTGTGGCTCAGCTGGTAAGGAATCTCAGCTGGTAAAGAATCGGCCTGAAATGCAGGAGACCTGGGTTCAATCCCTGGGTTGGGAAGATCCCATGGAGAAGGGAAAGGCTACCCACTCCAGTATTCTGGCCTAGAGAATTCCATGGACTGTATAGTCCACAGGATTGCAAAAAGTCGCAAAGGACTGAGCGACTTTGACTTCACTTCACTTCACTTTGATAATCAAGTTGACTTAGGACAAGCCAAAGAGGAAAACCCAATTGAGCCATTGAAGACCTCTCCTCAGACTGAAATTCTTCCCCTGGATCCTCTGCTCTGAACACAGCCCTTCCATCAATGTCAGCTCCTCAAGCCGTATTATCATATTTCCTCACTTTGTCCAACAGAATATCATAAGAGATATGCTAGAGTTTCCCTGATCATTTCCTATGTTTCATAATCATGTTAGAAAATCACAACAATAAGAGGAAGGATGTGAGGTTGCTTTGGTGTGATTTCTAAATGATCACTGATTCTGTTTCTAAATTATCATAAATAATACATTTAATAACCTATTCCACTGTTTCCCTAGGCACTGAATCAAACATACTGACCTTTAATACATGGAATCTGAACTCTTCCCTTTTGGAAACTTGGAAAAAGTGCTATACCAATTCTTCTATTTTTCCCTATCCTTTAATATTCAACAAGAACTCTTGCAATGCTTAGGATGAATTCATTAAAGCCAAAAGAGTTGACTGTTACAACATCTTGGCATATGTTTTGCATTGCATTGTTTGTTTAACCTCCTCTTCACTAGGATTGCTCTATTATTTTTGGTGCAAAGAGTACTCACTGTTCTTGACAGAGAGAGAGAGAACAAAAATAGTGCTGCTCTATCCACTTCATCAGTTATCCTAACACAAACTGTCCTATAGAGAAAATTTGCTCCTTCTCAATGCTTTTCCTCTGAATATAGTGTAGAAACCCCTTTAATTAATGTGACTCAGCTATAGTAGTTGATGGATTAAATGTGTGTGTTTTACACTTAAAAGCCTCTAGTGTACATCATTTCACCATTTCTTCATTGCTAGGTAAAGGCTTATTCTTTGAGTATGAATGCCCTGTTTAGATTTCTGCACTACTTTTGTGCATATACGTACCTCTAAAACATAGGCTACAATCTTCACTTTTGTTTCCTTAAAGTGCAATAAAAATTTAGAGAACTGGTAAAAGCATCTGAATGCAGTAATCTTCCAAATTTCACATTTTCCTCAATCTGTTATAATTTCTAATTATTATTTTTAGCAATTCATCTTTATAGACTCTATAAAATATTTAATTATGTATTAATTAAAAAAAACCTTTCCCAGTCATTTCATGAGTTTGCACAATGCTCAACTACCACAGCGTATAAAACTGACATAAACTGAAGAGAAACACAATTGAGCCTTGGGATAGACACAGCTCCAATGGCAGGTTTTGCCTGGTACTCATAGTCCTAGAAAGAGCCTCGAAACCATGAGCCTTCAGTGGCTTGCAGTCTTTATCAGGGATGTTTTAAAAACAGGATGGAGAGTGTCTGTTAATCTGACATGCCATTAGGCAGAGGTCAGTTAGGAGAGTTTATTCTATAACTTTTAGAAACTCCTTTTGATGACTCGTAGCAGTTTTGACAAACCTCGGCCTCTTAGAGCTTTGTTCTATATTATAATAGAATGCTTACACACTGTTTGTTGTTTTCCTTCTGGGCTGTGGTTGCTCCTTTCTCCTATGAATGCTTAAAGACTGAGAATTTCCTATAGCAATCATCTCATCTTCCTTAAAAATGTCCTCTTAAACCCTCCCGTTTGTCACAACATGGATGAACCTTGAAGGCAGTATGCTTAGTGAGATAAATCAGACAAAGACAAATACTGCATGATCTTATACATGGAATCTTAAAAAAAAAAAAAAAAAACTTATAGAAAAAGAGATCAGCCATGTGGTTACCAGAAGGGATGAGGGGAGGGGGCACTGGAGGAAGGTGGTCCAAAAGTGCAACTTCCAGTTATAAGATAAATACTAAGGAATTAATCTACAACATGATGATGATATTTAATGCTGCTGTATAATATATAGGAAAGTTGTTAAGAGAGCAAATTCTTAAGAGTTCTCATCACAAGGAGAAAAATATTTTTCTTTTCTTTTCTTTTCTTTCTTTTTTTAATATTGTATCTATATGAAAGTGATAGTGTTGGTTCCACAGTCCTATCCAACCCTTTGAGACCACATGCACTTCAGCCTGCCAGGCTCCTCTGTCCATGGAATTCTCTAGGCAAGAATACTGGAGTAGATTGCCATTCCCTTCTCCAGGGCATCTTCCTGACCCAGGGAATGAACTCTGGTTTCCTGCATTGCAGGCAGATTCCTTACCCTCTGAGCCAGATGGATATTAGCTGACCCTGTTGTGATGATCATTTCACAATATATGTAAATTACACCATCACACTGTACACATTAAGCTTATACAGCAATGTATGTGTCAACTCTCAATAAAACTGAGTGAAAAAGGTATCCTGTTTACTATAGCAGCAGATTTCCAATACTGGTAAATTTAATTCTCTTCAATGAAACCACTGTTTCACTATGTGAAAGTCACTGAGACTCTTTTTTTTTTTTTGCCACTTCCCTTTCAGGTTAGGCTATGGTAACATGCTTTCATTTCCTGTTATTAATTTATTTATTTTTTCTAATTTACCATCCCTAGTGGCTCAGATGGTAAAGAATCTGCCTGCAATGCAGGAGACCCAGGTTTGAACCCTGGGTTGGAAAGATCCCCTGGAGGAAGGCATGGCAACGCACTCCAGTACTACTGCCTGGAGAATTCCATGGACAGAGGAGCCTGGCAGGCTACAGTCCACAGGGTCACACAGAGTCGGACGTGACTGAAGTGACTAAGCAGCAACAGCAACCATCCTAAAATCGGATATATATCTGGCTTCCTCTTCTTTTATTTTTTTCCCCCTTGGTATAGAATCCATCTGGTTATTAGTGTCAGAACTCTTTAACTGGTTTAAATAAAGAAAAGATAAGTGAGTGATCGTGCCTGTGTGTGTGTGTGTGTGTGTGTGGTGTGGTGTGTCTAGGAAGATCTCTTTCCTCCTGTAGCTGGAAATCCAGGGAATTTAATCCAGACTTTCACAGTGTCACAGTGTCATCAGGCCTCTGGCTCCCCCTCCCTACAATTTCCGTGGCTTGGACCTCATCATTGATGAGTCAGGTGTGTCCTAAGGCTGGCTCCCTTCATGAAACTAAAAATCAGTTGGGTATTTACTATCTAATATGTCTCTCTCCCTTTAGGTAACCTCCACAAGCACAGGGGCTGCATCTTGCCTCACCATGCCTGACATCTACCATGGGGTCTGGCACAGGGCAGGTACTCAACAGACACATGCTGAAGGAATAGTGATGCCTGTCATTAGCCATTCACTGAACTGGGTGCTTTGTACTTTCACCGCCAAAACATGTATGAAGGTAAGACATCAGAGTTTAAGGGTGTCACTTTTTTCTTTCTCTGAAATAAACTGTATCTCCTCCAAGCCTCCAACCTCTGGGCTGAGGAGGATTTCCATCTTAGTCATCAGGGCACTGCCACGGTTTTATTTTGTACCAGGCAAATCAACTGAACACATGCAGTACCAGAAAACTGGATGAGAAGAAACTGCTTTTACCCATAATTACTGCAGTTCTCATATTTTTTGGTCCATGTCATGTGTCACACAGGTGAATATTTGCCGATACTCTCTGACTTAATCACCAACATTCTAGATGGACTCTCAGAGGTCTGCCTGCCCGACTGTTGACTCCATTTCTTAGATGATCCTCTGATGCTCTTTGTGCCTCTGGCCTTTGTGATACCACCCTCTGTCCCCAGACTGGAGAAACAGACCCCCTACCCCTGCCCCCTGCCACGGGGGTCACCACTCTACTGCCAGCACTCAAAGCACTTCCCTATACTTCTGGGACAAACCATATAATTCCCCTCAATGAGCATTCTTGGATGGCAGTGGGCGCAGGCGATGTTAATACAGCTATTCCTTTATTTTGATAACTCAATATTATATTTCATGAGCATGCGTTTTATATAAGATGGTTCTCAAAATAAAAAGTAACAAGCAGGAAAGTTGGCAACCTTAACCCCTATCCTGCAGGTTCATGTCAGAGTCTTCATCAGTCTTGAACACATTCTCCACATTCAAGTTCAGAACAAAATATGAAGTGGTCCCCTGACCTTATTTGCTGGATTTTACACCTTTTTCCTGTCTTCACTACAGGAAGCAATACCAAGTACACATACTTAATTAGCTGAGGATACAAAAGCTTCTCAAGAGGGCTCTTCACTCAAAATATATGCCAACACTAACACACTTCTAATCCCAATGGGCAGAATTTGACTGATATCCTGGCTGCCCCATGTTGTGCTTTTCTCCTAGTCTAGTAGTTATTAAAAATTTTTATTGTCGATTTTGTATTGTTCCTCCAATAATGTACCAATATCAACTGCCAGTATGATATCACTACAGACAACAGAGGAATCCTGTCTGTTCAGTTACAGTTCTAGCCACAAAGAGATTGGACCCTTCTTTTTCAAGAAAGACATTAGCATGATCACTTCTCCCATAGAAGCATTTCCTAAATCCAAAACAAATCTTATACCTTTAAGTCAAAATAGGTAGTATACAAAACCAAGGACTAGTGATAGTGATATGCTATGCTATGCTAAGTCACTTCAGTCGTGTCCGACTCTCTGCGACCCCATAGACGGCAGCCCACCAGGCTCCCCCATCCCTGGGATTCTCCAGGCAAGAACACTGGAGTGGGCTGCCATTTCCTTCTCCAATGCATTAAAGTGAAAAGTGAAAGTGAAGCCGCTCAGTCGTGTCTGACTCTTAGCATGGATTGCAGCCTAACAGGCTCCTCCGTCCATGGGATTTTCCAAGCAAGAGTACTGGAGTGGGGTGCCATTGCCTTCTCCGAGTGATAGTGAATCTTTTTTAAAAATGAATTAGGGAAATAAAGAGTCTTTGCTGTTTTTATTGTCTTGACAGGTTTACAAAGCTAATGAGACCTGGGGGAGTGTATGCCAATCTGGTCGACCCAGGTCAGTCTAGACAGCTGTGTGAATCATCTTAGCACTTGTACTCAAACCACCTACACTACTTAAATGAGCTGGATAATCAATGCAAGCTCAGGTCCAGTTAGTGACAGCCTTGGCTGACTTGCATCCTGGAAACAAAAAAGAAAGGAAACATAATGATGCTCAAGTTCACAAAATTGGTTTGGACTACTCACAGACATTCTTTGAGAGGTGACTATTGGCAATGCTTTCTTCCCCTGATGCTGGAAAAAGCTCTAAGAAAAGCTTTGCCACATTATCCTGGTCCTTATGGCCTAGAAAAATGTGCAGAGGAAGACAAAATGGGTAAATAATATTTTTAAGTTCATCCAAACTTTGAAATTCCCAATCAGTCTACTTTCGAGCTAAAGAAATATCTGGTCACTCATATGATTGATTATGGTTTTTCTCAGCTCTGGTTCCATGCATATAAATATGTTTGTATTTTTAAACATGGAGAAATCCTGTGGGGTGGATTCTAGCAACTTGGGTGATACTGTGTATCCGAGGTTTCTGTTAAAGTTGGGTAAGTACCATTGCCAACGAAAGAGCCTTCCCTGTGTGCTCCTGCTAAGACCTTCAGTCCTCTTAGATAAGATGCCTACCTTCACTAGCTCTCTTCTTCTCCCTTGTAAGTTTAGAAAGGTATGAATAGTCTTCATCCTCTCTTTAAAACACATTCAAAATTGCCTTGCATAAAGTAAGGCAACTAAATTTGAAGTTTAAAATAAGACAATCCTTCCAGGGAAAATCAGTCAGTTATCAGTAGAGTTCCATGCAGCTCATTGGAAATTCAGAATTTGGAACACAAATTTAGAATATTGAACATGGCATTATTCATTGCCTGGCACAGAGTCATACAAGGCAGTTAGCCAAACAAGCTATCTCTCTACTTACAGGTGAAACAACGGTTTGGAGAATCTTAAAAATTTGAAAACATTCATAAATCAAAATAGGAGGTTTTCTAAGAGGGAAGTTAACACTGTGCCAAGTTAAGCAAACTAAAGAAGAAAACAAGTTGGCCGTTAAAATGGTTTTCATGACAGATACTTACACTTCCTCACACAATATCAATTAGTGTCTTTAGAACAGACTTCCCAAAGATGATATTTCAATCAGTGTATTTTCTGAATGTAAAGTTCTTTCGTTCATTGGTTCAGATGGCAGAAAATAGGACGATGGGTAGCACTGTTGACAATGGTAGAGCTGGGGTTTCCTGTGTATCTAAATGCCTGAGCTGATGTGGACGGAGGAGCCTGGTGGGCTGCAGAGCATGGGGTCGCGAAGAGTCGGACACGACTGAGCGACTTCCCTTTCACTTTTCACTTTCATGCATTGGAGAAGGAAATGGCAACCCACTCCAGTGTTCTTGCCTGGAGAATCCCAGGGACGGGGGAGCCTGGTGGGCTGCCGTCTATGGGGTCGCACAGAGTCAGACACAACTGAAGCGACTTAGCAGTAGCAGCAGCAGATATAAAAATTACAGCACTTCTAGAACCTCAAATGAAAACTTTTCCCTACCGATCAACAACAACTTGTTCATGTGTAGGTGTTCTTAGCTTACATGTGTACTTCCCTCTTTACCTGAAAGAACTTTGTCTTTCAAAGATCAGCGAGATTTGTCCTTGTTTTCTAAGGTCTGGTTTGCTTGCTTGTGCGTGTTAGTCACTCAGTCGTGTCCGACTCTTGGTGACCCCATGGACTGTAGCCCGCCAGGCTCCTCTGTCTATGGGATTCTCCAGGCAAGAACACTGGAGTGGGTTGCCATTCCTTTCTTCACAGGATCTTCCTGACCCAGGGATCAAACCCAGGTCTCCAGCATTGCAGTCAGATTCTTTTACCATCTGAGCTACCAGGGAAGCCCATCTCTGCTCTGTTCTTACCAACTTGTTATGAGGCTAAATAAAAAAACTTCTCTTCTAAAGAAGAGAAAAATGGAAAACAAATTCTTTACTGAGCCAGATACTGAGTTCTCTTTTGTTGTTGAAAATCTAAGCAAGTGAATTGAGCCAAGGGACCTAAACGGATCTACAGACTTGAGGAAGAAAGGTAACCAGGGTTGTAACAGAGAAGCTTCCTGGACTGGGTTTGGGGGAGAATTTTTAAAGTCTGGTGTTTGAAAAGCTCCCTAACTGCAGAATTAAGAAAGAGAGAAGAACACAATGAAGATGTGTGGATGCATCATGAATTGAACCCCTTCAATGTGTAAAAGATGCAAGTAAAAAAGCTAAGTCTGGTGTTTATCTGTTTCTTTGATGTTATTTTATGAAGTCTTTATGTAATTACTTTATGTAATACAGTGCACTGGTTACATCCACACTACAAGCTCATTCAGTTCAGTTCAGTTCAGTTCAGTCGCTCAGTCGTGTCTGACTCTTTGCAACCCCATGAATTGCAGCACGCCAGGCCTCCCTGTCCATCACCATCTCCTGGAGTTCACCCAAACTCACGTCCATCGAGTTGGTGATGCCATCCAGCCATCTCATCCTCTGTCGTCCCCTTCTCCTCCTGCCCCCAATCCCTCCCCAGCATCAGAGTCTTTTCCAATGAGTCAACTCTGCATGAGGTGGCCAAAGTACTGGAGTTTCAGCTTTAGCATCATTCCTTCCAAAGAACACCCAGGGCTGATCTCCTTTAGAATGGACTGGTTGGATCTCCTTGCAGCTCATTCACTCATGTCCAAAAAGCATGTGCTCATTAGAGGCCCTCAATAAATTGTTGTTTAGTTGCTAAGTCATGTCTGACTCTTTGCGACCCCGTGGACTGCAGCATGCCAGGCTTCCCTGTGCTTCAACATCTCCCAGAGTTTGCTCAAACTCATGTCCATTGAGTCGGTGATGCCATCCAACCAGTTATCTATGGAATAAAAGCATAAAAATCCTCCTTCAGTGGCAATAACACCAACTATGACCAGGTTGTAAGGCTTGGAATTGCATTTGAGTTCATTATGTGAACACACCTCTTGACGTGGGTTTTGACTAAGAGCGGCAGTCACAGTCAGAATTTTGTCAGTGAACTTCCACGGCTGCTGCTGAAAAGCCTAAAGTCATTTTTATCCCTGCTCCTTTCTTTATATGTGACTGTGTGACCTATTCATTTGTATATTTCTCTGTGGAATCTGTTAGGATTTGTTCTTTATCCCTGCTGTTCTGAATGTCATAAATGGTCCTGGACATTTTATATTTTTATGCGTCCCTGCCATGGTAGGCATTTCACTTGGTAAAACTTTTAAGGCCAGAAATGGGTATTTTTTGATTCTGGAAAAGTTCCTTGTACATTTATTTAATGATTTATTTCCCACTGTTTCCTTTGTTTTCTTCTGCAGTAACTTCTGGTTTTTTGAATATTAGAACTACTAAACTGATCTAACTTTTTTGTTCCTTTTTCCTATATATTTATATATTTCACTTTTTATTACTTCTTATGGAAGATTTGCTCAAGTATATTATTCAACCCTTATGTTGAAGTTTAATATCTATTTCATATTTGTTTTAATTTCTCAAAACTTTTTTATTCTCTAATACTAAATCATTTTTTATGCTTCTTACTGAATTTTTCCTGCTTATAGCATCCTGGTTTCATTTTCATGAATATACTATCTTCTCTTATCTCTCCGGATAATAAGCTTCTCTGAGATTTCTTTAGCTCCCTGTATGGTCTCTTTATCCCCTGGCTTCCTTTTTCCTGTTTGTTTTGGTCGCAGTCTATTACATTAGAATCTTATCTCAAAAATCAGGTACTCTTTTGGGTCCCCTTAAACAGCAGCAAAGTAGTAAAATGCTGTTTGGAATCAGTGTTCATGGGTGGGATTTGTCAGATAGTGGATTTTGGTAAAGGAAATTGGGCAGAGGGCATTCACCAGACTGCAAGTGTTCTGGGGAAGTCTTAAATATCCCTTCTTATAAATCTACAGTTTGCAGACACTAGGCCCTCTATTGTGAATCTCCTGAAATCGAAGCTCCGGTCTTCAGCTTGGGTGGAGGAGGGAGAAAAAGGGATTTCAACACCTCATTGAAATAAAGGCAGGCAAGGCCAGCGGTACTGACCTCATCTATAACTCCTGAGTCTCAGGGATTTATAACGTGAGCAGCGTGCTGTCCCTTTGGGGCATTCCATGCTACCCCTCCAAGCACTTAGCTGTCAACTTGTTCTGTTCAACACCGTCTCTTGCCATTTACTTAACTGCCTTCCACTTTCTAACTTTTTTGACATGAAACATCTATGCTCACCTCCTCTCACAGTCTCTTTCCCTTGTGTTTTTATGGCTTTCCTGCCATTTAATGTGGTTTGTAGAGAAAGCGTGAGTACACACGTGGTCAGTGGCTGTGTTAACCTGGAAATCTGTGGTAGCTTTCAAACAATTTTGCCTTCTAACAACGTAATGGCTGCAAAGAGATATGAGGGTTCAGAGTCAAGAGGGATGCAGCCTTGTGTGTGAGAGAAGTCCAGATGTGGTCAAGTTAATTTCTGTAGCTCTAATTGATATTGATATTGATATTAATAACAATGACCTTTAGAGATGCTGATGAAGATGTGATTGAGGAAATGTTTGCAGAAATGTTACATAAACGGTGAACTCTGTTCCTCCTCATCATCACCCTCATGGGTAGAAATTAAATTTGTATTAACTCTCTGGTCATTCCAAGCTAAAACTTTTTTATGACTTTTGTCACCAGGCATCAAACTATCTAGCCGCAAAGATAATAGCATTCATGTAGCCAAGGAAAAAAATTGTTGTTGTCGTTCAGCCACTAAGTCATGTCCAACTCTTTGCAACCCCACGGACTGCAGCATGCCAGGCTTCCCTGTCCTTCACTATCTTCCAGACTTTGCTCAGATTCATGTCCACAGAGTCCATGATGATATCTAACCATCTCATTCTCTGCCACCCGCTTCTCCTTTTGCCTTCAATCTTTCCCAGCACTGGAGTCTTTTCCAATGAGTTGGCTCTTCGCATCAGGTAGCCAAAATATTGGAGCTTCAGCTTCAGCGTCAGTCCTCCCAATGAATATTCAGGGTTGATTTCCTTTAGGATGGATTGGTTTGATCTCCTTGCAGTCCACTATATCAGAATCTGAGTTTTGGTGTTTTTTTTTAAATACATCAATTTAATATGGTAAATACGCATACAAACTTACACTATTCCCATTATACAAACAATTTAGAAGCAAATTTTTTAGCAGTTGAGTTGACAGTTCCACAGGTCATTACTTAGTAACTGAAATGAATGTTTCAGGGTCCTAGGCACAAGATGGCAGCCAAAAGTATTCAGGTAACAGTCTGTACGCCCCTCACTCCTCTGTGATGGGCTTAAGTGGAACTGTCTTCTGCCATGGAATCTGAGTTTTTAATTTTCTATATCCCACTTCTCACCTCCCAGGGGATAATGAGCCCTGAGAGGGCAATGATTGTGTCTATACTCTTTAGTGCTGTATTTTACCACTTAGTACAGAGCCTAGAAGGTGAAATGTACTTAACAAGTAGTTGTTAACAATGAGAATCAATGAATGAAGTCTTGTAGGAAGCCAATTCCTTTGGGTGAGTTTTACATGTGCAGAAAATAAACGAGGGTAGAATACTCAATTAGCTTCTGACAGAAACACAGTCATTATAAGGAACAAAGGCAGATCTAACAGTTCTAATGTGGAATCAGAAGAGTAGGCTCTAAGGACCATGTTCTTGATTTCCTGATCATGTGATACTGGGCAAGTCAATTAAATCCTCTGAGCTTCATTCACCAAATAGGTTGGTGCAAAAATCACATGGGATAATGTACATGCAAGCATTCTGTAAACTGGATATCCCTGTAAAGAGTTACTATAAAAGATTTCTCCCCAGACTATAACAATCCGGAAATACAGTTGGGATATTAGTTTAATAAGCCTGTCATTCTCCAGGGGGTGTTTCATGAACTGTTGCCATTCCCACCGTGCTAAGTGCCTGTTAGATTCCTTGTTGATGACGAATACATTGTGTGAGTGGGGAGAGTTGGGGGGGTTGGGCTGTGGGGACAGGAAGTAGAGGCCATTTGTGCTTCACTTTGCCCCCAAATTCCTAGAGGACAAATAAAATTGAAATTCTCAGAAAAGCTTTAGAACTGCCAAAAGTACATAAAGTCAGCTACAGAAACTATAAAACATAAGTAATGATTCTACTCATTTTGGCAATGGTGTTAGGAGAAGAAAAACCTCAAATTGCTTAATAAGATAGGGAAAAAAGAAATACAAATAGTTTCATCTTATTTAGAGGCCAACTACTGCCTCCTCCCACCAATCAATTTGGTTGGTTGATTTATTATTAATTAAATAATTTATTGGTTCAACCAATAATCATAGATATATACCACTTAATATGTTCAGGGCCTTGTGACTATACTGGCAAGCAAAAGGGAGCAAAATGTTTCATCTCATAACTCACAGCCTGGGGGACACACACTGGGCTACCCTTATGTTTCTACTTCCAGTTTGGACCAACCCTAATATCTGAACTGGAGACAGTCTTTCTTCATTAAAGAAGACACCAATGGGAGATGGTGTCCTTTCTATAAAGAAATATTAGACATTTATTAGAACATATATTCAGTTTGGAATACCATTTCTGAAAAAGTTTGAGTTCTGGAAGGAAGGATATAAGTAGTTAAAAATTAAAAGACATAAAGAAAAATTGGGACTTCCCTGGTGACTCAGACAAGAATGCATCTGCCTACAATGTGGGAGACCCATTCGATCCCTCAGTTGGGAAGATCCCCTGGAGAAGGAAATGGCAAACCACTCAAGTACTCTTGCCTGGAAAATCCCATGGACGGAGAATCCTGGTAGGCTACAGTCCATGGGGTCGCAAAGAGTTGGACACGACTGAGCGACTTCACTTTCACTTTCACTTCAGAGAAAAATTAAATCACTTTTAAAACCTAAACAGCAGAAATCAAAGTTTGATTTCATTTCTGCATTCAGGAAAAGGTTTCATGTAGGAAATAACCTTGAATAATGTAGGAGAATCGTAGCCCTAACCTAAGAAAGACCTTCCTGACTTTGGATGATAAAGGACTAGACTGGGAAACTGAGGAACCTAGAGACTCTCACTTCTATGAGATCCATGGATTAAACATCAAGTTGCTTCATTGCAGAGGCATAAGTAAAACCATCTCTCCTGGTGCGTTTCAGCTTTGTAGATAAGTGAGAGGCCAATTAAAATAGATGGCTACTAATTCCGTATAGAGAAAATAGCATAGAGAAAATGAATTTGTTTGGGTTCTATTGCAAAAGCCAGGCCAGCTCCTATAAATCACTTCAACATTAGGGGACCCTTTTTATGCATCAGGCACTGTACTAGGTGATGGAAACCTGCAAAGATTCTTCTATTTTCAGTAAATGTTTAATTTACTGGGGAGATAGAGCCCATAACTAGTCACTTTCAAATACCCCTTCCTATGCACTAGGTATTTTGTTAAGTATTTTAAATGACTGATTTTATTTAATTTTTATAACAGTTCTGCTGCTGCTGCTGCTGCTAAGTTGCTTCAGTCGTGTACGACTCTTTGTGACCCCATAGACGGCAGCCCACCAGGCTCCCCCATCCCTGGGATTCTCCAGGCAAGAACACTGGAGTGGGTTTCCATTTCCTTCTCCAATGCAGGAAAGTGAAAAGAGAAAGTGAAGTCACTCAGTCGTGTCCGACTCTTCATGACCCCATGGACTGCAGCCCACCAGGCTCCTCCGTCCATGGGATTTTCCAGGCAAGAGTACTGCTGCTGCTGCTGCTACTAACTCGCTTCAGTCGTGTCTGACTCTGTGCGACCCCATAGATGGCAGCCCACCAGGCCCCTCCGTCCCTGGGATTCTCCAGGCAAGAACACTGGAGTGGATTGCCATTTCCTTCTCCAATGCATGAAAGTGAAAAGTGAAAGTGAAGTCACTCAGTCAAGTCCGACTCTTCGCGACCCCATGGACTGCAGCCAACCAGGCTCCTCTGTACATGGGATTTTCCAGGCAAGAGTACTAGGAGGTATCTATTATTATCTGCAGGCACGACATTCCAGAACCTTTGAGAGGTTAACTAAGTCACCAAGGATTCAGAGCAAGTCATGGAGCCAGGATTCAAACCAGGTCGATCTGATCCAAAGCCTGTATGCTCTCGATTATTACTCCCCACTTTGTGCTACACTCCAAAACAAACATGATGGTGACGATGATAGTAAAAACCATGGCAATCACAAATGAAAGTAACCATGATAGTAACAATGGTGGTAATGATAATAATAACAATGCTTATTGTAAGAATGGTATAAACAAAATTATTTGGGGATTAGAGAAAAGGGAGAAATTAATTTCCATTGGAGATCACTAGAAATCTTCGACAGAGGTCATTTTAGAAAGACAATTGTCAACCAGTAAAGGTATCCCCACTTTTGTGACAGAACAGTCATTTCCAAGGAGCTCCCTAACCAACCCACATTCCTTAGCCCTCTGGAATCTGAGTAAAAGTGATGTGGGTCCCTCCGTTACCAAGGCAGTTGTGTTTTTCCCACATTCTCTTTCTTCATGCTGATTGGGATATCTATACAAATGTTATTGTTGCTGTTATTGTTGCTGTTTAGTCGTTAGGTTGTGTTTGACTCTTTTGCGACCCCATTGACTGTAGCCTGTCAGGCTCCTCTGTCCATGGGGATTCTCCAGGCAAGCATACTGGAGTGGGTTGCCATGCCCTACTTCAGGGGATCTTCCCAACCCAGGGATCGAACCTATGTCTCCTGCACTGGCAGGTGGATTCTTTACTGCTGAGCCACCAGGAGAAGCCCACCTATACAAATGATGCATAGCAAAATGTAAAAATTTATTCTGTTAAGCCACTGACATTTTAGGGGCTTACTTGTTGAAGCCATTGACATTACACTAAATAATACAGAAAATATTCTGAGCAAGGAGTAGAAAATAAGCAATATCATAGAGGCATGGTGTGTGCAGGAAGAGTGAGTAATTCAGTTCTTTGGAGGATGGATATCGAGAGAAGGAGAATGGCTGGAAAGGTCATTTAGGACCATGAATACCAGGCATGAAGTTCCAGCTCTCAGCAGTGGAGATCCCCTGAGATGAGGCAGGTGACAAGTGAATCCTATCTCATTTAAAGCTAATGAAATGTTTGTAGTTCCCATTAGAAATATGAGCAGAAAGAAGTTTGGATCATGGAAGGTTAATTGCTCTCCTCTGTTAAATAAATAAGACTATGTTTGGTTTTAGGTGGAATATAGACACTCCCAAAGTCACACATATGCATACACACATGCATGCCTGCAAAGCACAGAAGTGCACACACAGGCCAGTGAATACATAAACACACATACACGTATTCACACACATGTGCAAACACATATTCACACGTGTGAATTCACACACTCACCATTTTTCTCCTCAAGCAGTGTCAGATGTTTTCTAAATAATCTCCTAACTGTAAGTTCACATAGTTCCCTATTCATTTCTAGAACTGCATCTGTTTGGATGCCTGGCTTACATATTTTCATGAGGAAGAAAAATGTCAGTTTATAAAACCAAAGTACATGGCTGAATACTTGTGTTCTCATTGCCTCTGTGGTCTCCCTTTCCTCTTCTTTGCCTCGTGGGAGTAAATCAGAAATGGAAAGGGTGCAACTCAAGAAAAGAGAGAAAGCATATCTTTTTCATTTCTCTGTCTCCTTGTCTTCTTATTCTTTAAACACTTTCTTCTCTGGGTCTCCACAAACTCTCCTCAGGTGGGTTCAGAAGGTCCCGAGAGCTGCCAACACTTCTCCTCCAGTAAGAAACTTGTGCAAAAGGCCGGCTGCTTCCCAGAGGGATGTGACAGATGGCAGGATCACCGTGCCGAGCTCGGATGGTTCACCCAGGTGGAGGGCCATCAGGGAGCTGGAAGCACAGCTCTGGAAATTATTCCTGGCCTGCTTCAGCTCCTCATATTAACAATTCCACACCCTTCTAAGCTGTGAATTTTGGAAGCTGTAGAGCCCAGAGGCATGTTTTTTTTTTTTTTCTTTAAAAAAGCAAATTTGTTTGATTTTCCAAAGCCACCATGTCACTGGGGATATTGTCTTTACTGCATTGTACTCAGCTTCCCTGGTGACTCAGTCAGTAAAGAATCTGCCTGCAATGTAGGAGGGTTTGATACCTGGGTCAGGAAGATCTCTTGGAGAGGGAAATGGCAACCCACTCCAGTATTCTTGCCTGGGAAATCTCGAGGACAAAGGAGCCTTGTGGGTTCCAGTCCATGGGGCTGCAAGAGTCAGACACGACTTAGCGACTAAACCACCACACTATTTAGTAGTATTCACTGATGGCTAATTCAGCCTAATTTTCCCTCCTGGGTGTGATGCTGACTAACTAATGGTAATCTCAGAATAACCTCAACCAGTTTATTAAAGGGGCTCCTCAGTGCAGCCAAAAGCTAAGAGGCCTTATGAGATAACATGTCTGGTGTGTAGCCTGCGGAAATCGAGGCTCTGCAACTGGCCTGATGGAGAAGTGGCCAGTGTGGAGTGCTCAGAAATGGCAGCTTAGCTAGAGATAACAAACATTTCCCCTATAGGACACACTGTTTGTGGTTTTTCCTTCCTCCCCAGGGCCACGAGGAATGCCAAGCAGGCAGCTTTACTCTCAGATACCATGACTGGATGAGAAAGCCTGACAAGGCAGAGGCTGAAGCTCCACATCTAAACTTTACCTTCAAATAACAGGAAAAAGTAGCAAATGCCAACCCCCTTATCACCATAGGGTTAATTAGGCTAACGTTAGCAAGTTGTTAGATTGAAGATGTTTATTGCCAGAAAGCAGGAATTCTGTTTATCTGTTGCTCTCATGTTAGTAAGATGCTGACTATCATAGTTTTGCTGTGTCCAATGGTTGTCGCCTGTTCCTTCGTCGCCGAAGGAACATCAGCAGAAGATCAAGGGACTGACACTCTCAGGGGAGCATCTGGAAGCTTGTGTCAAGGTGATGAGCACCTGCGTTAAATTTCAGACCCTTAGTACTTGAAGAAGCTCCACAACAGAGCCCTGATGTGCTTTCTTCCCCAAAATTGAAGTGACCTTGAGCTTAAACAATGTACTGTATAGATGTGAGTAGATTTTAGTAATATATGTTCCAAGACACCTGGCAATGTTGGAGCACAGTTCACAAACTTGGAAAAGTTCTGTTTATGTTAGACGCTTTAATGCTCAGCTAAGTGGCCTCCAAGGGGATCAAACCCACAACTTTGGCAGCAGTATAACTATATCCTGCCTAAAAGACTTTCAATTTTTTTTTCCTGCATAGACGGACCTGGAGAACTTGATAAACTACAGATACCAGGGCCTCCGTTCAGAGTCTCTGATTTAGCAAGTCTGAAATGGGGAGTAAGAATCTGCATCTTAATAAGCTCCCCAGGAGAGCCTAATGCAGTAGTCTAGAAACCAAACTCCAGAAATGGAGTTAATTGAGCCAAATGCCGATTTGAAAGTTTGAACTCTCCTTTGAAGTTATAGAGAGGACAACATGGTAACTGTCATCATGGAATCTTATTTGCCATGATGAAAGTGAGAAAGAGAAAAAAAGTAGGAAAATGACAAAGAGAGAAATCAGGGATGTTTTATGTTGGGTTCCCTGGAGGCCGAGGCTGACACAGAATTCTTGTGCAGGTGAAAGGGGTGAAGGACACAGGCTAGGAGGAGAAGGAGCTAATCAGAGAATGAATGTCTGCTGGAGTCCAGCTTCAGCTGGACCCCACAGGGAGCTCTAGAGCATGAATCACACACACAGTTTGAGGTCAGGCATCAGTTTTTTGTAACTTCCTACCAGTTTTTGTCTTTGGCTAGTGGAAACAGTGTCAGATTTTATTTTTCTGGGCTCCAAAATCACTACAGATGGTGACTGCAGCCATGAAATTAAAAGACGCTTATGCCTTGGAAGGAAAGTTATGACCAACCTAGATAGCATATTCAAAAGCAGAGACATTACTTTGCCAACAAAGGTTCGTCTAGTCAAGGCTATGGTTTTTCCTGTGGTCATGTATGGATGTGAGAGTTGGACTGTGAAGAAGGCTGAGCGCCGAAGAATTGATGCTTTTGAACTGTGGTGTTGGAAAAGACTCTTAAGAGTCCCTTGGACTGCAAGGAGATCCAACCAGTCCGTTCTGAAGGAGATCAGCCCTGGGATTTCTTTGGAAGGAATGATGCTAAAGCTGAAACTCCAGTACTTTGGCCACCTCATGTGAAGAGTTGACTCATTGGAAAAGACTCTGATGCTGGGAGGGATTGGGGGCAGGAGGAGAAGGGGACGACAGAGGATGAGATGGCTGGATGGCATCACTGACTCAATGGATGTGAGTCTCAGTGAACTCCGGGAGTTGGTGAGGGACAGGGAGGCCTGGAGTGCTGTGATTCATGGGGTTGCAAAGAGTCAGACATGACTGAGCGACTGATCTGATCTGTGGGCCAAAGATGTGGGGCTTAAGCTTCCAGGAACCTCTGTTTGGGGTGGTTCCTTCCAGCAGGGAATAATATTCTGGAGAAAGAAGCAGCTGTGAATTACTCAGCCAATACTTCCAGTATGCAGGGGAAGGATGCACCAGCCCAAGATAAGACATTTTGGTGGAGCACCAACAGCATCAGATCTAGGGAATAACAGAAGTAGGGGAAAGGGAGAGAGAGGGGCAAACACTTCTCAGCCAAGAATGGTCCAAACAAACAGAAGTTCTACTGTTCAGGCAAAAACCCACATGGCACCAACAAATCAACAAGTGATTTTCTGTGGGATGTTTCACTGAGCGCTCACTGTTTTAGCATTCTTGAGCACCTGCAGATTAGAGGTTAATATCTAGATAGCTGTTTCTAGAATAATCTGTGTTCATGAGATTTCAGGGCATGACGTTACAAGAGGAGATAAGACTACACACCAAATCATAGAATCCTAGAGTTCAACAGTTGAGCAGTTCAACTATTCCTCTCCAAAGCACAAGTCATCATACTCAACTTGGTATCATCTATAAATCTATTAGTAGTAAACACACATTTTCACTATAGTTAAATGGAAAGGCAGTGTATCAGTCAAGACCACTGATTTAATCAAAATTTCAAAACCCTTTGTGTTGGATAAAGCACTGCTAGCATAAGTTGGTTCAAGTCACATTTTCCATCTTACCCCAAATTCCATGCATTATTTTGTCCAATAAATGCCTTCTGAAATTAAATATGCCTTTACTATATCATTTCACTATCATTCAATTGCTTCATTTGAGAAGGATATTAATTGGATAGTATCACTGATAGTATTAGTTAATAGCAAATGAGTCAACATTTGCTCCAAGTATCAGTGCCTCTTAAAATAAATAAGTATTAATGAACCCTAGACATGATCACTTCTTTCAAAAGCATTGTCAGGGTTTGATGGTATTTTACTGAAAAAAAAAATTTTAGAAATTCCACCATTTACGCCTTTTTAAAAGCATGTCATATACCCATCTGCAGTGCTTTGGTAAGTCTCTCAATCACCATGACTTCTAAAAGGGCACTATGGTGTTCCCTGTGTGATCTCCCAGTACTCTACAATTTAATTCATATTTACTCACATAAAGCTAATAAATGTTTCTTTACAATTGGTTTGCTCATCTAACGTGGGCCTCTATATCCTTTTAATGATCTTTGTTCTGACTTGTCAAATTTGATGATGTCTTCCTTGCTGGTAAATATATAATCAAAGCAGGGTCAAAATAATTTTTCTATTACCTTGGGCATATATCTATCGGAGCATTCACAGATACACTTATCTTTTTCTTATTCTCCTTACTCTCCAGAGGGAAACAAGGCCTTTGGGTTATAAGAAACTGTTATTGAAGCTTGTTTTTCACCTTGGACTTTAGCCTTCCTGATATTCTTTTCCAGATCCACTCTGCTCCTGTGTGCATCTGGGCCAAGGCCTCCCTCCATTTTTGAAGATACCCTTGTACTAGATGACTTTATCAGAGAGCTTCTTTTTGGCTGCATTTGTTAATTTTAGGTATCACATTTCTGTTTCTTACTTACACTCATTTGTGTTGTTACAAATTCTACTTTTCCAAGAATCCTCTCGAGCCACGTGAACTTTTGACTTTCCTGACCATGGAACGAGGCTTGCCCTTGTTATAAACTCTAGGCAAGGTATTTCCTAAAGCCTCAGATACAGTATAGAGTGTCTCCTGTGATTTTTTTTATTTAGTATCTCAAATGATTTGACTACTTCCTACAAAAGTCCCTATCGTGTCTCTATCACAAATAGTTCTTTCATAATTTTGTCCAGAATATTGTTTTCTTTCCTTGTTTCTTCATCTTTCTGAGCTGTCAGCAAGTCTAGAATTTATCAGATGCCCTGCCTTTGGTAGAATAAGACTTCAGCAGACATTCCGACGGTTGTATTTTTCCCTTCTCTTCAAGGCCAGTTTTGTAATCTGCGTTCGGAAACCTTTATCCATATCCTCTGTCTGGTCTGTTGGTCTGCAGAATACTTCAAGAATAATATCACTTCTAATTCTCTTTTATCTTATCCTCCCTGAGAGGAAAATTTGCAATGTCCATTCTTTGTACAGAAGGGAAAAGAACTTTTTGAGTCATAGCCGTCACCTGGGTTTCCATGTGCTGTTGAAAGTTTGAATGCTCAAAAGAGAGGGAACTCAAAGGCCAATAAAACATATATTTTTTAACAAAACAGCAAAATGATCACTTGTCATTTTCTCTTGAAAGTTCCCCATACCAATGGCAATCTCTGTCCCACGTTGTAGTAAAACATACATTTATTGAATGAAAGTAGGATTAATTGAAGTATTACATAGGGGAAAACAGAGAGTTGTAAAAAACAGGAGCTTTGAGGTCCTGAGCAGAGTTGACGTTGATTCCCAGCTGCAGTGCCTATGCTGTGTGTCCTTAATAATTTCTCTAAATCTTAGATGTTATCTATTTAATGGATTTATTATTAGTACCTATCTCACAGGATGACTGCAAAAATTATTTTTAAAAGGCTGACCACAGGTATTTATTTAATAAAAGAACAATTAACAACTGCTTAATATGTGCCAAGAAATAATCTACATATTGTTATTACAACAGTATTAAAGGGTATTGTAAAATTCTTGACCTCACCAGGAGGGAGTCAGAGGCAAACTACAATACATATATAAAATATATATAAATTATATATTATATATATTATAATTATAAATCATATAATTTAATTATATCAATTAAATAATATATTAATTAATTAATTATTAAGTAGCATATTATTTATTTATTAAATAATATAATTATATAATTATAAATTATATAAATTATGCCCAACAGTAAATGCAATGAAGTACACAAAAATACATTTAAAAAAGAATCAGAAATAAACTGCGCTTGTGTGGGGTGGGTGGGGGACAGCTACTTTAGCTAGAATGATCAGCAAAGGTTTTTAGGCTTCTCTAAGGAGGTGATATTTTGATTGAGCCAAAATGGTGAGTAAGCATCAGAATTAGAGAAATCTGGGAGAAAAGTATTCTAGACAGAAGGATGAGCAAGTGTATATAATAGGAAACTACTTCTCAGTACGTGTGTTTCCCTTAAGTAGATTTTGGCCAAGTGTTTGACGTGATTTTATTTATCTGTTTGGGCATTACCAATTTTCATTTCAAAATGAGCAGATTCCTCTTGATCGTCCTCTGCCATGCCATTCAATAAATCACCAATATTTTAACCTTTAACAAAGTGCAAGTTGATGTTTTACACACCCATGTTTTATCACCAAGAGATGGGGGCCGAATGCCATGTAGATGAATTTGACTCTGGAAAGCATGTCCCTTCAATTATCTGTTAAATGCCTCATTTTACACCCAACTTGCTGACAAAAATGAGAAAGCAAACAAATGAGATGAGTTGCAGTGAGGATACAGGAAGCCAAGAAAGCAGAGGATCTAATTGGAAGAGCACAGGAGAATGTTTAAAATAAGTTTCAGAATAGCGATAAGGATGAAGATGATGTTATCTCTTGGATAGAAGGAGCTATTAAAATACACCAGAGTGTTTTCAATCACTTAATCAGAAAGTCCTTTTCCTGAGAACTGTCTTTTGTCCGTGTGCCATGAACAAACATAAATATTTTGGATTTCCTGCATCCTTCACCCTGATAATGGGCTCTTAACTGTAAGCTCTTCCCACCTCAAAGAAAAAGCGAAAAACAATGATAAAACATGAAAGATATATAATGTCTTTTTCAGAAGAATTATTGTATCTCACAAATGGTTTTAGTGTTATTCCTTTCTAGCTTTTGCTTTTTTTAAATAGGAGATGTTACATTTCTTTTACATGTAACAGAGGCTGCATCCTGGATTGAGAGCATAACACACAAGGTAAACATGTACATAAGAGCTGAACTTAGGGAAAAGGTAAGTTTTTTGAAAATTTTATGTGAATTGCTTTTCAGATGACATATAATTGTAACATTTCATTTGTACATAAATTTTCATCTCACATTTAATATTTGAAAAAATCTTAAAGCAATAATTTCATAAGATATTGATATAAAATGTTCATTTACGGCTTAAATATTATTAAATTCTTAACATCAATATATGTAACTATGTCTACATGTTTTTTAACAAAATACTTTATGTTGAAATCAAGATACCAGAAAAACCCTATGTTAACAGGGCTATTTAGGAAAAAATTTAAACTATGGATTTTTTAAAATGATAATTAAAACAAATAATTTGACAGAAAGCTCTTTTGTTGTTATGGGAATAAGGTTTCACGAGATGTTTACACACTTATGAGATTTTTAAATAGCATTTTCTGGATCCAAATAGAGATGTGTCAATCATTTGAATCATAATAAACCAGAAGTTCTTTTTTGTGTTAAACAAATAAACCAAAGTGAAATTCTACTTGGGTAAAGGGTGAAATTAAGTTGAAGTGACCATATTCATGAATAAAATCACTATGAGGTACAATTAAATGCATTTTTCTTGCTATTATAAATGACAAATTTTCCCATTATATCTATATTTTAATTTATAATTGGAAATTGAAATCCTAGTACTCCAATTGATCCCATCCCGAGTTTTACTTTGAAGTCTGACCTCAGAATTTGTGCAATAATATCAAGTAGATGATAAAATTTCAGGGGAAATTGTGTAATAATAACACTCCTGTAGAACTCCTTACTCACACAGCCCTGAGTCTTGTATACCAACCTGGCTGTGCTTTCCATAAGGATATAATACCCCTATCTATTTGAACCTCGTATTACCAAGGCACTAAAATACAAATCTGGTTTAATTAAACGGCCAAGTCCAACAGAAAGGATCCAATCAATATGAATAATATTCCTGCTTCTCTCTCCAAAACAAAATAGACTGCTTGAATGTTTTATGTCCAAGCACAGTAAGCCAGTGAGTGCCGGGTTCTGAGTCAGATGATAAGTCAAGGGTTAAAAAGGACAAAATTATTATTCGCTTAAGAGGAAAGCTGCTATCCGCTTGCTTGCTGACTACGTGTGCTCTTGGGTAAGATGCACTTTTCTTATAATAAGGTGAGCAATGGATTTATCTGGATAGACACTTAGAGGAATCTGATGGTCTCATTAGTAAGGTGGCTTCCTGGCCATCAACACTGCCTCCCTTTACTAAGGAAGCCCCTGCTAATCAAAAGTGCTTCTGGAGAACAACAGGATTTGGCACTAAATTTCGAGATAATGATGGTCAAGTAGGGCTCGATTTCTCCTCTGCGGTGCTTTTATTCTCTTTATTGATTCCTACAAAATAAAGATGGCCAGGCCTGTTACTGAATCTGAAATAATTGGAACCGGTGTTATTTACATATGATTTCATTTTTTGCAGAAGTTGGGGAGTGGGTGGAGAAGGGGTGGCCAGCAAGGGGAGAAGTGTCCTTTGAACAGCTAGCTGCCTTTGGAAGAAATGTTCCAGTAGAAAACTGCCTCCAGCATTTGTCTAAAATAAAGAAATAAATAAATGCGGCGTCGGGTGAATCACATCAAAATCTCAAGACAATTCCAAGATGAACCAACTCGGAGAGTAAATGACCTCTTCATCTGGGTGATAAAGTTCCAGCCAAAATATTCTCTGGGCCCGAGACGTGATTCATTAGAAATATGTGCATGGTGGGGCGCCCTTCTCTCTATCTGGCAGAGTCCGGTCTGCACACTGATAAGAAGCAAATGCAAATGTCCTGATAAGAACTGAATGCAAATATTTATGATATGATATTCCCTGGGAATTATGTGCAGATAAAACAAAGTGTATTATTTTCCTGCTTCCCTTTCAGGTTTGCCAAAATGCCCTTTTTCGCTTTTGGAATTTGCATTTCTTCAAAATTGATTCGGCTTGCGTATTATGTTAAGCTATTTGTTTGCTAAGGATGGTAATTAGTTACTGTAATTACAGCAATGACAGTTGCTAAATTGTTTTTAAAGCATTACAGTGGGCCTGTGCCAGAAGATTGCAGTATTTTTTTGGATTTAAGCAGAGGCTGGAAAAACTCCCACTCTAGGGCCAGCATGGGATTTTCAACTACAAAGCTG
Source organism: Bubalus bubalis (assembly GCF_019923935.1). Lineage (NCBI taxonomy): Eukaryota > Metazoa > Chordata > Mammalia > Artiodactyla > Bovidae > Bubalus > Bubalus bubalis. Next base: position 22,528,717 of record NC_059171.1, on the reverse strand, counting down.
CTTTTCCTGATTGAAATTTTTTTAAAAAGTCATTAATTTGCATTGATTGCAAGTGCTAACTTTACATGTAGGTTTACTCGCATATCACAGAAATATTAGTGATAGTGGACTTTGGTGTGAAAGAGACATGGGGGACACCCATCGTAAATAAAAGTGAAAGCTGATAGCAGAGGAGAAATGGTATAACTATTACTTGGAGCCTGTTAATTAAACTTTTTAGCCTGTTTTTAGATAAATTAAAAACAATTAAAAATGTTTCTCTGAAAGTCATTCCCAAACTTTTCTGAGTGCTCCTGGTTAAAATGAGTAATTTGGAAAAAAATAATTTGGCCATACGCTGTTCTTGACATGTGGAAAGTAAAAGAAGAAAGAAAAGGAGAAAGGTTATTTACCCAAATACTTCTTACAGATTTAGTTTAAATGAAAATCATTGATGAGGAGAGACTTGAGCTGTAGTGCATGTCTAAGATGGTTCAGATGATTGATGTTTTATATCAACATCCCCTAAAGACAGAGGTTAAAAGCCAAGAATGTGGTTCTCTCTGCTGCGGTGTCCTAATGCATGCATGTATGCATGCTAAGACACTTCAGTCGTGTCCAACTCTTTGCAACCCTATGAACTATAGCCCACTAGACTCCTCTCTGGCCATGGGGTTCTCCAAGCAAGAATACTGGAGTGGGTTGCCATGCTCTCCTCGAGGGGCTCTTCCTGACCGGGGGATTGAACCCTTGTCTCAGTCATTTCCTGCTTTGCTAGGCGGGTTCTTTACCACTAGCGCCACCTGGGAAGCCCATTGTCATAATACTACCTCCTAAAGTCTAGAAAATTCACGTGAGCTCATAGTCTGTCCCCTGCCAATTGAAGTCAAAATAATCCAAAGCATGACTGCACACTCGAAGGTTTCAGGGTTTTATACTCATATATTCCCACTCACAAATGTTACATAAATAATAAATTCTATATTTTAAATGTTTATTTTCCTCTACTGGAGAAATAACAACAATAATAATAGCAACCACCATTTCTTGAGATCTTTGCGCATTCCAGGCACCGTGCCAAGCCCTGTAGGTACATTCTCTCAACAACTTACGGGGCATTATTATTACCACTTCCAGTTTACAGGAAGAGATTCTGAGACTTAGAGATGTTAGAACTTGCCAAAGTCACACTTCTGGTAAAAATCGAACATGGAATCCAGTCCCCAGGCAGCTTCCATCTACGGCCTGCTCTTAATTTGAGAGGATGTAACTTTGTATTTGAATGTAAATAAATAAATAGTATTTGAAAGCCATGACCCCCTCCTTTAATCAAAAACTAAACTGAAAGCTGAAGCACCTAGTGTCGGACATCAGAAATCGAATTCTCATCTCAAAGCTTTTTGTCCTGACATTTTATCCTTATTATAAGTATAAATATGATTTCCTTGAAAATGACTCCATAAGTACTAATACTTGATGAGAAGTTTGAAGTTTTACACAAGAAATAGTCTCCTAGGAATTGACTACTTTTGCTCCAAAAAAGATTCAATGACTTAGTTTGTATATTTATCATTATTTAAGAACTATAAATCCCAGTTTGTGTAATGTGGTTCTTATATTTACATGAATACAGATGAAATTGATAAATAGGCATTTTATGGCATTTTGAAATTGTTTTGAACATTATCTTATGCTGTGCATATTTATGTATGGTTCTCATTCTCATTACAGAATGAGAACCACACATAAGTATGTATGTACATTCTCAGCTGTTTCACACATGACCCCAGGTATATATCCCCAGTGTGGGATGCACATATCTCACTTGGATACACACATGTGAAAGCATAGATCAATACAACTTATACAAGTGATGTCTCCAATTAACACATTCAACAATCCCTGTTTATGAAGTCATTCCTGATATACTTTTACCTCCTCCAAGCTGTACATTATTTCTTCAATTTTCCAACCACATGACACTATAATTTTAGCCCTTATAGCACCGATTCTTATATGAACCTGGTTCACTGTATATCTGTCTCCTGCAGTAACCTAGAGGCTCTCTGAAGGTTGAGTCTTGTATCTCCTGCATCTAGCACAAAGCTTGTTACATAGTAAATACCCAAAAAGACTTACTGAATGAGGAAATTCCCTCGTGGTCCAGTGGTTACAACTTGATGTTCTCACTGCCAGGCCTGAGTTTGATCCCTGGTCGAGAAATTATTAATAAGATCCTGTAAGCCACGTGATGTAGCCAAAAAAGAAAAAAAAAAGAAGAAAACTATGAACAAGCACTGAACCCATTCAAACAAATAAAAAATTCAGTGGCACGGTCTTGATATCTCTCCCATGGGCCTACAGAGCAGTGAGGATACCTCTGCTTCAGACTGGGGCTTAGTTGGGTCTGCATACTTGTATCAGTTTGAGTCCAGCCTAGGTTGTTCAGCAGTAAAGAATCCGCCAACAATGCAGGAAACACAGGAGATGTGGGTTTGATCCCTGGGTTGGGAGGATCCCCTGGAGGAGGGCATGGCAACTCACTCCAGTATTCTGGCCTGGAAAATCCCAGACTGAGAAGCCTGGCAGCCTACAGTCCACGGGGTCAAAGAGTCAGACACGAGTGAAGTGGCTGAGCACACATGCACAGGAGAACAGCCACCCAGGGCAAGTTTTTCCCATGTAAGTGTCAGAAGATGCCAGATGGGTAAATGAAAATATGTGATGTCTCTTAAGGCTTAGACTCAGAACCAGTACCTTTAATTTTTATCCACATTTCATTCTCCACAGCAAGTGAAGAGCCAAGCTCAAAACCAGTGTGGGGGCAAAATATACTCTTCCCATGAAGGTGTGGCAGGTAGATGGTGGAAGAGGAATAAATGTTTGCTGAATAATATACAAACCACAAGCATCAAATATTCATATAGTAAAAGGATTCCCTTTCTTTAATTTTAAGGAATCTAAAACATCTAAAAGAGATGAGGAAGATGGATAATTGCTAATTATATTTTAATTCAATAGTGACATGAATTTTCTTTGCCGATTCATCATTAACATTATGAGCTACAGCTTGGTGCTTTTCTCATTTTATCCTTTGTATGCCTAGAGAAGTAATCAAACCTCTTCTTCCATACCTGAGGACTATTAGTCAATCGTCTGCTAGGTTCTCTCCTCCAGGCTGACATTTCTTTCAACTCCCCCTCTATATTTCACTTGCCAAAACATATCCCACTTTTAGGGCTCTTCTTTGGGACTCTCCCCAATCCATTTTGAGCCAAAAGCTATATCCAAATCTCTTCTTACTATCGATCAATCAAAACTGGAAAGGGAATCTTATTTCCTTAGAGAAAGATATTGGCAAATTTCCAGCTGAAGAGAAACACACGGTTCACACCCCGACTCCCACATTTTGCTAACCCCCACTCCAATCTGCAAACATATCAGAGTCAATTTGACTAAACTGTATTGGATCAAAGAGGAGCTCCAAAGAGTGTGAAGTCAGGCTTCAAATATCAGCTAAGCTCAGTTTGGTTACAGAAAGGAAAACATCCCTCCTGGAGTGAGACATCTTTCTTGTCCAGACGTTCAAAGAGTGTTATTCATTACGAAGTTTATGGTACCCACACAGGGAGCAGAGTTCATTACTTCAGAATTCCTGCCTGGTTTTACAAGGAAGGTCTCTTGTTAGCTGCCTCGAGCTTTCCATGGCAGATTCAGCCTCAAAAAATCTAAAATAGATCATTGGACACCCTCTAGCTGGCCTTGTTCATATGGTGACTGTAAACATTTTCCCTAGAGCCTGAAACTTTCAAGATTTTCATTTAAGTTTTCAAATTAGAAGGGTAATTTCTTTTGCGTTCTAGAAAGTAAGATTTAGGGTCACACTTTTTTTCATTTACTTTACCTGTTTAACCAAAGTCTACTAACAAAGTCTCTACTATAGAGAGATGACGTGTTAATATTAATGTACAGAAAAATCATACTTTGTAACCTAATTTAGTATAATTCATAGTGAGCTGAAATGAAATGAGAGGGCATCCCAAATTCTAACTTATATCAGTTATTTACATATTTAAGTTCAAAATCACAACATAAGGACCACAGGGCATATTAGTCAGGATTCTCCAGAGAAACAGAATCAATAGGATATGTAAATATATAGTAAATATATATAGAGAGAGATTCATTTTGAGGAACTGAATCATGCAATTGTGAGAGCTTGGAAGCCTGAAATCTGTAGGGTAGGATAGTAGGCTGGAGACCAGATGATGTTGCAGTTCAGACCCAATGGTGGTCTAGAGGCAAAATCTTCTCCCTTACTCAGGAGACTTGAGTCTTTTTTCTAAGGATATGGACTTCCCATGTCTTGGAGAATAATCTGCTTTACTCAAAGTCTACTGATCTAAGTGTTAATCCCTTCTAAAAATAAACAATAATTTCACAGCTAAATCTAGACTGGTTTTTGACTAAATATTTTGGTACCTTGGCCTAGCCAAGTAGACTCATAAAATTAACCATCACACATGGGTTATAATTATCTTTGCTCCATCACTTACTTGATCAATAAGGACCTACTGAAGATTTACTACATACTTGGCAGTACCCAGGATTCCCAGGCACATTGCAAAATCCATGATTCTGAATTATTGTTCAAATGTATTGATTTTGGGGCTTCCTGGGTGTCACTATAAGTAAAGAACCTGCCTGCCAGTGCAGGAGACACAGGAGATGAGGGTTCTATCCCAGTGTCAGGAAGATCCTCTGGAAGAGGGCATGACAAATCAATCCAGTATTCTTGCCTGGAAAATCCCATAAACAGAGGAGCTTGGTGGGCTACAGTTCATAGGGTCACAAAGATTCGGACATGACTGAAAGCACCTTAGCACATTGATTTTCAGGAACATCAGGAAATGACTTGGAGTTATACCTAAATTTGGTCTTTCCTGAAACCTAAAAGAAATTAGCACAAATGCAAAAAATTAGTTCTTACCAAACACAAACCTCCTGGCACTTTGATTTTGACCTTCTTAGCCTCCAGAACAATTAATGTTTATTATTTAAGACACCCAATCTATGGTATTCTTCTTTTAGCAATCTGAACAGGCTAGGACAATATGGGTATGTATATATGTATGTGTGTGAATTTGATAAAATGTTCAACTGAAATTTACTGAAGGACTGCTATGTTAGAGATACTTTTTAGACACTGACAGCCTAGTGGTAGAGCAAAAATTATAGTCTTAGTTCTCATGAAATTAATAGTCTAATGTGGGAGAAAGGAAATAAAATTTATATTATATTTAAAATTCTGATAAGGCATCTGAGAGAGGAGGAGTAAATGCTAAAAATGTCTTTAGCAGGGAAAGCTAATTTAGCCAAGTTAGAATAGACTTCCCTGGAAAAGTAATATATTGACTCTGTCTTGAAATTTAAAGAACAATTGTCAGATGGGGCTACTCTGTTGGCTCAGATGGTAAAGGCATTTCTGTAATGCAGAAGACCTGGGTTCAATCCCTGGGTTGAGAAGATCCCATGGAGGCAGGCATGGCAATCCATTCCATTATTCTTGCCTGGAGAATCCCCATGGACAGAGGAGCCTGGCAGGCTACAGTCCATGGGGTCACAAAGAATTGGACAAGACTGAGCGACTAAACACAACACAAGAAAGTCTGGAGATAGTGTATTCCAGGCGGTGGGAACAGCATATGAAAAACACATTTGAGAGACATACAGAAGTCTAGTGTATCCTCAAAAGACACTTTAGGTCACAGTAATAATTTTAGTGTACAAGTCCAAGATTTTAGATAGGTGAGTAACACAGTAGTATTTGCATTCTTGAGTGACCATTCTAGCTGCTGTATAAAGAATGATCTGACAGAAGCAAAGATGTACACTGGGAGGTCAGAGAGGGCAATATTGTAGCAGTTTAGATCAAAGATGGTAGGGCAACAGAAATAGAGAAAATAAAGGAATACACATGAGATGTGTGTTGTTGGTCAAATTCACTAAAAATCGGTCATTTTTTAATGAGGACATAATGTGGATGAACGTGCTAAGCTTGGCTTTCTGGATTCTGGCATAAACAACTAAGTTAGAGAATACAGGATGAGGATCAATACTAAAGATATGGGTTTGGTTTTTCAAAAAAAAAATGTTGAGATGTCTGTGAGACATCCTAGATGAAATGAGCAATCATTAGATTCACAGTTCTGGAGGTAGTTAAGACATATGAGTTACAATTATAAATTTAAAAGTCATCAGATAATATTTGAAGGCATGAGAAAGAATGCACTCATGTTGAGTAAAGAGAAATAAAGGTCCAGGGAAATCTCCATGAAATTTAGGTCTAAAAGGAAGACCTTCAGATAGGAAGGGAAAAAAAAAAAAAAAAAAAGCAAGAGTGTGGCAACACGGAAGCCAAGAGAAGAGTGTTTCAGAAGGAGGAGTGGGCAAGCATATCAAATGATGGTAGGAAGCCAAGTAGCAGTAGTAGACTTGATGTATCACTACATACTCCTTCCAGGACTCAGCCTCTCATTCCTCCAGCTTCTGGGAGATTGGGCAGCAAAAAAATCTCAGCTGACCCCTCCCTGAGAATTGACTTCACCCGTAGGAGAATTACAGGCTTCCCAGGTGTTTGAGTGGTATAGAATCTGCCTGCCAAGCAGGAGACGCTCGTTCGATCCCTGAGTCTGGAAGATCCCCTGAAGAAGAATATGGCAACCTGCTGCAGTATTCTTTCCTGGGAAATCTCATGGAACAAATGTGTTTTCTTTACATGCTTAAGAAAGTCAAGCACCTTTATTTCCCTCGGATAATTTAATTTTTATAATACTGAAAGTTTATTTAAGGAAATATGTTCTCACTGCATGCAACAACTATATCTAGGGTAAATGTGCTCAGATGGTTGGTTTTCTTTTTCCAAAAATACAAATATAGTTGGTTTGGGGCTTTGTAGTTTTCTTTCTTCTTCATTTATTGAATGTATAGAATCTTATTATATATGACTCATAGTGGTTTTGCTTCTCCAAGAAAAAAGAACAATTATAACTGATATCCAATATGAATGAGGTGACTATGTTAAGCACTTTGCATATATTTCAGTAATTAATGCACAAAAATTCTGTGTGGTCTTTGCCCATTATTTGCTTGCTTGTTTGTTTCTGCCCATTATCTACGCATAAGGGTGTTGTATGAATTGAAAAGACCAGATTCTTACTTTCCCGGACATATCTCAGCATGGCCATGCAACCAAGGCTTAGTCACCTGGCTTCTCCTGCCTGGAACTCCGGGTTTGGAGTGTGTGATCAAAGAAGCCATTCAACCTAGAGATCATGCAAAGGGTGGAAGGGGCACCCTGGCCAGACTGCTCCTATGGAGGACTTAGTTGTGCTCCTCCTCCAGCATAACATGGCTCTGGCCCAATTTCTGAGCTCAGTTCTCCAGATTTCTCATGAATTCTATGAACTCTCCTATAAATATACTCCTTTTTGCCTAACTTTGCAACAACAACAAAAAAAACCCTAACCAGTAAGCAGTTACAACTATTACCTATATTTTACAGATGAGGAAAATTAAAGCTCAGAGAAGTATTAATAAATTGATATGCAGATATTTTCAGATTCAAAGCCAATGATCTTAGCCAATTTTCTATGATGGCTCCCTTATTTACTTATTTATTGTGTTTGATTCTTTGATTCTTTATCACTTAGACTCATTCTTATTGGCTCCACATTGAAAAGCAAAATGTTAATACAAAAGCTACAAATATAAAATATATACATAACAGACCATCTTCCCCTGTAAATCTATTGAAACCAGTATTTACTATCATTAAATAATCATGTACTCAATACTTATTTTCATTGGGTTTAAATTTCTAAATGGAAGTGACATTATCTTATTGAATTAATGTAGAAATTTGGATCTTACAAAATATAAAATAAAACAAACCGAGCAAAAACATTCATGCCACATAGTCCCTATTTCTTAACATAGCTTTTCAAGAACCATGATTAGCTTCTGCTTCATCATGCAGGAGTATACACACTGCCAGGAAAAGTCTCTGCTTTCTTTCTTTCTTGTGAACATTTGCAGCCCTGAATAGAAAAGCTGAGTGACTTAGGGCACAGGTGGTGTGTTCATCTCCAATCCCTGTATAAGGTCATGGCTTTGGAAAGAAAGAAAGCGGACCAGCTGGACATGCGGATGGTGCTGAGTTTCAGAATCTGCTCTCAGCACCTGGCTTCTAGTATGAGAACGATGAGCTCCAGGCAATGGATTCAGTGCCCTGTCTTCTGAAGATAGCGAAGGATGACTCTGGCAGCTGCCTAGCTGAACTGACCAAGATAACTCTGATCAGAAGGGGCAAAGGAGAAAAATTCACTGATAACACTCGAAAACTACTATCATGCATGCATGCTAAGTCACCACAGTCGTGTCCGACTCTTTGCAACCCTGTGGACTGTAGCCCACCAGGCTCCTCTGTCCATGGGATTTTCCAGGATCCCTGGAATGGGATACTGGATTGGGTTGCCATTTCCTACTCAGGGGATCTTCCCAACCCAGGGATTGAACCAGCGTTTCTTACATCTCCTGCATTGGCAAGCAAGTTCTTTACCGCTAGTGCCACCTGGGAAGCCCTAAAACTACTATCATGCAGGTCAAAACTTTGTAGAGAAAATGCAATAATATTAGAAAGGCTACAAGTCCATTTTCAAGAGAATAATTCAGAACAGGAGATGCGGAGCAATATTTAGATTTCATATACCTTTTATCAAATTTACAAAAATGAGCTAGGCCACAGAATCTGTCAATAAATTTAAAAGGATTGAAATCATACAAAGTAAGTTTTCTAACTACAGTGGGTTGAAATTAGAAATCAACAACAGAAGGAAATTTGGATATCTGCAAATATTTGCAAATTAAACAACAGATTTTTAAATAACCCATAGGTCAAAGAAGAAATTACAGGGGAAATTAGTAAGTATTTTGATCTGTATGAAAACAAATTTACAGAGAATGAATAATAAAGTGAACTTGAAATATTAATAAAATAATATCACAGAAAATAGCTGACTTGCTTTGAGTATTTGCTGTATGTCTGGCATTCTGCATACATTTTCTTTGATTCTCCCCACAACCCAAAGAGGTAGGTATTAATATCCTCCCCTTCCTCTAAAGATGTGGACAATGAAACTTAGGAAATGGTGGGATAAGGCTTCAACTCAGGTCTGTCTGACACCCAAATCTTGTTTCAATTACTAAATTATGCTGCCAACACAGATTAATGTAGGCTATAGTAGTTGCTTAATTTTAACCTAGTAATTAACTGAAAATATACAAGAGGAAGTGGCATTTTGTTTCAAGAAGTACCTGTGCATTTAGAAATCCATGTTCTTGAGCATGTAGGGTATGCTGAAGAGCATTCAGTGAAAATAAGAGGAGGTAGTCAGAGGATCCTGGGGAGCTACATACAGTCCATAGGGTCACACAGAGTCAGGCATGACTGAAGTGACTTAGTACGCAAACACTATCACATACAGAGGCATTTTATGGACATGTGTTATGCACTGCTCAACTGGAGGGAAGATGGGTAACTTGATAAGAGTCTATTTAAAGCTCTCACAAGGTAAGATATGAAAACATTTATTGAATAATCACAGCTCTTGGAATACAAAGAAGAATAAAGCTGATTCTGTGCCCTGAAGGTGCTGACAATTTGCTAGAATTAGATGACGAAGATGAAAATACTAATGATTTAAGTAGGGTCCCCCAGGAAACAGACCCTGGGATATAGATTGGAGTACAGGCAGTTTATGGAGAATGCTCTGAATAGTGAAGGCAACAGGATTGGTGTCAAGTTCGTCCTGTCACAATGATTTTTATAAAAGATGGGGATGATAAAATTTAGGAGGCCACAGGCTAAGAAAACTGTGGAGTAAGGTTTCAATTCAGCTCTGACGGACACCCAAATCTTGTTTTCAGTCACTGCACAGATAAACATATATCCTCTGTATAGCATACACAGCGATTGATATGTTTCACCTTTTGCAACTTTTCATTCCATTTCACTAAATATTAGCAATTTCTTTTTACAGGAAACCTGAATCTGTCCCTAGCTTTAAACCACTGGTCTTTGTACTACTTTCAGAAGGTCTGCAGAATTTAAAGCCTCTTTCTTCTGTATCACAGAGTTTCAATTATATGAAGCTATCCTTCAGGTCTTTCCTAGATTGCATCTGACTGAAGATGACAATTCTGTTTTGCCTTTCTACATATCAACTGCTTTCTAGACCTGCCACCCTTCTGATTCTCTTGCTGGTTAAGAACATGGATGGTATCCAGATACATGTTTCAGGGTGGGTCAGTCATGAAGGGTTCAGCCTGCAACGTTACTAGCCCACCAAGAGGCAGCAGGCCCTGTAGACAAACCTTGGGAGGAAGCCTAGACTGTAAGATACAACTGTGTTCAGATAACTTAGAAACAGGCAAGATCTAGAGTGACGTTTTAAACTATCAATTAAACAAGTGGTTGACAAATGCCATGGACAGAGGAGTCTGGAATTTTCCAGGCAAGAATACTGAAGTGAGCTGCCATTTCCTACTCCAGGGGATCTTCCCAACCAGAGCTCAACAGAGGAGCCTAGCGAGCTAAAGTCTATGGGGCCGCAAAGAGTTGGAGATGAGTGAGTGTGCACACATGCGTGCATGCACACACACACACAGAGGGAGGTGAGCTGACATAAAGTATCAGGGGAATCCTGATAGACTAGAAGAAGGAAGCTTTAAATTCTGTAGACCTTCAAAATGTTCACACCAAAAAAAAAAATCAACACTAAAGATTATCTCTGCAATTGAATATGGTTCCTACGTTATAAAAGTCAGAAAACCAATTAAGAGTAAGTTTACTTGTGAGCACTAAGTAACTAGTATTTTATCCTATTCAAAGAATTTATAAACTACAACCATTGAAAAAATACATGTAGCAATGCAAACATATTTTTTTAAACACCATATTAGGTCAGAATAGAATCCATCCAATACACTTTTCTATCTTTGGAACTGCTCCTTGGAAAATGCATTTTTAGAAATGAAGGTTTTATAAAGCTCAGTTTCAACAGCACTGATAAAAGAAACAAATTTGTTATAACAAAGACAGACTATGGAAGGCAAAAGAATCTGGTGAAGGCTCTATAAATTCATATGTCAACTGAATTTTTATTCTATTTATATTACAATTGGAGCCTGAATATATGAAAAGTTAAATGTGAAATTCCCCAAACTGTGTATGATTTTTAATACTTTCTGCTAAATTAATCATCTCTAGTTACAACTTCTTCCCTAAACTCTAGACTTGTATCTTCAGTTAGCTATTGAACATTTCCACTTAGATGTTTCATAAACATCAGAACTCACTGAAGTCAAGGATAATGATCATGTCATTTCCATGTCTGAACTCAACCATCTTCCTGTGCTTTTTCTGTGAATGGTCCCACTATACCTGAAAGTAAAAAATGTTCCCTATTTCCCACATTCTCAGCAACAATTAAAGATCTGACATCCTTATTATTGTGTCTTATTGAATCCTATTCTCTTTATTCTCACTGCTACCACTTTGATTCAAGCCCTTATTTTCCACATCTGTATTATATCTATAACTGCAACAGTCTCCTCTTGCTCTTCCTTCCTTATTTCTGGTCCAGTGTTTTTCTTTCCAGACTGAGGTTTTAAGCTTCCAACATATTTTAAACTCTGAGTACTCCTTAGCCTCCTTCAATGGCTTTTACTGCTCACAAAATAAAGTTCGCCTCCTCAAGACATCACCCAGTGGTCCCTATTTTCCAGTGACATTTGCTACCTCTCCACTTAATTATCTACAATGCAACTATTCTAGAGTATATGTGCTCCTGGAAATATCTTGCTTCAAATATTTGTTTCTTTTAATGGAGTATACTTCATCCTCTTCTTTTACCTGCATAGTTTGGGTTTATCCTTTAAGACTGACTCAGACTTAAGTCCCAACTGGCAAAGAAGACTACTAATGCAGTTTGTAGACCAATAATATAGTACAATCACTATTTCAACTTTAGCTTCTTTTAAAGGTGCTTAGGGAAAGGACGGGAGGGAGGCTCTAGGGAGAGGGGATATATGTATGCATATAGCTGATTCACCATGTTGTACAGCAGAAACCAACACAACACTGTAAAGCAATTATACTCTGCTAATAAAATTAAAATCAATCAATAAATAATTTTTAAAAAGCTGTCTAGTCCCCTCTGTCTCCAAGATAGGCAGCATAATATCAACAAGGAAGTTAGATTTTTACAAAGACAACAATAACTGTTCATTCCCAGTAGCTTCTATTTTCTGCTCTGCAAAAATACCAAGGCAGTGAATTATTAAGGGCTTTCCTCTCATGCAGGAGAGGAAATTATAAAGAATATTATATTTCAAAGAATTTTCCTTCATAGTGGCATTAATGCAAAAAATGGAAAAGAGGACATGGGATTTGAGTAAAAGAAATTGTAATGAACAGCTTTGGTATGTTTTCCTGGCATATAAATCAATGCCTTCTTCTGTTCTCTTTAATTACCCCTACCTACATCACCAAAGGGATGAGATCCTAGTAGCCATGTGTGTAGGGCATTACCTCATCTCTTGGTTGATTACTTCAAAAGTGGGAATCTTACCAGAGTGGAGCCAATTGAGATCTCTTCCCTAAGAATCTGCAATTGAGATGGAGACTTAATCTGTAACACATGAACTCAAGGAGTTGTAGAACAGCTGTATTTTCAGAACACAGGTTTGGAACTCAGACAAAGCTGGCCTGAGAAACAGGTTATAAAAAATGAAGCAAACACACAGAAAAAGAGAGAGAGAGAGAAATATTGTTTTAGTTGACCAATGCTTTTCTGTTTTCATTTTTCAAGACCTGAACAACTTTCATGACTTTAGGTTCTACATATTTATAATAATACCTCTACATTTTGTTTATTTCTGTTGCCTGCAACCAAAAGAGCCTTAAATAATAAGAAAATAATTGGGTATAGTTTCAGATCTTATAAGCTTCAACCACTTTCATTCTTTAACAAACATTTTTGAGTGTCTTCTACGTGTCCGGTGCTATGCTGGGTACACAAAGACAAACTCATAATCATCCTGGGACAAATCTCTCAGTCAGAGCCTCAGTTTCCTCTTCTATTTCATAAGGAGATAAATGATGATAACAGTAATATCAGACTCAGGAGAGGTTCCAGTCAAATCAAATATATGAAAGAACTTTATAAACTATAAATGAATGGGTTTTCTTTACATTCATTATAATATATTTTGGTTTTCTCCCTTTTTTATCATGTTTGTCATCTCTAGGATGAGACTGTTCCCAGTTTGATTTTTGTATCCAAAATCTGTTCTTACTAATAAAGGCATATCACTAGCATATTTCCAAGTTGACTCCAGATCATAAAGTTTCTTTACTATAAGTATGAGGGACTCCTCAGAGGTCAGGGACACAACGATCATCAAGGTAGACCACAGACAAAAGTTGCCAAAATCAGTTTCATTTAGTTTCAGGTAAGCTGGCTAAGCTCTCCTTGTCAATAATCAAGCGGATAACCCTTTCCTGTTTTCCAGGTCCTGTTCTACCTTAAAATCCAAAGTCACCCCAGCACTGAGTGGCAAGATTCTCTGAGAGCAATTCAGCCACTTACACCTCAAAATTTCTCTACTATTTATTCCCTTCTTCCTTCTTCTTTACTATTTGCTTTAGTATGCATGGGACTTATCATCATCATTTTTCATAAATTTTGTAGCATGTTTTATTCAAGTAATGAAAAGCATGGGGTTTTACTTATGTCGGGTAATTGTCTATATTTAGCACAGGGATGGTTAAGGTGATAGTTAATGTTAAGGTGACAGTTTTATAACTCTTGTTCTGTGATTGGTTAATGAAAAGTTTGAAGACCTCACTGAGTCGAGGCTTACTGAAGAAGTTCTCAAAGAGTCTCAACTTCTAATAGCATTGGATGAGTCTAAATCTTTGTAAAAATGTAACTATATGGTACTTATACAGTAAAATTACTAATAGACACCCCATACTCCTTGTCCATTTTTCAAATATCACCCTATAAATCAATAATAATCAAAAAGCAAATCAAGGGTTTACTAGGCTGCTAAGCAACTTACTTACTAATGGCCTAGTCCTCTCCTATGAAGGTTATCGGTCTTCACTTTTCTTTCAAGTCTTACGACTTTTATCTGTGGAATACATTTTAGCCACAGCATTAACAAAAAACATATAGAAGACTCATACAGATTTCAGATTACTAATCAACACACATAATTCATCACTAAGTACTAACCTAGGCTATCTTCTTAATGTACAACTTAGTTAAAACAAGAAGGACTATATAGTGTACATTAACTCCAAAGGCTTACTACATCTCCAAAGAAGGATGGTTGTACACAATTTATTAACAGTAGGTTTCTGATTCCCAAATGGCGTGTTACTGATTATAAAACAATTTGACTGTGATCATTCTGTTGCAGTGCTTAAAGCAATGCACATTAACAGAAGAGGAATTCCTTTTTTTTTCTAGTAGAGTTAAACAGTACAAATGTAAACACTGAAAATTCCCCAGGCTGATGCAAAGTAAATATCACACTGGGTAAAGATTCTCCATCTGGAACTTTGATGTGCAGGGAAAACTTAAGTGCCACCATGTGACACATTTGCTTTCTGGAGAATACATCAGAAGGCAGGGTAAGGCATAGTGTTGAGTGAAAAATCTCTCATCCTATTTACTCTGAAAGTACACAACCCCACTGGTTTATACTGCATGAGAGAGGTCTCTTAAGGCAAAGAAAGGGTAAATCACCTTCAAATAAAAATGATTCTGTAAAACTTGACCATTGTTTTCTAGAGACTTGAGATATTATATGTGGGATACCATGGACTGACGCACATCAGGCTTTCCTGCCCTTCACCATCTCTTGGAGTCTGCTCAAACTCATGTCCATTGAGTTGGCAATTATGTGACTATAAATCTCTGTCCAGCACCAAACAGAAAATCAGCAGAGCCATTTTTCTTCTATGGAGTTTCCTGTTGAATCCTAATCTCCAGGAATCTCCTCTGTCATTGGTCCTGCTAGAACCCTGGGTTCCCTGAGATGCGTCAAGGACCATCAAAGAAAGTGGATCAGGGCAGATGCTAGGTTTCTCACTTGCCCTTCAAGTAAAAAATCTCGACTTTTATTTTCCAAGAATTTGCAGTCTGTTTTCCAAGAATGATTCCTCTGCCAAGTAAGTTGGAAGCCTGTTGCTCTAAGCAAAACAGCTGATTGACCCAAAATATCAGACCCAATATATGCCTCTTTATCTGGGACCTCTAAAGATGTGACCAGGAAAGGAAGCCCTATTAACACTTGCCCATCCAGCTACTTCTTCCCTGGTAGCTGAGCTGATGATGAATCCTCCTGAGATGCAGGAGACCCCAGTTCAATTCCTGGGTTGGAAAGATCTGCTGAAGATGGGATAGACTACCCACTCCAGTACTCTAGGGTTTCCAGGGTGACTCAGACAGTAAAGAATCCACCTGCAATTCAGGAGACGTGGGTTCGATCCCTGGGTTCGGAAGATCCCCTGGAGGAGGGCATGGCAACCCACACCAGTATTCTGGCCTGAAGAATCCCATGGACAGAGGATTCTAGTAGGCTACAGTTCATGGGGTGCAAAGATTCAGACGTGACTAAGCGACTTTCACTTTCACCCAACTACTGCACCAATTATGCATCAACATATGTCTAAAATTTCAGTCCTCCACAAGGTTCTAGCACTTCACTTTTATGGCTTTAGTTTATTTTAATACATGCCTTTAAAAATAACTTGAAAATGAGAACCATCTTTCTGCATGTGAAAAACAATGTGAAAAAATATTATATTTAATATTTTGTGTTTTATATCCCTATCTACTTCCAAAATGATTATGGAGCAGATAATCAGAAAATGGGGAAGTAGCTTAAACACTTCAAGTCTTTCTCCCTCATTGGAAAAAAAAAAAACTAATGGGAGAGGAAATACATATTTTAAAAATGTGAAGCACTCAAGAAGGACTTGTTTGATTATGAGATGGGTGATGCTCAAGTATAAAATAGTTGAATGATTTTCCCAGCTTATAATAATAATAATAACATACCATTATTAGAAACTGAGTTACATGATATCAAACAGTATTGAAGCTATGCTAAAGGGGGAAATTCTCTGAGAAAAAGCAGATGTTCCTTCAACTGTTTTAGCTGTTAATATTGGCATCTAGGCGTGCCCACATTTTGATCACATGAAGTATTAGTTTTATCAAAATTCTTTCTTGAGTGAGGGATGTGTTCTAATCATGTCTTTGTTCACTGGAGTAGCTTCATCTGGTCCCTTCTCACCCCAGCTTGCCCAGGTGTGGGGATATTCCTCTTTTGTTCCTACCACCTCCCTTTTCATCCAGAACCTTGAACACTGGTCTGAGACTAATGAAGGTGTCCATTCAGAATAGATCATGGAGGGAAATGAACACAACAGCAGGATGCAAGCAAATGCCATTTCTGAAAGACAGTCAAGGATGCTGACAAGACGCTGTTGAGAGACTGTTCTCACTCTTCTGCTGGCTGTGGCTCAGGCAGTGACAGGCTTGCTATTAATAATACAGATCCATGAAACTTTTGATACCAATTCAGTGGACTTGCACTTCAGAGTCTTTGCCAGTTGGAGTGTGCGTGCATGCATGCTCAGTCACTCAGTCGTGGCCCACTCTTTGTGACCCCATGGACTGTAGCCCGCCAGGCTCCTTTTTCCATGGGATTTTCCCTACAAGAATATTGCAATGGGTTGCCATTTCCTCCAGAGGAGGATCTTCCCAACCCAGGGACTAAATCCACATCTGCTGTGTCTCCTGCACTGGCAGGTGGATTCATTAGCATGGAGCCACTGGGAAGCCCTTGTCAGCTGGAGAGGTAATAGCCAAATCTCTAACTGACTCCATTTGATAATTATTCTCACTACACTTTACTAAAGAGGCCTGGCATTAGAACCTCTTGTAGACTTTAGCTTTCTCTTTAATTCAATTCTCATGCTTCAGTACCCAAGAAATTTTGGAATGCCTTCCATACCTCTGGGAAATTTAAGGCTGTGTCTTGCTTTCTTCTTTCCAGACTCTTAATTCTACCAGTTTTATTATATGATACTTGCAATTATACTGTGGTTTCCTTCTCTCTGGGCCTTATAAAGCAGGTGAAATAGATCCTCCCTCCTCTTGGACTGAGGGTTGGAATGTCTATGACACTTCCCACACGGTACAAGGGGGAAATTCTACATCGAGAGACGGGCAGGATGGAGAACCTCCCATATTAACTCTGTTGCATTCAGACTATCTTTTCTCTCTCCTCTCCACCCAAATGCGCAATGGCACCCCACTCCAGTACTTTTGCCTAGAAAATCCCATGGACGGAGGAACCTGGTAGGCTGCAGTCCATGGCGTTGCTAAGAGTCAGACACGACTGAGCGACTTCACTTTCACTTTTCACTTTCATACATTGGAGAAGGAAATGGCAACCCACTCCAGTGTTCTTGCCTTGAGAATCCCAGGGACGAGACGCCTGGTGGGCTGCCGTCTATGGGTCGCACAGAGTCAGACACAACTGAAGCGACTTAGCAGCAGCAGCAGCCTATAATGAGTTTGGATGGAAGGTATGTGGACATGGATTACATCTGATTTTGATCATTCTTACCGCTTCCTGCACCCTTGAATCTGTTACCTTTTGTATTAGTTAAGATTCTGTAGGGACTTCTCTGGTGGTTCAGCGGTTAAGAATCTGCCTTCCAGTGCAGGAAACACTGGTTTGATCACTGGTCAGGGAACTAAGATCCCACATGCTGCAAGGCAACTAAGCCCAGGCACTACATTTACGGAGCCCACATGCGCTGGAGCTTGTGCTCTGCAAGGAAAGATTCTGCATGCCACAACTAAGACCCGACACAGCCAAAAATAAATACACTAAAAAAAAAATCTTTTTTTTTTTTTAAAAAAGACTCTCCAGAGAAACAGAAGAAATGAGATGTGTATATATACTGAGACTTACTGTAAGGGGTTGGCACACGTGATTGTGAAAGCTTGGCTAGTTCATAATTTAATGACAAAGGCCAGCAGGCTGGCCACCCAGGAGAGTTGCAGTTCAAGCCGAAGGCAGTATACTGTGAAACCAGGAAATACTGATGTTGCAGATAAAGTCTGTTGAATAATCTTCTTTTGCTTGGAGGAGGTCAACCTCTTACTCTTTTCAGGCCTTCAATTGATTGGGTGAGGCCCACCCACATTATGGAGGCCAATCTACTGTACTTAAATCCACTAATTTAATGTATATCTCATGCAAAATCACCCTCAAAAAAACATCCAGAATAATGTTTGATCAAATGTCTGAGCGCCGTGGCTCAGACAAATCGATACTTATCATGAACCATCACACATTTGAACCTTACAAGGAGAAAATGGCCTTTTCTATTATTTCAGGTTTTAGTTCCAACAATTATCCGCCAGGGCTAATGATTAGACCTATGTCTCTTAAAAAAGAAAGAAATGATGGCCGTGGTTGGAGAGGTAAGGGAAAAAAATAGTTAATAGACATTGAGCAAATATTCAGCAGTTATCTACCACATACCAAGCAGTATTCTAGACTCTCTGTTTCAAATGATTACTCTGTCACATTAGCAAATTTGAAATGGGGTTTTCTCTCCCTTAAATTGTATTGATCTCAAATCTTAGAGCATGCCAAAGATATATATATATATAAGTTTTAGTTGCTCAGTCGTGTCCAACTCTTTGTGACCCTATGGACTGTAGCCCTCCAGGCTCCTTTGTCCATAGAATTCTCCAGGCAAGAATACTGGAGTGGGTAGCCATTAACTTCTCCAGGGAATCTTCCTGACCCAGGGATCAAACCCAGGTCTCCTGCATTGCAGGCAGATTGTTTACTATTTGAGCCACCAAGGAAACCCATATGTATATATGGGCTGACTTTTAGTTGCACAGTGCAATTTTATATATATATATGTATATATACACACATATTTATATGTTTATTTATTATATATATATGTATTTATTTATCTGAAGTTTTCTATCTCACTTCATAGATTCATGGTATGAATTAATTCAAGCTCTGTTGAGAGGAAGTTGAAAGGCCTTTAATATTTCCCAGTATTTATTTAACTTCATTCCTAAACAGAACCTCTAGTTATAGAATGTTATTAACAAACCAAAATTCTGCCCCAAAATATAAGACAGGATGAAGAATCTATAAACTATATGGAACAAGAGTTACTTACCCCAGGAAGTAAATTCAAATTGAAACCTGTGTCCCTCATTTTCTTTGCTGTAGTGAACACTGGAAGTACATGATAATTGTCCCTCTAGGAAACATCAGCTCAGTCTTTAGACTCAAATGCTTGCTTAGTAAATTGTTCTAAGATACCTGAAGAGGTATTTTATAAGTAATCTCTCTAAGTAATTTCTTGAACTTACATCTTTATGTGGGAGAAAATGGACTCCACCTAGGACAGATTTTGCCTGTAAGTCTCTGCCAGACACCCCTCACTTTGGAAAGGTTCTGAGCCCTTTCTCCTATCAATAAGGAGATATTGTCTTTGCAGGGTTGTTAGAACAAAGAGATTGTTTTCTCTTCCTGGGAAGCCACTCAGACAGGATTAAGTAGCACAATCCAATGGCCATAACAGAGATAGATGTGTGGATCACAGGCAACTGATGAACTGCCTTCGTGCCTGGAGATACGGTGTCTATCACTAGTGACAGAGAAAGCTTGACTCTTCTCAGAGGATAACTAGAGATACTGACCACTACTTCCATTAAGAAAGCCTTAGGTCACTTTCTACTATACAGGCATGTTGATGCCATGCTGGAGGAGAATTTCTCAAAATACCTTGTTGGCAAGGCTAAATCCATGCACAAAATGCTAATAACTTGTACTAATGGTTCTTATTAGTTGTAATAGTAACTTGTACTAATGTAGAAGGGCATGGCAACTCACTCCAGTATCCTTGCCTGGAGAATCCCAGAGACGGGGAAGCCTAGTGGGCAGCCGTCTATGGGGTCACACAGAGTAGGACATGACTGAAGCAACTTAGCAGCAGCAGCAGTGGTTCTTATACACTAGCAATTTTCAAACATTTCCATTCATGAGAATGTTTTCTAAAAAGCCTATAAAGCCTCCTTACTTAAAATCTTTCTAAATGTAAACTTTTTACTAAACAGATTGTGTCTTTTAGATACATCAATTTTGAACATTCTTTTTTTTTTTTAAACCTATATTCCCAAGTATATGGAGTAGATGCTCAGGAATTATTTGTTAACTTGCTCCAAAATCCCTCACACCTTTTTGTAACCAGGCAGAACCCTATGGGTCTTCCAGGGGCAGACCCCTCCCCCATATCCTCTGCACTGGCTCCTCTCTGAGGTACCTAGACAATATTATCTGAGGCACATCTCCTGAGTTGTTTTACAGATGTGAAAATGTTAGTCACTCATTCATGTATGACTCTCTTCGACCTCATAGACTGTAGCCCACCAGTCTCCTCTGTCCATGGAATTCTCCAGACAAGAATACTGGAGTGGGTTGCCATTTGCTTCTCCAGGGGACCTTCCTGACCCAGGGATCGAACCCAGAGTCTCCTATATAGCAGACAGATTCTTTACCATTTAAGCCACAAGGGAAACCCTTTACAGATCTGAAAACCCACACCAAATGGAAGATGTTAACCACCTGATGACCATCAGCACAAAGCCCCTAGGCCTCCTGGAGCCTAAGGCTTGATAATGTTAATCACTATGACATCACCCTGTTACCTCACCATTGACCAATCAGAATTGGACATGAGCTCGTCACCCATCCTAAGACCTTTCCGACCCTCATCTGGCCTTTAAACACTGCTTTCCTGAACCCCGTCAGGGAGTCTGGGCATTTTCAGCACTAGCCGTCCCTGCAGTAGATGTTGTACTCTTCTTCACCACAATCCAGTGTCAGCAGATTGGATTGACTGAGGACGGGCAAGTGAAGCCAAGTTTGGTTTGGTAACATTCTCCCCCACGTTGTTGATTTTCCTCCATTGGAATTTTAACTCTCTCTTTTCAAATTCTTCTTATCGTTTTAGGATCAAGGGGGTTATTTCAAGTTATTGGAGTTTCAGGCAGTCAGAGGCTGAACTACTATGGTTTAAGACATTGTCTCTGCAAAATAAACTAGTATCTTGTCGTCTGAGTAGGAAGGGAGGTAAGAGTTAAACACCAAATACATGGAATTCAAATCATGAACATTGTTAACATTGTCTTCTGAAGGTAAACTTTCTGTAAAGCATCTTCCTTGGAATAAATCTAAATCTAAAAATGTTATAATAGAATTTCTTAGTTGTGTTAAAGAATTTTAACCTTGTAGTTGTATGACTCATATATATTAGACAACTTAACAAAAGGCCCTAACTCCTTTTTCCAAAATGTAAATTAAAATATCCATTAATAATTCTCTTTTCCAAAGTGTCATTACATAAATTAAATGTCCTGATCACTTGTTAAGAAAATTGATTATGAAAGCTGACCTTTTAGTGGCACCATGCAATGTTGAACCAATTTAAATACTAAATGTTTGAAACAGATTAGATTGATATTCTCAATATCTGACTTGATAGCTAGAGGAGTTCATGTGTTAATGGAACAAATGTTTATTGAGCAGTTATTATATGCAGGCATAGAGCTAGATGCTACATCAGTTATGATGATCAATTAAAAAAAATAGCCTTTGTCCTCAGTAATTCAACATTGCAGAGTTGAAAGAAGGGAAAAGCAAGCAACCATATAAGGTCATATTTAATGTATTGAATAGAGATACAAGTGAAGTGTTACTACTGAAAAAATGAAGAAAGAGATGTGGGGCTTTTTTAAAAAGAGATAAAATTGTGAAAAGTTTTATAGACTAAATGACTTTTAAACTATACCTTGAAAGACATGCAGCAGAGTGTCTAGCACATAGTAGGAGGTTAATAATTGTAAATGAATGAATGAGATTTTGAGGATTGAAGTTTCTAGGCAAAAGGATAATATCAGAGCTCAGAAGCAAGAAATGACAAAGTAAAACTGGGACACAGAAAATAGTTGAGATTATATTTATGATCTATAAAAGGAGTAGAGTATATAAATCTACACATGGATGCTTTTGTGACAGTATAACCCAGGGCTTTTAATAATCATCCAAGGACTTTTTATTTAATTTGAGAGGAAATCATCACAAGAATATTAAAATAGAAAAAATGGAAACTATTTCTAAATCTTTAAACTTTCGCAAATTTGTTCATATTTAGTATTGTAAATTGCAAAGTCTATCTGAAAATATTATGGCGTTAAAAACTCTCTGAATGTTCTTAAACTCAAGTGTCATAACTTTTTCATGATGCCCCAGCCAATGATTTTCACTGCGCTCCTGAAATGTTTGTTCACTTGTTAAAACCCATGTCACAAATCTTCAATGTAGCAGCTAATATTTTACAATTGATCAAATAGCCTTGGATATATATTCCAAATATGTGGCTTAATAAAAACAACCTAAAGATTTATGCTTCATTTAATGTACTTAGCTAAACTCATGGGATTTCAAAAGAAGATAAAAAACAAAAGGCAACATGGGTTAATGCTTAGTTATCTTTTGGTTAACTCAAATAGCTTAGCAATCGAAGAACATGAAAGAGGAATCTTTGATAAAGCTCAGTTTTGCTTTTTAAAATCCATAAAAGGCAACTGCTTTTCCAGGAAGGACCATATTAACACTGGAATGCACAGCTTTTAAACAAAAGCTCTTGCTAAGCTTCATTTGTAATTGACAGTCAAGATATTAATACAATTTTTTAAGCTATTGCCACTCAATGACACTAGGAAAATGAACCTAGAGTAGGAAGACTTTTTTAAAATAAGCAAAACTTATTGCATAAATGAACCACCAGGGCCTTCCTTCACATTCCTTTAGGGACTTTGGGGTTGATAAAGAGCAGGCTTGACTTTCTAGGGGCACGCTGATGATAGGTACAGACTTGATAGAACAGAGGTCATGACTAGAAATTGTCTAAGAGTATCCATTTTTTCCTAGGGTTCTTTCTGAAGCTAAAGTAAGCCAAATGTTGGGTTAGCCAAAAAGTTCATTTGGGTTATGGACACCCTTGAATGAACTTTTTGGCCAACCCCAATATTACAGTTTTCATCATTTTCTCAAGTATATGACCCAAGATATATGGATCACCAAAACAGGGCAATGGTGGCTGATAAGATAGAGGACTTAGTCACCGACCATCACAGAACGGGGGTCCCTATCCCAGGCTATTAAGATCTTATTCTTACTCTGGGGAAATAAAGGAAGCAGGGAGCCATAACAGCATTAAGCTAATTTGCTACTTAGTCTTTGGATGGCAGCTATCTGACACACCCTGACACATCCCTCAGCACCTTTGTCTATTGCACTCCCCAACTATAGCCTTAAAACTACTTTCCCTGGAAGTTCACCCAAGGTCCAAAGTTCCTTTCATGAAATTAGATCTTAACACAAGATCTCTAGTGGAGATGCCCAGTGTGGAAAAAGCCACTTGTCTAAAGACCTCTAACTAGAGCCTCTTAGAAACTTCTTTTAAAGTTCCTAGCTGTCTTGCTTCTACCTGTCTTACTCAGAGTCCTTGCTACGTATCTGGCACTGCTTATTTTTGTTGTAACTGGTTCCCAAGACCCTGAGTCACTTGATGGTCTTCCCAAATTCCTCACCTAATCCTGATGGCTTTGTCTCTTATTTGTCTATGGGCCCTAACCTCCACCGTCTGGGCCACTCTGAAGCTCATCAACTTGCATTCTATCTACATAAGTGATATGCCGTCTGTGAACACACAAATGTTTAAGGCAGGAACTGGAGACATCACCAAGGGTCAACACCAGACTTGAAGGGTGCCTGGAAAATCCCATGGACGGAGGAGCCTGGTAGGCTGCAGTCCATGGGGTCGCTAAGAGTCAGACATGACTGAGCGCCTTCACTTTCACTTTTCACTTTTCACTTTCATGCATTGGAGGAGGAAATGGCAACCCACTCCAGTATTCTGGCCTGGAGAATCCCAGGGACGGCGGGGCCTGGTGGGCTGCCGTCTATGGGGTCTCACAGAGTCAGACACGACTGAAGCAACTTAGCAGCAGCAGCAGCAGCAGCAGCAGGAGACTTTATATAGATGGGACTAATCCGTGCTTGTTGAGTATGAATTTCCTAGTCATACAATCAACAAACTGACATCTGCAAAAAAAAAAAAATTCTTAATCCTTATTTTTCGAGAAATTGAGCCCCTCTTTTGTCTGATACAGAAAACTTAATCTAGTCATTTCTAAATAGGTTCATCAACTTCAGTGTCTTTTCAGTCATTTTGGCTTTAAAATTCATCTATATTCAGTATTCCCCAAACTCACCACCTTGTACTTGAAATTGGTGCTCTGCTCTGGTGATTTGTGTGAACACAGACCTTGGGAGACTTCTCTGTCTGTTTCTCCAGACTTGGTCTATGTCAGCTCTATGCGGACCTCCATCTCCAGTCCAATCCTTATGCGTGTCCTCTCCCACAGTAGCAATCATTTGACAAATAGCCACATTCTAAAGTAACCCCCTGGAGAAGGAAAATGTAACCCATGTCAGCATTCTTGCTTGGAGAATCCTATGGACAGAAGAGCCTGGTGGGCTACAGTCCAGGAGTCGGCCACAAGAGTCAGACATGACTTAGAGACTAAACCACCAACCACCACAAAGCAACCCCCAGCTTGGCTTCCTCTGCTCTGAGCCGCCCTGGCTGGATACTGAGATCCTCCCCACACCCATGGTGCACTCAGATTTGCTCAAGCACACTATTTCTCCATCTTGGCTAATCTCCAAACACTTTCTCCCAAGCACAGGGAAGGCTGATGCTCTGTCCCTCATCCACCTGAGGCCACAGGACCTCTGGGCTGTCCAGGGGATGCTCATCGGCTCTACCAGACTCCACAGACATCCCTGCTCAGTTGTTCTTGTGTCACATCTCAGTACATTTCTGTGGAGCCGCCAGAGCTCCAGGGAGAGGAGCCATGAGACTCTCCTCTCTGTTCTCAGTGATTTTTCTCAAATCCATCTGGGATCACATGTTTGCAGGAATGCTAAGTTGCTTCAGTTGTGTCCAGCTCCTTGTGACTCTATGGATTATAGCCCACCAGGCTCCTCTGTCCATGGGATTCTCCAGATAAGAATACTGGAGTGGGTTGCTGTGCCCTGCTCCCAGGGATCTTCCCCACCCAGGGATTGAACCTGCATCTCTTAAGTCTCCTCCATAGACAGGCAGGTTCTTTACCACCAGCGCCACCTGGAAAGCCCACCTGGAATCACAGAAATAGGCAAAACATCAAGTCTTCCTTCCTTTCCTTTTTCCTTTTACTCCCTAGCTAGTGATTCTTTAGCTAATCTGGAGATTTTAAAGAGTGGGGGTGGGGGGGGGGCACAGAAAGCCAATTCTGATTCCTTGGTTTCAAATTTTTCTTTTCTCACATCTGAATCAAATAAAGAATTTGGAATCTTCATTCTCTGGCTCTTCTGTTGACAAACTTAGGTGGCCTCTCATCTAGCCACCTGAACCAGGGGTGTTCACTTAGCAAACAGGGATTTCAAAAATTCTCATATTTTGTCACAAATTCTATGGGAGTTAAAAAGCAACACTTTCTCAAAGTTTCAGGGTCTTCTTGTTGAAGTGATTGTGGAGATGGGGAAGATGGCATATTTAATTCAGGTCTTGAAGGGTTTCTAAGGCTGATGGATGGGGAAGTTGGATGCGAAAAACATTTTAAAGCCCATTAAATGGAAGTCTTGCTCTACCATGTTCTGGGTATGTGTGTGCAGGTGTGTGTGTTTTACCATCATAATTTTTCCCCCTGACTTTACATATTTCCAGTCACATTAGTGGGCTTCCCTGGTGGCTCAGTGGTAAAGAATGCCCCTGCTAATGCAGGACATGCAGATTCGATCTCTGGGTCAGGAAGATCCCCTGGAGAAGAAAATGGCAACACACTCCAGTATTGTTGCCTGGAAAATTCCTTGAACAGAGGAGCCTGGGCTATAGTCCATGGGGTCACAAAGCATCAGACATGACTGATCATGCACGCACATGCACCTATATAAAGAGAAGCCCCTTTTCTTCTTTCTCCCTCCCTCCCTTCCTCTTTCCTTCCTTCCTTCTTTTCATCCTTCTTTTCCTAACTATTTATCGAGTGCCAATGTCTGTTCATGGTACCAAGAAGAGAAAAATTAGCAAAATAGACTAAATCCTTATCTTCGTGGAAATTAGATTCTTACTCTTCCCTCTTCAGTTCAGTTTAATTCAGTCACTCAGTCATGTCCTACTCTTTGTGACCCCAGCACATCAGCAGCACGTCAGGCCTCCCTGTCCATCACCAACTCCTGGAGTCCACCCAAACTCATGTCCATTGTGTCGGTGATGCCATCCAACCATCTCATCCTCTGTCATTCCCTTCTCCTCCTGCCTACAATCTTTCCCAGATTCAGGGTCTTTTCAAATGAGTCAGCTCTTTGCATCAGGTGGCCAAAGTATTGGAGTTTCAGCTTCAACATCAGTCCTTCCAATGAACACTCAGGACTGATCTCCTTTAGGATGGACTGGTTGGATCTCCTTTCAATCCAAGGGACTCTCAAGAGTCTTCTCCAACACCACAGTTCAAAAGCATCAATTCTTCGGCACTCAGCCTTCTTCGCAGTCCAACTCTCACATCCATACATGACCACAGGAAAAACCATAGCCTTGACTAGACGAACCTTTGTTGGCAAAGTAATGTCTCTGCTTTTGAATATGCTATCTAGGTTGGTCATAACTTTCCTTCCAAGGAGTAAGCGTCTTTTAATTTCATGGCTGCAGTCACCATCTGCAGTGATTTTGGAGCCCAGAAAAATAAAGTCTGACACTGGTTCCACTGTTTCCCCGTCTATTTGCCATGAAGTGATGGGACCGGATGCCATGATCTTCGTTTTCTGAATGTTGAGCTTTAAGCCAACTTTCTCACTCTACTCTTTCACGTTCATCAAGAGGCTCTTTAGTTCTTCTTCACTTTCTACCATAAGGGTTGTATCATCTGCATATCTGCGGTTATTGATATTTTTCCTGGCATTCTTGATTCCAGCTTGTGCTTCTTCCAGCCCAGCGTTTCTCATGATGTACTCTGCATATAAGTTAAATAAGCAGGGTGACAATATACAGCCTTGACGAACTCCTTGTCCTATTTGGAACCAGTGTGTTGTTCCATGTCTAGTTCTAACTGTTGTTTCCTGACCTGCATAGAGGTTTCTCAAGAGGCAGGTCAGGTGGTCTGGTATTCCCATCTCTTTCAGAATTTTCCACAGTTTGTTGTGATCTTCCCTCTAACAGTTCTCAATTTCAGCCAAGCTTCTTTATCCCTCATGTAGACAGGACTGAAGTGACTTATCATACATGCACGTCCAATCTTTAGAATGGATGATGTCAGCCTAGAATAAAATCCCTAGCCCTCCTACTGATGCTTCCTCTACTTTATTGGTCTTGATAAGTCCCTTCTTGTAAAAACACCTTCCCCAGTTGCTTTCTTTAAATTCTTTTCCTGTTATCTAACATTTTACTGAACCTAAATCTTTCAGTTCTTGGATTATATCTTACATTATTTCTTATTCTTTAATGTACAGAGCCATCCACCCATTAGATTCTAGGTTCTTTGGAGGCAAGGACTATAAATTATGCCTTTTTGAATCCCAACATTTAGCCAAGGGCACTGCACATGCAGTGTTTATGGGACAGAATGGCAAGGTCCTTTCTACTTGTGCTCTTTCTGTCGTCCATTCCAACATGATGCTAACAAGCTAGTTACAACTCTGAGATTCTCAATTCCTTCTCAGATAAACTTCAGACGTCTTATCCAGACTCTCCACAATCTGGTCTTAAATTCCCTTTCCATGGAGAACTCACACAAACTTGATTTTCTTAAGAATATTTAAAATTGTGTGCTTTTCTTCTTTCCCGCTACAGTGGGAATCAAAGTGCCAATTACTTTGAGAAATTTTGTTTCTGTGTTTGTTTTTGTCCTTAAAGCAAATAATTCTTGATAGACACATTTGGACCACTTCATTTTGTGTGTGTATGATGACCTGTATACTTGGCTTCATGATTGCTCTGTCATTTTATATGATCAGATCAGATCAGATCAGTCACTCAGTCATGTCCGACTCTTTGTGACCCCATGAATCGCAGCACACCAGGCCTCCCTGTCCATCACCAACTCCCGGAGTTCACCCAGACTCACATCCATCAAGTCAGTGATGCCATCCAGCCATCTCATCCTCTGTCATCCCCTTCTCCTCCTGCCCCCAATCCCTCCCAGCATCAGAGTCTTTTCCAATGAGTCAACTCTTCACATGAGGTGGCCAAAGTACTGGAGTTTCAGCTTGAGCATCATTCCTTCCAAAGAAATCCCAGGGCTGATCTCCTTCAGAATGGACTGGTTGGATCTCCTTGCAATCCAAGGGACTCTCAAGAGTCTTCTCCAATACCACAGTTCAAAAGCATCAATTCTTCGGTGCTCAGCCTTCTTCACAGTCCAACTCTCACATCCATACATGACCACAGGAAAAACCATAGCCTTGACTAGATGGACCTTTGTTGGCAAAGTAATGTCTCTGCTTTTGAATATGCTATCTAGGTTGGTCATAACTTTCCTTCCAAGGAGTAAGCGTCTTTTAATTTCATGGCTGCAGTCACCATCTGCAGTGATTTGGGAGCCCAAAAAAATAAAGTCTGACACTGTTTCCACTGTTTCCCCATCTATTTCCCATGAAGTGATGGGACCAGATGCCATGATCTTCGTTTTCTGAATGTTGAGCTTTAAGCCAACTTTCTCACTCTACTCTTTCACTTTCATCAAGAGGCTTTTTAGTTCCTCTTCACTTTCTGCCATAAGGGTGGTGTCATCTGCATATCTGAAGTTATTGATATTTCTCCTGGCAATCTTGATTCCAGCTTGTGTTACTTCCAGTCCGGCATTTCTCATGATGTACTCTGCATATAAGTTAAATAAGCAGGGTGACAATATACAGCCTTGACATACTCCTTTTCCTATTTGGAACCAGTCTGTTGTTCCATGTCCAGTTCTCACTGTTGCTTCCTGACCTGCATACAGGTTTCTCAAGAGGCAGATCAGGTGGTCTGGTATTCCCATCTCTTTCAGAATTTTCCACAGTTTATTGTGATCCACACAGTCAAAGGCTTTGGCATAGTCAGTAAAGCAGAAATAGATGTTTTTCTGGAACTCTCTTGCTTTTTCCATGATCCAGCGGATGTTGGCAATTTGATCTCTGGTTCCTCTGCCTTTTCTAAAACCAGCTCGAGCATCTGGAAGTTCACGGTTCACATATTGCTGAAGCCTGGCTTGGAGAATTTTGAGCATTACTTTACTAGCATGTGAGATGAGTGCAATTGTGCGGTAGTTTGAGCATTCTTTGGCCTTGCCTTTCTTTGGGATTGGAATGAAAACTGACCTTTTCCAGTCCTGTGGCCACTGCTGAGTTTTCCAAATTTGCTGGCATATTGAGTGCAGCACTTTCACAACATCATCTTTCAGGATTTGGAATAGCTCAACTGGAATTCCATCACCTCCACTAGCTTTGTTTGTAGTGATGCTCTCTAAGGCCCACTTGACTTCACATTCCAGGATGTCTGGCTCTAGGTCAGTGATCACACCATCGTGATTATCTGGGTCGTGAAGATATTTTTTGTACAGTTCTTCTGTGTATTCTTGCCATCTCTTCTTAATATCTTCTGCTTCTGTTAGGTCCATACCATTTCTGTCCTTTATCGAGCCCATCTTTGCATGAAATGTTCCTTTGGTATCTCTGATTTTCTTGAGGAGATCTCTAGTCTTTCCCATTCTGTTGTTTTCCTCTATTTCTTTGCACTGATAAGATAAGAAGGCTTTCTTATCTCTTCTTGCTATTCTTTGGAAGTCTGCATTCAGATGCTTATATCTTTCCTTTTCTCCTTTGCTTTTCACTTCTCTTCTTTTCACAGTTATTTGTAAGGCCTCCCCAGACAGCCATTTTGCTTTTTTGCATTTCTTTTATATGATAGAAGTCCTTAAAATAGAAACAATTGCTCATTTTTTCCTTACTAATATATTATGAATGAGAAGAAAGAAATGGAACTCTGTAGGGAGGAGAGAATGATGAAATTGCAACATTGCATTTATTTGAACAGCAATTTTTGTATAAGACTTTGAACTCAGGTTAGTGTATCTCACTCACTATTTAGTATGTGAATCCCTATGTAACAAATTATCATGAATTTGGTGGTTCAAAGCAACACACATTTATTATCTCACAGCTCCTGTGGGTCAGGAGTCTGGCCAGGGCCGAGCTGGTTCCTCTGCTCAGGATCTTATAAGACTGAAACAAAGGTGTTGACTATGTGTTCTTATCTGAAGAATTGACTGGAGAAACTCAATTCAGGTGTTGACAAAATTTATTCCCTGTGGCTGGTTGACTGAGGGCCCCATCTTCTTCCTGGCTGTCTGCTAGAGGATGCTCTCAGGCCCGACAGGCTGCCTGCCACTTCCTGCCAAGGGGCACTAGCAAGTCAGTAACTTACAACATGGCCATTTACTTCTTTAATGCCATCTGCTGGATCTCTCTCACTCCAGTCTACTAAAATTACCTCAAACCGAGAAGTAACATCCCATCTCCTTTGTCACATTCAGTCGGTTAGAAGTAAGTGACAGTTTCTACCTGTACTCACAGGACGAGGAATATGGGGCTTCCGGCAGCGCTAGTGGTAAAGAATCTGCCTGCCAATACAGGAGGCTTCAGAGATGTGGGTTCCATGGGGAAGATCCTCTGGAGTAGGAAATGGCAACCAGCTCCACTATTCTTGCCTGGAGAATCCCATGGACAGAGGAGCTTGGTGGGCTACAGTCCATAAGGTGGCACAATCAAACTTGACTACGCATGTATCCCCCACAATTTACGAAGGGTCAACTTAGGGTATTTCTGACACCATGGGCCTTTGTGCAAAATTTTAAAAAAGAAAACTGTGAATATACTTTGAAAATTAAGAATATTGTAGCAAGCAAAGTAACTTTCACATTGTGATTTCGAAGATAAAACTATTGCATTGTATAAAAATGAATATATACTGTTAGTTCAACTGGTTTACTGTGGCTGAGAATGATGAATGCCATCTCATGTTTAATTGATCTAATTCTTTTGGCTGACAGTATTTTTACTGCCAATTTTTAATTAAATTTTTTCTCTCAGGTCTCCTTGACCTCTGGATGCTCTGTTCTGAGGAGTTATCTGGAAGCCCTCATCTAACTAATAGTGTCTACCAAATTCAGAACTTTTACTAGGTACAAACTCACATACTATGTATTTATTGCCCTATGACAAATATTTATTTATTTGTCCATGACAATAAATACAGGCAAAATATATTAGAATCCCTAATATGCTGACCCAGTCAGAGTTACTACTTCAAAAATAGAAAGTTTGTTACCCTATTCTTGGATTATTTCCTTACAGAAGGGAAAATAAGCCTTAAGAGGACTGTGTTTTATAGCATCAAGAACCACACTGGGACTTTCCTGGTGGGACAGTGGCTGGGAATCTGCTTGCCAATGCAGGAGACACATGTTCGATCCCTGGTCCGGGAGGATCCCACATGCTGTGGGGCATCAGAGCCCATGGACCCCAACTACGGAAGCCCAGGTACTCTAGGGACCGTGAGTCACAGCTTCTGAGCGCTCATGCTGCAACTACTGAAGCCCATGTGCCTGAAGCCTGTGCTCCACAACAAAAGCTGCTGCGACTATGAGAAGCCCACACACCACGACTAGACAACGTCCTCTGCTCTCTGCAACTAGAGAAAGCCCACAGGCAGCAATGAAGACCACCACAATCAAAAATAAAATAAACAAATTATATGAAACTGAGAACTACACTGCACTCAAAGAGAGATTAAGAAATCCTGTTGGCATAGTTTGAAGACTATTAAAACATTTCTGTCAGTGGAGATACTATACTAACTTCTGCTAGTCAATGAATTCATAGCCAAAGAGGTAAATGAAGAGTTAAATTTAAATGCCTGGTGTGCCTTCCCCTAGAGTATGCCCTTTTTCCTTTTTTTCAGGGATACGAAGATAATGTGTCTTTTTTTTTCTTGTAAAATTTTCCTATGTAATTAAATATCCTTCCTGAGAACCTATTCATAGTATCTTGTTTATAGAATCCTGTTAAATAGAAAGTATGGTATTCTGATTATACAGCCTTAGATTGACTATTAGGAAAACATTTTACAGTTATATCTTTTCCTATCTGACTACTCAGAAACTTAATTATAGATGTGGGATATATTGTCCTGATCAAGTACTTTGTCCTGTAATATGTAACACAAATTAATATTATAACCTTAATTTCCCTGTCATATTTTAAGGGTTCTCACCTCTGGCCCTTTTCATAACAGAGATCTATATAGATATTGAACAATGTGCTTCTTTTTGGAAGAGAATAAAAATTTTCATGAAATTTTGTTTTAAGAACTTCAGTTAAGTAATTATAGCTTAACTTTCCTCTAACCTTGAAAGTTTAAACACTTAGTGTACTGCTGTGGATATAAAACCCTAATTGATAATTCTGGATAATTATACAACTAAAGCCATCTCTGACACTTTTCTCTGTTTTCCTTTGGCTTAAAATTTTCATCATTTATTAATTTACTGATAATCATGATGATGATCAATTCATTTCAGTTCAGTCGCTCAGTCATGTCCAACTCTTTGCGACCCCATGAATCGCAGCACACGAGGCCTCCCTGTCCATCACCAACTCCCGGAGTGCACTCAAACTCACGTCCATCGAGTCAGTGATGCGATCCAGCCATCTAATCTTCTGTCGTCCCCTTCTCTTCTGGCCCCCAATCCCTCCCAGCATCAGAGTCTTTTCCAATAAGTCAACTCTTCGCATGAAGTGGCCAAAGTACTGGAGTTTCAGCTTTAGCATCACTCCTTCCAAAGAAATCCCAGGGTTGATCTCCTTCAGAATGGACTGGTTGGATCTCCTTGCAGTCCAAGGGACTCTCAAGAGTCTTCTCCAACACCACAGTTCAAAAGCATCAATTCTTTGGCACTCAGCTTTCTTCACAGTCCAACTGTCACATCCATACATGACCACTGGAAAAACCATAGCCTTCACTAAATGGACCTTTGTTGGCAAAGTAATGTCTCTGCTTTTGAATATGCTATCTAGGTTGGTCATAACTTTCCTACCAAGGAGTAAGTGTCTTTTAATTTCATGGCTGCAGTCACCATCTGCAGTGATTTGGGAGCCCAAAAAAATAAAGTCTGACACTGTTTCCACTGTTTCCCCATCTATTTCCCATGAAGTGATGGGACCAGATGCCATGATCTTCGTTTTCTGAATGTTGAGCTTTAAGCCAACTTTCTCACTGTCCTCTATCACCTTCATCAAGAGGCTTTTTAGTTCCTCTTCATATTCTTCCATAAGGGTGGTGTCATCTGCACATCTGAAGTTATTGATATTTCTCCCGGCAATCTTGATTCCAGCTTGTGTTACTTCCAGTCCGGCATTTCTCATGATGTACTCTGCATATAAGTTAAATAAGCAGGGTGACAATATACAGCCTTGACATACTCCTTTTCCTATTTGGAACCAGTCTGTTGTTCCATGTCCAGTTCTCACTGTTGCTTCGTGACCTGCATACAAATTTCTCAAGAGGCAGATCAGGTGGTCTGGTATTCTCATCTCTTTCAGAATTTTCCACAGTTTATTGTGATCCACACAGTCAAAGGCTTTGGCATAGTCAATAAAGCAGAAATAGATGTTTTTCTGGAACTCTCTTGCTTTTTCCATGATCCAGCGGATGTTGGCAATTTGATCTCTGGTTCCTCTGCCTTTTCTAAAACCAGCTCGAGCATCTGGAAGTTCACGGTTCACATATTGCTGAAGCCTGGCTTGGAGAATTTTGAGCATTACTTTACTAGCGTGTGAGATGAGTGCAATTGTGCGGTAGTTTGAGCATTCTTTGGCCTTGCTTTTCTTTGGGATTGGAATGAAAACTGACCTTTTCCAGTCCTGTGGCCACTGCTGAGTTTTCCAAATTTGCTGGCATATTGAGTGCAGCACTTTCACAACATCATCTTTCAGGATTTGGAATAGCTCAACTGGAATTCCATCACCTCCACTAGCTTTGTTTGTAGTGATGCTCTCTAAGGCCCACTTGACTTCACATTCCAGGATGTCTGGCTCTAGGTAAATGATCACATCATCATGATTATCTGGGTTGTGAAGATCTGTTTTGTACAGTTCTTCTGTGTATTCGTGCCACCTCTTCTTAATATCTTCTGCTTCTGTTAGGTCCATACCATTTCTGTCCTTTATTGAGCCCATCTTTGCATGAAATGTTCCCTTGGTATCTCTAATTTTCTTGAAGAGATCTCTAGTCTTTCCCATTCTGTTGTTTTCCTCTATTTCTTTGCATTAATCGCTGAAGAAGGCTTTCTTATCTCTTCTTGCTATTCTTTGGAAGTCTGCATTCAGATGCTTATATCTTTCCTTTACTTCTCTTCTTTTCACATCTATTTGTAAGGCCTCCCCAGACAGCCATTTTGCTTTTTGTATTTCTTTTCCATGGGGATGGTCTTGATCCCTGTCTCCTGTACAATGTCATGAACCTCAGTCCATAGCTCATCAGGCACTCTATCTATCAGATCTAGGCCCTTAAATCTATTTCTCACTTCCACTGTATAATCATAAGGGATTTGATTTAGGTCATACCTGAATGGTCTAGTGGTTTTCCCTACTTTCTTCAATTTAAGTCTGAATTTGGCAATAAGGAGTTCATGATCTGAGCCACAGTCAGCTCCTGGTCTTGTTTTTGCTGACTGTATAGAGCTTCTCCATCTTTGGCTGCAAAGAATATAATCAGTCTGATTTCCGTGTTGACCATCTGGTGATGTCCATGTGTAGAGTCTTCTCTTGTGCTGTTGGAAGAGGGTGTTTGTTATGACCAGTGCATTTTCTTGGCAAAACTCTATTAGTCTTTGCCCTGCTTCATTCTGTATTCCAAGGCCAAATTTGCCTGTTACTCCAGGTGTTTCTTGACTTCCTACTTTTGCATTCCAGTCCCCTATAATGAAAAGGACATCTTTTTTGGGTGTTAGTTCTAAAAGGTCTTGTAGGTCTTCATAGAACCGTTCAACTTCAGCTTCTTCAGTGTTACTGGTTGGGGCATAGACTTGGATTACTGATAGCTAATGTGTATTGAGCACCGTTCTTGACATGAATTATTTCACAATAGCCTATAATGATATCCATTATACAGATAATAAAACTGAGGTTTAGAAATTAATAGCATGCTCAATAGTCATATGGGTGGCAGATCAGAACTCAGACTCGGTTCATTCTGTCATTAAAGTATATTGGCATCTTTCCCCAATCTAGCACCATGCATTTTTAGTGATTGAATTTTATGAATTGGTGATATGTTATTCATAGGAAAATATAAGATCTTCAAAACATTTAAAATGGAAGCATTTTAACACGCTGTGTATGGTTGCTACAATATCTGTTTTCCATAAATTTGATAAAATTTCCACAAATATGGCACTATATTTGATAATGAACCAGGTTAAAGTAATTTTAGCATCAAAATATTTGTGTAAGATATAATCTTGTTCTCATAGCTAGCAGAATGTGCATATCCTCCACTTCTTTAAAGGTGTTAATATATATCATGGCCATTTTATAGGAGTCTCCCTAAAGAACATAATAGCTAGATACAATGACACGCACGTTACCAGTAAAGAATATATATATAATGAGACACCTATTTTGCAATATAAACTGAAGAATGAATATTGACTGTCACAGTATCAATAATACTCTTTCCTTTTTAAGATTATAATCTTCTTTAATGGACCAATGAAACATGGATGGAAGATTATATTAAAGGCTGTATTAGTTTTCTAAGGCCATCTTGACAAAATATCATTGTCTGAATGCCTTAAGTGATAGAAATTTAGTTTCCCAAAATTCTGGAGGCTAGAAGATCATGATCAACATGTAGACAGATTTGTTTTCTTCTCCTTGGCTTGTAAATGGGGGGCTTCTTCCTCACATGGTCTTCCCTCTGTATGTGCCTATGTCCTAATCACCTCTACTATAATGATATAAGTCAAATTGGGTCAAGACCTAATTTTATCTTAATTATATCTTTGAAGGCTCTATCTATAGATATAGTTACATTCTGAGTACTGAGGGTTAGGATTTCAGCATATGAATTAGAAGTGGGGACGTAATTCAGCCCACAGCAGAGTCATACTCTAATATCTGTCTGCTGCTGCTAAGTCACTTCAGTTGTGTCTGACTCTGTGCGACCCCATAGATGGCAGCTCACCAGGCTCCCACGTCCCTGGGATTCTCTAGGCAAGAACACTGGAGTGGGTTGCCATTTCAAAGTAATAAAAATATTTCACTGGATTGTTACCTAGTAATCCTTCCCTTTTCTTGGTGTGATTCCCTAACAACAATTGTCAATACGTTATTTCAGGAAATAAAAAGGTGCAAATGCTCATAATAAGTAGCAATTTCCAATCCCAAAAGAAAACAAATCACAAAGCAGGTAATTCACAAAAGGCAAAACAAATTCTCCTAAATTTGTTAAGTACTCTAGAACCTCCAAGCTAGGTTTCAACAGTATGTGAACCAAGAACTTCCAGATGTTCAAGCTGGATTTAGAAAAGGCAGAAGAACCAGAGATCAAATTGCCAACATCTGTTGGATCATATAAAAAGCAAGAGAATTCCAGAAAAACATCTGCTTCACTGACTATGCTAAATCCTTTGACTGTGTGGATCACAGCAAACTGTGGAAAATTCTTCAAGAGATGGGAATACCAGATCACCTTACCTGCCTGCTGCGAAACCTGTATGCAGGTCAAGAAGCAACAGTTAGAACCAGATATGGAACAACAGACTAGTTCCAAATTGGGAAAGGAGTATGTCAAGGCTGTATATTGTCACCCTGCTTATTTAACTTATATGCAGAGTACATCGTGTGAAATGCCAGACTGGATGAAGCACAAACTGGAATCAAAATTGCAGGGAGAAATATCAATAATCTCAGATATGTAGATGACACCATCCTTATGACAGAAAACAAAAAGGAACTGAAGAGCCTCTTGATGAAAGTGAAAGTGGACAGTGAAAAAGTTGGCTTAAAACTCAACATTCAGAAAACTAACATCATGGCATCTGGTCCCACCACTTCACGGCAAATAGATGGGAAGCAATGAAAACAGTGACAGATTGTTTTTCTTTTTTGGGCTCCCAAATCACTGCAGATGGTGACTGCAGCCATGAAATTAAAAGACGCTTGCTCCTTGAAAGAAAAGCTATGACCAACCGAACCTAAACAGCATATTTAAAAGTAGAGACATTACTTTGCCAACAAAGATCCATCTAGTCAAAGCTATGGTTTTTCCAGTAGTCAGGTATGGATGTGAGAGTTGGACCACAAAGAAAGCTGAGTGCCAAATAATTGATGCTTTGAACTGTGGTGTTGGAAAAGAATCTTGAGAGTCCCTTGGAACGCAAGGAAGTCAAAGGAGTCAATCTTAAAGGAAATCAACCCTGAATATTCATTGGAAGGACTAACACTGAATGAAGCTGATGCTCCAATACTTTGGCCACCTGATGTGAAGAGATAACTAATTGGAAAAGACCCTGATGTTGGAAAAGATTGAGAGCAGGAGGAGAAGGGGATAGCAGACGATGAGATGGTTGGATGCCATCACCATCTCGATGGACATGAGTTTGCGCAAGCTCCAGGAGTTGGTGATGGACAGGGAAGCCTGGCATGCTCAAGCCCATGGGGTTGCAAAGAGTCAGACATGACTGAGCGACTAAACTGAACTGACTAGAATCCACCTCAGCCAACTCACACTGTCTAGTAAATGATTTTGACAAATTGTTCAAGATAAGTTTTGACAAAAGAAATCGCAGTTTCTTCTATTGAATTTTTTTATATGCAAATACAATATTGTTTTAATGTGAATGACATGACTAAAACTGCTTCCCTCATAGCTCAGTTGGTAAAGAATCTGCCTGCAATGCAGGAGACCTTGGTTCAATTCCTGGGTCAGGAAGACCTGCTGGAGAAGGGATAGGCTACCCACTCCAGCATTCTTGGGCCTCCTTTGTGGCTCAGCTGGTAAAGAATCTGCCTGCAATGCACGAGATCTGTGTTTGATCCCTGGGTTGGGAAGATCCCCTGGACAAGGGAAAGGCTACTCACTCCAGTATTCTGGCCTAAAAAATTCCACAGTCCATGGGGTTGCAAAGAGTTGGCCATGACTGAGTGACTTTCACTTCATAAGAGGAAAACTTTAAGGTAAAATATTTGTAGAAATTATAATGAGAAAACATTATTATCATATATATTTTCTCAAATTCAGTAATTAAAATATTAATAAATTACATAAGCATATGACATAAAATGACTGTTTCCACAAGTCTCCTATTGAATTTTAATATAAAAGTGAGATGTGTCTCATTGGCACCAGGTACTCCATTACCTTTATTTTCTGAGAGAACATCAGGACCAGTCATCACTTAACTGTTGTATTTGGATCAGTTCCATCTATTTCAACCTGTCAAATAACCAAGTGATATGTAGCAGTGACCCATGTGGCCCCTACATTGCATAGTAATTACATATTTGTTTAGTTTTGCAATTAACACTTTGTATAGAGTCCCTTCCTGAAATTTGTGATTGGAACTCCACAGACTTAATTATTTGCTAATTCAGCCTCATTTCTCACTTTGACTAGAATTTGGCAAAGAACTTATGGTAGCAATTTAAGTTTAAAATTGGGAATTTTGATAGCATTAAGTATTGATGAAGAGTAAGATGCATATTTTTGAATATCATAAACCAGGGATTATTGTTAATAATTTTTAAAAATTATAGACCACTGTGAGGAATTAATGAAAGCTACAAAGAAGCATTTGCTTACAGTAAACAAAATTTTACACTACATTTTAAAGTTTAAAGATTTCTTGAAAACCAGTGGAACTCAGGTTAAAATCTCTGATTTGGAGGCATGAGTCTCATCAGCTCAGGGGCACAGAGAGTTGGAAAGAAACCAACTCCTGATTGGATTAACATTAACTTCACACTAATGGTCTAGAAGATGGTCAAGTGTTCATCAAAGCATGGAAGTTCTCCAAGTATAAAAGCCATTTATCTCAGTCTCTACTACTATATAAGATGTTTGACCTTCAACAGAAAATGACAAAGTATACGAAATGTTAAAAAAAACAAACAGCCTTTCAAGACATAAAGTAATCTTCTAAATCAGACCTAGATATGACACAGATGTTAGAACTAACTGAAAGGAAATTGTTAAATAACTATAATTAATATATTAAAAAATCTAATGGCCAATGTGCATGAAATGCAAGATCATATGGGCAATATCAGTAGAATGATTAAAAGTATAACAACAAAAAAAAATTAAGCATAAGTGCCAGGCATGTATAATACAGTAACAGAATTGAGGAATGTCTTCCATAAGCTGATAAACTTAACACAGACAAACAAAGAATAATTAGATTTAGTTAGAGCTATAGAAATTAACCACCCTGAAAGACATAAAAAAAAAAAATATGGGGGCAGAAACATAAGGGAGTATATGAGAGCTATTTTCTATTCATTCTATTTCTTGTTTCCATTTAAAATATTTTCAGTTTTCTTAAAGATTTTCTCTCACTTATGCATTATTCAAAATGAAAGGTTTAATTTTTAAATATTTTAATATTTTCAAATAACTTTCTGTTATTGATTTGTAGTTTAATTCCAATAGGTCCAAGAACATACTTTGTATAATTTCCTTTAAGTTCTGTAAAGTTTGTTTTATAGAACAAAATCTGGTCTATATTGCTGAACTTTTCCATGCATGTTTGAGAAGCAAGTGTATTCTGCTGCTATTGGGCAGAATGTTCTAGAAATAAATATCAGGTCACATTTGTTGATAGTGCTGTTCAGATCATTTATATCCTTCCTTATATTTTGCTTACTTATTTTTCAGTTGCTGAGAAACATGTTTGTGACTCCAGGTATAACTGGATTTATTTATTTCACCTTCCAGATATATCAGTTTTTCTTTCACATAGGTTGAAAATCTTTGTTATTTAAATATACATTTATACTCTTGGAGAATGCTTTCTCAAACTTCTTGAGGTTGGCAAAAATTTGAGACATGAAACCAAAACCACCAGTCATAAAATAAAAAATCAATATACAAAACTTTATAAAATTATAAAACTTTTTCTCTTCAAAAGATACTCTAGGAAAATTTTTCCAATCCACAGAGTTGGACAAAATATTTGAAAACACACCTATCTGATACAGGATCTGTATCTAGATACAGATAACAAAAAAATTCTCAAAATTCAACAATAAGAAAGCAAATAACCTGAGTTTTTGCAAATGGGTAAAAGATATGAGCAAGCATGTCACCATAAAAGAGATGCAGAAGGCAAATAAGCTTATGAAAAGATACTCAGTTTCTTTTATACTGATAAAAGCAAAATAAAACCGCAATGATTTTTCACTGCTTATTTATTAGAATGACACTATAGATAGTATTCAAATATATAATACTATTCAACCACCAATCTAGGTATTTACTAAAGTGAATTGAAAACATATATTCACTCAAAAACCTGTGTGCAAATGTTTATAGCAACTTTTTTTCATAATATCCTAAAACTGTAAACTCTAAATGTCATTCAACAGAAGAATGCATAAACAAACTGTGGTATATCC
The DNA here is from genome assembly GCF_019923935.1 of Bubalus bubalis. Classification (NCBI taxonomy): domain Eukaryota; kingdom Metazoa; phylum Chordata; class Mammalia; order Artiodactyla; family Bovidae; genus Bubalus; species Bubalus bubalis. The sequence goes on along the minus strand of NC_059171.1, from coordinate 22,487,728 downwards.
ATACAAGGAACACTACTCATAAATAAAAAGAAATGAACTACTAATTCTTATGATAACAAGGATGAGTCTTACACACGTCCAAAGTGAAAGAAAAGGCTATATATTGTATATTTCCCTGCAAGACCTAAAGGCTATATATTGTATGCTTCCCTACAATTCCTACATTCTTGAAAAGGCAATGTAAAAGAATAGGAATCAGATCAATGGTAGTCAGGGACTGAGAAGGGAGGAAGGATTGATACAAAGTGACAGCATAAGGAAATTTTTCCTGCCATGGAACCATCCTGTATGGTGCTATGGTGGTAAATATACAACTATGTATTTGTCAAAGCTGTGGTTTTTCCAGTAGTCATGTAAGGATGTGAGAGCTGGACAATAAAGAAGGCTGAGTGTCAAAGAATGGATGCTCTTGAATTGTGGTGCAGGAGAAGACTCTTGAGAGCCCCTTGGAGTGCAAGGAGATCAAATTAGTCAATACTAATGGAAATCAACCCTGAATATTCATTAGAAGGACTGGTGCTAAAGTTGAAGCTTTAATACTTTGGCCACCTGATGCGAACAGTTGACTCATTGGAAATGACCCTGATGCTTGGAAAGATTAAAGGCAGAAGGAGAAGGGGGCCACAGAGGAAGAGATGGTTAGATGGCATCACTGACTCAATGGACATGAGTTTGAGCAGATTCTGGGAGACAGTGAAGGACAGTGAAGCCTGACATGCTGCAGTCCATGGGGTCACAAAGAGTCAGACAAGACTTAGTGACCAAGCAACAACAATATATTTGTCAAAACCCATAGAAATAAACACCACAAAGAATGAATTTTACCATAGGCGAATTTTTTCAAAATCAACCACATTTTCAGGAGACCCCAATATGGGATGCAGACCGTAAAACCATACCATGTAAAATGTTAACATTAAAGGAAGCTTGGTGAAGACTCTTTGGGAACTCTGTGATATTTGGCAACTTTAAAGTTATATAAAAATTAGAAGTTAAAGAAAAGCAAACTACCCAGTAGCATCACATTCACTTAATACAATACCACCTCAACACCAAAAAATAAAGAAATATATAAGCTCATAACAAAGTGAAGTTCCTACAATTCCTAACTATGAAGTTTAAAACAAAAAATTTTGGTAGTCATTTAGAGCTCCAAAAGTATCACTTTTCCATTTTGTTTCCTGGCACATTTTAAACGATCATTTAAAGGGCATTCATCTAGGAAGTGCTTAAGAAAGATTTTTCAATGAATTAATGAGTTAACAATATTCAAATTCAACTCAGCGTCTCCCCCTTAATCTCAGCACCTTCTTCTAATTTCACAATTTTAGTTAATGATGATTTCATTGTCTCAGTGCCCCAGACTTGAAACCTTGGCATCTTTTTAAACTCTAGGTTTTCATGTCAACATTTCTCCCCACACTACATACATCAAGGAAGTCATCAACCATATCATTTCTATCCTTGCTTTTCATTTGCTACTCTCTATCACAGTAACAAATATCCCATATATTTTTGTATGTGTGACTACAATATGACTTTGAATGGCCCCCTTTTATAAAGTGGTTGCCAGGTAGATCTCCCTTCCTTACTCTGACTATGGAATGATAGAGCTCCAAAACTTTCAATGACTAATAATTTTATAACAAATAAATTGTACCCTCTTTAGGGCATTTAGTGGCTTCTAGTGTTTACTAACATAGGAAAACTGAACTCTTCATTGTTTCCCAAGGACAATATCATTGTTCACAGTGTTCATGCCATTCTTGCTTCTATTTCTTCCACTGGAGCGTGTTTTTCCTGTCTGTACATAGAAATCCAGCCATTTTTGTTCACATTTCATATTCTTCATAATGTTCTGCCTGATTTCCTAAAAAGTGAATGCAAACTCCCTTGCCCTCCAAAACTCCAGGCCATTTTGTATAAACCTCTCTTATGAATTTTATCACATTTTTACCTTGTATTATGATCATTTAACCATCTTATTTCGATCCTCTTTTAATATGAAAATGGGGGCTGTGATTCATCCTTATTTTTGTTTTTTGTGCTGAACCAGAAAAAGTGCTGATATGTGACCATAAGATGATAAACACAGAATAAATAAGTAAATAAAATATCGATGAATGAATAAGTGAATGTTAACTAAATTGTGATGAAGAAGGAAGTGAAATTTGGACTAGAAAATGGTAGTTGTTTCTTTTCTCCTCTGATGACGACTATTGGGAAAGAAAACCAGCTTAACAGCAAAGAACACCACAAGCTATTCACAATGTCTCCTGGCTACTGAACCTCCTATTTTAGCCACAGGCACACTGGTGACTTTATGACTGTTTCTAGAACTTCCATGATAACAAAAGAGACAGTCTCCACAGGCCCTAGAGCTGACTGTGAACTCAGGCAATGGCTTTCTTAATTCTTAGGAATAGAAAACCTTCCATCGGTTTTCATGTACTGAAAAAAAAAAGCGTTATAAAGACATTTGATTTATCTCCTTTACATGAAAGAAACTAGGCCATAGAGAAAGAACACTAGAGAATTTACTCAGATAATAGCAGTCTCAGTAAAAAGCACCTGCTGACCCATACAAAATTAAGACATAACATGACACATACATTAAAGATACACATCAAATTAAATTCTAATACTCCAAATGACACTCTTCTTTATTAAGCATGATGGAAAGCAAGAGCCTGTGAGTGACAGGTATTTTCCTACACAGCTATATGTAAAAGATATTTTCTGGCTGAAACATTTTTTAAACATCACATTGAAAGTTCTAAACAAAGCATGCCTGCAATTTTTTTCTTAAAAAGAATACAAGTCTTTCTAACTGCTGTTTTCCTGCTGTGAAATATTTTGCATATTTACACAAAATTACTTAAAAATGTTCACTTAAATGGGCAGTTGTTGTCTAAAATCATCCATAAACATGAGAAAAATAAAGAAATCTTCAGTTATTTAGTTATTTCTGCTACTAGGTTCTTAGGACACATGTGTTCATAGGACAATTAATATAGATAAATGAACTTTATGTGGTGGCTAAAGTTTTAGAAGACTCAAGCATTAAAATGTGAATAACTTATATGTGACTCAGTTTGGCCTTTATTTTTTTTTTTTTTTTTTTTTTTAAATTTTATTTTATTTTTAAACTTTACATAACTGTATTAGATTTGCCAAATATCAAAATGAATTGGATTTAACATGTCCGTACTCACCTCTGACTACTTACATTTTCCCTCGAATGAAAAACAACAGTTGAAAATTTTTAAAAATTCAACTATGCATGGAATTTCATTGGATACAGATTCTGTGGAGAGCCAAACTCTTTATTCAAAACTCATTATCTGGTATCATTTACAGAAGCTATTTTTTATAGCTCTGGGTGCATGCGCAAAAACTGACTTTCCATGTCTGGATTATAATATATTTAGCTAGCTCTTTCGATGGTTATCTATGTTGTAGATTTCTCCAAACTCTGGATCACTGAAGGCCATGTTAGCATCCTCAAGGGTTTTATTATTTTTCACTGATAAATCTAGACTATAAAAGTCTTTATACATCTTCACACAAATTTTGGATTAATTTACATTAAATGTTTAATAACCTTTAAACCCTTATTCTGAACACTGCTGAATTCTCACTTTAAGAAAAACTTCCTTTTATGAAAAAAAAAAGAGTTTTTAAAGGAAGTCTCTAGGGAATCCTTTGGCAAAGTGAGTAATCACATTCTAACTTATCTGTTTTGCAAGTTGAGAAACAAGATTCTGGTTTCGGTATCTCTGGTAGAGGAGATGAGAATGAGGGCAAAGAGCATCTCTTGGACGGCCCAAGAGGAAAGGGTGAGATGAGAGGAGAGGGCAGCAGCTTGGGGTCTCTCCCTGGAAAGTGAAATGTCAGCAGGGTTAGGCCTTGCCAATATAAATACAATCACAATGATGGTATAAAAAGACATGTATTTTCACCTCTATTGACTTTTCACGTTCATGGGATAATTATTGTAACATTTTCTTAAAGGGCAAAAAGCTTTTGATGATGAATACATCTCATTACATGGAATTTTACGTGTAATCCTTACATGAATCTCATTGTAATTCAATGGATGAATTACGTGTTAATGCTAGCATAACAAGCCTTTAACCTATTTGACTTAATTACAGGCATATCATCAGATTTACTGGGGAAAGGTTTCTTCCCTATGCTCTAAAAAGTCTTTTCACTTTTTTAACCCTTTGCTTAAACCTTTTGAAGGCAATATCAGCCTTTGTCATGAACAACCTGTTTCTTACAACCTCATCCTATGGATTTCACCTATAGAAAAAAGAGGGACAGAGCAGAGAAGACATCATTTTCCTTAAATTTGTGAGTGTCTGTATAGATTTTGGGGTCTGCCAGTATGCTAGGTCTTTTATGAGCAAGATCTTTTTCAAATTAAGGGAGATGGTGAAATAGAAAGAATTGGGCTGGAAATTGGAAACCTACTTCTGACACTCACTAGGAGGGTAGCTTTAGAAAAGTCAATTAACCAGCATGAACCCTGGCTTTCTTTTCTGTTACATGGCAGTATGATGCCCACTTGCCCACTTGGTGAAGATCTAAAGCTATAATGTATGTGGTATTTTGAATAGAGTTTTGCAAAAAATAAAACACAATACAACTAAAGAGTATAGAAGAAGAAGAGGGATGAGAAGAAGGAAGAGAAAGGAGAAGAAAAAGAAGAAGGGGAGGAGAGGGTGGGAGAGTAGAAGGAAAAGAACAAGAAGCCAGTCAACAAAAATACAACAAATCAGCACTTTAAAGAGCATTAGTAAATGTCCGACACACATGCATTAAAAAAACAGGGAATGAATAGAACACCCAAGGAGCACACAGCAGGGATACCTGACTCAGAAGGGTTTGCAGAGCAAATAGTAATGAACCTGAAACTAACCTGAGGATAAACAAGAAAGAATTAGAATGGGAGTTTTGTTGCGAGTGAAGTGGGTATGGAAATAAAAAGATGGAAGTCTTCATAAAAGAAACTATAATTTGTGCCTTCCTACAAAGTCAGGGCCCAGCAAGCATTTTGTTGAATGAATGAAAGGGAGAGCATATCTGAGTATAGAGTACAAGATGAGATGTATTGGAGATGTGATGAGGAGGTGGAAGTATGACTAATGGGGCTCAGTTTTAGAACAATGACTCTGGTTACTACATGAAGAGTGCTATAGAAAGGGGGTGAGCCAAGAAGCCAGACAGCATATGACTGCAGTGAGTCCATGGCCTTGAAGAGTCAGAGAAGGACTTGACTGTTGATCAGGTGTGGGGTGTGAGGATAGTTGAAGAAAGGGTTAAGGAAACACTGGCATCCTAGATTTAAGGAGAAAGGAAATCCTAAGCCAGAGATTCTAAATCTTACCCCCCAGTTACAGGAGCATATGGGAAGAAAGCCTTCCCAGGTCGCACTAGTGGTAAAGAACCTGCCTGTCAATGCAGGAGATGCAAGAGACTTGAGTTCAATCCCTGGGTCAGGAAGATCCCCTGGAGGAGGGCATGGCAACCCACACCAGTATTCTTGCCTGGAAAATCCCATGGACAGAAGAGCCTGGTGGGCTACAGTCCATAGCATCCCAAAGAGTCAGATACGACTGAGAAACTAACAGTTATCTTCTTTCTTCAAGATGAAGAAAATACCAAAAAAATTTGAATTCATTTCAAATACGACTGAAATGACTTAGCACATGGGAAGAAAGGCCAAAGTCTCAGCATGTCAGTTAGCACACTTCCTGAATGAAGGTCCCCTAGCTGAGTCCTAACAGACAAGGAAGAGTCCACCAAGTGAACAGTAGAAAACAGCAGAAACACTTATTTCTCATGTGTCTGCAGTCACCAGGGGCAGCTGCGTTTAAGGCTATCTGGTGGCTATAGTCTTTTTGCTGAAGCTCTGCCCTTCAGCCGCTTTCCTCCACTTGCGCTTGTTCCAGAGCCTGACGTGAAGAGACAACTCCACCTCGTGGTAAGGACAGGAGCACAAACGGGCGGGTGGAAACATACAAGGCTTGGACTTGGCACAGTATCACTTCTGTCCATGCCAAAGCAAGTCATACATCCAACACGTAAATCAAGGGACCAAGAAAGAGGGAGCAACATTCTGCCTTTCATGTGAGGTAATGCAGAAAGTGATATAGCAAAGGGCCCAGATCCAGGGGCCAGCATGAGAAGCGATGAAGAAGGGGCTCGATAGTTCCATCTGACCCAGGGGCCTCTGCATGAACCTCACGAGAGAGACTTCCTGAATGTAGAGAATACGAGATGATAGACGAGAAACCAGTTAAGTTTCACGTTAGTGGACACTGGAGGGGAGAAAGGGAGACAGAAATTGGGATGAAGAAAGGTGGGCATGGGCTCCATGAAGAGCTTATTGTAAATCATGGAAGGTACTAAAGTGCTGAATGCCAACAAGCACAGGGAATTCTGGGAACAGTTAAGGAGCAGATGGGCTCCTAACCTACTCTTGGGGGGGTTGGAGGGAGACCTACCAGGCAGAAAGAGTGGAATGAGCCAAAACTGTAGGACTACAATCCCTTTGACAAAGCTGGGCTCACTGATCCAAGGTACCAGTGTCTTTGTGATGCTATAAAACATATTTCAGAGCTTATAAAACTCAAGGTTTCTACCTGAGCAAAGTAGCCAAGCTCTTCTGTCATGATTGGTGGATCCTGGGAAATGTCCCTTACCCCAAATTTAGAGAGCCAAGAGAGTCCAGAGTGTGCTGCCCAAGAACAGAGGAGAGGGTGGGGAGTCTGGTTCCATGCTGTACTGAGCCCAGCCCAGCCCATGGCAGGTGCTCCAGGGGGATTAAACTGTTTGTTCTCCTGTCAGCAGGCTAGTTAATCCTACAAACTCGTGCCAGGGATATGCACACAGCAAACACTCTGTTCTGTGAGAGCTGTCCTGTCAGAAACCAAGAGAGCTGACTCCCCTGCAGATCTGAGCACCCCTCTTAGTCCTCTTTCTCTGCAATTACCAGAGGCGAGAACTGATCTCCCAAAAGGATGCCAGATTTTACAGAAGCCTTACTAATCCCTCCCCTTTTTACTGGCCAACTAAAAGTTGTGTGTGTTGTGCATGTATGTGTTTGTCTCGGGTGGGGGAGGGGGGGGTTGATTGAGTGAGGCCGACGAACTCCAGAGAGGTCACACAAAGTCGGTGGCTCAATATGGATTAGCAAAGCCTCATGCCCTGTCTGGTTCCCAATCCTTTTTTATCTAACCACAGAACAAGTGGCCATATGAAGAAAACATAAAAAGCATTAACCTCTGATGAGTTACATTTATTTTTCTTGTGCATTGGCATTTATTTTGGTTGTTTCCATTTGTGTGGCTTAGTATATAGAGTCCTGTGTGTTGTCCTCTGAATTCTGGGTCTTTCATTTCTGTTGGCATTTCCCTTATTCTTTCATTAAAGTTACAGTTTTCCATTTCAATAAAAGTGGTCTCTTGGTCTCAAAACTGTCCTTGGCTTTCGTGTCATGGCAATGTGGAATTTAGCAGAATTCTCTCCCCACCACACTAAAAGTTATTTTCTCATTAGCCATTAATTTTTTTTCTTCCAATTTTATTCAGATGTGGTTTACATACAGCACTGTGTTAGTCTAAGGCGTGCTGCATAATGATTTGACTTGCAAACAATGTGACACGATTACCACAATTTGATGAACACCCACCATGTCATCAGTTCAGCTCAGTCAGTTCAGTTGCTCAGTCGTGTCCGACACTTTGCAACCCCATGGACTGCAGTACGCCAGCTTCCCAATCCATCACCAACTCCCGGAGCTTACTCAAACCATAAAGATACAACATTAAATCAATCCCGACACCATGTAATATAGATGAAAAATTTAAAAAATAGAAAAATGTGGTTTATGGTCTTCCTTGTTATGAGAACTCATAGGATTTACTCTCTTAACTTTCACATATAACATACAGCAGTGGTAATTATATTAATCATGCTGTACATTATGTCCCTAGTACTTATTTACCTTATAACTGGAAGTTTGTACCTTTTGACCACCTTTTTCCAATCTCCCCAAACACCATAAGCCATTCTTGATCAACTGATTTGAATGTTTTGTGGGAGAATAAAATGATATTTTCTCTGGTCGTTTGTCTCTCTGGTGAAAGTCTCTGGCCTTTAAATATGCCCTAACAGTGTCCACACTCAAAGTTTAAATCTGTGGTACATTTCATGTCTGGGCACGACTGCAACTAATTCTCTTTGAAATGCAGAGTTGTTGACTTCAGTGTGGCAGCACGCAGGCTGGACGCAGTGGTGTCAGAGCCCCCAAAAGGCCATTTTCTGAAAAGACTGAAAAGAAATGACCCCCCAAAAATAAAAGGCTTCCCTTGATGCAATCTAAGCAGCCCATGCTTATCTGTTTTTCACTATCAAGCGTATATGGTGAGATCCATAGATTGCCCGAGTGCAAATGAGCAGAAAGATGAACTCAATTCCCTTTGCTGCCATGTTTTTCCAAAGACTGCAATCCACTTGAGAAGTAGGGACAGTTCTCTGTAAACTATTCTAAAGATTACTGTTTAAATAAACACATCAAGCTGGAAAAAAACAAATAGCATCACAATTTCCATTAAGATGTTTTATCATAAAATAGTCAGGTTTCTAAATTGGAAAGTCATTACATTTCATCGTGATGGCAGAGTATTAATGAGCTTCAAGGCTGTCCACATCTAAGGACATTCTTGCCCGCTGTGCTTACAGGGCTGGACCTAGAGTGTGGTGACCGCCTTGGCATAAAATTTAAGAGGGTGCCAGAAACTCAGTAGTCAAGATAAATATTTTAATGCAATAGTTATAAAACCAAAATGAGGGCAAAAGAATTCACGGTGAACAAAATATCAAAATTGATTGTGAGCAAAGTGGATTGATTGTTAGGTTTCTGCCATTCAGATGGGTGTAACACCAGAAGACAGCCAGAAAAGTCAGTCAGTTGGAAATGTGTGATTACTGGAGCGATGACCTATATGTTCCAAGAGACTTCACAGAGAGAGAGAAAAACAGAGAAAACCTATGCATATTTAGTGTTGTGTTTTATCCACCTTAGATTAAAGGAGACTGGAAAAATGGAGAAAAGAAAGCTTACAGGAAAAGGAAAAAGAAGCTGTATAGCTATTCAAGACAGTCATTAACCTTGATCTAGTCCGTCTACTTAGGGCTCCCCGCTTTGAAGAGGGGATGGTATTCTCTGACTTCAATCTGTGCTCTGCAATTGGCTTCATTCTTTTATTGGCACCCTGGGAACTATAGTCATGTTCATTCCATAACTCTGTGCTCTCTGAGAGTCTGGCTTTCAAGCCAAAGGGACATAGAAATCAGCAATAGTTCAGGTAATTAGGCAAAAATATCTGACCTAAATTATCCTGAGAACCATCTTTTGGAATATATTAATCACTAAAATTGTATTTGGAGACGGTGGAGAGAAAAATGTTTGGTATGAAAAGACGGGGTGTTCCAATGCATGATGTGTAACGTTCAAGTGTGAAGTGTTATCCATCTCAGTCATTAGAATGGGGAAAGTAACACACCAAAACGCTGCTCAGGGAGGGGGACTCTCTGAGCAAGTGGGCAAGCATGTGTCCCAGGCAGGGCAAGATGAGGTCACAGTCTGGGTGCCACTTGATATTTTATAAATTTCCACAGTGATAACTTCAGATCTTTTCATTATTGTACATTTTATTGAACTAATGCCTCCCAGTCTTTTTAAGTAAAGGGCACAATTTTTTTAAAAAAAATTAAGTTTAAATTATCATGCATGAAAAGCTGTTCTTATCATGAATATATTTTAAAATGGGTGGCTGAAGTTATCACATAAATCTCCCAAATTGAAGTGAGGTAAAGAGAAGATTATTTCTGAGAACAGGAGACACTGGAGAAAGAAGTCAGATGAAAGCAGACAAGGTCCATGCTGCTGCTGCTGCTGCTGCGTCGCTTCAGTCGTGTTCGACTCTGTGCGACCCCATAGATGGCAGCCCACCAGGCTTCCACGTCCCTGGGATTCTCCAGGCAAGGACACTGGAGTGGGTTGCCATTTCCTTCTCCAATGCATGAAAGTGAAAAGTGAAAGTGAAGTCGCTCAGTCGTGTCCGACTCTAGCGACCCCATGGACTGCAGCCCACCAGGCTCCTCCATCCATGGGATTTTCCAGGCAAGAGTACTGGAGTGGGGTGCCATTGCCTTCTCTGACAAGGTCCAGGTTGGTCCTTAACTCCCATGGAGCTTACTATCCTGTGCAGAAGACAACCTTTAAGAGAATCCTCATGTAAATAGATGTAGTGCTGAGTTGTACTTAGTCACTCAGTCATGTTCCACTTCTTGTGACCCCATGGACTGTAGCCCACCAGGCTCCTCTGTTCACGGGGATTCTCCAGGCAAGAATACTGGAATGGGTTGTCATGCCCTCCTCCAGGGGATCTTCCCTACCCAGGGATCGAACCCAGGTCTCCCACATTGCAGGTGGGTCCTTTACCATCTGAGCCACCAGGGAAACCCAAATAGATATAAAGGATAATTATTATCTAAGCTAGGGTTCAGGGAAGAATTTTCCAAGAAACTGAGATGTCTCTTCAGACCTGGATGGACATATTACAGCTAACTTGGTGAAAAGGTGTCTGCATGGCAATAAAGGAAGCACTTGCAAAAAGGTGCAAAGAAAGAGCCTTTGACAGTGGAAAAGCTATTTTTTAAAAATTGAAGTATAGTTTATTTTAAATATAGTTACACAAAAGGAAAAAGGGACAGATTAGGAGTATGGGATTAACAGAAACTGGTCAATTTTTTAAAGTTTTAAAGCAAATGCAGAGAATTAGAAAGCAATGTAGGCAGGTGTGGGTCAATGCAGGAACTTGGGTTGAAAAAGTGAGAAAAGTGAGAATTGCTGGACAAGTGGAAATCTAGAAGGATAACTGGAAAATCTGAGAAAAGTTCATCAACAGCTTCAGTTTGGGGGACTGGAGTGCAAATGAGGGAACAAATTCTCAGGGGAGCTTACAAATCCATCTCGACACAGAATGAGAGTATCCAGAGGGGTCTGTGAAGCTCCTGGGTGTAACAAAACCTCCTCTCTGAACCTCACAGCTGCTTGAGAATAATTTCTTCAATTCCCCTTGCCTTTCAAATTTTATATCAGGTCCTGTGGTCAGGAATTTCTAACTCAGGACCTGGAAGGGAAGGAAGAGTCCAGAAATCATGGCTCCCAGTCTTAGCTGCCTAAGGAGTGGTAATGAGAACAGGAAAGAGGCACAGATCAATATGAGCTTGTTATCCAGCTTAGAATTTGAGATTCAGCCCTAAAATCAATGAGAATCCATTGTTGGGGAAAGTGTAAATTCACATCTTGCATTTTACGCTGGCTGTACAATATAGTACAGATGAGAAGGTAGCTGTGTGTGTGTGTGTGTGTGTGTGTGTGTGCGCATGCGCTCAGTTGCTTCAGTCATGTCTGACTCTTTGCAAACCTATGGACTGTAGGCCTCCAGGCTCCTCTGTCCATGGGATTCTCCAGGCGAAAATACTGGAGTGGATTGCCATTTCCTTCTCCAGGAGATCTTCCCAACCCAGGGATCAAACCCCTCTTACATCTCCTGCACTGGCAGGAAGGTTCTTTAACCACTAGCGTCACCTGGAAAGCCTAAGAAGGTAACCTGAAGAAGCAGAAATACAGGTTAGAAGACTTGTAAAGCAAGAACAATATAAAAGATCAAGATGTAAGATAGGAGTTTGTTATGAATTGAACATGAGTGGTAAAGAGGAGAGAGGAAGAATAGGAATGCACACGGGTTTCATCGTGGGTGCAATTCTCCCACTATCTTTAGATTCAGAGACCTTCAGGTCAATTTGACTTGCCCAGTCCCTAATTCTGACTTTACTGTCTTTATTCAACACTTCCATCCTTGATTAGGGGAAGGGTGAGTGCATGCTTGTTTCAAGAATTATTGGCAGTCCGTGTAATTTGCACATCTTTGCATGAAAAAGTCACTGGAACAGCACAGATTTAGGAATTACAGTGCAAACATTGTCTCTTTTTATGGCACAGGGGTTGTAGCAAGAGCAGCAAGCTAGACAAGAACTGGGACAAGTGAAGTTCGGCGTTTGGTGAAGACAGATCCCTCCTTTCTGAAGCTGTTTCTGGATCACTCATCAGAAGATCGAGTTTAGAGATGGGTAAGAGTGGAGCTTAAAGGGGATTTGAAGGTGATGAGAAGAAACCCTATCTCTATATGGATGGAGACAGAGATAGCGCAGACAGCGAAGCCAGCACTCCTCATCATCTCCTTTATCTGTCTTGGAAACTCTGTGGATTGGCAGGAGCTGCTTCACTTCAAGAGGAGTGCTGAGATAAGTTAATTATGTGTTTGTATTTGATACCATTTGTTAGAAAAAAATGCCAACTTTTTACCGTTCGTAATGCAAGTGTGCCTTTTTCTAAGTAAATTTGAAGGTAGACTTTCAAGCTTTATAAAATCTTATCCAATTAGTAGGAATTTACCATCTTCCTGAGACCTTGAACTTGGGGATTTTGTGAATCAATAGTGAGATTGTGAGATCTCCTGGCAAATTTCAGGGTTACAGCCTAGTATGTGTGTGTACAGTGAGCTAAGTCACTGCAGTCATGTCTGACTCTGTGACCCTAGGGACTGTAGCCTGCCAAGCTCCTCTGTCCATGGGATTCTCCAGGCAAGAATACTGGACTGGGTTGCCTTGCCCTCCTCCAGGGGATCTTCCCCACCCAGGGATCGAACCCACATCCTTTTTCTCCTGCATTGGCAGGTGGATTATTTACCACTAGCACCACCTGGGAAGCCCTGCAGCCTTGTATACATACAGAGAATAATGACCTAGGCTTGGTTTTAACTTTTATACCAAGCAAGGATGCAACAGGACTTCTCTGGAGGTCCAGTGATTAGGAATCCACCATCCAATGCAGGGGACATGGGTTTGATCCCTGGTCAGGGAAGATTCCACATACTGCAGGGTAACAAAGCCCATGTCCCACAGCTACTGAGACCATGCTCTAGACCTGTGCTCTGCAACAAGAAAAGGCACGGACAGTAATGAGAAGTTCATGCACTGAAACTAGAGAGTAGTCTCCACTCACTGCAACTAGAGAAAGCCCACTCAGCAATGAAGACCTAGTGTAGCCAAAAGTAAATAAATAAATAAATATTAAAAAAAAAAGAAAAGATGCAACAGAGTTTTGCTGGGTTTGTGTGTGAAATCAAGGAATTGATCAGAAAGAATAAAAATATGCATGTGTCCACCTGATTCAAGAAGAAAATAAAAGGGAGAGGGATACTAACATTTGGAAGAAAGGATATCTTCAAGTTAAGAAAATGTCTTAAGGGCAAAGTGAATTTTTAGTTAAAACTTTCTTCAGCCAATAAATATTTTATAATCCGGAGATATACCATGAGGCCATGTAGCTCTAGAACTGCTGCTGCTGAGTCGCTTCAGTCGTGTCCAACTCTGTGCAACCCTACAGACGGTAGCCCACCAGGCTCCCCCGTCCCTGGGATTCTCCAGGCAAGAACACTGGAGTGGGTTGCCATTTCCTTCTCCAATGCATGAAAGTGAGAAGTGAAAGTGAAGTCGCTCAGTCGTGTCCGACTCTTAGCGACCCCATGGACTGCAGCCCACCAGGCTCCTCCATCCATGGGATTTTCCAGGCAAGAGTATTGGAGTGGGGTGCCATTGCCTTCTCTGAGCTCTAGAACTAGCAACAGCTTAACCACTTTTTGGCTTCCCAGGGGGTGCTAGTAGTAATCTGCCAATGGAGGAGATGTAAGAGACACACAGGTTCAATCCCTGGGTTGGGAAGATCCCCTGAAGGAGGGCATGGCAACCCACTCCAGTATTCTTGCCTGGAGAATCCCATGGTCAGAGGAGTCTGGTGGGCTACAATCCATAGGGTAGCAAAGAGTCAGACATGACTGAAGCATGCATGCATGTAACCACTTTTACCCTCAAACACTTTAACTTTCTCTATTTGTGAATTTTCCTCTGAAGGAATTTATTTTTAAGTTTATAACAAACTCCAATCAGAAATGACATTCGCCTTCAAGGAATATGTTTAATAAAAAACTTCATTATAAGATATATTAGAGTTTTATAAATATTTTATAGGCGTGTTATAGGAGATATGTGTTTATTCTTACAAAAAGGTCTGGAATAATCAATCTTCCCTAAAATATCTCAGAACTATAAAAGCATTTCGATTTTAAAATAAAAATGTGATGATATGCAGTTACAAAAATTGATTCTTCATCACTGTTATTCAGACATGCAATGCTTCTCTCGTCTTTATGACTCCTTACTTAATATATAGTTGTCAACCAATGAAGCATGAAGCATTGAATAAAATTACTTTCAAATATAAAATAACAATGTATTTGGAAAAATTAATTTTATTTTCTCTACTGAAAGAAAATTTTCAAAAATTGTGATGTATTATTCAAACGCAGAAGGACCAATAGTGAAGATTTGAAAAAAAAATTACTGGAAGCATCTAAAATAATAATTTTCAAGTTGATAAATGACACAAAACCATTTGAGAGGGTCTCCTTTGCATCCTGAGTGGGATGGGAGTTTATAGCACGTGGAATGATAATGCAGTAATGCCCTAAGGTAGTCTGAGATCACCAACCCTCATGGACCTCTTAACTCTCCCAGGTCACATTCCTGCTCCGTTTCTAAGGCTGTATTATATGAAAATAGCAAAATGGAAACAAGCTCTCAAGTTTTGCAAAGATTACATGAGATAATGCACGTAAGGCTGTAACAGGATACCTGATATAAAGGGAATGCTTAATAAACAATTACCATCATTATTTTAAACTTCCTGTCAGCCAGGGAAATCCCATTAGACAGAATGACAATTTTTCAATTGGGGATTAAGGTGCTCTCAATAGTTTATACTCTGTCATCTTCATCTAATGACAATAAAAGAGAATCACCTCCAGACCAGCTAATTATTCCTTGTGAGTGAATTTCAGGGAGGGAACAGGTAAGCCATACAAATGTCCCAAATCTGGAAGAATTTCATAAAATGCCTCCAGGTTCTAAAACTTCAAAAACTACTTAAAAGTCCACAATAATCGGTGCTGCCTGTGTGAGCTGAATCAAAGACAAGGTTTAATTCTTAATTTATAGAGTAACTCATATGGGACCATGAGACTCACCAGCAGATGTGTTTCAATCTGTAAAATAGGGGCATTAATCATATATTACCTTGTTAAAAAAAAAAAACTTCACAAAGGGCTAGAAATTCAGAAAACCATTGCTCTCTTTCTTTGTCTTTTCTCTTTTACTTCTTTTCTATAACTCAATATGCCAGAGTAGTTTTCACAGTTGAGTTTGGCCAAATAAGGAATATCTTTATCCCACAATTTTAAAGTAAATCAAAGTGGTTTGCATGGTAAAGTCACTGTGTAGTTTGTGTAATAGAAAAATCTAGAAGTAGATCCACTTCAGGCCTGTTCTGATCAGGGCTCCACCTCTGGTTCTGCACAAATGAATTGTCTCTCTGACCTTCTTCACAGTCATCCTTACCTTCAGGCTAGCTTCCCAAATGGGGCCAAAGAGCATCATTAAATCCAGGTGTTAGTGAAGAGGAACTAAAAAGCCTCTTGATGAAAGTGAAAGTGGAGAGTGAAAAAGTTGGCTTAAAGCTCAACATTCAGAAAACGAAGATCATGGCATCTGGTCCCATCACTTCATGGCAAATAGATGGGGAAACAGTGGGAACAGTGTCAGACTTTATTTTGGGGGGCTCCAAAATCACTGCAGATGGTGACTGCAGCCATGAAATTAAAAGACGCTTACTCCTTGGAAGGAAAGTTATGACCAACCTAGATAGCATATTCAAAGGCAGAGACATTTCTTTGCCAACAAGGTCCGTCTAGTCGAGGCTATGGTTTTTCCTGTGGTCATATATGGATGTGAGAGTTGGACTGTGAAGAAGGCTGAGCGCCCAAGAATTGATGCTTTTGAGCTTTGGTGTTGGAGAAGACTCTTGAGTGTCCCTTGGACTGCAAGGAGATCCAACCAGTCCATTCTGAAGGAGATCAGCCCTGGGATTTCTTTGGAAGGAATGATGCTCAAGCTGAAACTCCAGTACTTTGTCACCTCATGCGAAGAGTTGACTCACTGGAAACGACTGATGCTGGGAGGGATTGGGGGCAGGAGGAGAAGGGGATGACAGAGAATGAGATGGCTGGATGGCATCACTGACTCAATGGATGTGAGTCTTAGTGAACTCCGGGAGTTTGTGATGGACAGGGAGGCCTGGCGTGCTATGATTCATGGGGTCGCAAAGAGTTGGACACTACTGAGCGACTGAACTGAACTGAACTGAACTGAACATCCACACATAACTTCCAGAAAACAGGATTTTTCCTCGCCTACTCATCAAATGCAAGTCCTGAGCTTTCCTTCAGCTGAGCCACTTTTGCTGTGTGCCTTCTTGCAAATCAATCCTTATGGCAGAGAGATGAAGCAATGCTGAGTGACTCAATGGGTGGAGGCAAAATTACTGCTACCCTCAGAGGGCTTCCCTGGTGGCTCAGATGGTAAAGAATCTGCCTGCAATACCTGGGTTCAATCTTTGGGTCATGAAGATCCCCTGAAGAAGGAAATGGCAACCCATTTCAGTATTCTTGCTTGGAGAATTCCATGGACAGAGGAGCCTGGCAGGCTACAGTCCTTGGAGTCACAAGGAGTCAGACACGACCAAGCAACTAACACGCATACAGCAAGGCTATGAGACAGTGAGGAAGTGATGGATGTTGAGACAACCAAAAGTTGTACCACTTGTTAGATTCTATCAGAGGGACCAGAAAGTATTGGATTGGCCAAAAATTTCATTTGGGTTTTCATTACACTTTATGGAAAAACCCAATCCAACTTATTGGCCAGCCCAGTAGCTTCAAAGAACTTACCCATATTCTATTGTTATCCAACTCGGTTATATTGCCCACTCCTGAGGTCTACTCAAGTCCCGGATTGCCAAAGAACAATCTGAAAAATACATTTCTTTCTCTGCTAAAAAGTGGCACTTCTCTGACAACACTGTCCTGGGACGAAGCTTGTGTATTGTTTCTATTTCCTTTTCTCTTAGGATGGATTGTTTTCATAAAATGCCTTGGTCTTTTTTACCTTAAATAGACTGCCAGCTTTTTCTCCAGCAAAAATTGATTTATTTGAGATCAGCAGAGACTTGCAACTCAAGGTATGCAGCCACAGTGAACCATGGGCAAGTACCGCAGGTTAGGGATAGGAAAACTCTTTTATAGAAGGGGAAAGGAAAGTGAGAGCCTGTGGTAAACAAAGGGTCCGTGACTTTTCATTGGCTGAGTTTTGACAGCCTCTTATTGGCTGAGCTCTGGCCAGGCAAGAAAAGGAAGTCTTTCTTCTTCCGGTTGGTTTCTGCTAGCATAGAGCATGAGAGCTCCCCCTTCTGGACTCCCAACTCTATTTTAATTGAGTTTTCTGTTTATTAATTTTCATAGTCCGTTATACAAATAAGCCATTGGTTAATCTCTCCCAGACCGTGGGGTATGTGGTTTAAATTGGTGTCTAAGAACTCTGATGTTCATTTATACTAAAACCTTTTATGGAAGTAAATAATTTTATAAGAACAAATTGAGATCCCAAGTCTCTAGATAAAAGTCAATGAGTGAGTAAGAAAGTGTAAATAAAAATCATATGGATTTGTCCCTGGATGGATTTTAGCACACAGAACCATGTGTCCATATTTTTAAGCCTATGATGTAGGAAATGCTGTAATGTCATACCGCACTTTGTCTGACCCTCATTTTTTAGATTGAAGAAAATAACCCAAAGACCTTCAGATCATGAAATTTTCTCAAGAGTTTTCAAAAATGATTTAGAACTTGAATGAACTATTTTAACACATTTAAATCCTTTTCTTAAGAATTGCTTTCTTCTGTGGAGTTTAACAGAAAAGGTAATAAGACACTTCTTTTCCATGTATTTAATGTGTCAAAAAATATCATTTTGCTTTTCATCTTGAGAGAAATAAATGCAAATCAAAAAGAAAGACAAACACCAAAAATGCAGCTTATTGAGAATTGAGGGAGGAAAACGTAGATTTTTTTCCCCCAAACTTTCTCAGGCCACCCAGGCTATCCATGGAACAGAATTTTATGTCTCTGTGTGTATGTGTTCATGTATGTAGATAATTTTGAGTTTTCCATAAAAACTGCATACCCTTTTTGAGCTATGAACTACTTTGGTTCTCTGATGAAACCTATGAAATCCTCCTCAGAAATATAAGACTAGTAGAGAAATGAAGTATATTAAAACACAGTGGTCCAAATACCAAATATGTGAAATAAAAATGTATGTACTTCTTTATTAATATATTCAATAATCAGACTGTTATGGACTAAATGTTTACGGTCTCCCCAAATTCATATGTTGAAATCCTATCCCCAATGTGATGGTATTAGGAAACGGGGTCTTTGGAAGGTAGTTAAGATTAGGTGGGCTCATGAGGGAAGGGTCTTCATGAATGGGATTAATGCCTTTAGAAGAATCACAACGATGTTTCCTTCCTCTCTCTGCTCTCTACCATATGTGGATACAATGAAATGTCAGACTTCTGCAAGCCAGAAGACACCCTCCCCAGAAGCTGCCCATACTGCCATTCTGATTCTACAATGGTCTGTTACCAAGACTATAGGTGACACAGCTGAGATTCACATTTCATACTGTCTGATTCTAGAGTCTGCTGTCTCAATCATGTTGCCATTCAGCCTAAAATATACCTGCAAGATAATTTAGCTCAAATCAATGATTTTGTAAATAAGGTAACTAAGGTTCAGAGTGCAAAGAAAACTTACATTAGCAGCTACAATTAAGGAGTGCTGGATTTTGTTTTGTGACCTTAAAATATACGGACTTTCACAAACCATAATTATTGCTTCAAGACATAACCATCATTACTGGCCTACAAGTAGTCCTCCTTACTTTAATTAATGAAGTAATTTAAGTAAAATAGTGAATATGTATAAACTCACCACCCAACCCAAAGACTTGTCATTGACAATAACTTACATCTACCACCCTTATCCTAACCTTTGCTACAACTTGATGTAGCCAAAATGTTTACTGTTCTTTTACATACACACACACACAGACACACACACACACACACAATCACAATATAGGCCTGCTTAAAGAATATTGTTTAGTTTTAGTAGCTTTTGAATTTTATTATACAATGGGCTTCCCTGGTGGTTCAGTTTTTAAAGAATCCACCAGCAATGAGAAGACCCTGGTTCAATCCCTGGGTCGGGAAGATCCCCTGCAGGAGGGCATGGCAACCCACTGCAGTATACTTGCCTGGAGAATCCGCATGGACAGAGGAGCCTGGTGGGCTACAGTCCATTGGGTCACAAAAAGTCGAACATGAGTGAGCAACCAAGCCCAGCACAACACATACAATGGAGCTTATGTTTCATTCTCAGCATCACATTACTAGAATCCATCCATATTCCTGATCACACATTGGCTAAAATAATTTTGAAACCTGACAGTATCCAGCTCTATGCTATTGATAAGAAATAAATTTGAACCCAATATCCTAACTGAAAGACCTGCACTTAATCCACTATTATATAATGGACACTCTTTCCCTCCAAGCAGCTCTTCCTCTTCTGAGTTACATATTTACTCAGAGGGAGCTCTTTGCAGGAGCCCTGAATCACAATAGTAGGTGCTGCTAACTACCACCTTTGGATACCTTTGGGTAGGGTGGCTTCTTATCTGAAACACATAAATAAATCAGCATTTGAGGATCTCTGGACTGGTGGAGAGAAAATAGAAAATCCAGCTCACAAAGTGTGCAGAGGCCAGGGGTATGGGCCTACCTGGGAAGGAAAGGTAGCTCAAAGTCAGAGCTGATTGGGCAGTGAGGAAAATCCTCATGTTGCTTTACTTGGGCTGAAACCAAAAGCCAAGCATGGCTAGACCTTTGGGGGCAGGACTCCGTGCCACGTTGCTATGGTGATTCTTCCACCAGCTCAGAGGCTTCCTCTGCTCTCTAGCAGAGCCCAGTATCCAAGGTGGGAGGGGGTAAGAGTGGTGGGGAGAAAGATAGGGCTGCCGAAGCCAAGGACAGAAGAGTTCTACTGTGGGAAGACCATGAGATGAAAATGCCCTTCTGCTGTGTGTGTATGCACATATGCGTGTACATCTGTGTGCACGTATGCATGAACCCACACTAGGGAGGGAGGAGGGATGAAGGGTGGATTTTCTCTGCTATGTGCCCACTACAGGAGCATAGCTTTAACTAATTCATTTAGAACGTTATCCTCTTCTCAAATGATGATAACTCAGGTGACTTTATGTTGCAAAACTCCTTTTTTCCTGGACTATGTCTTATGAATAGCCCTCTCCACACCACATGCACACATACACAACATAGACCCTTCTGCCATCTTTTCTAAACAAACAACAGATTGCATTGCTGCTGTTCAGAGTATTATGCCAGGAAAACAAGGAGGGGGAAAAAAACCCAACTTCTTCATGAAGTTTCAAACCAAATGTATGTGCCTACCAAGTGATATACTGCATAATTATAAGCGTTTCATAAACGTTCATCTAAGCCCATGCCTGTAAAGATTCAGAGGAATCGCTGCCCAGCTCGTTCTCTAGAGAAGGGCCATCCGCGAATGTGAGTCATCTTTACCATCTGCCCAGTGTGTTCCAGAACGCTCAGTAAGCATTCTCTTTAAGGTCACTCATAATCCCCATTTTACAGATGGACAATCGGAGTGAGAAAGAGAGGTGATGTGCTGCCTTTCTCCACTTCAGGATCCACAGAAATAAGCAAGCTCTTTTTACACATTGAAATCATTTAAAAAAAACAACAAAAAAAAAACCCAGCAACTTTTGCCAGATAGCAAGGGCAGATTTCAGAGTGTGATCATTTTTCACCAGGAAACATGGCATCTACCATGGCTGCCACAACGTTTTAAATGAAGAACATATTTCTTTCTCCTTTCTGGAATAATGCAACTTGAAACTTCCAATGGCAGGTACTCATAGGCCACTGGACCAACCAACAACTCTGGGTAAGCCCCTGAGAAGAACTAAGGCCCTATAGTAATATGGCATCTTTGTGATATTTTAAAAGTGAAATAAAAGCAAGATGTGTATAACCTATATTTTGCAAAATGGAAATTTATAGCCATAGCAAAAAAAAATAATAAATTAAAACTAGAAAGCCTCCTCTACAGCAATAGTCTCTGATGACATTCCCAGAGTATGTCATTATTTCATATGTGACTTCAGGCAAGTTACTCTAAACTTCCTCATTGTATCATCTGCAAAATGGGGCTATAAATTGCATCAAACTCTCAAGTGATTTTGATTATTCAATGAGTTACTGTGCACCTAGAGAACTTGGCACAGTGCCTTACTCAGAGTAAGAGTTGAGTAAATGTTAGGCATACTCACACTTGCCAAGTTCAAATGTCTTACTTGAACTGGAAAATGACTACCTTTCCCAAGGGAAGTGTAAAGAGAGCCTACCCTTGTGAATTAGAGACAGGCATTTTAACAAAATACTGGCCGTTGACAAATACATCCTCAAATTATTATCAAGCATCCTTTACTTACATTTTACTTGAAAAAGGACCACTGTACAATTTCTAACATCATGACAATACTTTCTGCCCCAAGTGAACTCTGCCTCAGACTTCAGTGAGCTGAAGTGGAGAAACCATATGCAGAGAAGGATCGGGTTGTTTCAGGGCATAGATTCCAACTTTGTGGCATAGATGTGGGCAGCTGGGAAAGTTGCATCAACTTGGCAGCCACGAAGCCGGAAGCAGCTCCTTTGAATAAAGGTTTCCAGCTGACTGCACAGCTAAGTGGCAAGGTCGTGAATGGCCTTAGGTTCTGGGAGACAAGGCTGTACCCACAATCAAAGATGAGCCCTTACTTCAGAGATGTACAAAGAGGAGGGCATACCCCCACCAGTCTCTTGAGTCACAAACACATAGGCTTGGAAGGAGGACCCCCCCCCCCCGCCCCCCTGCCACTAAAATGCTGTCACCTTTAAATAACAGAGAATGGTTGGTTATTATGGAGAGTTCCATAATTCAGTGGGTGTATTCATTGGTAAAGCTCTTGATGTAACATGATTTCTCCCTGTACACATCCTAAGAGACAAATTGCTATTCATCTCAATCAGCAACTGATAAACATGAAGTAATTAAATTAGTTTGTGGCCAACGTCATCATGGAATCCTAGATTTGTAAGCAGCTGAAGAGAATTTAGACATCACCTAATTCACTGTCTTCATCGGAGGAAGAAAATGCAGTCAAGAGAAATTTGTTGACTGGTCCAAGCCCTCGTAATTCATCACACCAGATGAGAATGCAACAATTCAGTGCTGCTTCCAGAACTCACTAAGATTAATAATTCAGTTGAGAAACTATCTGTCACTACCACCCAACCTAAGGACCATGACTCAAATATTTTATCAGTTTAACCATAAAGAACATTCTATCGACCCCCACTAATTCTAGGAAATGGCCAGCCACAGACTGAACAGCCTCTTCCTCTCTGGAAAACTCCCAAAACTGTTATTCTGTTCAGTTGCAATCAAACAAGGACAACCAAATATACCTAAAGGCCAATCACAAACTTCTCCACACTCCTTCTGAAAGTCTTAACCTAATAGACTGTCCCCTTTTAACTTTATTTAGTTCACTCTCCTTTCAAATCCCCTTTGAAGCCCTGCAGAAGCAAAAGTGATGGGAAAGGCTTCTTTTGCAAGCATTTGAATAATTGGCATTTGCTAATTTGGTTTCTTGCTTAGTGTTGGGTTTGGCACAATAGAATTTGAATATGAAATGTTAGTTAAAAAAAAAAACCTGCTCATTGAATAACAAATTCAAAACATAGATTTTAGAATTGAGTGGCTCTTCGACACCTTAACAGCTATCCATCCATGAGCTGCTTGGATTGGAGCAGTACAAAACTCATGTATGATTCTCCAGAATCTTTCTTCCTCTGTTTCAGCTACCGAGAATATTTCAGATGTCAAGTTCTCTGTCGCCTTGTGTCCCTGAATCACTGATCATGCAGAAAATCATACTGACCCATTTTTCACATGTAGTAAAAGTGAGACATAAACTTGTGTCCGTCAAGTAATGGAAATTTGGGGAGATTATTGTTACAGCGCTATAACCTATCTCATCCTGACTAATACACATAGAACAAGACCACAAGAAAATATATCCTTTCAGTATTGTGCAAAAGAATCGACAGTTGATTTTTCCAACTGATGGCCCACATCATCTGAAATTTAGGAAGCTTTAGCCCAGGCATGGGGACTAAAGAAGACAGAAGGGAGATATAGACACAGACAACCATTAACACAAAGTCAGCTCATGGTAAATGCTATAATAAATTAATAAATGAACTGCTCTGAGAGCTTAGAATTGGGTTGGATTAACTCTAAGAGAATCTGTGGAGGACTCAAGAAGAATATATCATTAAATCAGTAAGTCTTTGCCTTGAAGAGATTTTCTAGGTGGGGATGAGAAGCAAGGAAAAGGAAACACTATGAACCAAGGTTCACCCTGCACTTCTGTTGGGTTGCAGGGCTAAAATAGCAATTAAATAAAAGCCTACAGTTGTCTCCTGTGGTTTTGGCAACTAATCAAATAAAGAGATCATTTTCTAGATGCTAACTGATCTCACCAGATATAGACTTGAGAAAGATGACACTTCGTGTAGGAAGCTGATGGGCGGATAGCTGTTAATGTATCTGTTAAGAATCTGGAGCCACTAGATTATAAAAACTATACTTTAAAATGTCTTTCAGTGCATAGGGCTCTTAAATAACACCTTCGAATTCAAATTCTACTGTGTCAAAAACAAATTTTAATTAGAAATCAAATTAGTGAAAGCTGTTTATTGAAACACTTGCTCTAGCAAAGGAATCATCTGCCATCCCATCACTTTAATTTACATCCATGTCCACCAACCCCACACTGTGGGCTTTATGACCCTCCCAAAGGGCTGCATCGATGTGGTGTTCTTCATTACTGTGGTAAACAGTAAACTCAGCTCTGTCTTATTGAGAGGTAATTGTGGGGAAGCCAGCATTCAACAGTTACCACCTTTCTAGTTTTCAATATCAGTTTAGTCACTACCTGTGACCTGGTCACTAAACCAAAGTGATGTATTTTAGTTCTGCACCACCCTATTTCAGGTACGAATTTCCATATTAGTCAATATGAACTGATTATACTGTGGTCACATAACCCTGAAGTCTCAGTGACTGAATCCAACAACATTATATTTCTCACATATGCATCATGCTCAGTGTGGGTTTTCCCTCACCTAGTTACTCATGAACACAGACTGACAGAGGCACCACCATCTGGAACGTTGTTATCCTCCAAAACAGAAGACAGAGACACTGTAGAATCTTTCACGGGTTTGTTGTTGCCTCCGCTTAGTACTAACAAGCACCATCTCATTGGCAAGAACTATCCAGATGGCCCACTTAACATCCTGGAGCCTGGGAACATGGGAAGCATATTCGATGGAAGTAATTGTCCCTAACACACTAAGGTTGTGTAGAGATATCACCAATAAGAAAAAGGAAGAGATTGACAATAAGGGGCTTCAAATCTGATGGGGGGTGAAAAAAACCACTATCAAAACACAAGACACAGGATAAATACCATTCTGAAGTTACTTCCTTCAGGAGCTGCCTCAAAATCCAGCCACAATTATTTGAAGAGAATTATCAGCAAATTGGCTGGATTTAAACACTCCTTGCCACACCCTGCCCTTTGCTTTGCTCCAATCTAGGCAAAACAGCAAAAAGAAAAGAAGAAAAGAGTCTGGATCTTTTGTGAGTGTTCTGAATCACCCCTTCTTTACCCACTCTAATTTGAACTTGAAAGATTGGAGAGTTTGACAGAGGTGGATAAATATTATATGATATCCCTTACATATGGAATCTAAAAAGAAACAATATAAATGAACTTACTTAAAAAACAGAAAGAGACTCACAGACTTTAGGAATGAGTTTACACTTGCCACAGGATGAGGGTGGAGAGAAGGATGGGGGAGGCGATAGGTAGGGAGTTCACTGATAGCTCAGTTGGTAAAGAATCCGCCTGCAATGCAGGACACCCTGGTTCACTTCCTGGGTCAGGAAGATTCACTGAAGAAGGGATAGGCTACCCACTTCAGTATTCTTGGGCTTCTCTTATGGCTCAGCTGGTAAAGAATGTGCCTGCAATGCAGGAGACCTAGGTTCGATCCTTGGGTTGGGAAGATCCCCTGGAGAAGGGAAAGGCTACCCACTCCAGTATTCTGGCCTGAAAAATTCCATGGACTGTGTAAGTCCATGGGGTCTCAAAGAGTTGGACACGACTGAGTGACTTTTACTTTCACTTTGGGATCAACATGTATCCATTGCTATATTTAAAATGGATAACCAACAAGGACCTACTATATAGCACATGGAACTCTCTGCTCAATGTTATGTGGCAGCCTGCATGGGAGGGGAGTTTGGGGTAGAATGGATAAATGTATTATGTATGGCTGACCTGCCTCTTGAGAAATTTGTATGCAGGTCAGGAAGCAACAGTTAGAACTGGACATGGAACAACAGACTTTTTCCAAATAGGAAAAGGAGTATGTCAAGGCTGTATATTGTCACCTGGCTTATTTAACGTCTATGCAGAGTACATCATGAGAAATGCTGGGCTGGAAGAAACACAAGCTGGAATCAAGATTGCCGGGAGAAATATCAATAACCTCAGATATGCAGATGACACCACCCTTATGGCAGAAAGTGAAGAAGAACTAAAGAGCCTCTTGATGAAAGTGAAAGTGGAGAGTGAAAAAGTTGGCTTAAAGCTCAACATTCAGGAAACAAAGATCATGGCATCCGGTCCCATCACTTCATGGCAAATAGATGGGGAAACAGTGGAAACAGTGTCAGACTTTATTTTTCTGGGCTCCAAAATCACTGCAGATGGTGACTGCAGCCATGAAATTAAAAGACGCTTACTCCTTGGAAGGAAAGTTATGACCAACCTGGATAGCATATTCAAAAGCAGAGACATTACTTTGCCAACAAAGGTTCATCTAGTCAAGGCTATGGTTTTCCCAGTAGTCATGTATGGATGTGAGAGTTGGACTGTGAAGAAGGCTGAGTGCCCAAGAATTGATGCTTTCAAACTGTGGTGTTGGAGAAGACTCTTGAGAGTCCCTTGGACTGCAAGGAGATCCAACCAGTCCATTCTGAAGGAGATCAGCCCTGGGATTTCTTTGGAAGGAATGATGCTCAAGCTGAAACTCCAGTACTTTGGCCACCTCATGTGAAGAGCTGATTCATTGGAAAAGACTCTGATGCTGGGAGGGATTGGGGGCAGGAGGAGAAGGGGATGACAGAGAATGAGATGGCTGGATGGCATCACTGACTCGATGGACGTGAGTCTGAGTGAACTCCAGGAGTTTGTGATGGACAGGGAGGCCTGGCGTGCTGTGATTCATGGGGTCGCAAAGAGTCGGACACGACTGAGTGACTGAACTGAAGTCACTTAAGCCAGATTCTGTGCCAAATACCAAGATTCTGATTGCATCGTTTTCTCCACTATCAAATAGCCAAAAATATTTCACCCTTTTCAAGAAATGTATCAGGAATCAGGTAACTGTTTCTTTTGGAGGTGATAGGAGGAGCTTGATTCTTCTTTTGCCTTCAACTTCTAATATTGTGTCATAAATTTGGTAAAGTGAAAGTTGCTCAGTTGTGTCTGACTCTTTGTGATCTCCATGGACTATACGGTCCATGGAATTCTCCAGGCCAGAATACTGGAGTGGGTAGCCTTTCCCTTCTCCAGGGAATCTTCCCAATTCAGGGATCAAACCCAGGTCTTCTGCCTTGCAGGCAGATTCTTTACCAGCTGATCCACCAGGGAAGCCCAAATTTGGTAAAGACAGCATTAAAGAGTAAGCCATTAAATCTAAATAGGCTAAACAATAGGAGATTTTTTCAAAGTTGTTTTTTTTTAATGTGACTCATATTTTTTAAGTCTTTGTTGAATTTGTTACAATATTGTTTCTGTTTTGTGTTTCGGTTGTTTGGCTACAAGTCATGTAGGATCTTAGCTCCCCCACCAGGGATCAAACCCACACCCCCTGCATTGAAAGGTGAAGCATTAACAACTGGACCACCAAGGAGTCCCAACAATAGGTCATTAAGCTCTCAAAGACTGTTGTGAATTACTAGCCACCTCTTTTACATTTGTCATAGCTTAGTAAACTTTTGGTTTTGATAGTTGGGAGGGATGCCTGTGTTCACAGAAGGATTTGTAAACTGTTACGTTATTTTCTAGAGCTTCCCTGGTGGCTCAATGGTAAAGAATCCACTTTACTTGTGCAGGAGACACAGGTCCAATCCCTAGGTCAGGAAGATCCCCTGGAGAAGGAAATGGCAACCCACTCCAGTATTCTTCCCTGGACAGAGGAACCTGGTGGATTACAGTCCAGAGGGTTGCAAAAGTCAGGCACAACTTACCAACTAAACCACCACATGTTATTCTCTAGATTAGTGTGCAATTTAATTTACACCATCTTATTTCACACTTTCAATAAGTTTGCTTATCATTATATTTTCTATTAAGTCTATATATGCAATTGCTATCATCCACTATTTTAAGACCACCACGCTTATATTTCACTGTAGAGTCCATTTTAAGGCCTTAGATTTATATAACATAAAAATGGTAGTATTGTATCAATGGAGAAATGAAACCAACTGTCAACCAATTGAAACCAAACTTAAGGTGAAAATACCTAGAACCCATATATAGTCATACATCTGTTCTCATTCTTTGGATGGTGAAAAACCTATTGGAATTCCTGTGGTCCTGAGACTCTGGCTGACAAAGCACCAATAAATTGAGATAAACCACCTGAAAAGCATGATGAGTGACAGCCCTTTTTCAGAAAGCCCCTTATGAGCAATAGTGACGCCATGTTCCCTCCATAGACCCTCTCCGTCTTTGTGCTTGTGCTCAGTCATGTCTGACTCTTTGTGAGTCCATGGACTGTAGTCCACAAGGCTCCTCTGTCCATGGGATTTTTCAGGCAAGAATACTGGAATGGGTTGGCATTTCCTTCTCCAGGGGATCTCCCCAACCCAGGGATCAAACCCACATCTCCTGTCTTGTCTGCATCGGCAGGCAGATTCTTTACCACTGAGCCGCTTGGGAAACAAGGCCCTCTCCATTATTCTCATGTCTATTCCAAATCCGAGAAGAGCTGCAAGTGAAAGAAAACATATACCCAGAATCTAAATGTTTTCCGTCTGCCAAGAGGACAGACTGCCGAGCTGTGGGTGCTCAGGAAACCCAAGTCAGCCCTCTCCAGACTAGCCAAGGTTTGGAAAATAACAATCATACTTGCATTTTTCAAAAACAAATATTTAATGTGTGTGCTTTCCCCCATGTACTTCATATTTCTTTTTGTCTTTACTTCCATCTCCAAAAGGCAAGCCGTGCTGGTGGTGCTCACAATGATTTCAACCCCTGATAAGGCACCAACTTCATCCCTGGAATCAGCCTGTCATGCTGGACACATCTATTGAGTATGGTATCCAATCCCTTTTTATTGTATTGTACAAATAAAATCAGATTGAGGAGCAAGTGCTCAAACCTCCTGTAAGGAGCAACAGTAGGAGCCTCACGGAGAGGCAGAGTCTGATCGCATCAGGACAGCATAAAGCTGGGACAGAAGGAGAAGAACGTGAAGGATTTCCTGGAGAATGCAGTCTGGCATCTTAACGCTCTATAGCTGAGGCTGCAGCTGTCAGCCTCATAGGAGGGGGAAACAGTAGGAGGAATGGTACCCAGAGCCTGTACTGATGACAAGTGAGAACAAAGAACTCACAGAATGCATCCAGCAGAGAAACATTTTGGAAGCTTCACTCTCGTCGGCTAAGAGGACCTTAAAAGACAGTGGTCTTTAGCAACATAGCGAAGAAACACTCAGCAGTAAATTGCAGAAATAATGCTAGGATGAGGGAGAAAGAAACCATAATTCAGGCCTGAAAATAATAGAATCTCGAAGGGAGATCATTTATTCCATCTGTTAATTTCCTAAACAAGGAAACTGAGGCTCGGGAAGATGTGAGTTGTTCAAAGCCACAGAGTTCTTAGAATATCACTTTGCAAATATGTTTTAGGTCAATTCCCATAAATTTCTGCTTTAAAACAAAAATAAAAAGCACATGCCACTGTCAAAATTCATAGTTTGAGTTCTCCCAAAAGTGGACCTTAAGACAAGGATGTTGGTATGTTTGGGAGCTACAAGAAATGTTGATGTGGGAGTGGGATTGTAACATACATGGAAAGAGTGCCAATAAAGCAATAAGACAATCAAGGGTGTATTTATTGATATGCTAAATCCAGAAAATTGCTCCTCTTGGCCCTTAGAGATAATCCAACTGGTCGTGTCTGGGAGTGGAATAGAATGAGTGCATCAGAGTTCTCTCGCTTGTGGAAACAGAAGCCAGAGTATTTTTTCATCAACTCCCATCCATCACTGGATGAAGCATGTGTCTAAAAGGAGACAATTCTTTGGCCCTTCATCCTGCTCTGCACGTGGGCTGAGTGGACTTCCATTGCTGCAGAATAAGTCCTTAGACAAAAAGTTGGAGATTCTGGTGACTGGATATCAACATGAATGCAGAAGATACAAAAGTCTGAAAGATATGTACAAGGTACCAATAGTGTGTGCTATACCAGCCTACCATATACTTAGCTGCATTTCTGCTCACCTCTATTCTAGAGATTAAGTAGTATAGATCCCATTTTTCTCTTCTTCACTGTGTGATGTGATTCCTTACAGACATGATAGGGATGGCATACGTGAAAATGCTACCCTATAACTTGTCCTTCATCCATTTTTGCAAATTCTGTACCCTAAATGCTACATCACTGGCTTGAAATATGCATAACATATTTTATATCCAAATCCCCCTGTTTATCAGATTGTATTATCATAACGCACAGCATGAACACACAGGTGTGCAATTTATTTTGTTAGCTTTCAAACTGGTATAAATATACCCTAAACTTCTGAAAATTATAGCATTTTAAATTTAATGGGCTATAAGAAGATAGAATTCAGAGCATGGAATTTGGAAACATGACCTAATCCTCAGTGCCTTCGTTAATATATCAAAAAGATATATAGGCATATGTCACATCAGCTTTACAAATAAACACATATAGCTCATTGCATTTAAAAAAGAAGCATGTATCTCAAATAAAATGGTATTTCTTCTACTGGAGTTGCCTGAAGTACTATTTGGAAAGTTGATTTCCAGAATAGTTAAATTTAAAGTCTTTTTAATGTACAAATCTCTGACAAGAACTAGAAATCCAACCTATCACCCTGAAAAAAAGATAAAATAAATGTAGATTCAAAAAGGACTTGAATTTCTTTAAAGCTCTCAGAAAAATGTTACCATTTAGTAATGACATTCCCTATTCATTTGACCTCAGCTTGACACACTGAATTGGTCTGAACATCTGTGGCCAGACACGTAAGTTCTACATCTTAACTCTTGCTTTTCAAATTTGTACAGAAATGCACATTAAAAGAATGCCAAGGCTAGAGCCAGAGACAATAACAGAAGCAAATTCATAAGTAATTATAAAATCCACCCCTCCCCATGCAAAAAGGTTACCAACACTGCCCTGCCGACTTTGATAACGTTTCACGTGGAAATAGCTCAGACTTAGAGAGACATCATGCTTCTTACCTCATTCCATGGATTCTGAATGCCTCAATTAATGATACCTGAACCACGTTTCTCAAACTAAAATAAAATCGGAACATCCTTGTGACAGAGTACCAACTAGATGGTCATGTGATGGATTATAAGAGGCGTAAGGAATAGAGGTGGCAGTGTTAGATTATTTCAAAACAAACAAGAACATTTAGGAAGTGAGCAAATCTACAAATTAATTTTCATGAATATGTTACCTGTTTCCCATAATGTGACACTAGGGGACTCAAGCCCAGAAAGATGGAGGGGAACAATAGACTTTGTAGTCACAGGTTTTGGCGATTCTTCACGTTCTCAGCCCTGGCCACACATTAGAATTGCCTGAAGAACTATGACAAAGCACAGTACGCAAGTGTGACTGACATCTCCGAGGTTAAACTCAGGAATTGAGACAATTTTAATGTTCAACCAGAGCTGAGAATTACCAACCATTTTTGTAGTAAAGAACAATTATGCAGGGGGCCTTAAAAGACACCATTTTTAAATTAATTTCCTAAGAAGTCATGACTGAAATATTCAATTGTCTATAAATATAAACATTTAATCTTAAAAGTAGATAAGTAGTATATTGAATTATTCAATAGAAATTCACTAAGCACCTACTGTGTGCCAGATATAGTAAAAATAATACATACATAAAGATTAATAAAACATGGTTGCTGACCTTCTGTGTAGATGGAACACACTTGTTGATAGGATGATCATAAAGTGCTGGAATAAATGTCTTAAGATGCTGTATAAGATACAGATGAAAAACGGAAAAGAAAGCAGCTAATTTTACCTAGGGGAATCAGAGAGAGTTTTATAGAAGAGGCAAAAATTGGATGTTCATTCAAGGAAAGTTAAATCCTGGAAAACTTGAAAAAAGTGAAATAAAGATCAAGTTTTTAAAATATAGGCTCCTATGGATAAAGGACTTGAATAGACATTTCTCCAAAAAAGATATACGAATGACCAATAAGCACATAAAAAAGAATCCCTCACATTATGAATCATTAGAGAAATGCAAGTCAAATTCACAAGGAGCTACTACTTCACATCTGTTAGAATGAATATTACTGGGGAAAAAAACTCAGAAAATAACAAGTGTTGGCAAGGATATAGGGCAACTGGAACACTTGTGTTCTGTTGGTGGGAATATAAAATGGCACAGCTACTATGGAAAGCAGTAGGACAGCTCCTCAAAAAATTAAAAATAAAATTACCATATGATCTAGCAATTTGGCGTATGTCCCAAAGAATTGAAAGTAAGGTCTCAAAAGAGATATCTGTATACTCAAGTTTGAAGCAGCATTATTCTCAATGGTTAAAACATGGAAGTAACCCGAGTCCATTGATAAATGAATAAATAAGCAAAATGTGATTTGCACATACAATGGAATAATACTCAACCCTTAGAAAGGAAGGGAATTCTGACAGATACTATAGTATAGATGAAATTTGAGGACGTCATTCTAAGTAAAATAAGCCAGTCACACACACAAACACACAAAAACAATGATTATATGATATCATTTATATTCAGTTCAGTTCAGTCACTCAGTCGTGTCCGACTCTTTGCAACCCCATGAATCACAGCACGCCAGGCCTCCCTGTCCATCACTAACTCCTGGAGTTCACCCAGACTCACGTCCATCTAGTCAGTGATGCCATCCAGCCATCTCTTCTCTGTCGTCCCCTTCTCCTCATGCCCCCAATCCCTCCCAGCATCAGAGTCTTTTCCAATGAGTCAACTCTTCGCATGAGGTGGCCAAAGTACTGGAGTTTCAGCTTTAACATCATTCCTTCCAAAGAAATCCCAGGGCTGATCTCCTTCAGAATGGACTGGTTGGATCTCCTTGCAGTCCAAGGGACTCTCAAGAGTCTTCTCCAACACCACAGTTCAAAAGCATCAATTCTTCGGCACTCAGCCTTCTTCACAGTCCAACTCTCACATCCATACATGAACACAGGAAAAACCGTAGCCTTGACTAGATGGACCTTTGTTGGCAAAGTAATGTCTCTGCTTTTCAATATGCTATCTAGGTTGGTCATAACTTTCCTTCCAAGGAGTAAGCGTCTTTTAATTTCATGGCTGCAATCACCATCTGCAGTGATTTTGGAGCCCCAAAAAATAAAGTCTGACACTGTTTCCCCATCTATTTCCCATGAAGTGATGGGACCAGATGCCATGATCTTCATTTTCTGAATGTTGAGCTTTAAGCCAACTTTTTCACTCTCCACTTTCATTTTCATCAAGAGGTTTTTTAGTTCCTCTTCACTTTCTGCCATAAGGGTGGTGTCATCTGCATATCTGAGGTTATTGATATTTCTCCCGGCAATCTTGATTCCAGCTTGTGTTTCTTCCAGCCCAGCGTTTCTCATGATGTACTCTGCATATAAGTTAAATAAGCAGGGTGACAATATACAGCCTTGACGTACTCCTTTTCCTATTTGGAACCAGTCTGTTGTTCCATGTCCAGTTCTCACTGTTGCTTCCTGACCTGCATACAGATTTCTCAAGAGGCAGATCAGGTGGTCTGGTATTCCCATATTAGGTAGGTATATATAATATAGTCAAATTCATAGAGACAGAAAATAAAAAGGTGGTTTCCAGGGACTGGGAAGAGAGGTGAAGAGAGAGTTGTCATTTAATGGGTGTCGAGTGCCAGTCTTACAGGATGGAAAGAGTTTTGTAAGATGTGTGGTGGTGATAGTTGCACAAAAATATGAATGTACTTAATACTACTGGGCTGTACACTTAAAGTGGTTAACATGGTCAGTTTTATATTATGTGTGGTTGTTGTCATTTAGTCACTAAGTCGTGTCCAAACCTTTACAACCTCATAGACTGTGGGCCTTCAGGCCCTTCTGTCCATGGGATTTCCCAGGCAAGAATACTGGAGTGGGTTGCCATTTCCTTCTCCAGGGATTGAGCCCACATTTCCTGCATTGGCAGGTGGATTCTTTACCACTGAGCCACTGTGGTATGTGTGTATGTGTGTATTGTGTGTATGTGTTAGTTGCTCAGTTGTGTCTGACTCTTTGCTACCCCCATGGTCTTTCCATGGAATTCTATAGGCAAGAATGCTGGAGTGGATTGCCAGTCCCTTCTCCAGGGGATCTTTCCAAGGATCGAACTTGGGTCTCCTGCATTGCAGGCAGATTCTTTACCATCTGTGCTACCAGGGAAGCCCATATTATATGTATTTAAACACAATTTTAAAATTTTAAAAGAGAAAGGCCATAGATTCCCATACTCTCTCAGTAGCAGCACTTTCTCTTTAGTTTGGAAGTTTATTCTGGGGCAGTGATTCTAAATACTCGGTTTTTCACAAGGTGAGAGAGGTGATCCAGGTAAGTACCAGTGGAGTGGACAAGATTAAAATTCAGGGTTTTTGCTGGACAGAGGTGTCTATACAAGACATAGTATTCAACAATGGGATATGAATTTGGGATACCCACAGCCAGATTGGCAGAATATCAGAGTCAGTTTTAAAAAGCAGTGAATTAAATAAGATATATCAAATATGAAAACCAACTCCAAAGAACCATGAAAGTGAAAGTGAAAGTGAAGTCGTGTCCGACTCTTTGCCACCCCATGGACTGTAGCCTATCAGGCTCCTCCATCCATGGGATTTTCCAGGCAAGAGTGCTGGAGTAGATTGCCATTTCCTTCTCCAGGGGATCTTCCCGACACAGGAATCGAACCGGGGTCTCCCACATTGCAGGCAGACGCTTTTACCGTCTGAGCCACCATAAGAAGAGATAAAGACAGGAGTAATAAGAGATAAAATGAAAGTGAAGGATGACTGGAAATAGGGAAGGGAAAATATTTGGAGGAATTTCTGAAAATCCTGAATGGAGATGAGATTAAGTCCCTTTCCCTATTTCCCTTGCCTTATGCAATGGCACCCCACTCCAGTACTCTTGCCTGGAAAATCCCATGGACAGAGGAGCCTGGCAGGCTGCAGTCCATGGGGTCGCTAGGAGTTGGACATAACTGAGCGACTTCACTTTCACTTTTCACTTTCATTAATTGGAGAAGGAAATGGCAACCCATTTCAGTGTTCTTGCCTGGAGAATCCCAGGGATGGGGCAGCCTGGTGGGCTGCCGTCTCTGGGGTCGCACAGAGTCGGACATGACTGAAGTGACTTAGCAGCAGCAGCAGCAGCAAGGGACTGGTAGGAGTCTGGTATTTATCCTACTGCATACTCAGCTTCTCATCTTAAGTAGCTGGAGCTTAGGCCCAAGAATGTAGGCGGGACAACAAAACTGAGTTATCTGATTAGAACAGGAAGAGGTCGATTTTCATGGACAAGGACAGTTGGAGAAAGAAGACTATGGAGTTGATGTCTTAGTCACTTTGGAGGGCCCCCTATCCAGAATGTTCTTCTAATTTGTAGAAGTCAGTGCTTATCCATTCAACAAATCATCTGTATATGCATTTATTACTTGTAAGGCCCAAGAAACAAAGTGCAAGTTCTACCGTTCCTAAGTTTACAATCTAGTGGTAGTGATAAAGAAATATACCTAGTAAATGACCTGAAGATTAGAGTTATACTTTATACATATGCTTATCCCCTTGCCTCCTTCCATCCCATTCCTACCGCCATTCCCACCATCATTTCCAAGTGTTCAGAAAATTAATGAAACAATAAATGTATATGTAAAGGAATTATTTAAGCTTCTAACATCAGAATTCTGTATGTAAAAAGCCTGAGGTGAAAGAAAGCCAAAAACTGTGTAGAACAAACCTCTCACTTTGTAAGTGAGAATGGGGTATTAAAAGAAATTGAATCTTTAAAAAATGGTACAAATGAACTTATTTACAAAAAAGAAATAGAGTCATAAACGTAGAAAGCAAATTTATGGTTACCAAGAGGGAAAGGGGAGGAGAAATAAATTGGAAGACTGGGATTGACACATACACTCTGTTATATACAAAATAAATAACTAATAAGAACCTTGCATATAGCACTGAGAACTCTATTCAATACTCTGTAATGACCTAAATTGGTAAAGAATTTAAGAAAGAACGGATATATGTGTAAATATAACCAATTCACTTCACTGTATCACATAAGCTAACACAATATTGTCAATCAACTATATTCCAATAAAAATTAATTTAAAAAATTTTAAATAAAAGAAATTATAACTTGTTTAAAGTCATAGCTAGAATCTGCACATTCTGTTTCATCGAAGGCTTTTTTTCCCCCACAAAACCCTTATATGCTGTCAGGCTTCCCTGGTGGCTCAGATTGTAAAGAATCCTCCTGCAATGCAAAAGACCTGGGTTTGATCCCCGGGTTGGGAAGAGCCCCTGGAGAAGGGAACGGTTACCCACTCCACTATTCTGGCCTGGAGAATTCCATGGACAGAGGATCCTATGGTCCAGGGGTTGCAAAGAGTTGGACACGACTGAGCAACTTTCACTTACATGTTGTCAAAAGCTTTGCTTATAGCTTCAGTGAAAGTTTCTCTTTGGGGCAACATCAAAAGTGAGAAATACATAAAACACTATATGCTACACTAATATTTGCCAAAGTAATAAATAGTGATATATATCTAAAGACATTGAAAAAGAAGCTTAATGAAGGAAGGGAAATGCTAACTTTCCCAGAGCTCAGTGTATTATAAAGCCACAATGACTGAAGATATAGACAAAGTAATGGAAAAGAATAGGTAACCCAGAAACAGAGCTAAGAAAATAACATAAGTTAGTATGATATAAAATGGGTACCACCCACCCTTCCATTTGTCTGGGATAGGGTGGTCTAGAAAAAAGCCTGACCCAATGGACTGGAGGTCTGAGTTTTGGTTCTGCAGATGAATTAAGAACAGAATCCTAGAAAACCACAGAATAGACTGGGAAGGAAGGAAGAAGGCTCAAGGAAAGCAGGAGAGTTCGATAAAAACTGGAAAGAAAGGAGACTGATAAGCAATGTGATTAATTGATAGGAAGACAAGCATTAAAGAAATCGAGAAAGATAACAGTCAAAGATACTGGATGCTTGGGGCTGGTGCACTGGGATGACCCAGAGG
This sequence comes from Bubalus bubalis, assembly GCF_019923935.1. Taxonomy (NCBI): domain Eukaryota; kingdom Metazoa; phylum Chordata; class Mammalia; order Artiodactyla; family Bovidae; genus Bubalus; species Bubalus bubalis. The sequence continues at coordinate 22,450,789 of NC_059171.1, read as the reverse complement.
GATGGTACGGGGAGGGAGGAGGGAGGAGGGTTCAGGATGGGGAACACATATATACCTGTGGCAGATTCATTTTGATATATGGCAAAACCAATACAATATTGTAAAGTTAAATAAAATAATTTTTTTTTAAAAAAGGAAAAAAAAAAGTAATAGCCATAAAGATTGGCAATTACGAGCTTATTGGAGAACTTAAAAAAAGTGGTGTCATTAGAATAGGAGGAGCATAAACCATACTATATTGGAGAAAGAAATGGCAACCCACTCCAGTGTTCTTGCCTGGAGAATCCCAGGGACGGGGGAGCCTGGTGGGCTACCGTCTATGGGGTCGCACAGAGTCGGACACGACTGAAGCGACTTAGCAGCAGCAGCAGCAAACCATACTATAGCTGGGTGCAGAGCCAATGAGGACAAAGTAAAATCATCAAACATAAACATCTTTTAAGAAATTTGGTGGTGAAGGAATAATGGGGTTGCTTTGAGGTTAATTGATGAAGTTAAAACATAAACAAATAAGTGAATATCAGCCAAGATAATACATTTTCATTTACATGCTATGACAATTAGTCCTGAGTGTAGTGTTTTATTGTCATTTTTAATAACCCCAGGATGCTAATGTCTATTAGATTTTTGTAAATGGACTCAAAGGATCTCACATCCCATCCCAATTCTTCAAGGCAACATTATTTAACATTCACTAAGCATCAGTAACTATATTTCAAGGCTTTTTGACTTTGTCTTGTCCATGTAATCCTTGGGAACATAACCCTTGCCACATAACTCTTTTGTCAGCCACACTCTTCTACAAATAGCCTTTAGAGATATTCGTTTCATATGCCATCTGCCTTGCAGGAAAAGCACCCTTATTATAAAGTTATAGGAAGAAATTTAGTTAATGGAGACAATCCATTGCAAACAAAAGGCTAAGTGCTCTGAAAAGTCATATCCTTCTTGTGTAAAGATTTTCATTCAATTCCCAGGTAGTAGAGGAGAGAAGGGCATGGAAGCCTGGTCTCAGGCTCCTCTACATAGCATGCACGCGGTCTTACACCTTGCTTTTGTTTATAATTCTGCAGCTGTCGTCTTGCTCCCCATCACCATTTAGTCCATCTCTGCTAATTATGCATCCTTGGCTCAGCCACATCAGAGAGCCTGTAGAGGGAGCTGTACCCCCACATCAGAGTAACTACTTCCATTTTGAACATGGCTAGAGGTTCAGGACTTGACCACCTCCCAAGAAACACATGCCATCCATGTGATATCAGAATTTTGTTAAGAGAAATGACTGCCACTTGTAGAACATCCTGATCAGTTGTTCTCGTCCAACATAGGGCAAAGATGTTGCCTGACAGAAGCTTTTTTCTAACAGAGTCCAAAACTTCCCTTCACCAAGAATATACATGGACAATTAATCCAGCACTTGGACTTATAGTCCTCAAAATTCACAGCTTCCCAAGACTGGTCGTGGAAAATGTAGAATGTCAAAGGGCCTATTCTATTAATAGGAAAGTACTCAACTCTATAAATATGCCAGGAAGACTTGAATCTAGACACTGTGGTTATGCTGTAGTGCCATCTTGGTGGCCAACCTGGCCTGTGCAAACCTGTTAACAAGGTGTAGAGACTGTTGGTGAGCACATCCATAAGAGGAAATGGTTCAGGTGTCAAGCACAGACCTAGACAATCCCAAAGAATACTGACCCCAGAATATTCCCAAATATTATCACATTACACACTGCATCTCTGACGGCTTCTTCCTCAACCATGAGAGCATCCTGGTAGCTTTGGTCCATTTTGAATCCTCATCTCCCCTTTTCCTTACCTCTAATCCACCTGCTTCCTCTATCTGAAGATCTCAGTTTGCAACTCTGCTTTCGTAGCGTTGTTTAAGGCCTTTCAGATTCATGTCTATTTAGCCATTGTTTTCAGATGAATACATGAAGCATATTAGTGTCTAGGGGTCTTCCAGGTGGTGCTAGTGGAAAAGAACCCTGCCAAAGCAGAAAACATAAGAGACGCAGGTTGGATCCCAGAGTTGGGAAGATCCCCTGAGGGCATGGCAACCCACTCCAGTATTCTCACCTGGAGAATCCCATGGACAGAGGAGCCTGGCAGGCTCTAATCCATAGAATCACAGAGTCAGACATGATGTGACTTAGCATGCATGCATTGGTGCCTAGAAAAATTCCTCCATCAATATGGTACCCGTCTGTGATACAATTGTCCCACCTACCTCATCCCTAAATCTGCTTCTATCAACACCGCAGTTTCACAGCAGTTGTGACATCCACCTTGACTTCTATCATTTATCAGCAAGTCTAGTCCAATAAAACCCAGTCCTGACTCTGAGGACCCCTTATCAGGAATCCTAGTATAGGTAGGGAAAAGCTGTCAGGCCCTGGTCCCCCTTGGAATACAAAATAGAAACTTACTGGCCTTTAGTAACTTCAGCAGGGAAATCTTAGTGTGATTCTAAGGGAGTAGTCAAAAAAGAAGGTGCACAGTTAACTGGTGCTGATCCCTTTATATGATTTCAGTTCATCCCCACAAGGGACCATCAGGACAGCATTGTAAAAGCCTCCTCCACTTGGGAATTGCTCCAGGTCTATCTTTCTTCCTTCAGTTTTTCTACAATCTCATTCCTAAGCTTCCCTCTGTCACAAGCTCGAATGGCATCATCACTTGGTTTACTTGCCTGTTCTCACTTTTTGTTTTCTTTCTTTCTCTCTTTCTCTCAACTCATTTGACTTGATAACCAAGTTTTCTATTATTCACCTTGTTCGTGTTCTGGCATTTTGACACCCAGTTCTACATCCCTCAAGCTCTGCACTGTGCTCAGATCCCCAATTCCCCATGAGAGGGAATACAGGTAGGTCCCCAATCTTGGAATTATCAAAGTAAGAGAGGAAAGTGCCATTCTGCTTCTTCCCAGTGTCTATTAGTTTTCTTAACCAAACCTTCCCCTTTCTCAGAAACAGTCCACAGACTTGGAGTTAGCTCTCTTTGTCCCAGCTCTGGGCTTTGTGATGTGAAGGGCCACTATCCACCCCCATCACCATAGGATCAAATGAAGAAAGAGATCAGTCGTAACCCTCCTAGATTCGAATCTCAGCCCTTCCACTTATCAGTTTTATGAAACTTTGTGTCTCTGCCACCACTTCAGTAAAATAAAAATAATAATATCTTTATATAATACAAATACTATTGAGGAGAGTGAACCATTTAGAAATCCATGTAATTCATTAATCTACACATACCAAATGCTCAATAAATTATAGCATCATTGTTATTTCTGCTCACAGACTTTTGCTCCAAAAATCATTGACATGAACCATTAAATGTTAGCATCAAGTAAGCATTGCTAGATTTCATGCAGTTCAAGAAAATAATAGAAAACAAGAAGCAAGAGCCAATAGGGTTCTCCTTCAAGTGACTCACCAAATTTGTTTTTAGAAAAAAATAATTACTGAAAGAATCTCATATCTTAGGACAACTCTTTCAAAACTTTTTATCTGTTTGCATTTGTTTCAGGAAAATTGAAGTCTCCCTCCCCCTCCCCACTTTACCCAGCTCCACCCTTTTCTCTAGAAAGTTATATTTTTAAAAAACACCTCAGAGACAACCTATATTAGGTGAATAATTTGGAGCCAAAAGAGTCTGTTTCATTTTATTTGTTTTCCTCTAGTTTGATATAGTGGCAAATATCACTTGATTTGTCCCTAAAGTATTCAGTGTTAGATTTCTTTTCTTACTGAGAAATAGGAATATACAGTTATTCTTCCTCTACTATACATAAATTCCAAATGCTATCCTAGCAGGATTATGAAATAAAAATGAATGCTTTTTTAAAGCATTTATGGAGACTGGGGAATAAATGATAGAATTTTCTTATATTTCTTGTATATGCAGATAACAGATACATTTAATGCAAGAAGGAAATAGAATTTTAATAGAATTTTTAACTAAAGATCTTGAAACAAAACTAGACATACATTTTAATTGAATTTCTGGCTCAAATTACAGCAAACCATTATAAATCATTAGGAATCAGTTTTAAAACTGCTTTCACTTTTCCCCGTATTACAAACACAGAGGTAAGCTTTTACAGCTTCAGATAAGTGTTAATAAATTACCCGAATTTCAAAATTAATGGCTGCCCGGCTGCTTTAGGGAGATATCATTGTGTTTCATGAATATTTTGATTTTGTGATTAGATCAAAATGCACTGAATTCCTAAACAGTCATAACCAAGGTCTGCTGATCATAAACTGTTCTTTTTTAATAAATTATATTCCTCACAAATCTGCTGATATGGAATAATTAGAAATTGGTTGCCTGCATTTACTGTAATATTTGCATGACTTTAGATCTCCACCTACTGATCTAGAGGCTGGCAGGAAATGTACATTTTGTACATTTCTAAATATACCTTGCCTGAAGAGATAATGGTTTATATTGTGATGGTAAGAAGGTTTTTATTTGCAAAAAACAAAGAGGTGTCACTTGCCAGTTCTGGAAGACATTGATTAGGCAGTTTATGTCATTCCTTTTCAGAACTTATTATTTACAGCTTTCTTGTTTCCCTTCCTTTGTAGGAGATAAAGATCTGTATCTTGTAAACTGCTCAAAGAGTGTCTATTTTGTCTTTTTAGGGAGTCTTGAAACACATTTTATAGAATGTAAACATCCTGAAACTAAATGTAAACTGAGTAAAATACAATATCCCAATTTATTATAATATCTCCAAGTACAATCTTTAAATTAACTACTTCATAAATAGTTACATGGTGTTAAAAAAAAATCCCCAGGTATAAATCTGTCCTTTGCCATGTAAAGCACATGTATCTAAATTTGAACCTGCATAACCTACACTATGTAATCTGATAACTAATCAGTCATATGGTAGAGACCACTGATTGCTAACACATAAGACTACTTTTATTCCTCTAAATTTAATGATATTTTACAAAGTTGAATGACTCCAGGAGTTAAAAGTTTGTGTTTTAGAATAGTCTATTACAATAAGATTTATGGAGCATTTCTGCAAGGCTGTTTGTGAGAGAGGTTTTCACCAAAGAACAAGAACAATTCTTGATAAAATCCAGAGAAAGATTCAGGTGAAGGAGACAGGAGACTTCAAGGTCTTTCCTATTATCATTTCAAGGCCCCAGGGGAATAAAGAAGGGACTCCTGAGGTCATGGTTTACTCCAGTGATGGTACAATTGGCTTCCTCTGCATTTCATAAGCTAAGGCCAAAAGGTTCCCTAGCCTCCTATAATCACAACACAAAGCAGTCCTTCCAAGGGTCTCTGATGTTGGACTGGGCTCAAGTCCGCTGTCTTGGTTATGATCCATGGCACCTGGCGTTTCCTCAAAGAACCTGAAACCTTAGTCAGTCGTAATTACTTACCCTTCAGATTCGTTGCAATTCCTCAATTAACCACAAACACAAGAGGAAATAAAAAGAAAGGCGACCCTCAAATGGTAAGTCCACAGAAAGATTTTTAATAAACAATGTTTAACCTTAAAGAAAGATTCTACCAGTCCAGAACAGTAAATGCCTAAATACCTATAGGAAACATAGAACTAAGATAACAGTCATATTTATAATTTAAAAGCTAGGCCTACGATGGTTTAGCACGTTAGCAAATTTATCTAAGGATCTACCCCCACATCCTGATTAGAGTCCAAGAGTGTTAATATCAAACTCAGAGCATAAACTAAAATCTAGCTTACCTCCCAGGGCTGCTATGTGGATAAATGAGATAAGGTATGTAAGATGCTTAAGTGCCTGGAGTATAGTAAACAATAAATATTATATAAAAACACAAAACAAATCACAGCCATGGAAGTACTAATGCTTTTATAGAAACAAACTTTCAGCATGAATTTTGTGTTCTCATCTGACCTTTTTTACACATTTACTCTGTTTCAGCCATCTGCAATTTCTACATAAATCTTTATTTATGCTTCTATTTGCATTGAAAAAAATTCAGGTGAGAATCTTTTTTTTAACTGAAAACAGAGGGCAACTACATTAGTCATACATGTCAGAATTAGCATACACGAAGGCCTCTCCATAGCCACAAGCAGCGCTATGCTCCCCGTGTAAGGGGGGATCTACACTGTAGAATCACATTTTCCCCAAATCAACCCTGTCATCAGGAAGCTTAAATCAAGTTAAAATATATTCTTCCCTCTGAGTACCTTTATGTACTACAGATGTATGTTTTTAACATTTTAACTAATTCTTTCCCAAACATCTGGCCACTATTATAAAATAAAAGAAGCATTTCTAATAAAAGTGGTTTTCTCAAAAATGACTTACCGACTTAATAATTACTTTTTTTGAGCCACTGGTCTATGCTAGGCCTTTGGGATATAGAGATGAATACGGCCAGGTAACACCTTCAGGAAACTGAGTCTATTGGGCAATTACAGTTCAGCTGCGATTCATGGGGTTGCAAAGAGTCGGACACAACTGAGCGACTGATCTGATCTGATCTGATGACCAGTTGGTGACAGAAGCATGCACAGTGTACCATGGGAACAAAGGAAGGTCTCTAAAACCGACTACTGGTCAAGGAAAGCTCTCTGAGATGCTTGGAGTTTGCTAAGACCAGGAAGAATGCCATGGACTGGATGGACTGTATTGTGTTCCTTCAAAATACATATGCTGAAGCCTTAACCCTCAATATGATAGCATTTGGAGATGGGAGCTTTTGGGTGATAATTAGAGTTAAATGAGGTCTGATGCAAATACTTATCCCAGTTTGTAAGCCTTTTATGTCCGAACCTTACCAGTTTAATCTGACATTCTCCCCTGGTTCGAAGCTGGCTTTCCTACTTGAATGTGACAAATTACTTTCTGCCTTATGACCTTTGCATACTCAGCTCCACTAGCTTTGAATCCCCACTCCCTACCTTCTTACCTAACCCTCCTTCCCCTCCCATCTGACTTGACCGACAATGTAAATCTATGAAGATTTATATCTATAGACCTAAGAGACATATACAAAACACTCCACCCAACAAGAGCTAAACATACATTCTTCTGAGATATACATAGAACGTTCTGTAGAATAGACCATGCACTAGATCTAAAGCAAATCTCAATAAATTTAAAAAGATAGAAATAACACAAAATATCTTTTTTGACCACAGAGGAAGGAAATTAGAAGTCAATATCAAAAAGAAATTTGCCCAACACAGAGATATGTAGAAATTAAACAACACAGCCCTAAAAAGTAATGGATTAAAGAAGAAATCAAATGGATATTAGACAATCTGAGATAAATGAAAATAAAGACACAACATACCAAAACTCATTGGATGCAGTTAAAACAGTGCTTCGAGGGAAATTTATATCTATAAATGCTTATATTAAAAGGAAGAAAGATCTCAAATCAACAACTTGAACTTTCACCTTAAGATGTGGGGGAAAAAAAAGCCAAACAATCCCTAGAGCAAACAGGAGGAAGGAAATAAGAAAGACTAGAATGGGAGTTAGTAGCAATGTCTGAGATTAGGGTTGAGAAATATTCTAAGGCCATATAGAGGCCAAGAAGAAAAAAGTTCTTGTGGAATTATGTGGTCAGAGTTTTGAGGTCAGGTCTGGGGGTAGAGTGAAACCATAAAAGTATATTCTGAATTCTGGGACTTGTTAACATAAATCTCCAAGAAGAGTTCCCTCTTTTATGCTTATATTATGAGCATAAACATTCTGCTTGTGTCTGTAGGAGCATACTGTCCTGCTAGGATCCTTCAAAGCCTTCTTTAGTGGGCATGTTACCAAGACATCCGAGTCTCCTTGGGAAGAGTGAATTACTTTAGATAGTCTAAATATTGCTACTGGGTCCAAGTAGAACCACAAGAACTGTCTGATTCCATCCTCACATGAATGAATGCCATGGTAGTGGACTAGACTGAACTTCTTTAAAATAACTCCTATGGCTGCTGCTGCTGCTGCTGCTAAGTCGCTTCAGTCGTGTCCGACTCTGTGCAACCCCATAGACGGCAGCCCACCAGGCTCCCCTGTCCCTGGGATTCTCCAGGCAAGAACACTGGAGTGGGTTGTCATTTCCTTCTCCAATGCATGAAAGAGAAAAGTGAAAGTGAAGTCACTCAGTTGTGTCCGACTCTTAGCGACCCCATGGACTGCAGCCCACCAGGCTCCTCCGTCCATGGGATTTTCAGGCAAGAGTACTGGAGTGGGGTGCCATTGCCTTCTCCGAACTCCTATGGCACATTTTGGTTACTTGAATATTGAATAGTTCCAGCTCCACTTCTCTGAAGCTATTAGATGACACTGTCTTGCCTAAATTCTTATATTCTTTAGATATTTATTTTGATGTCTGAAATTATCATACTAATTCATACATTTTGTAGCACAATATACAGTGGTGCTTACTAACGTGCTTTCTGAATCTTGATTTCCTGAGTTCAAATCCTGGTTCTGCATCTTAGCTAATTGTCTGGCCTTGGGCAAGTTACTTAGCCTATCTGTGCCTCAGTTTCCTTATGTAAAATGGAGATATAAATAACCATAGGCAGTTTTTAAGTAATTAAACTAATGACTACTTTAAAAGTCTTTAATAGGATAACTACCATGCAACTGAATACATGCTGTTCATAATATTTTCTATGAAGGGTTTACACATAATCTTATTTAATTCCATAACCAGCTTTGGAGGTATTTTATTCTTGGTTGACAAATTGAGAGACAGTGGTCCAGAAGCCAAAGTTTCTCATGGATCCACATCTGGAAAATGTGTTTGGACCCAGGTTTTTTCCTCCTTGTGAAAGTGTGAGTCACTCAGTCAGTGTCTGACTCTTTATGACCCCATAGACTATAGCCCGCCAGGCTCCTCTCCATGGGATTTCCTAGTCAAGAATTCTGGAGTGGATTACCAATCCCTTCTCCAGGGGATCTTCCTGATCCAGGGATTGGACCCAACATTGCAGGCAGATTCTTTACCTTCTGAGCCACCTGGAAAGCCTTTTTAGCTCCTTAGTCCAAAGCTTTTCACACGATGTTAAAAGGCAGTTGAATACACTGAGTCAAGTTCATGGGTTCCATAGCCAGGTAGATTTTGGTTCAACCTCAGCTTACTCATCTTCTAGTGGTGTGTCTTTGGCCAAAGTACTTTACCTTTAAGCTACGTTTATAAGATGTGTGTGTGTGTACTTAGTCGCTCAGTTGTGTCCAACTCTTTGCAACCCCATGGACTGTAGCCCAAGGTGCTCCTCTGTCCATGGGGATTCTTCAAGCTAAAATACTGAAGTGGGTTGCTATGTCCTCCTTCAGAGGATCTTTTCAACCCAGGGATCAAACCCAAGTCTCCCACACCATGTGGCAGGTGGATTCTTTACTGTCTGAGCCACCAGGGAAGCTCCTATTTATAAAATGAGCATACTAATCCCTACCTCATGAAGTTATTATAAAATGACTGAGGAAAAAATATCTAGCCTCATGCCTACTGCATATTACTAATATATGATCAACAAATGTTGATTTTCTTTCTATCACATCTCCTCTTAGCAAGGAAAATATTCTCTCTTTACAGTAAACTGTGCTCAAGAGGATCCCTCTGTGGCTGTCAGATCAAGAGAGTCAGCTTTTGAATGCTCTCTCAGTGCTTTGTAATGTTAAACATTTAATACAATTGTTGTAACTAAGATGTGCTTATTATTACTGAATGGGATGAATGTGAAAAAATGAGACTTAATAGCAAGTTAGCTACAATTTTAATTCATTGAAATACCATGTGGAGGGGCAAATTGAGGTCTCATTTTAATTGTGTTTTGAATGCTACAAAATGCTACAAAACAAAGAGCAAATAAATTTTAAAATGAAAGCAGAATGAGTGGCAAGGGTCCTAGGGAGATAACACATATCTCGATAATCTAGTTCTGGAGAAACATCCCATACTTCCAGCCTTTCTCATGGAATTTGAATGTCCAGGTTTGTGTGACCAAGTTGAGTATTTACTATAAATTAGAAGATTTATATGGATAGAGGGAAAAGTTACTAAAAATATAAAACAAAATTTCTGTAATTACATACGGTTTTCCTGTCTTCAGAACAAAGCAAGAGAAGAGATTTGAAAGTACTTGCCAAAGCAAAAAAACTAAAGCAAAGGGAAAAAAGAAAGATCCAGTCTATATTGTTTTCCAGTTCTTCTGGGGGGACCTGGTAGAAAAAAAAACCCAGCCCATCTGCCCTCCCCAAAACTGAAGTTTGCAGTTATTTCATTTACATTGAGAAAGAAGGAAAGTAAACAGTGATTCAGAACAGAGGATATGGAGAGAGTGAAATGTTAGGTTTCAACAAGGGAAAATATGCATTTGCCAAGAAATCTGGAAAAATGAGATTTGATTAAAGGCAGTTATCAAAAAGATGGAAACCTCCAGGTCATTTCTAGATTTACTTTTCAGATTGGGGACCCAGACCAGAATCATCAACATCAAAAATATAATAATTTTTTTTTTGCCTTCCATGATTGCCTGCATTTGAGCTGGAAACAAGACAGCAATATCCAAGCCTTGGCTCTGTGGCCATACCTGAGTGACTCCGGAAAAATAGAACTCTGATGGTCATGATACAATATAATGCGCTTCATTCAACTTCATTGATAAAGCTCTCCTTCTCCCTTAAATTTTCAAAAGTTATTATCCACACCTTACAAAATGGACTAAGCACTTGCTATGGTTCCATTTCCCAGGCATTAAACAGGAACCAGGGACACTTGCAGAATTATAAGAGGTCAAGGGCATATTTTAGTAAGATAAATTTAAACTTCATTCTGAAGTTTGAATCACTGCCCTGTTCTTGTGAACACAACAGAAGATCTGTCTTCATAAGTTTTAAGTATACAATACATGATTGTTGATTATAGATATAATATTGTAAAACAGACCTCTGGAGCTTACTCATCTTAATTCTATTCACTCTTTGATTCTATGAATTTGACTATTTTAGATGACTGCTATAAGTGGAATCATGCAGCATTTGTCTTTTTCTAAGACTGATCTATATCATTTAACAAAATAGCCTCAAATTTCATGCATGTTGCACTATTTCTTTCTTTTTTAAGACTGAATAGTATTTCACTGTGTATATATAAAACATATTTCTTTATCCATTCATCTCTCAATGGACATTTAAGCTATTTCCCCATTTTGGCTATTGTGAATAGTGCTACGAGATGGCTAAAAAGAAAAGGCAAGTATTCATGGGACTATGGAGAAATTGAAACCCTATTACACTATTGGTGGAAGTGCAAAATGGGCAGCTTTCATGGAAAATAGTATGGAGATTCCTCAAAAAATTAATTACCATATGATTCAGTAATTCTACTTCTAGGTATATATCCAAAAGTATTGAAATCAAAGTACACATTCAAAAATGTTAGCTAATTTCATCATGGGCTTTCCAGGTGGCAAATCTGCCTACCAATGCAGGGTTTGATCCCTGAGTCTGGAAGATCTCCTGGAGGAGGAAATGGCAACCCACTCCAGCATTCTTGCTGGGAGAATCTCATGGATAGAGGAGCCTGGTGGGCTACAGTCCCTGGGGTCACAAAGAATCATACATAACTGAGTGTCTGAGCACAATTTCATCACACATGCACATACACACACACATACACAAAACACCTCTAAGTAACTCCCTTACGATTGGGAAAGGCCTTCCAAGAAAATAATAAAGACACCAAAGTTTCATTCATGCACCAATAAACCAAGAAAGCATGGTACACAGAGTAAACTAATTGGAAGCTTAAGCATAAAAGGTGACATCTATAAGAAGCCAAAGTAGAAAGACATTTCTGCATTGCAGGTCCTCAGTATGTCATAAAAGTAAAAAGTTGCCTATTCCCCATACACACTTGAGCTTTTTCATTATTGTCCATCCAGTCAATATCAAAATCATGACCCCTCTCGCTCTTTACATTGCAATACTCAGATACCTTAATGCCATAATACTCCTTTCCCAGTGGAAGGAAAGCTATCACACGAATATGAGGTATAGCATTGAGGGCATCCCTGATGGCAGAGTGGTAAAGAATTGGCCTGCCAGTGCAGAAGACACAGGTTCAATCCCTGCTCCAGGAAGATTCCACATGCTGAAGGGGAAACTAAGCCCACATGTTGCAACTTCTGAAGCCCATGTGCCCTAGAACCTGCACTCTACAAGAGAAGGCACTGCAACTAGAGAGCAGCCCTCACTCACCACAACTAGAGAAAAGCCCACACAGCAAGGAAGACCTAGCACAACCAAAGATAAATAAATAGTTATAGAGAATTGAGAGAGGCCCTGAATTACTAGGATAAAATATATATTATACTACTACAAGTCTTGGTTTTGTCTATGATTCTTACTTCAAGTCAAAATTGTAGTCAGCATACAAAATGCTATCAATTCATGTTTCCACTACTTCATTTTTGTCAACTTGGAATGATACACATTGGTATAATCCTTCAAACTATCTAAGGCTCTAGTATATAGTTAAAAATAAAAATGTCTTTAATCATTATATGAATGAAATTTCAGAGAGCTTAGGGCTTTCCCAGTAGCTTAGCTGGTAAAGAACCCACCTGCAATGTAGGAGACACTTGTTGGATTCCTGGGTCAGGAATATCCTTTAAAGAAGAGACAGGCTACCCACTCCAGTATTCTTGGGCTTCCCTGGTGGCTCAGTTGGTAAAGAATCAGCCTGAAATGTGGGAGATCTGGGTTTGATCCCTGGGTTGAAAGGATCCCCTGGAGAATGGCTACCCACTCCAGTATTCTGGCCTGGAGAATTCCATGGACTGTACAGTCCATGGAGTCACAGAGAGTTGGACATGACTGAGCAACTTTCACTTTCACTTCACTTTCAGGGTATAACAGAGTGAATAAAAGACACACAGAAAAATCAAAATATATATTTATATAAATCTATATATGTAAGATATTAAGTATTCTGTGGGGAAAAAAGTGAACTAGAGGGGAAAGATAGGAATGCCTGAATTCTATCTTTGCCCAACAATTTCTTCTGTCTTGGAAGCACTGAGGAAACAATACATATAAGAGACAAAGATGAATGGGTACATTATCACTTTAGAATTAGCTGAGTTAGGGCCAATACCTTAGTACAGGTTCTCTGATAAAGCTGGTTTGGACTATGTGTTTGATGCCCAAAACCCATACAGGGCAAACCATGCCCAGTCTTAATTCCACAACTAGTCACCAGAAGTGATGTGGATTTAGAAGTCTGTAAGAAAAGAGGAGCAAGAAAGACTTTCAAGAGAGCCTTGCTACAGATTACCAATTACCTCTCTTAAAGAAAATCGAAAGGAAAAAGAGGTTTTGGCACAAGAGCATATCAATTTGCAAGAGTAAATCAATCCGCTAGTAAACATGGTCCTATACATTTCTTTAATCTGACCAAAATTGGGGTATTGTAAAGAATAAGTGAGATAGAAACACTTACCTCCCCAAAGTGTCAAATGCTTTGGGAACTCAAAGAAAAGAGAGACATTGAAATAAAGTGGAAAGTATGTTTCTGACAATTACTTCTTCCCTATTTACCTCCTCACCTAGTATTCCTCCATCTATTCCTTTAAGCTTTCTTACAGGGTACACTCATTGCTATAAACACAATCCAGGCATAATATACCACCTGTGTTCAGATTAATCTCAACTCTAAGGCTCAGTTCAGACCTGCCTCCTGATCTTCAGGTAGTAGGCCATGTGTCTTGCATCTTACTTAACTCATTAAGTAATATGAAACGGTTTAAATTATCTTTTAAACTTTCCTTCTCACTTCTCTGGCTCCCCATGCATAATTTTTTTAAATCTCACTTTTTAATTCCACTATCCAGCCAGTTATGCAAACTAAAATGTGAGTGTCATCATTGTCTCACTCTCTTCTAATCCCCAACATCAATGTAAAAAGTACTACCAATATTAGCTACTAAGTATTTTTCCCTCCTTTTCATTCTCTCTCCTCCATAGATGATGTTAATATTTTCCACCTACTGTCATTGGCTGTGGTCTTTCTTCTTCAAATCATAGCTTCTTGCTTGGTCTATCTAAAATGCAAATCTGGCCATGTCATTTGGAAGAAGAGCTATGACAAATGAGTCAGTATATTAGAAAGCAGAGACATTGCTCTGCAACAAAGGTCCATCTGGTCAAAACTATGGTTTTTCCAGTAGTCATGTATAGATGTGAGAGTTGGACCATATAGAAGGCTGAGTGCCAAAGAATTGATGCTTTTGAACTGTGGTGTTGGAGAAGACTCTTGAGAGTCCCTCGGACTGCAAGATCCAACCAGTCCATCCTAAAGGAAATCAGTCCTGAATATTCACTGGAAGGACTGATGCTAAAGCTGAAGCTCCAATACTTTGGCCACCTGATACGAAGAGCCGACTCATTGGAAAAGACCCTGATGCTGGGAAAGATTGAAGGCAGGAGGAGAAGGGGATGACAGAGGATGAAATGGCATCACTGAGAGGGGAATGGAGGGAGGGAGAGAAAAAGAGATGGCATCACTGGTTCAATGGACATGAGTTTGAGCATGCTCTGGGAGGCGATGAAGGACAGGGAAGCCTGGTGTGCTGCAGTCTATGGGGTCACAAAGAGTCGGACACAACTGAGTGGCTGAACAACAATTGACATATTGGTCATCTCAGGACTGTGAAAGCCGTCATTGCAGCAGAATTTCATGACCTTTTGGAACATAATACCTGTTAATGTATCTACTTATGGAAGGAAGGAGGGAAGGAAGGAAGTAAAGGAGAAAAGAAGGAAGGATTATCTTTTTTAGTGAAAATTATTTTGTTGACCTATAGATATATAGAAACAATTAGAGTCAGAAAAAAAAAATGAGCAAAAGCATGAGATGTGAAACTCAAGGTAATGGATGGAGAAAACTCTGGAAGAATATATATGGCAGGAAAATAAAACTGAAAGAAAAGTTTGGGCAGGTTGTAAAGGACCAGAATACCAGATTCAAGAGTCTGAATTACATTGAGAAGATAGATCATCGAAAATTTTTGAACAGGAATGACTACATTAAAGTAGCTTTACGAAAGCAATTTATGTTTATGAGTAGGATATATTAGAGGAGTGAGTTTGGGGAAAATGGATAGAAGTGTATTGCAATACTCAGAATGAGATATAATGACAAGTTGAATTGTGGAAGTGGATTTGGAATGGAACAAAAGTATAGACTTAAGAGAAATTTCAGGGAAAAGTATTGCCAGAGAATAAGCGATGAATTTGAAGTGGAGGGGAGAAGTAGGAAATTTGGATGAGTTAAAGAATGGTGATATCATTAATAGACTATGAAATTGCCAGATAGTACTAGTGTAAGAAGGTTAATGGTGAATATAGATTGAGATACATTGAACTTGAAGGTTCTCTGAGAGATGTATTTGGGAGATACCTAACAAATGATTGGAAAAATTCAGTCCTAGAACTCAAAAAGAGTGACCTTGCCTTCAGAAACAAATTAGGAAGTCATTTGCACAGATATGGGAATTGAGAGAGGAATGTAGATGTCTCTATGGTGCATCATCTTGAGGGTATAACTTGTATCTAAATTACATTTTATCACATCAATAGCTAAAATGTGCCAATGCAAAACTCTCATGAGATAACACAAGATTTCAACATTTTTCTATCATCTCTATGCCCTTTATTCTGGATGTATCTAGGAATGTTTTACATATAGAATCATACATTCTGCATTCTTCTGTCCAACCTCTTGTTGATGTCTACTTCCTACAAGCTGCCTGAGGGAGCAGATGGATCAATATTCAGAGAAGGTTAAAAGGAATTTCTCCGAGTTCGGTAATGGAGATGGCATAATTCCAACCAAATTTGCCAGTGTAGCATTGCCTAAGAACATTTGAAGTGAAATAAAACAGGGTCAGTGGAAGTTTCAAAAACATGAAATGTGAAATTGTTATGGCAGAATCATCATCAAGGTGGATATGGAAGTCACCAAGGACTTCCTGACACCAATATAAGGACAAAAGTTGCCAGTTGCTAAAATCAACAAGGATGATGTGTAAAGTGTCCTTAATATCTCATCAGTGAAACTGGATAAAGAGTGAAGTGAATAGACTTTGAAAGAAGTACATGAGGAATAACCTGGATGTGTGGAGCAAATATTATATTCTCTCCCTTTCTCTCTCTCTCCCCCTCCCTCCTTCCCCTTCTCAGAAAAGCCAATATAATTCCACTTTATGAGACAAATCTAGTTGCTGTGATTTCAAAAAATGAAACTTTATGATATGTGGAGGTCTATTTTCTTATCTTTTATGTACCTAGTAACTGCTAGAACACAGAAATTAACAAATATATTTTGATTTCATCTGATCCAGAGACAATGGTACACTTATAATTCAATGCAAGGCAAAAATAATTTCTAAAATCCAAACCCAGAGGATGCAAAATAGAGGGTAAAATGTCACAAAACATTCAGTGCTACCAATTACTCATAAGAATTCCTACACTAAGGCCAGCTCTTCTCATTTTCTTACAGTAATAAGTTGCAACACTGTAATTCAAAGACAACTTAAAGGGTTTACAAGAATGGTGGTAGAGGTTCATTTTCCCTAGGGCTATGGACATTGTAAGAAATTTGGACTGTTCGGCTTATCAGATCTTGAGCATCTTTCGGAGTCCCTGTGTTGTTAATCAAGATAGATGGCAGACTAGTTAATACTGCTGTTAGTGAGACTGTGGCAAAGATTAGAAGGTTATCAAACAGATATAAACAGGAGTTCTAGGATTCCTATCTAACATATGAAATTAACAACTAATAGGTATCTCTCTTTGATAGTTGATTTGATTGAGTGCATGTGGATAAAAGTCAACAAGCGAACAACTTGATTGTCTGCTGAATTAATAGAATGGAAGAACTTTAAATGGTTCTGAAAGCTAATTTAATTCAGAAACCTCAGTGAGGTTCCAGCTCTTTTGTGAAACTAGTGAATAAAATGTTGGCAATTCATTCAGAATAAAAATGTGAGCATTAGCTTCTTCTGTTCCTGAAATAAAAATTAGTGTTTAAAAATGTTTTTTTTAAAGAGGGAGCATTAAACTTATGAATATGTTCATATGATCCTCTGAATAAATATTGGAAATTAAAATAAAGGAAAGCTGCCCTTTGAATTTGTCTTGAGTTTACAGTCATTTCTATCAATACCTCAACCTCTTTTTTGCATTTGTCTTCCCAATTTCCTTTATTTGTATTTCCTTCCTTAACAATTAAAACTGTTCCTTCTCTAGGCCCATTTAAATTTTAATTGCCAGGATAACTCGGGTGTTTCAACCTCTGCTGGGCATTTTTGGCTTCTATTGAGGTGTATTTAAATGACATAGAATAGAATAGACCATAGTATTTGTCCAGAGTCACCTCAAATCACCTTACCACTATGCTTTAACCACCTTGGCCTCTCTGTCTCCCCCAGCCCCAAGCTGAAATCCTGCTTGGGGAAATTATATGTACTTCTTCGTCTAGCTCCTTACCTGCATTTCTCCTGGACAGATTTTAATCATCCTTCAAGCCTCAGGTGAAATATGTCTTCTTCAGAAAAGCTCTCCCTAACCACCCACTGTCCACCAGCTCCTGCTCCAAGACATGTCACCTTCTGCTTTTCTACCATAGCACTTCCACCTTTGTACTTAGCTAAGAAGCCAAGCAGCAAATTGTGGTGTAGAGCCTTTCTCCTCTACCAGATTATAAATTCTATGAAAGCAGAGGCTATGTGAGTCTAGCAGAGTGCCTGGCCCACAGAGTGAGCTCAGTAAAGCCTTGTGTTTAATGAATGACACTACAGGACAGGGGAGAAGCTCAAGGTCAATTCCAGAGCAAATCCAAGACTGACCTCTGATTTGGAAGCTGCTAGGGCCCACTTCAGACCCTCTCTAGAAAACAGATGAAAAGTCAAGGGTCTACTCAGTTTAAACATCTACCCTATATCAGGCCCCTTACCATGGCTCTTGGGCTTCCCTTCTGGCTCAGTTGGTAAAGAATCCGTCTGCAATGCCAGAGACCTCGGTTCAATTCGTGGGTTGGGAAGATTCCCTGGAGAAGGGAAAGGCTACCCACTCCAGTACTGTGGCCTGGAGAATTCCACGGGCTGCATGGTTCATGGGGTCACAAAGAGTCGCACACGACTGAGCAACTTTCACTTTCATCATGTCTTTTAGAAGTTTTTCCTGAGAGAGCACCTACATATGGTGGGTGTGCTATACATGAATTGTATTTTTGGCAAATTCTAAGCTATCTTGTTGGAGAAGGAAATGGCAACCCACTCCAGTGTTCTTGCCTGGAGAATCCCAGGGACGGGGGAGCCTGGTGGGCTGCCGTCTATGGGGTCGCACAGAGTCGGACACGACTGAAGTGACTTACTTTTACCTTACCTAAGCTATCTTGTATAATATCTGCTCCCTTTCCATAATTTTTTTCTATGAAGATCTGTAACTTGGTGTTTTTGTATCTCTTTAGTTAAACCAAGCCTTTCTTCTCAGTAAAAGGATAACAAGTCAAACTATAATTTCCCAAAATTTCAAGGAGTTATTCACATGCTAGCTTGAACAATGGATGAGACATGATGTTAAATGGAAAAAGCAATATTGGAAACTTCTTATATTGTGTAAACCCTGTTATGTCATTCCAGATATCACTCTCTTAGTAAAAAGAGAAAATGAGGAGAGATACACAATAATGTCAACTGTGGTCATCTCTAAGCTGTGAATTGCTATGCTATGTTTTTATTTTTTTTTATATTTCCCAAGTTTTTCTTGGTGATTGTGTGTTATGTCTGTAATCAAAGAAATTAGTTACTTAAACATATAGATACAATCTTGCACCTAGACTATACCAGGTAACAACTCACCTCCTCCCAACACTCCCTTTCCCTTCAAAGTTTCCAAGTCCATGCTCTCAATATTGTATAGGTCCATATAGTTTTCCTTCACTCTTTGTGTGGAAAGAACATGGGCTTTGGTGGCAGCCTGCCAAGGGTTTACTAATTTTATAATCTTAAAAGGGTTATTTAAGCAGATTTAGTTCACTCATCTGTAAAGGAACATAATAGTAGTTCCATTTACTCCCATTTAAACAAATATCCTTGTGTTTTCCAACAAATGGCCAGAGGCACTAGTTCCATAACTTTCACAGTATCTTCAGAAAGGAATATTCTGCCTGGAAATTGAGAGAAGGAGCATTTCTGGCCTTGGGTAGTAGTGATATTAACCCTGTCTGATGCAGTAGGAATAAGAGCTGCTTTGAACATACAGATATTGAATGGCAAGTAACTTCACATCATGAACAGAAACCTACAGATCCAACATACTAAATGTTAAGAATATTGTCAACATCTGGATAGATGATTAACCATGGAGGAGTGGGGGAATTGCTTCTTAGCAACAAAACAAAAAACCAAAATTTTTGTCATAAAGTTCAGAGGAGAATTTGAAATATTTCTAGTTGAAAGATGGTGGGTAAAAAAACCATTATTGCTAACTTTAAAATGTGGAAAATATTCTTAGAAGTCAATTTAGCATTCCATTTCATTCTTTTTATCTCCTATTATTACTGTCTTACATCACTGACTATCAGTCAGTCAGTTCAGTCGTTCAGTCGTGTCCGACTCTTTCTGACTCCATGAACCGCAGCACGCCAGGCCTCCTTGTCCATCACCAACTCCTGGAGTCTACCCAAACCCATGTCCATTGAGTCGGTGATGCCATCCAACCATCTCATCCTCTGTTGTCCCCTTCTCCTCTGGCCTTCAATGTTTCCCAGCATCAGAGTCTTTTCCAATGAGTCAACTCTTTGCATGAGGTGGCCAAAGTACTGGAGTTTCAGCTTAGCATCATTCCTTCCAAAGAAATCCCAGGGCTGATCTCCTTCAGAATGGACTGGTTGGATCTCCTTGCAGGCCAAGGGACTCTCAAGAGTCTTCTCCAACACCACAGTTCAAAAGCATCAGTTCTTTGGCACTCAGCTTACTTCACAGTCCAACTCTCACATCCATACATGACCACTGGAAAAACTATAGCCTTGACTAGACGAACCTTTGTTGGCAAAGTAATGTCTCTGCTTTTCAATATGCTATCTAGGTTGGTCATAACTTTCCTTCCAAGGAGTAAGCGTCTTTAATTTCATGGCTGCAGTCAGCATCTGCAGTGATTTTGGAGCCCAGAAAAATAAAGTCAGCCACTGTTTCCCCATCTATTTGCCAGGGATGGGACCAGATGCCATGATTTTAGTTTTCTGAATGTTGAGCTTTAAGCCAACTTTTTCACTCTCCTCTTTCACTTTCATGAAGAGGCTCTTTAGTTCTTCTTCACTATCTGCCATAAGGGTGGTGTCATCTGCATATCTGAGGTTATTGATATTTTTTCTGGCAACCTTGATTCCAGCTTGTACTTCCTCCAGCCCAGCATTTCTCATGATGTACTCTACATATAAGTTAAATAAGCAGGGTGATAATATAAATTTCTTCTTTTTTTATACCAGTTTTCATAGATTCCCCAGTCCTGTTTTCTTTACCAGCTTTTAAATTCCTTAATTGAAGATCCTCTAATCACAGATGTTTCAGTAATTTTCATGTCTAGACAATGCAATCTTGCAATTTTTAATTAAATAAACAATAAGTTAAAAAACAGCATGTATAATGCTTAATATGCCAGCCACTCTTTTAAGTGTGCTGCAAACTTTCATGATAGGTACACTCATGAGGAAGACCTGGGACTCAGAGGTTAAGTGACTGGACAAGGGCACATGGCTACTAAAGGCTGGACCAAGGAACGGAGCCCAGTTGTTTCAGGCTACACTCTGCCAACTATGCTAACTTTCAAATCACAGGAGGACTTGTTAGACAAGCTGCTGCTAAGTCGCTTCAGTCATGTCAGACTCTGTGCGACCCCATAGACGGCAGCCCACCAGGCTCCCCCGTCCCTGGGATTCTCCAGGCAAGAACACTGGAGTGGGTTGCCATTTCCTTCTCCAATGCATGAAAGTGAAAAGTAAAAGTGAAGTTGCTCAGTTGTGTCCAACTCCTAGTGACCCCATGGACTGCAGCCTACCAGGCTCCTCTGTCCATGGGATTTGCCAGGCAAGAGTACTGGAGTGGGTTGCTATTGCCTTCTCCGTTAGACAAGAGGGGCTTTTAAAAACGTTTATGGAAACTTAGAATTTTAGATCAAAACAAACCTAAAAAAAAAATCTAGTCCAACATCCAAATCACACAAGGAACTAATAATATAGATGTCAGGTGAAAACCCAGGAGAAATATGTTTGACTTATAAGTGAAAAATTGGTCTTTTATGATAAGCAACACATGTACAAGTCAAATTTCATTAAATTTACACATAGTTTGAGGGTTCTAAAGGATCTCCTGTTCAAAAGATTCCTAAGTCTTTTTATAAGTAAAAATTCTTTTTGGCAAAGCAAGTGCCCATAATTTATTTTTTAAAGATTTTCAAACATTCAACTTAGGTAAAGCAAGATAAACTTGAATTTAATTATTTACAATATAATATTTTACTATAAAAATCAGTAAAGTACAATTATAGATCATTGACAAAGGTGTGATTTTTAAAACATTTTTATTAAAATATTTACTACAGAATATCTTACTAACAAACATACTCTAGGTTAAGTCCAAATCCCATTGACATTAACTCAAAACACTCAGCTGACATGCTGTCCTAAAAATAAGAAATTCAAAACTTCAGTATTGATGTCACTAAATTAATTCAACCTCAGACAAGAGCATGTTAGCACCCCAAAGTTTAGCTGACCCTCTGGGCCAAAACAGTCAGGAATCATTCTCGCTGATTATTCTTTTCCCTATGTATATTTTTACATTTGTTATAACTTAATAGATATTATGAACCAAAAAATTATATATATAAACTGATAGATATGTATTCTCATCTTCAATAAATACTTCAGTGCACTATAATACCTGTATTAATCTAAAAATATATGTTCTGATATCACTCATTCCAGAAGTATCATTAGATAAAGCAGAAATGCGTAAAACACAGCACTTGCATAAAATGTCTCATAATAATAATCGTGATGTGGTTATTATTATTATCACATCATCATTGTAAGTACTACTGGCATCATAAGAGTTTCTCCAAGCTCTGGCATTCTTCCCTTCTAAGGGTCTTGAGTACTTTCTTTTTTCTTCCACACCAAGCAAGCTATGATTTCCCAAATCTCTTGGACCATGGGGAAAAGGGGATCACCTTTCTTCGGGAAGAAACAATAAAAGTGTTCATTTTCCTTGTAATATTGTAAGAGCAATAGTCTCCACTTCATAGGGTTGATATGAGAAGCAAGTCGTGCTCTTGGACGCACACTAAGTGGACAGTAAGCACCAAAGAGACACTTGTGTGCACGCGCGCTCAGTTGCTAGATTGTGTCCAACTGTTTGTGATATGTTAGTCACTCAGTCATGTCCGACTCCTTGCAACCTCATGGACTGTAGCCCTCCAGGCTCTTCTTCTATGGAATTCTCCAGGCAAGAATACTGGAGTGGGTAGCCATTCCCCTCTCCAGGGGATCTTCCTGACTCAAGGATTGAACCTAGGTCTCCTGTATTGCAGGCAAATTCTTCACTGTTTGAGCCAACAGAGAAGCCCCAGGATAAAGGTTAGGCTGTCTATAAATAAATGATTCTTCAGTTCTAGTCCTTCCATCTAATGACATTTTATTCCCACAAATCATCAATAATATACCAAACAAACTAGCCTTTATTATCATTTGCCAGGTTTTGTCCTGGACATTTTAAAACACGTGTTCTCTAGATCTTATTGTGCCCTGTTATAGGAGAACAGAGAGGTACAGAGGAATTAAAAAACTTCTCAGCATCCCACAGTGAGAAAGTGATAGGCTCTCTGAGTCCATAATCCACACGCCCTTCCCTCTAAGACACTCCTCCACAGATAGAGCACGCACACCACCGGCTCCTTTATGGGTCCTTGGAATAGTCCTGATGCATGTGTAGTGAAATAAACCTGGTCATCAGCAAACAGTTTCTTTAATGCCTATGTTTTCTGAATGTTTTCTTTCAACTGAAATGGACAGGAAAGAGTTATATGCATGATTCCTATCTCAGCAAGCTGTTGCTGAAACTTAGGACTCTTCATAGCAGTTCTTAGTGAAGATGTATCGAGTGGAAGTGAACTCAAATGATACTACAGCTGATGGAGAAGATCTTACAAAGCATAACCTGAGAGTAACAGTGAAATAAAAAATCAGTATAGCATCTCTGCCCCCACATAACCTATTTTGTTTTGTTCTAGAGTTGCTATACTTATTCAAACCTTTGCAGTAAACTTCCTTTTCATAATAATATATTTATTGAGTGCTTATACTATGGCCCACATGGGACTTAATATTTTACATTTCAAAAAAAAAATTGATCTTCCACCATATCTCAGTAAAGGAAATATTACAATTCTGGTTTTGCCAATAGCTTGTAAGATATTTGCCCAATTCATCACATATCTACCAAGAGGAAGCGCCTGGATTCAATTCTAGTCATATGACCACTAGGCTCTACGGGGTATAAATTATTGCTTTTTATTCCCATTTGCTATTTAAATCAAAATAATGTGAGCTTTGAACTAGATTTCCTACCTTCTTTCAGCTGAAGGGCTATGGAAGACTATCTAAAAGGTTATCAGTAAAAAGAAGCAACAGCCACGTGCTGCAGACAGGCTAGAAAACTACTTAGAAGGCACCGTTTGGCCTTCTAGTTTTGAAAGGCCAAACTTCACTAAATAAAACCTTCACTTTGTATATGTGTGTGGATGTGATTAGTCATTTAATACTGGAAGCTCTACCTGGAACACATTTCTTAATACACTTTTTTTTCACATGCATGATGTCTTTCCACAATTTATTGCCACATTTTATTAAACTCGTGTTACCTAGCGTGTAATTGGAATCATCACTGATACATGAAACATGAGTATACAAATCTGAAACAGAGTGGAAGCAGGTCAGAGAAATAACAGCAAAGCTAAATTTTAAAATGGGGAGAAAGATATAGGCAGTAGCGTTATGAATTGTGACACTCTTTACCAGCCCAGGGCAATTCCTTCCAGAAAAATATCATCTTACACTCTAAACCCACACAAACTAAATCCTCTGTGAATAAGAAATGATGGAGTAAAACCTTAAAAACTGACCCAAAACTAAAAGAGAAAGAAAATAGGCGAATCACCAATAATGGATGTCGTTACATATGCTGACTCTACAGAAATAGAAATTCTACCAGAGTCAAATATAATTTAACTTCACCTTCTGCTCCATGAGGTTACTCTGGTTTCTTGTGATGTTCTGGAATCTGATTTCATAAACTCCAACTTGTACCTTTGCTCTGAAATGTAATTGTATCTATTTGGGGATCATCATTCCTTTCTCTCATTCCAAAACAAAGCTTGGCACAGTAAAGACCAAAAAAAAAACCATACATTTTGTGAATGAAAGGGTAGATAAATGGGAAAGCTAGAAGTGGAATTTTTAAAAACTCTATTAAATAAAGCATTAGGGGCTCATTGCAATCCCACAAAAGCTCTCACAGGGAAAATCAGGTCCCAAGCTCCTTTTGTGAAATAACTCTCTCTTTTTTGGTTTCAGTCTTTTAGAAGATTCTTCTGAATTCAGTGTCCTCTTCTTTCATCTCCAGGTTGCAGACTTATTTTCACCCCCCAGAGAATTACCTCTGTTTCCAAGTATATTTAAGAGCCACACTAGAGATTTCACAATAAAGATACTGTCACCTGTAGACAGAAAATATTACATTTATTTTAGTGAGAGACAGGCAAAGAACAACAACAAAAAAAATGAAATAGAGAAAATGAAGAATTTTTCTTACACGTCCTGTCATAATCTGACACAACCATTTCTATTTGCTAATTACTATGCTTATTATTATTATTGACACCATAAATATTAGTCATCATCCATTACTTCACCATGGCTAAGTATAAATTATTGTACATTATTATTAATAACTGTCATCCAAGTATATATGAAGATATATAATCAATTTTTTTGTCTGACCAAGGTCTTATAGAATTTTTTAAAATATTGTGATTCTAAAAAGAAAGGTTTATGGGAGAAAATACATAAAATGTGGAAATCGTGGATAAAAAGACTTAAAGTATCCTTTATTCCATATCCACAAAGAGCCATCATTATCATTTTACATCCCGGGTGGCACTAGCGGTAAAGAACTCACCTGCCAATGCAGGAGACGTGAGACCCAGGTTCAATCCCTGAGTCAGGAAGATCTCCTGGAGAAGGGAATGGCAATCCACTTGCCTGGAGAATCTCATCAACAGAGGAGCCTGGCAGGCTACAGTCCATAGGATTGCAAAGAGTCAGACACAGCAGCTTAGCATGCACGCATATAGAAATTGCAATAATGCCATTGTATAATGTAAGTGCTGAAGGCCCTTTCCAAAGCATGACCATACAATCAAGGACAAGAGTCAGTCAACAAACCTCTCTTGAGTGGACCCCTTACACCAGTAGCTGTTCTAGATGCCCAGGTCTCTATCTCTATTGAACAGAAATACTCTCCCAAAAAAACCTATGTTCTACTGGCTAGAAAAAGGTAAATAAGCAAAAGAAGAAAATACATGTTATGAAGAAGAAAAAGTTACATCTGATCTTCTGTCACTAAGTCGTGTCCAACTTTTTGTGACCCCATAGACTGTAACCTGCCAGGCTCCTCTGTCCATGGGATTTTCCGGACAAAAATATTGGAGGGGGTTTCATGTTCCAGGGGATCTTCCCAGATCAAGGGTCATACCCGCATCTCCTGCATTGGCAGGCAGATTCTTTACCACTGAGCCACCAAGGAAGCCTTTTGTGGCATAGAGAGGTAGAAAGTACTTTGGAAGCTATCATGAACGTTATTTGAAGGCCTCTGGGGAAAGATGACACTTCAATTTAGACCTAGCTCTCAGGAAAAACATTCCAAGCAGAAGGAGTATTCATATTTGAAGAGGAGAAATAAGACCAGTGTTTCTGAAATGTGAGTTAGAGAAATAATGGAGAAAGATAAAGTTGAAAAGTTAGGGAAGGGCCAGACCAAAGAGAGCCTTTTGGGAGCTTAGATTTCATTCTGGTTGCAACCAAAGACTTTGGAAGATTTTAAACAGAGACCACATATAGATAATGGACTCTAAATGGTCACACACAGAAAAAGGCAAATTGGTAACGATTTTAAATAATAAAGTTGACCAGTTGTAATAAAACAGATATTTTCATACTTGCTGGTGATAAATACACACTAGTATAAACTTCGCAGTGGAAAGAAAGAGGCTGAAATTTGAAAGTATAAAACAAAAGCTATAATCTCCATAACCTTCAATTACGTATTCTTTTCTCTTTATTGAAAACATTTTTGTTCATCTGATCTTTATCGCAGAGGGGACCCTGGAAAAAACCTCAGGTTTAACATAGTGTTCTCATTGCTATTATTTTCTAAATTGTCCATTAACTACACTTCTAAATTCTAAAGTAGTCAAGAACTATTTAGAACAATAGTTAAATTATAAATGGTTGCATATTTGGAAAACCTTGAATTTTATTTCAGTGTCTTTTTAAAAAAAGTGATTTATTTAAATTGTTTTGGAGAATATAATGAGGCATTTTTTCATCACCTAATATGTGATCAGTTTTATAAACGTTCCATGAGCCACGGTGAAAACAAGGTGAACTAGTCTCCATATTTAGTGCACAAAATTAAACTCGTATTTATTATATCAATTTATACATACTAACTAAATCTTTTAACAATTATTTGCCTAATTTTACCTATGAAACAAGGATGCATTTAAGTCTTCTAGTACTATGTTTCTGACTGCTATTCTTTATATTTTGACAGCTTTTCTGAGTTATATATCTAACCACATTTATAAATACTATGCATAAGTCTATATTGATGTGGTTTCAATTCTTACCATAAGTCAGTTCATTTATTTTGATTCCTTTCTCACTTAGTAGAACATATTTTTGAATAACTCTTTCAGAAAAGGACATGTGTAGTAATCTGATTATGTCTTTCTATTACCTTCACATCTTAGCAATACTGTAGTATAAATCATTCAGCCATGTCCAACTTTTTGTGACCCCATGGATGGTAGCCCTGCAGGCTCCTCTGTCCATGGAATTCTCCAGGCAAGAATACTGGAGCGGGTTGTCATTTCCTTCTCCAGGGAATCTTCCCCACCCAGGGATCAAACCCAAGTCTCCTGCATTGCAGGCAGATTCTTTACCACCTGAGCCACTACGGAAGTCCTAACAGTGTCGTTCAGTCACTCAGTCGTGTACGACTCTTTGTGAGTCCACGGACTGCAGCACGCCAGGCTTCCCTGTCCTTCACCATCTCCCAGAGTTTACTCAAACTCATGTCCATCGAGTCGGTGATGCCATCCAACCATCTCATCCTCTGTCGTCTCCTTCTCCTCCTGCCTTCAGTCTTTCCCAGTATCAGGGTCTTTTCTAATGAGTAGGCTCTCACAACAGCAGTATAGCTATATATAAATTTCTTGAGCCAAAAATTTTTCCCTCAAAATTATACAAACTTTCTGTCATTATGTCCAAGCATTTAATGTCAAGAAGAAGACTGAATTTTCTACTTCTGTAGGTAACTTATTTTCCTAGGAATCTTGTAAGATTCTTTCTTTTACTTTGCGATCTTCATATGGTTAGATAATAATCTCCTCTTCCTTCTTTTGCCAGGTGCACAGAGGGAGGCTTCATTCTACAGACACTCTGAGATATTTGCTCAGTTTATTTTATTCCATTTATGAGTTTTGCTTCTTTTTATTTATTTTAGACTCATTTTAGACACATAAATTATCTTTTGCCTAAATTTCTATTCTCTGTGCTCCATAGCTATAATCTTCTCATTGATTATTGCTATATATTATTGCTATATATTTTGGTTTCTTCTATCGTCTATGGAACTTCATATTTTTCTCCAAAACAATTTGACCTCATGCACTATAGATTTTGTTATTTCCAGTTTCCAGTTAATGTGCTAGCTTTGTTATTGCATTTTATTTTCTTTTAAAACTTGCTTTATTGTATACAGCATCATCTTTTCAAGGTTATATTTTTATCTTATTCAGAAATAAAATGTGTATCACATAAAATTTACCTGTTAATCTAGCAAGTTGTTTTCAAAAGTATGTTCTTTCCTGTCCGTCTTGAGAATTATCATCCACCTTTTATTTTATAAAATTTTTCCCTGGATCCCCTTTCCTACTCTTCACGCCTCCAAAAATGAGGAAAAAGCAATGATATAAGCTATTTTTCTCTAAATTGAGTTGATAGACTATTCTCAGCTCCCTTTACTTTCTTCTTATCAGATCTTAAATCAAGGAATGATTGATATAAATTAGTTATATCAGTTAAACATTCTGCAACCTGAAGAGGAAAAACACAAAGTCAAAGCTATGAAAATTCCAGTGATCCAAAATGTTGAGTAGGCATTAGTCAAGTGGACTGGAAAGGGTTCAAATTAAGAGAAGTTTTAAGGGAATTTTTTTCCATTTATGGTTTTGCTTCTGCTCCATTTATTCTGGACTCATCATTAGAAGCATGAATTATTTTTTTTGCCTAAACTTCTATTCTCTGTGCACCATAGATATAATATTCTCTTTAATTATTGCTAGCCATTTGAATTTCTTCTATCTTCTGAGGAACTTCTTGTACAGCATGGAAAAGAAAGAAAGCATAATGTGTCAGGGAAATGCAGACTAAGGACAATAGGTTCTAGATTATTCTAATTATTCCTTGCATTGTGCACAAACTTGAGCTGCACTATAAGCCAGTATTTCTAAAGATGCATTCCACACCAAATTAGTCATGTGAGACACTCTACAAAAAAGAAATAGTTTCCATAATCAAAAAGTTTGGGAAATCTTACTTTTCATATCTTTCCCTTTCTAAGAGATTCACAGTGAACATCAGCATTAAACCTATTGTATGGGATTAACAGGCATGTAAAACTATATATAAAAGAGACAAACAACAAGGATTTATTGTATAGCACAGGAAACTATATTCAATTTCTTGTAAATATCTATAATGCAAAAGAATTGGAAAAAATGTTTATATATATATATATATAATTGAAGCTCTTTGCTGTACACCAGAAGCTAACACGATATTGTAAATCAACTATATTTCAAAAAAAAAAAAAAAACTACTGTAAAAAAAATGCTTAATCTTAACTTACAATTTTCCACATCTTTTTAAAAAATATTTACTAACAGTTCATGGCAGTTATTGGAATAAACATTGGGAATTGCTGTTATGTTCGATGGGGAGTCACTGAATGGCTTTTATCAGCAGACAGTTATAATCAGATTTGCATTTGTAAAGATGACACTGATTTTTGTTGAGAATAAGATTGTAAGGGCGAAGCTAGAGTCAGGAAGATCAAGTTAGCAGTTGTTTTCATAATCCAAAGCAGAACCTTAACTAAGGAGATGGAGGAGTCTGTGGATGTCCTTTAGTGTCACTGGGGAACTTTAAAGAAGAGGGGAAAAATCCAACATTTGGGTCCCACAGAGAGCAACAAAAGTCAGCTACAGATGCTTTTTCTCTGTCTGTGCCCAGATATCATATAAACCCATTTCCAGGAGCACTGTGACCAGAACGTCAGCCTTCAATTCTGTCGCTTCAGATTTCTTCCAGGAAAGAATCCCAGCACACTGCTAGTTGTTTCTCACTCCTGAAATGGATAAAGGGCAATTTTGTCCTCTGTGTGTTCTTTTGCCATCTGCAGCTACATTTTTTCCTGAATCATTCTATCCATTTTTCTTTAACAGAGTTATCTTATTTTTGTTCTTGAAGAGTTCACTGTTTTCTTTAAAGGCAGAGCACCATCTGAAGCTAAATAGCCCAGGTCACAGAGAGGGCTAGATCCATTTTATTTTTTTAGTCAATTCTGCCAAATCTTTTCAATGTTACTCTGGCTCCAGTTGATTTATTTTTGCTCTTGATACTAAAATTCTGAAAGTTTCTCTACATAAAAGTGTTCTTTGTACCACTCCCCTCCGGCCAGGCATTCAGGGAAATAATCAATGTGTACATCCCAAAAAAAGGATTAAGAAGAACAATTAATTATTCCTGTCATATTGATTCCATTTCATTACTTTTTTTTAGACTCCAGTTCCATTTACCCATAACTTTATAATAGTAAATAAATCCTTAATATGCATCCTATGAACAAAAAGTAAAGGGATTGAGTAATTTTGCCTAAGTAAGCCTATCGTTATAACATGCTCATATTAGGGAATTTTCAGGTAGTCTCAAATGTCCTTACCATGATTTAGGACAGTGTTTAGACTAGAAAATCTATTTTAAAAAAAATAGAATTTGTTTTATTCTGACCTTCCTTTGCAGAAAAAAAATAATAGGATCTAGTCTAAAACCCAAAGAATATGTAAGCTGTGAAATCTGTGACTAGTAGTTATTTACTCAATCTCCAGGGGTCTTCCCTGTTATGAGTCAGGCCTAACTACTCTTCCTTGAAAGAGTTGTAATCATCCCCTGCTGTATCCAACACTGCCATCACTGCAACATCAACACGAATGTTTACTAACTACCCACCCTTTCTAGGGCTTCCCTGGTAGCTCAACAGTAAAGAATCCACTTGCGATACAGGAGACACAGGTTCTATCCCTGAGTCAGAAAGATTCCCTGGAGAAGGAAATGGCAACCCACTCCAGTATTTGTGCCTAGAGAATTCCATGGACAGAGGAGCCTGGAGGGCTACAGTCCACGGGGTAACAAAGAGTCAGACATGACTTAGTGACTAAACACCACTGACTCTTTTTTATTTATTTATTTTTAATTGAAGGATAATTGCTTTACAGCATTGTGTTGGTTTCCAATAAACATCAACATGAATCAGCCACATGTTTACCCATGTTCACTCCAACTTGAACATCCCTCTCATCTCCCTCCCCACCTCACCCCTCTAGGTTGTTACCAAGTCCTAGTTTGAGTTCCCTGAGTCATACAGCAAATTACCATGGCTATCTGTTTTACAGATGGTCATGTATGTTTCCATGTTACTCTCTCCAAACATCCCACCCTCTCCTTCCTCCCCTCTCAAACAGCCATGTCCATAAGTCTGTTCTGTATGTCTGCATCTACATTGCTGTTCTGCAAATAGGTTCATCAGTTACCATCTTTCTAGATTCTATGTATATGTGTCAGCATACAATATTTGTTTTTTTCTTTCTGACTTACTTCACTCTGTATAATAGGCTCTAGGTTCATCCACCTCATTAGGACTGATTCAAATGCAGTCCTTTTTATGATTGAGTAATATTCCATTTGCAGTGGCCACGGGACTGGAAAAGGTCAGTTTTCATTCCAATCCCAAAGAAAGGCAATGCTAAAGAGTATTCAAACTACTGCACAATTGCACTCATCTCACACACTAGCAAAGTAATGCTCAAAATTCTCCAACAAAGGCTTCAACAGTACGTGAATTGTGAACTTCCAGATGTTCAAGCTTGTTTTAGAAAAGGCAGAGGAACCAGAGATCAAATTGCCAACATCCGTTGGATCATTGAAAAAGAAAGAGAGTTCCAGAAAAACATCTACTTTTGCTTTATTGACTACGCCAAAGACTTTGACTGTGTGGATCACAACAAACTGTAGGAAAATTCTTCAAGAGATGGGAATACAAGACCACCTGACCTGCCTCATGAGAAATCTGTATGCAGGTCAAGAAGCAACAGTTAGAACTGGATATGGAACAATAGACCAGTTCCAAACTGGGAAAGCAATGTGTCAAGGCTGTATATTGTCACCCTGCTTATTTAACTTATATGCAGAGTACATCATGCGAAATGCCAGGCTGGATGAAGCACAAGCTGTGCCCAAGATTGCCGGGAAAAATATCAATAACCTCAGATATGCAGAAGACACCACCCTTATGGCAGATAGTGAAGAAGAACTAAAGAGCCTCTTGATGAAAGTGAAAGAAGAGAGTGAAAAAGTTGGCTTAAAGCTCAGCTCTCAGAAAACTAAGATCATGGCACTGGTCCCATCAGTTCAAGGCAAATAGATGGGCAAACAATGGAAACAGTGAGAGACTTTATTTTTGGGGCTCCAAAATCATGGCAAATGGTGACTGCAGCCATGAAATTAAAAGACGCTTGCTCCTTGGAAGAAAAGCTATGACCAACCTAGACAGCATATTAAAAGCAGAGACATTACTTTACCAAAAAAGCTCTGCCTAGTCAAAGCTATGATTTTTCCAGTAGTCATGTATGGATGTGAGAGCTGAACTATAATGAAAGCTGAGCACCAAAGAACTGATGCTTTTGAACTGTGGTGTTGAAGAAGACTCTTGAGAGTCCCTTGGACTGCAAGGAGATCCAACCAGTCCATCCTAAAGGAAATCAGTCCTGAATGTTCATTGGAAGGACTGATGCTGAAGCTGAAACTCCAATACTTTGGCCACCTGATGCAAAGAACTAACTCATTGGAAAAGACCCTGATGCTGGGAAAGATTGAAGGCAGGAGGAGAAGGGGATGACAGAGGATGAGACGGTTGGATGGCATCACTGACATAATGGACATGAGTTTGAATAAACTCCAGGAGTTGGTGATGGACAGGGAAGCCTGGCATGCTGCAGTCCATGGGGTCGCAAAGAGTCAGACACAGCTGAGCAACTAAACTGAACTGAATATTCCATTGTATATATTTACCACACCTTCTTTATCCATTCATCTGTTGATGGACATCTAGGGTCACCACCATTCTTTTTAAGGTTCTTACACTTTGGATAAGATAAATATTAGGTTTAGCATTTAAAAGCCCTGATAAGGGTTTGGGCTTTTTTTCTTAGCCATATATCTTCTTATGTTTTAAATAGAGAGGATTCCACTATCTACTTCTACAACCTGGGCTGAAGGGTAGAAATTCTTTTGAATTGGGTGGTCAGAGGAAAGCCCTCTATAAAAAGATGGCACTTGTACCAAGAACTGAAGGAGGTGAGAGGGTAAGCTGGACAGCTATCTGGAGGAGAGGCATCTTGAGCAGAAGGAACAGAAAGTGCAAAGGCACTGAGGCAGGGAGGCCCTTCCTGGTTTGAGGAGCAGTAGGAAGACCAGTCTGGCAGGAGCAGAGGTCATGAACAAGAGGACTGAGGGAGCAAGATCAGAGAAATAGAGACCAGACTGAGTAGGGTCTTGAAGGCATCGGAGAAATTTTACCCTGAATGAGCTGGGAAGCGAGTTAAGCATTGTAATGAGAACAATTGTTGTTCTTTCAGAAAAATAAAAACCACTCTAATATTTCAGCAGGAAAAGATGTATGTATGGAAATTTGTGTTTACAAAATCATTGGCAGGGCTGGAGTAATGAAGTTCAGAGAGGGCTGGTGCCAACGAGTTCTTAGGTTCATGTTTAATTTTCAGAGTCATTCAGAAGTTATGGGGATTGAAGGAACAGCTGAAAAAATACCAGCATAGAAACAAGTGATGCCTAGAACAAATAAGTACAGAAATGGAGTAGAAAAGACACAAAACTTCTAAATTTTATCTCATTCTTGCTGTATTAATTTTTAGAAGGTAATTAATAAGAAGTACTTATATTTATTTCTAGTTTTTTATAGTTTTCTCCTTCCAACATTTTTTAGTAATACTAGGCATTTCTGTATACAAAATAATTAACTTTGCCAACTTTCTTTATTAATTTCTCCGGTTCCCACTCCCTCAAGTTCCTGACCACTACCATTTAACTTTCTGTTTTGATGTGTTCAACTACTTTAGATAGCATATATAACTGAAATCATGCAGTATTTGTCCTTATGTGACCAGCTTATTTTATTCAGCTTAATATCCTCCATGTTCATCCCTGTTGCTGCATAATGCAAGATTTTCTTCTACTTTAAGGCTGAGTTATAGTCCATGGTATCATGCACCACATTTTCTTTATCCATTCACTTATCTATAGGCATTTAAGTTGTTTCCTTATCTTGGTTACTGTGAATGATGCTACAATAAGCGAGAATGAAGATATCTCTTTCAGATACTGACTTCAATTCCTTTGGATATATACCTAAAAGTGGGATTGCTAGATCATATGGTAGTTTTATTTTTAATTTTTTGAGAGATCTCTATACTGCTTTCCAAAGTGGCTGCACCATTTTATATTCCCACCAACAATGTTATAAGGCTTCTGATTTCTCCACAACCTCAGTAATACTTGTTAAATATTGTTTTTTTTAAGATAATAACCATTCTTACAGGTGTGAAGTGATATCTCATTGTGGTTTTAATTTGTATTTTCCTGATGATTAGTGATCTTGAGCACTTTTTCATACCTGTTGGCCATCTGTGAGCCTTCTTTGGAGAAACATCTATTCATGTCCTTGCCATTTTCTAATTAAGTTAAAAGTAACTTTTTAAAATCTCACAGATAGAACTGATAACTTGTGGAATCATAAAAATATAGTAAGTATAGCACATCTGAGTACAACCAAAGTTTTTGACAAATTCTCTTCTTAATGTTTATGGAAATATGAAAAAAATATTCATGGAATGAAGTGATAAGCATGGTTATATAGCTTCAAAAAATATGCTAATAAGTCTAAAACAAATAGATCTTTTTATATATGATGTGGGTGAAAATATAGATGACCTGTTTACCAAAATTGCAGAGGACATGAAACTCAGAACCTGAATTATGTTGGTGCCATAATCAACATCTAAAGAGAATCGTGTAGGTTAAAATGAAGGCCTGAAACTAAAAAGCAGCAACAGCAGCAACACACACATAATATTTAAACATTCTAAATATCAAGGTTTTCATTTTGAATATGAAAAGTTTCCTTCAGAGAAGCAGTGATAAAAAATAATGAATTTCAAACAGGGATTAGACTTTATACAATCATGAACACTAGGGAAGGAGTCTGATTCTGAGCTCACCGAAGGTCATCAGAGTAGCTAATCAGAAACAAAAACTCTAAGTGAAGAGAGAAGAGTGAGGACAAATTGGAACTTGCACCTGTTTCTTACCACTTGCAACTCAATGTCATGGGTGATCTGCCATAAGAAGTTGGCTCCCTTCTCCCTGAAGCCATACATTCACCTAGGGCAGAACTTGGTGAAATGGAAAGAGGCGATTGCTCAGTGAGGGCTGGAGGAGTAGACAGAGCCAGAGGGTGTCAAGCTCACAAAGTGAGTTCATGGGGTCACAAAGAGTCAGACATGACTGAGTGACTAAACTGAACTGAATGGTATTTCCCAGTGAATAAAACACTATTGACATAAGGCTTTTAGTTCTTTGATTACCAGAATAAGACAGAAAAACTGGATGATAAAGACCAGGGTAGAAATCTGAGGAGAGAGCCATCCAGCTGCCCAGACTTCATGCTTTATAAGTTGGGAAGCCCATGGATCCAACCTTCAAGAAAACATCTATTTAAAAAAAAGAAAAAAACAACAATCAAAAGCACTAGAAATTAGAATACTCAAGTTCTAGTCTCAGCTCCCAATTTAGCTCGCTGCTGCTGCTGCTGCTAAGTCGCTTCAGTCATGTCCGACTCTGTGCAACCCCATGGACTGCAGCCTACCAGGCTTCTCCGTCCATGGGATTCTCCAGGCAAGAACACTGGAGTGGGTTGTGACCTTAAAATTTTTACTTAACCTCTTTTGGTAAAGAATCTGCCTGCAATGTGGGAGATCTGGGTTCAAACCCTGGGTCAGAAAGATCCCCTGGAGAAAGAAATGGCTACTCCCTCCAGTAATCTTGCCTGGAGAATCCCATAGATAGAAGAGCCTGGTGGGCTACAGTCCATGGGGTTGCAAAGAGTCAAACATGACTGAGAGACTAACTCTTTCTTTCTGGTCTTCAGTTCCATCTAGATAATGAAAAATTGATACATATAATCTCTCAGATCTTTTCCAACTTTAATTCTATTATATATACTAAGGTTTTTTTTTGTTTTGTTTTGTTTCATTTCATACATGATATTTTACATGTTTCAATGCCATTCTCCCAAATCTTCCCACCATCTCCCTCTCCCACAGAGTCCATAAGACTGATCTATACATCAGTGTCTCTTTTGCTGTCTCGTACACAGGGTTATTGTTACCATTTTTTTTTTTTTTTTTACTTTCCTATTCTGAAAGTTTTTTGCTGCTAGAATTCTCTTTCAAATTAGACCAAAACACTCAGGCCCTGATTACCAGAAGTCATTAATCTTTACTTGGGTTAGAATGAATGCTTTGATTAGACTATCAGGTTCTCTCTATTTTGGAAGTAAAAACATATAGTAAGCTTGAAATATTATTTTTCAAAGTAGAATGACTGAATTGAATCTACATAGGTCCCCACATATCCCATCCCAAGTTTGAATAGACCGAGTTTGACTGCACACATAAGACCTATGAAGGTGTAGGGACCATGGTTGCAACAGGCAGACCCTAGGCAACCAGGAAACATCTTAAAA
Organism: Bubalus bubalis; assembly: GCF_019923935.1. Classification (NCBI taxonomy): domain Eukaryota; kingdom Metazoa; phylum Chordata; class Mammalia; order Artiodactyla; family Bovidae; genus Bubalus; species Bubalus bubalis. Next base: position 22,414,254 of record NC_059171.1, on the reverse strand, counting down.
CCATAAAGAGAAAAGCAGATCCTTGTGAAGTCCTCCAGCAAGACCTCTAGCCCTAGATTTTCTGAAATTATATGCAAATAGGTGACAAAAAGTTTGGGGACAACAAGATACTAGCCAGGAAGTGTTATCAAAAGATAGTGCCAGGAAGAGTCACCACCATGGAGACCCTATTAGGTATCAGGTTTTATTCTGACCTTTACAGGGATCATATCCCATAATCTTTCCAACATCTCAATTAAGTTGAAATTGTGATTCTTTCTATAAATGAGGAAATAAAAGTTAAATAACTCATTCAATACAGGGACAACCATTTTTACCAATCACTGACAAAGAAGAAAATAATTTTTCAACTGATTTAAAATTCACTGGAATGAAGATAAAAATAGCAAGTCTTAGTAGAAAATCTCTAGACACCTCTTTCTCCCAGAGACTAGCTCACTCCCTGCAAGAGCCTCCCAAGATGGAATTCTCTTCTGTAGATCACTAGATTGTCTCCTAAGAGCTTTGACAACATAGCAATTTAATTTTAGCTTTAAAGGTATTATTTAATTGTAATAACTATTTTAAAATATTTTTATTTCATTAATCTGGCTGTACCAAGTCTTAGTTGTATCATGTGGGATCTAGTTCCCTGACAAGGGATCAAACCCAGGCCCTCTGCATTGGACATGTGGAGTCTTAGCCACTGGACTACCAGGAAAGTCCCCTAAAGGCTTTATTTAAAATGAAAGATGTGATTGTCACTTAGCATAATTTTTAGGGATAAATAGATTATTTTTCCTGAAAATGGAATGATGGTTAACTTTTACCTATATGGACTCAAATTTTTAAGGACTTCCATGGCTCAACCCACCCCTGCTGCTGCTGCTGCTAAGTCGCTTCAGTCGTGTACGACTCTGTGCGACCCCATAGATGGCAGCTCACCAGGCTCCACCGTCCTTGGGATTCTCCAGGCAAGAACACTGGAGTGGGTTGCCATTTCCTTCTCCAATGCATGAAAGTGAAAAGTGAGAGTGAAGTCACTGCTAATTTTTTGACCTAACTAGACTTCAGGCTGTTTGCTGCCTGGCCATTACCATGAAGTATAGGTATTTGCATGTGTGTGTGTGTGTGTGTGTATGTGTGTGTACCTATGTGCATATGAGTGTGTTATGTGTAAGAAATACAATCATGACTGTGGGATCATATTCATTTTAGAAATTAAAGTTTACTTAAATTTATACTTATACTCTATAAGTCTCTTCTTCTGTACAAATAAATGTCCATTCATTTAGGAAGGAAAGAATCTAGTCTAAGTGTACCTCTAGAGCTAGACAGCATTTCATTTGACTAACGCAAAGCATCTTTAAAAAAACATAATATAAATCTACATAAAAGTTGCATTCAATTTATAAACACTTTATGCTTTTGAGTTTTTAGTATCTCATCCATTGTAAAACAGAATAATACCTAAACAGGTAATAAAAATCATACAACGGATGAAAAAGACAAAGCGTGTTCTCAACAGACAAAGTAGGCTATAATGTTGTTAAGACCTAAACAGAAGACAAAACAAAAAAAAAAATAATAAAGAAACAAAAAGAAGCTTTCAAAACTATTGATCAAGTAAGGAGGGCATGATGGAATAGGAAAAAAATAATAATAAAACCAAAATTTAGTCCAGAATGAAGTCTTCCACAAGGAAAAAGGGAGTTTAAGTTCCAGAATTTTGAAGGCCTGGCCCTGTCAGATGGCTGGAGGGATGGAATGTACCCTAGATGCCTATACTCTGAAACTTCCTGATGAGCAGAGCAATGTAAAGTACCACACATTTCAAATCACCAATGTTAAAAACTTCTGCCTCATGAGAGCTGTTCACAAATATGTCCTCTAACAGGAAAAAACTCACCATGAATCTTTCTTGCAGGCAGTGCACATTTTAATGAATGCTAACATGTTTGCAAACATAATGAAAATAGTATTTCCCACAGAGCAGCGTGAGATTATTTGAATAAAATATCTGCCTTTGGACATGAGACTCTGCCGATGATCGCGGTAGGATCTGTGCTTTATTGGGGGATTAGAAGCCACAGTGAGGTATGGACATGTGCTTTATGAGGACTGGCTGTGGAAACCTCTCACCCGCTGACATCTGCCCAGATTGCTACTGGTTTTAAATCTCTGCCTCTGAATTTTAGGAGCGGAAACTTTGGCACTGCTCAAGAGCCGTGTCTCTAAATGAGAAAGTCTCAGGAGGAGATGAAATTCAATACCAGAATTTCAAATATTTTATCGTTGTAGAACAGAAACTGATACTAAAAAAGGAATACAATGAAAATGGCTGGATCACAAGACCCCAGCAAACTGAAAAATGGCGGCATTTTAAGATAACAGAAGTACTACACCCGTGGGAAGGGTGAACACATGTCTCCCAGGCATTTGCTCTGATGGGAAGATACTTTCTTCATTTTCAGGAAGCAGGTTCTAGATTCCATGGCTCTTTAATTCTGTATGAGACTGTGTATTTTTACTCAAGGAACACAGAAATCTAGACACATTTATTTCTGCTAAAAACTGCTTCAGACAACAACCCACATCCCAGTGTCCAACCACGCCTAAAGTGCAAATCAGGCTGCAAATATAGTTTGGTGTGTGCTTAGAGAGGTTGTTGAACCCAGTACACAGTCCTTGAGACACACAATTAATTTGAAACAGATTCTTTGTATATTTAGGAGAAACTTGAATTGATCTATAGTACATGCAAATTATTGACAAATAACAGTAACAAACCTGATGATAGATATCATATTTTTAGATTTTCAATCTAATCCTTTGATTCTCCAAAATTAGAATAAACTGAAGTACAATGACAATGTACAATGCTATATAGTCATTCAGGGCCAAAAGCTTACTGTCCACTATATCCTAACATGCCTATCTTGTTATCTACTATATCCTGACAACACCTCATCTGATAAATGTGCATGTTCAAGAAATACTTCTTGTATAAATACAAGAAACCTCCACTTTAGACCTGAAACAAAAGGCATGTACTCTTATTACTTTGAGGTCAAGAAAAATTTTTTTCTGGGAAACCAAGAGCTACTTCTTTGACTTGAGGGAAGCATAAACCTGGCTTCCATGTTTTCTGTATGTTACGGACCCCTCCATTTCTGAGAAACAAAGGCTAGTCTCATGAGCTGAGTCCAGTGGTCTTCAATCCATCACCTTAAACAAGGACAGGTAGCTAGAGCCTGGGTTCTGGAGCTAGACTTCAGAATCCACATCTGACTTTATCAATTTCTATCATGTGAGCTGACTCAATATTTTTAGCTTAACTCTGGTTCAATTTCTCCATCTGTAAATTTGGAACACTAGAACCCTCTGCATATTATTTCCAGAAGTACTAAAATAATGAATTAATAGATGTAAAAGCATTTACAAGAGACCCTATCCAACAGTAAGGATTTAACAGGTATTTGCTGTAAGTGATGGCATGGACACACCTTTGCAGAGTCTGGAGTTGATCTGTGGCCAGCGTTTCCCCATCCTCAGTTTCCAATATTCACAAATATCTTTGTCAGATTTGCCATGTTTTCAGAATCATGGCTGCATTTAAAGTAAGCATTCCTCTTTATCCATTTGACATCCACAGTTGTAGGAATAAAAACCAAACTTGGGAGAGCACTTACTATCATCTACATAATTTATATATATGTCCTTATTGGTATTTTAGGGAAGTTTAAGTTTTTGCTACAGGCGTCACAGCAAATATGAGAGCTTAAATAGAAAGTAGAGACTCTCAGACTAGAATCTGCGCACTGTGATTTTCTCCAGATTCTTGGAATAGACAGAAACAGCTTGTTATCTTCTGTATCTTCCACAGCACCACCCAATGCACACAAGCATAGAGCAGAATCTCTGAGAATAGATGGATACACAGGTGGGTGAGTGGATGGGCTGTAACTTGATATATGAACGATGGCATGACATTCACCCTCCCAAATTCAAATGCCAGGAAATTTTATCACAACAAATTCAGTTTAGAAGCCTCTGAGTGCTTTATACTTTGATTGACTCAAGAGCACAAATGGAGTGAGTAGCATTAACTAGGAGGAGTCCATCCTAAAGCAATTTGGAATGTTTTCACTTTCTTCAACTCCCTGTTGGTGAAGCAGGCGCTTGACGGCTTAGCACACCTATCTGTTGAATATTCACACTGATGGAGGGGGTAGTGATGCAGAAAACACATAACATCAGATAATCCAAAAGTCATTTATATTTGGCATAGGAATGTTTTGCATAATAATTTTGCAGCTGATTGATCCTCTTGGGTTTGTTTGTGCTGCTTTTAAGGCAGTTTTCATTCTGAGAAAATACTGATGGGAAATATTGGGGTGTATGGCTAAATAGAAACATAAGAAAACTGTTCATTTATTTATTCATTCACTCATCAGACCCTGGATGAAAGTTTAGTTATGCCAGGCACTGTATTAGGTACTAAGTATAAAAAGAGAAATGAGGTGTTTATAGGAGGAACATAAATAAATATAAATAAGAGCTAGCCATATGTCATTTTAGTCCTCTGAATACATGTGTTATTGTGCTCCAGACTCATCTTTCAATATACAAATACATTTATACTATCAGAAACTAAAGTTGGCTTAGACATAGATATTTTAAAACTCAGGTTATAGTATTTTTTCTGATGAAAAATTAATAATACCAAACATATATAATATTACCACATTCTAGGACTGTTACAAATGATTTGTATATACTAATTGTTTGACAAAAATACCTACAAAAGGGACTATTTTTTCACCCCCATTTTACAGATGAGAAGACTGAAGCTCAGAAAATAACTGCTAAAGCAACAAAGTTTGTAAGTGGCAGATCTGGGATTGAATCTAGGCAGCCTGGCTCCAGACCCTGCATTTTTACTTATCATACTCTGTTGCCCTCTTCAATCAAAACTCCAAATGGAGTGAGACCTAAAGAATGTTAATGATTCTTGCAGAAAAAATTAAATCTGTACCTTCACCCCAAAAAATTAAGTTTTGGACTTCCTGGTGGTACAATGGATAGGAATCCACCTGCCAATTCAGGGGACACGGGTCCAATCCCTGGTCTGGAAAGATTCCACATGGAGCAACAAATGTCCACGCACCACAACTACTGAGCCCACGCTCCAAACCTGTGAGTCACAAATACTGAAGCCCGTGTACCTATAACAACAAGAGAAGCCATCGCAATGAGTATCCCCCGCACCGCAACGCGGCCCCTGCTCACCACAACTAGAGAAAGCGCACGCTGCAATGAAGACTGAGCACAGGCCAAAATAAACAAATAAATAAGTTTCATTCACTAGAAAACTTCAAAGATTATGAATGTCAAAATTTATTATAAATAGCTTTTGAAGAAAAATAGCAACCTGCTAAAAGAAGAAATTTGCAAAATATGTCACACTGAAATAGTTGCCTAATAGGAAAGTACAAAAATGGTACAAAGAAGTCACAGAAGAAATTCAAATGGTCATTAAATCTTTAAAATGATGTTCACACTAATAGTTATCAAGTTTCACTTCCATGAAACTTGGAAGTGAAAAGAAAAAAAAAAAAATAGGCAAAAATCTAAAATTTCAACCCCATCATACATTGACCTGGATGTGGAGAAACAAGAACTCTCATTCACTGATGTTCAAAGCAGAAATGGATAGCATGCTTTGGAAAGCAATTTGGCAGAATCTACTAAAAGTATATACCCTGTTAGCTCCTCATTTCTATTACCCTTGAGAGGAAATCTCACCTGAAAGAATCTCTTGAATATGCAATAATATTCACTGCAACATTGTTTGTAAATATGACAAATTGGAAAGAATTTTAACACCCAGCACGAGGGAAAGGAATAAATTAAAGGAGAAATTTTCTCAACATGGGGTACTAACACAGTAATAAAGTTATAAGCTCAACCATTTATTTCCACATCTAAATGCTCCCTGATGGTCTAAGGTTAGGATTTGGTGCTCTCAACATCTATATAGCTCAAGACTACAATATTGAATGGAAAAAATGCAAAAAGTTTAATATTGTGCATGCACATTTGGAAAACCAAGAAAAAAACAGTAGACATGGATACAAACACATTTTTGGAAAAATATTAAGCAAGAGCTGGAAGGACACATATCAAATTCATGACAATCATTGAGACTGGATATAGGCCCAGATAAACGGAATTGTGAGAGTTGGACTGTGAAGAAGGCTGAGCGCCGAAGAATTGATGCTTTTGAACTGTGGTGTTGGAGAAGACTCTTCAGAGTCCCTTGGACTGCAAGGAGATCCAACCAGTCCATTCTGAAGGAGATCAGCCCTGGGATTTCTTTGGAAGGAATGATGCCAAAGCTGAAACTCCAGTACTTTGGCCACCTCATGCAAAGAGCTGACTCATTGGAAAAGACTCTGATGCTGGGAGGGATTGGGAGCAAGAGGAGAAGGGGAGGACAGAGGATGAGATGGCTGGATGGCATCGCTGACTCGATGGACGTGAGTCTCAGTGAACTCCAGGAGTTGGTGATGCACAGGGAGGCCTGGCGTGCTGCGATTCATGGGGTCACAAAGAGTCGGACACGACTGAGCAACTGAACTGAACTGAACTGAAACCGAACTGAAAGATCAAAGGAAGCTTCAACTTTGCTTTAGTTTTTCCATAAAAAACACTCACAGTGATACAAAGAATTTTTTAAAAATAATCAGTCTGGAGTGGCAAAAATCTGGTGATTAACCTGTATACTTTGCATGTTTTATGCTGTTGTAAGATAAATAATGAAGGCAAGGACATTCTCTTGGGTGATGATGTTTTTATTTAAATTTGAATGTGAACTAATTTTCATCTACTACCTGGCATGTATTACTTTCTGCTTTTGATTATAATGATTTGTGTGGGGGCCTTACTTCTTGTATTTGTCCAAGCTCTTTAAAGGTATAATTCAGATTAGTGTCAGCTTTAAAGTTCCTCTAATTCACACACATGCACACACACCCATTCCCATTCCCACATTTGCCCATGTGCTCATTGTTGCTGTTGTTTTTTCAGTCACTAAGTCACATCCAAATCTTTAGTGACCCCATGGACTGTATGTAGCCTGCCAGGTTCCTCTGTCCATGGGATTTCCCAGGAAAGAATCCTGGAATGTGTTGCCATATCCTTCTCCCGGAGATCTTCCTGACCCAGGGATCAAACCGGGATCACCTGCATTGCAGGCAGATTCTTATCCACGAGCCACCAGGGAAGCCCTTATGTGCTCATACATGTACACAAAATCAAACAGTCTCTCTCAGTTTATTGTGAGTGGTGTACTTTCATATGAAATGAATCATGAGTTTGGTTAAACTATTCTTTCTTTGGATGGCTCGATTTAGAAATTTATTCTGCTACCCCAAAGCCAATTTTGGTAGAGATGGAGCAACAGGTAGCTAATCAAATCCTGTCTCACTCTTAAATCATTGATTCAGGGGTTTTAAAATGTTTTTAGCAGTCATTATTTTTTCAAATGGAATCTTGCTTTGAAGTATAAACAAACGAAACATAATAGGAGATCTCTGGTTGAACCAGGAAAGCACTTCCATACCATTCACAAACACATGCATCCCACAGTTCTGGAAAAAGTTCCAGAAAATCTTTTTGATGCAACAAAGCAGTGTGTAAAATATTGCTGTATTTACAGTGAAATAGCATCATGTCCAATGCACTGCTAGCAACTGGCCGGTGTAAGGAGTGTTGGTATTTTCCTGTGTCTTTTGCTGCTCTGTGCATTAACGTGGCCTTCCTTTCAGCCCCACCCTATCTCTCCTTTGAAACCATTGTCTCCTTGACATGAAAAATGTACTTCAGAAAGCCTAATGGCTAATTACATCAAAGGGAAGAAAGTCCAAACCTCAAACAAGGAATGATTAACTGCATACGCTTTAACGGAAGCTATCACACCCTCGAAACGACTCCTCTTCTTTAATAAAAATGTTTCCAGTAATTTATTTTCTGACAAAGTTTGTGTTCTCTGCCCAGGAGTGACTCCTGTTTTGTTCACTCCACGGTTGTACCCTATCTAGGGCTGGCCTTGACCATGGGCAAAGCAGGCAGCCACCTACATAATATGATTTATGCAAATACAGCACATTGAGGGAATAGATACCAGGCTTCATGGGAGAGGAAATCCTGCCTCCTTCAGTCGTGTTTCCCCGGTTGTGTTCCATGACATCTTAGTGGGTTTGCTTGAAATGCAAAAAACGACGGCAAGGGAGGTTGTCCTATGATGAAATAACAATGAAGAATGCTAGATTAAGCAAAAGTAAGAGGTTTAATTATCAATGGAGATTTAGTACTGTTTTCTTAAAACAGGCACCAGGATATATTACTTACACATGTGTTTTCCTTCTAAAAGTTCCTTGAGGGTAAAGATACGTCTGTGATAGTCAACACCATATCCCCAGCACTCAGCATGGTGCTGATATAACAGGCACTCAATAATGTTTCTGAGTCAATTAGTAAATCACTAGCCACCATTGTTATGAATCATATTTTACACCAACACAATGACTTAAGTGCCTACACAAGCTGTATCTCTACACTGTCTCAAAAGAATCCCAAAGAGATGCAAGATAATAAAAATCTACATCCCACACATTAGGAAGATGGGATCAAAGGAGCATGAAAGATGAGAAAAAGGAAAGAAACTGTAATTTTTGCAGCCCTGCTCTGCTTCTCTACTGCTATAGGTGAATCTACTGTATGGCAGCTATATGCCAAGTTCTTGATATACATATTCTCATCACATCCTCATAGCAGTCCTATAAACTGCCTGTTACAGAGGAGGAAACTCAGGGTTTTGAGGTCAAATAATTCACCCAAAGACACACAGGGAGGCAACGAGAGCATTAGGGACTGTCCCTGTGTCTTCTGATCTTTGACCTAGTTTAATTGGACTCTTCCTTACTAAATGGACATAATGCAATGAGTACTATGAGTAAAAGAAAGCAATCTTTGATAAGACAATCTTGTCTAAAATACCATGCATCTAAATTTAAACTTAAAGCAACCTCGTAAGGTATCTACTTTTCGTGTGCTCTTTATAAAGCTAAGGAAACCAAAGCAGAGAGGGGTTGATTAATTTAGCAGGGATGACACAGATAGTAAGTGCTGGGACCAGGAAAAGAATCATGTTACTCTTCTTCACACTAAATTTAATTAGCACTTGAATTCAAGGGACTTTGATATAGATAATCTCTTTTTTCCTAACATCAGCCCTGTGAGGTTAGGCAAGTAGGCATTATTATCCCCACATTAAAGAGGAAGAATTTGGGGCTACATCCAAGCCAAGATCACACTGCTAACAGTGAGAAGAACCAGAGGAGATCCAAGTCTCCAGACTCGTAGTTCATTCTTTTTTCTATTTCACATTCTTTTTCCCTCAGAACAAACTACTGGACAAGACTCATGACTGAGGCCATATACTCTGTCCCAAGTCTCTGTACTCAGGGCAGTAGTCAGACAAACCTCCCTGTGTGACCTTGGGTATGTTACTTAGCGCCCTCCCATAATCTCCCCTGTTCTCCTGCCCCAAAAGGCAATCCCTTCAGGGGAAATCTGTCAGGTATATTGTTCCCTGGTGGCTCAGATGGCAAAGAATCTGCCTGCAATGTGGAATACCCAGGTTCAATCCCTGGGCTGGAAAGATTCCCCAGAGAAGGGAATGGCTATCCACTCTGGTATTCTTGCCTAGAGAATTCCAGGGATAGAGGAGCCTGATGAGCTACAGTCTATGAGGTCACAAACAGTCAGACACAACTGAGTGACTAACCCTTTCACGGTGTTGAGAAACCAAGGCAACACAGCATTTGGGGAAGGAGCCTGTGATCAACCATATCAACTTTTGTTAAGAAGTCAGTAGACAAAATTTGAATAATGTTCATATCAGCCTATAACAAACACCTACCAATCTTATTCACTTCACACCCACCCTCATATCTATTGCAAAAGCAAATATCTGGCATGTTTTCCCAGAATCCTTGGCAAGGGCCTTAGAAAAGAGGAAGAATATTCACAACAAACTTCTGACATCCCTGAGCTCCTAATCTTGTTCCTTCCTTTTGGGGTTAACCTTACTGGCAGAAATGTTGTCCTAATGAAGTCAGCATGTATCTTTTCTTCTTCCATAGAAGAGTAAGATTCCCCACAAGTCTGAAACTGAATCCTAGAAATTTGCCTGCTGTTCATGTAAGATTTCCTGGGTGAAATCATGAAAAGTGGTGCCCAGTATACAGCAAGTGCTTAATAAGTGCTAGCTGAATAAGTGTCTTTAACAGCTTGAATAGTCAAGATTCTAACATTTTCTCATTTCAAAATATTTGTGTGTGTCCAGAGGGGGTTATGAATAACCTCAAGAGCCATGTGCACTTGTGCTCACACGCAAGGGTGAGACACATTTATGCCATGTACGACAGTTGGCAGTGCGGAACGGCTACTGACTCAGAGGATTGAGTTGTGAATGATACAGCCCAGAGGAAACCTGAAAGAACATGGTTTTAAATGCAAGGTCTGAGTGCTGATTGACACACTTTGTACGATAGTAAAATCTGGCAGGTGCATTAACTTGCATTCCTCTGATCTGTACACATCCACACTTGTCTTCTTAGGGTACTTGGTAATAAGCTTCTTTAAAGATCCCTGAGTAAGCACTGAAGATAATATCTGGAGTATGTAGCACTCAGTCCTTTTAGAATGGCTTTTTCCGGCTCCTTTCGTTTTCTTAAGAAAATGTCAGTTTAATCATTTCCTAATGCTTTGATAATGTGTTTCTTTACATAGCTGTAGAGCACTCACTTCACTGTTTTAAACGCATAAATGTAGATGTGAAAGTGCCAGTTAAATGAGATTACTTTTTCCTAATGAAATAACCAAAGAGGAGTTTAAAGTTTCCTAAACTTACGTGACATTTTCAGAGCAAATAATAAAGTTCCAGCCTTCCAGTGGGTCTCCTATTTGATAGATTAACATTTCAATATTGTATCTTGCTGGAATACAGCCAATGTTTGGAAAATAGGGGATTCATTTATGTGAGGCGATCTGTCTTGTCTTAGGTGGGCCTGCCTCCAGGTGAGTGGGGATATCAGCAACATGGGATGCTAAAAGAAGGACACGGGACCAGATAGAAGGGAAGCTATTATCACGGACCCTGCTGCGGGATTGACCTCCCCAGGACATTAGCGTACTCAGAGTTTGTGGAGGCAAGTGCCAGTATAAGACATTTAACCCACTAAATGAACAAATGTAAGCGGCCACATGGCAGAAAGACCCACAACGAGAGGAGATTGTGTTTCTGCTCAGTCGGCCATGAACATCCATCACAGTTGAGAGCCAACTTCTCCCCTTGGAGACAGAAGCCCAGTCCCTTGCAGGCTGGATTAGGGTAGGAGTAGAGAAAAAAGGGCAAGCTGCTTCCACAAGGCTCAATATGGTGAGCAGAGCAGAGCAGCAGAAGCCTAGCAGGTCAGCATGAAAAATGATGGGGTCATGGTCCAGACCTCGGTCAAGAGAGACAATCCGGCAAAGGTTAGGGAAAGAGCCAATTTCTTGGTTAAGCAAGTTGAAGTTCAGGGTAGGGCCTTGAAATTTTACCAATTTTAAACCCAATCTGTTACCTCTCTGAGTTAAAACTCCACTGCTGGGGTCAGCAGAAGCTCTGGGTAATTAGGAGTCACCCCAACACTTTATTTATTTTTTTTTATTTTATTTTATTTTTAAACTTTACAAAATTGTATTAGTTTTGCCAAATATCAAAACGAGTCCGCCACAGGTATACATGTGTTCCCCATCCCCATTAGGAGTCACCCCAACACTTTAGATGTAGAGATTCAGTTCAGTTCAGTTGCTCAGTCATGTCTGACTCTGCGACCCCATGGACTGCAGTATGCCAGGCTTTCCTGTCCATCACCAACTCCCAGAGCTTGCTCAAACTCATATTCATCGAGTTGGTGATGCCATTCAACCATCTCATCCTCTGTGTCTCCTTCTCCTCCTGCATTCAATCTTTCCCAGCATCAGGGTCTTTTACAATGAGTCGGTTCTTCATATCAAGCGACCGAAGTATTGGAGTTTTAACTTCAGCATCAGTCCTTCCAATAAATATTCAGGACTGATTTCCTTCAGAAATGACTGGTTTGAACTTTTTGCAGTCCAAGGGACTCTCAAGAGTCTTCTTCTCCAGCACCACAGTTCAAAAACATCAATTCTTCTGTGCTCAGCTTTCTTTATAGTCGAACACTCACATCCATACATGACTAGTGGAAAAACCATAGCTTTGGCTATACAGACTTTTCTTGGCAAAGTAATTTCTCTGCTTTTTAATATGCTGTCTAGATTGGCCATAGCTTTTCTTCCAAGGAGCAACCATAGAGATAGTATCAGTGAAACTTATCCTTGCCTCCAACAAATCTAAGCCAAAATATTAAAAAATTCTCCCAGTGTTGGTAGGATCCAGCTTGGCAATGGAACAGGGCAATGCCTGCCATGGTAAATAGACAGGAACCAGGGAGGACAGGTACTCATGTCCCTCTGTATATTTATGTGAGCCCCCGAAATCTCCTAAAAGAGCATCTTTGCCACTAAGATGAGAGAGGTGGATTAACACAGCATCTTCCATATTGCTGATTGCTTAACCGTATTAAAATAATTAAGTCATAACTTTGTAATACTTCTGTAATACTTTGAGACATTACAATTCAGTTTCTTTCAGTGACTGGCCCTTTAAGAAAAGCTCATTTAGTGTCTTCCTTGTAAGTAATGATAACCAATGATACAGCTAACATTGTCTTGTGAACCATAGAAATATAGGTGTGTGGCCACTTACTCTGGGTCTGAATTTCAGAAAGGACAGTGGAAACTTTTGCTCTTCAAATTGGCCTTTGGAATGCTCATGGTTTTAGATTTCAAGGAACCCCTCAGAACTCCTTGTTGATAAAAGTAATATAATCACAGCCAAGTTTTTCTACCCTCTTTCCAAATTTAAACAGCCAATTAAGCCTTAACTTTCATCTAATCATCTCTCTCTGAGTCAGGAATTAAAGACTAGATTCCCAGTACTTACAAGTCATGTAGATGGCCATGTCCTAGAGAATGTTGTTTTCTTTTACCTTCTGTCTTGATTGGTTTTCTAAAAGTATCTCTTCTGAAAGATGCCATCTTGCATTGGAATACAACGCCTGTTAACAATGACTAGTTGAGCTGCCCATGGTCATTTTTTTTCTTCAGTCTCTCTGGGATACATATTGTCTGAGGTCAGAGGGCCAAGGAGAGGAAGGTTTGGGGGTTTTTGCCTTGGCTCCTATGATATGTAGATCTGGTTGCCAGTGGCTGTCTTCCTGCAGAGTTTCTGCCAAACTGCCTTGTCTTCTATTCAGTTCTTCTTGGTTCTACTCACAGCTCTTCCTTTTGCTCCATCCCTAAGGGGTGGAAGAACTCCTGGTCATTGCTAGCCCTAGAGTGTTTCCTGTTTGATTTCCCTTGACCTTGCTTACACCTTTGAAAGTTGTCCCTTCATTAATGTCTTGGTAATCACCTTCTGAGTGTACCATCTGTTTCCTGCAGGTCCCTGAACGATACCGCCTCTTCTGTGTATGTATTTCATCGTTCCCCAGTGCAGGAAACACAGGACATGCTGATGAATCAACATCAGAAAAAAGAGATGCAGCACCTTCCTGGGTCTCCTAAAAGGACTGCAAGGCAGTTAGTTACAATCGAGGGTTAAAATGGAACCCACGGATTATCTGCGGGTTTCAATTATTGTTGCTACCCTCATTCTATCTAGCACAGAAAATTGGGAATTGGCTATGTCAAGACTAAGTTGACATACATCACAGAGGCTATACAGCAGTCTATCTGCTCATTAAGAGTTTTTCACTGAGTATGTCCCACTGATCTTCCACTTCTTGCAATCCTTTTGATGTGGGTTTAATTCTCATTTCTGACAGAAAGAAAGGGTCTCACACATGCAGTCCCCAATGTAATCTTCGCATGACTGTCAAAAATGCAGCATGTGTCCCCAGGCTTAAAGTGCCAGCTCCAAGAAAGGTCAGGAATTCTTCCCAGCAACATCTACAACATGCAAGCATATACGTTACTGAAGATCTTCATTTTGTCTGGTACTTTCCTTCAATCTCAAGTTTATTTGGATATCAGATTTCCAGAGGCCCAATTTGTGCTGAGCACATTCTGAAAACACAGTTCTTATTTCCTTTCTAAAATCACACATCCATCTACTATGGAGACACTGATGGACCAAATTTAAACCCAAGAAATGGAGTGAACCATTCACCTTAATAAAAGGCAGATTTTTTCAGTAATTTTCACATGTAATTCTTAGAATTTATATCATCAATAGTTTATGATTTGATGTAAAAAGCAAGATGAAGAAATAAAATCTTTTAATAATAAATCACAAGTCTTTTCTCATTAATTATCAAACAAATAAAATGGTTCTCCATAGATTGAATAGTTTTATAAACTTTGGGTCAAAAAATCATGTAAATAATGTATTTCATACTACATCTTAAAAGTAATAAAATTTCAATATTCAATTGCTTCAACTGGAGTCTCCTTGAAATTCAGAATTTCCCTAGAAGTGACACGTGTAGATAGCATTAATATCACCAATCAGTTTTCCCTGATGACACTTCTGTGAGATGAGTAACTATTTTTCCTGATTTAGAGAAGGTTGGTGACTTGGCCAAATTGTGTTTTGAGGTTTCACTGGAAGCTCCACAGTTTGTATTGCTATGGTCATGTTCAATTCATAATTCATTTTGATCCTCTCATTCTCTTTTAAACTGTTGGGGTTGAGATTAAGGCAAATTGTGTCATTTGTTTGGCCTTAAAATGGAGAAGGAAATGGCAACCCACTCCAGTGTTCTTGCCTGGAGAATCCCAGGGATGGGGGAGCCTGATGGGCTGCCGTCTATGGGGTCGCACAGAGTTGGACACGACTGAAGTGACTTAGCAGCAGCAAAATGAGCTGGAATTGCATAGGACCAGCTTCTTCAAGTGTGGGCTTTAGGAGTCACCACACATGGCTCAGTTCCTAGTTATGCAGCTAATTATGCAACAAGTTATACAGCTAATTATTTGTTGCTTTACAGTCTCACACACAAAAACACACACAACACACACATCCCACTGGATACATATGACTAGAATCACATTTAGAGCTCCAGAATTTGTTGCCTTTGTGTAAAATATACTAACATGTACTAAAGAAGTATTGGCAGTTATGACTGTTATTATTATAGCTATTCTTCACAAATTTTGTGCACCGTTAATCAACTGCTTCCAAGCAGGGTGATGCTGTTGAATTACATTACTGGATGATGAGATTCTCACTCTAAAACCATGTCAGGGAAAAGAGCCCCCACAATTTATTCTTTCTATGAAAGATATTACTACTTAAACATTTTGTGGAGGAGGTTTGCAAAACACAAGTAGTCACAGTATCATGTAAGGCAGTGACCAAAAAGTTGGGTCACAGCTCCAACTTTGTCAATACACACCCATTTAACCTTGAACAAATCAATAAAATATTTGGGGGCTCAGTTTTCTCCCCTGTTAACAGAGGCTAGACTTAAATGAGTTCTGAGTTCACATTATGATTAATTAAATTTTATTATTGTTTTAGCATTATGATTCAACTCTTGATATCTACAGCATAGCAATTAAACCCCAGGGCTTCAGGGTCTCTGCCAGAGTGTAAATTCTCACTCTGCCTCTTACTCTCTGAACATGGATGAATTACTTACTTCCTAAGGTCTAAGTTCTTCATGAATAAAAGGGAGAGTCAGTGGCTTACTGGAGCTGACTTGGGACAGGATAGCCCTTCACAACCTCCTATTCAGTGGCCTCATCCTGACAGCTGAAATCAGCCATGATGGGAAAATGTACACCACAGAAAGCCAACTGGCAAAAGCCACAGACAGAGGTTCCTGTTCTTCCCGTGGGCCAGTTTTTGGACATTTACCAGCATAGCACTGGATATGATGAGTATTTACTTAATAATGTTTTATTTAGGTTTACACCAAATAACCCATGCAAATACTAAATAAACACAACACTACTCAGTATCCATATCATACTTTCCATAAGTATTTATTTTACTATAGGCTATTTTTAAGGTTATAGGAAAATGTGATGCTATTCTCACATATCCTGTTGATGCTAAAAACATGACTAAGGCTCTATTAAAATTCACATGAGCCTGACTTTTGCTCAGTTACTGAGTTCCCAAACAAGAAAAAGAGTTGCACATATAATTCTGTATTTACAGGTCTTCTGTTAAGCACTATCCCCAATAGACATTTTTTTCTCTGTACAATTTGAACAGGGAGTTTTCCTCTTTGATTCTAGAATCTGTATAAACCTGGTAGCAGCTCAATGGTATTTTTTTTTCTAATATGGAAAAAAGTGACAATTATTTCACAGGCAACTCTGGTCGTCCTCCAGTGTTCTCTGTCTCAATCCATCTTATTCTAGACAGAATCTTAGGAGACTCTGATTCCTCCTGCTCCCTCCCCTCTCATCCCAGTCAACTTTACCTCCAAAATATCTCTCCATTCTTTTTGCCTTCTTTATCTCTCTTCCCCACTTCTCATCCGGGCCATGGTGGCTGCTCCAAGGACTACTGAAAAGTGTCCTCCTCTCCCCTTTGTTCTTCCAGAGTGCCCATCTGCCCATGTCACTCTCCGGTGTGGAACCTAACAGGGCCTTCCTGCTGCTTCTGGGATGAAAGTATGACCTTCCCCTGGTCCACAGGCCCTGACTCAGGCAGAGCCCTGCCCACTCCTCAGCCTTCCACCGAGAGCTGGGCTCCAACCACAGTGGCCTTCTTTCTGGTCCTCGAATGGGCCAAGTTTCCTTTATCTGCAATGCTCTTCTTTCCCAAACTGCCTCCCTTTTCACTTTATTACTGAGACCTCACTCAAGTCAGCATCATTTTATCTAGTAATCCCTTGGTGTCCAAGGCTTCCTCTTTGCACCTGCCTATCAAAAGATGTCCCAATGCCTCAGAGCACATATCTGTTTACAATTTTACATCCATTCCTTTTATTATTTACTGAACATTCATTTCTCCCCCTCACTAGGCCATGAATTCCACAGACTAAATTTATTTAATCACCATATCTTCAGTGACAAACACACCAGATGACATGTATTTGGTTGAATGAGAAAAACAAATTATCATAAACTGTGGTACATTCAAACAGTGGAATATTATTCAGCACTAAAAAGAAATGAGTTAACAAGCCATGAAAAGACATGGAAGCAGCTTAAACACACATTATTAAGTGAAAGAGGCTGATCTGAAAAGGCTACATACTATGTGATTCCAACTATATGACATTTTGGAAAAGGCAATATGGAGGCAATTAAAAGATCAATTGTTTTCAGGGGAAGAAGGAATGAATAGGTAAAATGTGGAGGATTTTCAGGCAGTTACACTATTTTGTATGATACTGTAATGCTAGATGTATGCCATTATACATTTGTCAAAATCCTTAGAACATACGATGCAAAGTAAACTACGGACTTTGATTGATAAGGACCTATCAACATAGGCACATCAGTTGTAACAAACAGACCACTCTGGGGAGGTGTTGATAATGAGGGAGGCTCTGTATGTGTGGAGTGGGGGGACAGGAATATGTGGGGAATTTCTGTACTTTCTACTCTATTTTGCTGTCAACCTCAATGATTCTAAAAAGTTAGTCTATTAAAAAGACAAATGGGGAATTCCCTGGTAGTCCAGTGGTTCAAACTCTGCACTTCCAGTGAAGGGGGCATGGGTTCAATCCCTAGTTGTGAAAATAAGATCCCACATGCTGCATGGCATGGCCAAAAGATGCAAGAAAGAAAAAGAAAAAAAAAAATTTTAAAGACAAATGAACAAATGAGGGCAAGAGGATGAATGAATGAATGAGTGAATAAATTCATAGATCTCAGCCAGGTCTCTCTTTCCAATGTTTTCCATGACATTTAAGGTAAAATCTAAACTCTTTTTCCACCATTAAGAGGACTTCATGTGATCAGAAGTCTGGCATCATTTTCCTCCTGCTCACTAAACTCCGGGGACCCTGACCCCGTTGATGGTTTTCATCACACCAATTCTGGCTTTACTTGCTCTAAAAAGAGTCTTCCTCTAGATGTCATATGGCTGCTGTCTTCCACTTTTAAGGTAATAAAATTAATTTGAAGATCTCAACCTACAAAATGAAGGCCATCTCAGTGGCCCATACAAATCACAAAGCTCAACATAAGCCAACCTGCACTTACAGGAAATGCCTCACTGTCAAGGAAACTGAACACCAATCACGACCCCTTAATTTAGCTTTAGCTAGCTTACCTGACCCTAGAAAACAGGACTTGCTCAACTTATAAAGACATCCCCCACCTCCTGGCCAATAGTGCCCTATTTCCACATTGCCTCTTCTAATGCTCTATAAAACTCACTCTTGCCCAAAATCCCTCCAGAAAGTGTCCACTGCTCATGAAGAACTGTAGCCCTCCCAATCCATTGACTGTTTTCCTTTGACTAAAGTATGTCAAATTCACTACTAAATTATTTTTAGTTTTGTCATTTGATATAAGTGTTGAGCTTCAAGAAGTCTTCCCTGACCATCAAATCCTGAGTACCCACCAGTCCCCCTGACTACCTAATTTAAAACAGCTCCCTTCCACACTATTTTATTTATAGCACTGAACTCTGAGAAACCTGTGAGATTTTAATTATGTATTTCTTTTCTTTCTATCTTACCTACTAGACAGTAAATTCCAGAAAAGCAGGGTCTTTATTTGTCTCCTTCACTGTGGTATACCCAGTATCCAGGCAGGTAGTAGACACTCAATAAACATTTGTTTAATGAATAAATAAATGCACTTTGCTACTTCTTATTCTCTTGCACTCTTTCCTTTATTTCTTCTATTCTTTCCCCCTTTCCTTGCAAAACTTAAATCTTCATAATGTCCACACTTATGTCTAATATTGGTTTATTAAACTCAATCTTTTGTTGAAGGCTTTGCACCATCTAAGGATTTTTTTTTAAAACAAACCAGTTTTTTATTAAGAAAAAATAATCCTTATAACAGATGTTTAAAAACATGTTTAAGATATCTTTTTCTGTATAAGTTTCACAAATGTCTAAAAACATTTTATTTATAAAGAAGTTTAAGACAGGATGGGAATGCTTGGTTTCACTCAGCTGTAAGTAGTAGTTGGGCCCCAAATATAACTTTTTGTTAATATAATCTGAAGCATATAGAGTAATATAATTGGCTATTTTTTCTTACTTTTTAAATTTTAGCCATGAAATTAAAAGATACTTGCTCCTTGGGAGGAAAAGTATGACAAACTTAAACAACATATTAAAAAGCAGAGATATTACTTTGCTGACAAAGCTCCGTATAGTTCAAGCTATGGTTTTTCCAGTAGTCATATACGGATATGAGAGTTGAACCATAAAAAAGTCTGAGTGCCAAAGAATTGGTGTTTTCAAACTGTGGTGCTGGAGAAGACTCTTTGAGAATCCCTTGGACTGCAAGAAGGTCAAACCAGTCCATCCTAAAGAAAATCAACCCTGAATATTCACGGGAAGGACTGATGCTAAAGCTGAAGCTCCAATTCTTTGGCCATCTGATGGGAAGAGTCGATTCATTGGAAAAGACCCTGATGCTGGGGAAGACTGAAGGCAAAAGGAGAAGGGAGCAGCAAAGGATGAATGGCTCAATAACACCACCAACTCAGTGGACTTGAATCTGAGCAAACTCCGGGAGATAGTGAAGGACAAGGGAGTCTGGCATGCTGCAGTCCATGGGGTCACAGAGTCAGACATGACTAAGTGACTGAACAAATGTTATTGGAAAAAGTTGATGTGGCCCTAGCATGTATTAGACATTAAGATAGAAAAACAAAGCAATTCCTACCCATGTGGGGTCTATAGTCTGAGGAAGGGATTTCTATGCTAAATTTTTCTTCATAAATAAAATAGCAATTTTTCTTCTTTATCTCTTCCATTTACATTTGTTTATATCCATATCTTCATACAAGTTTCCACAAATCAAGACATAACTGTATTTAGACATTTTTTTTTCAGTGTAGCTTGATCTCCTCTCTTTTTTCTCTTCGAGACAATCACATGATCTCTTAGGAATTTGGTTTCTTTACACACAAAATTGGAGAATTATTAGTCTTCCTGTCAATTCAAGAATACTTAAAATATAATAACACACTAAGAACATATAGAACAGTAACATGACAGTAAGATTTATAATGCTGAGACATTCTTTGTTTTCTGGCACAAGTTTCTCTGGAGTTGCTTTCTAATCCAAACAATCCACTGATCTTATTGCAAACTTTTCCTATTTCCATTTGCTGATAAACTTTGGTCGCAATTGTTCATTTACTCATCTGTTCCATCGTTGCCCAAATCTTGGGCACATACTATGCACAGAAATTCTTAAGGCTTAAGTTAGCACACACAAAACATCATAGGCTTAAATGAGTGTATCTCCTATCCATAAATATGTAATCCAAAAAAGGTTGAGTATTTTCATTTAAACAGATCTTTAAGTAAACACTCACGACTTTAGTCCTTGAATAGGCTAACTTAGGCTGTAATGAAATGCAAATAACTATGTTAATGCAAACACTAAAGCTACAAATTCAGGCATAAAAAAGTCAAGAAATGCAAAACTTAAGGTTCTCCTAGAAACATTAACTCACTCAAATTGTACATATAGAATATTTCCAATTATACAGAAGACAGCAAAATGCGATCCCTTAATGTACTGTATGTACAACCCAGGTAAGTTAATGCCGTTATGAGAACGTTAAATTTTACAACCCCCGACTTTGTTTCAAAAGTTACTGCCTGAATATTGCATCATTCCAATCCTCATAACACCATCTTACTAAAATGGAAAGAAAACAGAAGAGGAACAAGTGTCATTGTATTTTCTATCACTAGAGGATTCTAAATTTAGGCAACACTCAGTTAATAGATGAGAAAAATACTTTTTTGGAACTTTCTGAAGTTTTCAATTGAAAAATTTCCACTTTGCTTGGATTAACTAAATGGCATATTGAGAAATTATTCCAGACTATAGATTTGTAGAAATGTATAAGAAATATGTGTGAAGTTATATTTGCTCTTATTTATGTGTAATATGTAATGAAGAAGGAAATGGCAGCCCACTCCAGTACTCTTGCCTGGAGAATCCCATGGACAGAGGAGCCTGGTGGGCTGCTGCTGCACAGAGTCGGACACGACTGAAGCAACTTAGCATACATGCATGCATTGGAGAAGGAAATGGCAACCCACTCTAGTATTCTTGCCTGGAGAATCCAAGGGACAGGGAAACCTGGTTGGCTGCCGTCAATGGGGTCGCACAGAGTCAGACACGACTGAAGCGACTTAGCAGTAGCAGCAGCATGTGTAATATGTAAACTAGTCAAAGAAAACATTTTTCAGCCAAAAAAAAGAGAACTTTTATAAAATATAGATTTGGGAGGGAAATTTTCAAATAATTTTTTAATAAAATTTAATTACTTTTCCCCCTTATTTAGAACTGCGGCCATTTTAAGTATAATTTCCTTCAGGACTTCCTAATTTTGGAGGAAAGCAGAATGTTTTGTTTAAATATTTTTGAAAGCTGAAAATAATGTACAGCTGGTCTTCTGTATCCACAGCTTCTGCAGCAAGGATTCAGCAACCAAAAATATTCAGAAAAATAATCTAGAAATTCCATAAAACAGAACTTGAATTTGCCACACACTGGCAATTATTTATATAATATTTACATTGTGTTGAAAGTGAAAGTGTTAGTTGCCTCGTTGTGTCCAACTCTTTGCAACCCCATGGACTGTAGCCCACCAGGTTCCTCTATCCATGGAGGTCTCCAGGCAAGAATACTGAAGTGGGTTGCCATTCTCTTCTCCAAAGAATCTTCCAAAACCAGGGACTGAACCTAGGTCTCCCCACATTGCAGGCAGATTTTTACTGTCTGAGCCACCAGTGAAGCATTAGGTATTGTAAGTAATCTAGAGATGAAAAAATATAGGATGTGTGTAGGTTATATGCCAATAATACACCATTTTTACACCATTTTTAATAAGGAGTTTGAGACTGGAGTCGCTGGGATGAGGGTGCCATTCCCCCACAGATACTAAAAGATGAATCTATTTCACTATGTTCTAATCGAGCTAGCATCTCTTATAAATAATCAGTGATGCAATAAAATATCTTATTAGTTGCATAAGGCTTGATTGAATAACTCTGTCTTAGTTAAATTGAGGTGTTGCAAAAATAAGAGAAATGAAAGAAAGACAATAAATGTGCAAGCCAGAAAAATCTGCAGTAGTGTTGTTTGGAAAGACAATCTTTAGTGAAGACTGACAGGGGTCCTGTATTTCCTAAGGTCTCCAAGTGTCACTTTTGGAACTCAATGCGTGAGACACCACACGACACAGCTCCCACACAGGGAGATGCTCTAGTGGGCGAGTCTTTAAAACTGGAAAGGAAGTGCAAGCATGATGACCAAAGCCCCCCAGACACACTGTAACCAAAGTACACAGTGTCGTAAATTGATTACTCACTTCCAGTTAGTTTTTTGCCGAAAGCCCCTCTTTACTACAGTTTTCTACAGTGTTAGCAACCCATTTACTCTTTTAAAAATTTGTCAATTTTTGAATTCCCCATATTAACCGGTATTTTCTTGTCTTCTGCTAATAATTATTCAATCATGCTTCTTTTGTGAAGACTGGGAGATAAATACCCGCACAGTTGGAAAACTAGAGTGTCATGTCTGATCAGATTGATCTTAGACTTTATGCTACAAATAAATTGTTTGTTCTTAAATAATTACCAGGTAGTTTGTCTGCCGCCTCTCCTGACTGCTGAAAAGCCTCACATTTTCTCTAGCCTGACAGCAGAGTCTCCTGGTCCCACCCCACGCCTGTTTGCTCTTTGCAGGACTTTTGCACAGAATGGTTAAAATCTGGCTGGGTGATGGGAATTCAAGCTCTAAACAATCCACTTAACCTCTCTGCTCTTTGCCCATAAAATCAGTGTCATAGTATGGATTTTCTAAGAGACTGTATTTATCAATGTTTGTTCATGCAAGGGAAATCCCGATTTGTATCATTTATTAATTTCTTACTTGTTCATTTGTTTACTGCCCCCTCCATTTGAAGCCTGGACTGTTTGACTGTTCATGGCAGTCTTTTTCTTTTTTTGCAAAATATTTATCCTAGTATTGAAGGGTTAATGGTATATTGCCTGGAATTGTTCAGGGGCTGCCACAATTTTAAAGACTTAAATTGAAGTTAAAAGTGGAGATTTCACAAAATAGAAGCAAACCAAAAAAAAACAAAGAAAGAAAAGGAGGAGTTAATAAAGAGGCAAAGGGTAAAAATCTTTTCCTCCATTTCTAGTTGGAACTGCTATTTTTCACAGCTAACTGAAATATTGCAACATTTGAAAAACATCAAAATAGCTAGAATTCATAAGTCTGAGAAAAGGAAAAGAAAGCACTTTGCAAAAGTGAAGGAAGTTCAGCATTTGCAATGTAATTCAAATTGTACTTGTAATTCAGGTCCTGGAATTAACCCACTCAACCAAAGCTTGAAAAGATTCAGATTTACTCAGACTAGCAACAATACAATACTCCCTCACAATTGCCCAACCACCCTGCCTTTTGGTGATACATCCAATACACTCTAAATTATAATTCTCAAACTCAGTTTGTTGTTAAAAAATACATCTGTGCATCATATCAGAGTTTGTCTTTTTGCAATTTAAAGGGAGGGGAGGAGACACACCACCCGTTTTAATTAGAGTAGGATAACACCTGAGCTCTTCCTATAATCGCTTTTTGAAAAATGACTTTTACCAGAATTTTTAACGATAGGTGAATTTGGAATAGAATCCCTGTATTTTCAGCCTATTGACTACAATGAAAAGAATAACCTTCAAGGTATTGTGGTGTTTGGGGTACATTTCAGGTCATCTGAGCTGCCATTTTATTTTTCCAAGGTTGATTGCACTAGGGTTACATCTCGTGGGGGGGCGACGAGCAAGGGGAGATGGATTCACGGTACTGCGTGTCAGACTGCCTGTCCATGAAAGTTATTTGAAGGTTTTCCATGCAAGCAATTTAGGAAAAGTCAGCCATTTTTACCTTTATCTAGTTTGGCAACAGTTCAAAGCACACAGAAAAAGTTTGTTGGGTTTTTTTTAAAGGAAAAAAAATTGTTAAGCCTTTCAAAGGATAGTTCTAATTTCCTCATTTTTTTTTTTATCATGGACATTTTTTGACAACTACAAACAAAATTTAAAGATATCATATATTTTATAATGAAGAAAAAAACTTTGTAAAATTTTAAAACAAAGCTTTGA
This sequence comes from Bubalus bubalis, assembly GCF_019923935.1. Classification (NCBI taxonomy): domain Eukaryota; kingdom Metazoa; phylum Chordata; class Mammalia; order Artiodactyla; family Bovidae; genus Bubalus; species Bubalus bubalis. The sequence continues at coordinate 22,389,790 of NC_059171.1, read as the reverse complement.
GTGGAACTCATTTATTTTCATTTACTAGCATGCAAAAATAGAGAAGATGTTACTGATATAATAGTAGTGAAGACAATCAGGTTGGTACTTACCCACCAGGTACACCAATCAAGTTAGAAATACAGAGGCAGTATTTTGAACTTTATCTTGAACGGTTTTTTTTTTTTTTTTTTTTAAAAGAAGGCCAGCAAAGCAGCATTTTTGTGATATTCTCAAAGACTGATATTTGATAGTATAAAATACCTTCACCTTCTAAATCAGTTCTTTGGTAGAGAAGAAAAAAAACTCTAATTTTCCTTTTTTAATCCTATGCAAAGCAACATAGTCTCATATTTATTTAGCTTAGTGCTTTCTTTCTCTTTAAAGCATTTATTAACCAGAGAGACCTCAGTGACATGTAAATTTCATTTTCTATGCCCTGTAGATTAAAATACATCTGTTTCAGCCATCATTCAGGAAAGAAATAATTTTAATAGTTCATTTTATTAAAAAAAGATTTATGTCAGCATTCAGTTACGACAAGAGAAGGCAAGTGACTTGCACATAATGCTAACAAGCAGCTTTTTTCCTTCCAGAATTTTATCCAAATTGAACAGAACTATGTCCCTAAAATATATGAAGGGAGGCAAGTAACTTTGCCTCCTGGTATGTTGTTAGTGATGGTGATTCTTCAATAAAGCAGCAGGTAAATCCCTCTTTGTCAGGCTTAATCTGTGACATTCTAGTATTTGCATTATTCCATACTTAAAATAATACAACACTTACTTGAATGGACTTTCCTCTTGTGTTAAGGAAAAATATTTGAGGATGCATCTTTGAGTCTGGCATTTAATGAACTTTGTTTGCTTCTAATTATGTGCAGTATAGTTTAAAAGTAAACAATGTTTACATAAAACATCCAAAATTGGCAAATCTCCAGAGACAGATTAGTGTTTCCCTGGGGCTAACATGGGAGAATTGACTGAAAGAGGGTGGCTGCTAATGGGTGGAGGATTTCTTCATGAAGTGATGGAAAGTTCTAATATTGATCATAGTCATGGTTGTACAACTCTATGACTAAGCTCAAGCCCACTGAATTGTACACACAAATGAGTGAATCATTTGATATGAATTTATATCTCAGTAAAACTTTTATATTACAAAAACAAACCAATGAAATCTAAATCCAACTCCATGGCCTGATTCCCAAAAGAACTGTCTGCTGGGTGGGCATTCAGATGTGTAAACACATAATTAAAATGGCAATCTGATAAACCTGAATCCAGGAAAAAATACAACTCTTTGAAAGTTGTATTGAAAGAGTTCCCTGCCTAGAACCACATCTCAATATCAGGGATGAGAAGGAAGAGCTTTTCAGGCTGAGGGAACAGTATATGGAAGGGTTGGAAGGCAAAGCAGCAGCAGAGAGCATCAGGTTTCAAGAAAGATGTGAACACTTTAGCTGTAAACCTCAAGGAGTCAGTATCTGGAAAGAGGCAAGAGGTTTCAGGGAAGCTCTGGGAAAAGGAATTGCCTGAATGTTCCCATCTTTGTTTAAAGTTATGAAGGGAAGCGAGGAAAAGAATTAACATCTGTAACAGTTGAAGGTTAATGATACAAGCATCAAACTGTTATTAGGTGCTTATTTTCTTTATTATCTTGTTCTAATTGCATATTCTATACAGGAAAATTAGTAGCCTTGGCCTATGTTTATGCTTAGATATTTTAATAAGGAATTCTATTTTTCTTCAAATGCATTAGTAATAGTTACATGGGAAAAGCCTGTCCAATTGCTTCTTTCTTTCTCTTGGGAGATTAACCGTTAACCACACTCATGATGAAGTTGGCCCCTTGAATCATGAGACCACATGTGAGACCCCACAGTCCTCTTCACAGCAGTGTATTTTCATAACATGAAACATAAACAGCCTACTAAGTACCACTCCAACAAAACCCAAGCCTTTTCCATCCTGGCAAATGGAATTGGAGTTTTTTAAATATCAGTTTGAAAGGAGAAGCACAGTCTGAGTGTCTTTCACAATAGCAAAGCTAAAATGACTATAATAACATAACAAAAGAATGTTAATGCACGGATCGGAAAAGGTTTATTCCATGTGGATCACTTCAATATTAATAATTAACACCTACCTGACTCACCACAGTACCTGGAGAATGAGACCTAGACACAGGATACGGCTTACTCCAGGTCCTTTGTTAGGGTCAGAGTCTTTCCACTTTTGGTCCCTATTCATGTTCTGTTTCTCAACACTGGGATCAATGAAAAGACAGACATGGAAATGGAATCCCACCTGTTGTCAAAAGCATCTCATGAGCCCTGTGATAAGCTCTTCACATGCACCGTCCTTCTATATGAAGTTCCACTTTTTGAAAGCAATGAGCCACCCACACAACATCCTTACCATTAAGCATTCATGTCAGGCATCTTCTCAATCATCTTTCAGCAACCCAACTAGGGAAGCATAATTATTATCAATCCAAATACATAGCTGAGGAAAATGAGACTGAACTAGACTAAGCAGCTTGCTTGGAATCAGAAACATGGAGATGGCAGACCCTGGACCGCCTGTACCCAGGTGTGTCTGAAGCCCACATCTGAATTCTCAACCATCTCATGTTCTGCTTATTACTCAGAAAACCCAGGCTTCATGTCAACACAAGCAGAGGGCAACTGGGAGACGAAGAAACCCCCAAGGAACTGAGAAACAGAGAAGCTAGAAATAGCCAGACACTTCAAGATGGGGTTATTTACCAAGGAAGCTAGACAATGCAATGATATGCGGGGCGTGTTTCCTCTTTGGTGCTGTCATTCACACCCACCTCCGAGCTTTCAGGGCCAGAAAAACAGGGGCTTCCTTGCCTGCTATGGTTGAAGATCAGCAATGCTTCTCCACTACTATACCTCCTTCCTCTCTGATCACATTCTTTCCCTCCTTTCATTTTTTTCATTTGATGTCATCATTCCACAAATATTTATTAAGACCTACTATCTGCAAGGAAATCCAACCAGTCCATTCTGAAGGAGATCAGCCCTGGGATTTCTTTGGAAGGAACGATGCTCAAGCTGAAACTCCAGTACTTTGGCCACCTCATGTGAAGAGCTGATTCATTGGAAAAGACTCTGATGCTGGGAGGGATTGGGGGCAGGAGGAGAAGGGGACAACAGAGGATGAGATGGCTGGATGACATCACTGACTCGATGGACATGAGTCTGGGTGAACTCCGGGAGTTTGTGATGGACAGGGAGGCCTGGCGTGCTGCGATTCATGGGGTCGCAAAGAGTCGGACACGACTGAGCAACTGGTCTGATCTGATCTGATGTCCCAGATTCTCCTCTAGGCATAACAGTGAATAAAACAAACTGTGGTTTGCTGTCACACGTCCTATATTGTCGTGGCATTAGATCACACATGGACAAGAGTGTGTATCTCATCATTTCATCTGCCTCTGGGTCACAAGTATATCTGAAGATGTCATGAGGGAATTTCCTGGCAACCCAGTGGTTAAGACTCAGTGCTTTTACTCCTGGGGCCTGGGTTCAACCCCTGGTCAAGGAACTAAGATCCCACAATCATGTGGTGTGGCCAAAAAAGGGGGAAAAAAAGTCATGACTTCTTTTAAGATCAGATATCCAGATTTCTTAAGTTTTAATAAAGAATATACAGGAAGATCGCTGGAGAAGAGCATGGCAACACACTCCAGTATTCTTGCCTGGAGAATCCAATGGACAGAGGAGCCTGGTGGGCTACAGTCCATAGAGTCGCAGAGTAGGACACAAATGAAGCGACTTAGCACGCACGCATGCATATACTACTTTAAAAATCTAGAGTCAAATTACAAAATATGTGCTCAGGAATCTTTCTTGATCACCCTATAACAGGGCTGGGAGCCTAGAACTACTTTTAGATACTCCATGGATCTATTTGTTTTTAAAAGCCAACAGAAGGCCACTTCTCATGGATTATTAACCCTGGCTATTACTATTCATGCACACAGACCTATATAGTCACCATCGCTGAGAGGATCAGTCAAACTATTAGGCTTCATCAGGTTTTGTTTTTCATTTTAAATCAGCTTATTGATCTCAAATGGAATGACAATGATCTACATTTTCCCCATTATTAGAGCATTTAAATATACCAGTCTTCTAACAATTGAGAGGTACGAAACAGACATAACTTTGAAGAAATTCACTTCTTAAAGTTAAGAGACAGTCATTTCAAGCTTAAAACAGATGGTGTCAATATTGCGCTAAGTGATATACGACCAACTCTGGCAAAATTTTGATAAGTAAAGTGTAGACGCATAAAAAGTTTGCCTAAACTGTTTCCCATGCAAAACTGAGGAGAAAAGTCTATTTATTATGGAGCGGACATGATTTATATTCTTTCTTATGTGATAGTCATAAAAAGAACATTGTTTTCGAAATGTTAGACAGAGGAATCTGATGATCTTCTATCCAACTGTACCTACTGTCAGGAAGGATTAAAGAAAATTCGAATCCACTTCCTGAAAAATAGATTTGCTAAAATTTGGAGTATAAGGTTCAGAAATATTTTCATGCTTACCATCTCTTGCCCTCTTCCACCTCATTTTCACTTCAAGGTAAATTTTGGTGGAAAACTGCAACAAGAAAAAATGCTACAAAGTAATTTTTCTGACATAGCAAGGTTGACATTTCAAAAAAAAAAGAGGATATTTTTGAATGAACAGGGACCTACATAAGAAGCTGACCTTAATATAAAAGAGGGAATTCAATGAAATGAGGTTATTAACTTATTAATAGTTTAGTAAAAGATTAAAGAATTGCTTTTTAAATTTTACAAATCAATTACTTCAGTTAAATTTTAAACCAGGTCTTATAGTCAAAAATCAAAGATTTTTTTTTTTTTAAAGGAGATCAAAATCCAGCAGCTCATGTTGGGAACCAATTAAGTTTCATTTCGAAGGCACAAGAGATATTCTTGCTTTTTTTTTAATTTAAAGGTGATTCATTAAATGTTACGTTAGGCAGCTTCTCCTATTTTCAATGTTCCATTTGCTAAAAGCCGTTATGAGGAGACATTTGTGATAAGAAGACATGTACCGCAATTGAAGGGTCATTTCATTGAACAGATCAGAGAAAAGTCAAAACATCTAGACCACAGTTTTGTGCTTTTGTTTCTATAAAATGTTAATCTCTCTGAATTAAATTGCTGGGGGATTTTAAGTTAGATGATGACACGATTAATTCTGATCAAATAGGCTGAAATATCCACAACTGCCCTCATCCGTGGGCATTTTATTTGGGGAGCAAAATAAAGTGGAATCTTACTCCATTCAACTTTCAGCTGCTGTTAGCCAATACTTTAAGCAATAGTAACAATATATTGTGCGGACCGCACTGAAAGTTGAATGAAAGTTGAATGGAGTAAGAGTCCACTTTATTTTGCTCCCCAAATAAAATGCCCATGGATGAGGGCAGTTGTGGATATTTCAGCCTACAATTGCACTCATCTCACAGGCTAGTAAAGTAATGCTCAAAATTCTCCAGGTCAGGCTTCAGCAATACGTGAACTGTGAACTTCCTGATGTTCAAGCTGGTTTTAGAAAAGGCAGAGGAACCAGAGATCAAATTGCCAACATCCGCTGGATCATGGAAAAAGCAAGAGAGTTCCAGAAAAACATCTATTTCTGCCTTCTTGACTATGCCAAATCCTTTGACTGTGTGGACCACAATAAACTGTGGAAAATTCTGAAAGAGATGGGAATACCAGACCACCTGACCTGCCTCTTGAGAAACCTCTATGCAGGTCAGGAAGCAACAGTTAGAACTGGACATGGAACAACAGACTGGTTCCAAATAGGAAAAGGAGTACGTCAAGGCTGTATATTATCACCCTGCTTATTTAACTTATATGCAAAGTACATCATGAGAAATGCTGGACTGGAAGAAACACAAGCTGGAATCAAGATTTCCAGGAGAAATATCAATAACCTCAGATATGCAGATGACACCACCATTATGGCAGAAAGTGAAGAGGAACTAAAAAGCCTCTTGAGGAAAGTGAAAGTGGAGAGTGAAAAAGTTGGCTTAAAGCTCAACATTCAGAAAACAAAGATCATGGCATCCAGTCCTGTCACTTCATGGGAAATAGATGGGGAAACAGTGGAAACAGTGTCAGACTTTATTTTTCCGGGCTCCAAAATCACTGCAGATGGTGACTGCAGCCATAAAATTAAAAGATGCTTCCTCCTTGGAAAGAAAGTTATGACCAACCTAGATAGCATATTCAAAAGCAGGGACATTACTTTGCCAACAAAGGTTCGTCTAGTCGAGGCTATGGTTTTTCCAGTGGTCATGTATGGATGTGAGAGTTGGACTGTGAAGAAGGCTGAGTGCCGAAGAATTGATGTGTTTGAACTGTGGTGTTGGAGAAGACTCTTGAGAGTCCCTTGGATTGCAAGGAGATCCAACCAGTCCATTCTGAAGGAGATCAGCCCTGGGATTTCTTTGGAGGGAATGATGCTGAAGCTGAAACTCCAGTACTTTGGCCACCTCATGCAAAGAGTTGACTCATTGGAAAAGACTCTGATGCTGGGAGGGATTGGGGGCAGGAGGAGAAGGGGACAACAGAGGATGAGATGGCTGGATGACATCACCGACTCAATGGACATGGGTCTGGGTGAAGTCCTGTAGTTGGTGATGGACAGGGAGGCCTAGCATGCTGCAATTCATGGAGTCGCAAAGAGTGGGACACGACTGAGCGAATGAACTGAACTGAACTGAACAATATATTGAACTACTTTTCTGCATCAGGCCCTGTGATACACACCTAGAATTTCCTCATTTAATCTCAAGTGTATGCATGTTCAGTGGCTCAGGCATGTCCGACTCTGTGCAACCCCTGGATTGTAGCCCACCAGGGTCCTCTGCCCATGGAATTTTTCAGGAGAGTACAACATTTTTATTCTCATTTTTTAAGGAAAATACCCCTTAGGTGTAGCAGATCACCCCAAGGTCACATCACCAATTCTCGGCAGGGCCCAGATACAAACCATGTTCCTGACTCCAGAGGCTGCGCTGTTAACCACTGACATGGACTACCTTCCCGTGTGAGCCAATGAAAATCATTAATTGTCTTTATTATTGCCTCTTTGTCAAAATAGATCAAATAGGAGCCATCTGTTTATTAAAAAAAAAAAAACAAAAAACTCACCACAGACTTTTTTTTATAATTTAGGAAGGAGAGGTAAACTTTATGACTGCTCCCACCAAAGCAAGTGAGGAAAGCCAAGTCTGAAATATGGAATTGCATCTTAAAATGTCATTTAAAAAAAAAAAGATGAAAAAGAACAAAGGCTATTAATTTTTTAAGTGGGGCCAATTTTTAAGCACCACAATGATAGCGCTTAATTTCTCTTTTTCCTAGCTTTGGGCTAGCACAATGTACTGTGGTAATATTTGGAGTTTGTGCTTCAGAAATTTCCATGGACACATTAGCTTAGATGGTTTCATTACCCACCCTCATTATTAAGTAGCATTCAATTACTGAGTGTTGTAACGCCAAAGAGCATAAAAGAGAGACAAAATCTCGGTAAGATCTAAGGGTAAAATGGCATTTTTATATTGCTATAAAGATTACTTAACTCAAGTGCAGTACTAATGATCATTTCTGTGACTAAAAACATCCCCTTATGATTAATTATGTAAACTCTCATCATTTCAAGCCCAATAAAGACTTTAAAACATTTTTCATGCATCTTGTATCCTGGCGTATTTTTTTTTCCCATTTACCCACATAAGAATCAAGTCTAAGAATTAAAGTAACTACTTTCCATCACATTAAAAGAGTGTATCACCTGGGAGTGTGCAGGTATACATGTATAATTCAGGTAAATATATGCAGGGAGTGTTTTAACATGGGGGGATCTTTTGTATTCTTCATAAATGTTGATTTTTGGTCTTGATTCCTATGAAAGACATAGCTTTCTCATATTAGAAAGAATTTCTCAGCAGTTAAGTTCTTCAAACTGAATATATGTGAAAATTAGAATACATAGTTAAAATCACTTTCAAATGTTGACTATAATTTTGTTTGTATCATCAATAAAATTGATGGTGGGGAGGCTTCTGATCAACATTACGAGATTGTTTACAATAGAATACAAAGCAGCTATTAAATGTGAAGTTATATATAAATGTTTACTAATATAAAAAGTGTAATATAGCATTTTGTGAAAATAGAAGCCATAAAACAGTATGACTACTATTTTTGTAAAAATGTCATGTTTTAATATGTATCTTTGATTGAAAGATAAACAGAAAAGCATTAACAGATTTTGTCTAAGGTGACAAGATTACAAATAATTAAATTTTTTTTTCTCTTGAACTACCCATATTTACTGCCCTTCCCTGGTAGCTCAGTCAGTTAAGAATTGGCCTGCAGTGCAGGAGACCTGGGTTCGATCCCTGGGTAGAGAAGATCCCCTGGAGAAGGAAATGGCAACCCATTCCAGTATCCTTGCCTGGAAAATCCCATGAACAGAGGAGCCTCGTGGGCTGCAGTAAATGTGGTCGCAAAGAGTTGGGCACAACTGAGGGACAAACACACCCGCATTTACGAGAATCCTTCTCTCTAATGAAGATGAGTTTGCTTTTGTTTAAGAAAAAGAATTATAAGGAAAAGCACACCAGGAAACCAAATAATCTCCTTTGATGAAATGATCATTCGGAGTCTGCAGTTGGAGACATTTCTTGGCTAAGACTCCATACTTATAAAAATTGGTTCAGAGTTACATCCACAGGACAAAATCCCTTCTTAGTCATACCAGGCCTGGGAGTCTATTTCTCAGGCCAGATAGAGAGACAGCAGACAAGTGTCTACCCTGTGCTCGCTGCCTGGGGTCTGTGGGCTTCTGCCTATCTGGCTGCCCTGTGGGTTGAAACTGTGGGGACAGGTAAGGGCAGGAAGAAGTGAAGTCCATACCACTCTTTATTATGCAACTCTGAAGGTGAAAAGCAGAACAGGAAATGGGAAAGCAGAGACCAGCCTCTGCCTGAAACTTCAAATCATGCAGGTTCAGAAGGTCTGAGGTGGGGTCTTGGGGACTGCAGGGCCTCCAGGCTGGCTCACTAGAGTGTCACTTCCACCGGCATGAAGGCTCGCAGTTTACAATTTTCTTTTCTTCTATCCCTTCCTTCCTTCCCCTTCAACTGGCCCCCTTTGGAAGCACAAGAGTCCGTATCTACTTGGAACAGGATTTCAGTTCTCAGAAATGTAGTTCTGGGTACCTTCTGAACAGAGACTGGCTATAATCCCAAATTGCATGTTTTATTATGTGGGCTTTATTTGTGTTTCTTATGAAATGAGCTGAAACACTCAAACTCATTTCAGATAGCAGCCAAAGCTAAATGACCACATTGTCCCTGGGCAGAAGGTCAACACATCACAGGAAAAACTGTCCAGTGCCCAAGTTTTCTCAAAAACTTATTCACGAACACGAGCTGCTTCAGTCATTGTCTTCGGCATTGCCTGAATGGCAATGACTGCCTTGACAAGTAAAAGAAAACAAAAGCTTTTACCACAAACTTCTAGATTTCTCTATAAGGTCAAATTGTGAGTAAACGTAAAAATCACTTTGGAATTTCATTCATAACTAAAAAAAGACAAGAAGCTTTAGCTTTCACTGCTATAGTTTTGTCAATCAAAGAGATCAAAATCGCTTGTTCTATGGAGATAAAACAGTTGGGTTCACTTGTTGGCTGCAGTGGAGCCATTTCTGATGAGGGTTTCCTCTTTTGATCAGCTCTAAGGTATAATGACAGTCTCCACAACCAGCCACACCCAGTGGGGCAATGTGAATAAACACTGTAGATTCTGCCAGAAATAAACCCCAGATTAATAGCATACAGCCTCACATCAGGGGTGCTTCCACCTCCCTGGGACCCCCAGATGAGAAATTAATTAAGCTAATACATTTAAAACTAAATCCATTTTACTCCAAATTACCATCCCCAAAAAGTTCAGCAAAAATAACGTGAAATGCCAAAATTGTAAACTGCATTCTATGTGTATTTAGACCCTTGGTAAAGCAGATTCAAATAAAGAAAACCTGAGATAAAGAAAGCCAACAAGCCATGATCGACTCAAGATCTCCATCTAGTGACATTATGCTGAATAGCAGGTTGTTTTCCACATTTTGGGGTAGCCTGGTGGCTGTTGCTGTTCAGTCGCTCAGTCATGTCTGACTCTTTGAGACTTCACGGACTGCAGCACACCAGGCTTCCCTGTCCTTCACCATCTCCTGGAACTTGCTCAAATTCATGTCTGTTGAGTCGGTGATGCCATCCAACCACCTCATCTTCTGTCAGGCCCTTCTCCTGCCTTCAAACTTTCCCAGCATCAAGGTCTTCGTATCAGTATTGGAGTATTGGAGCTTCAGCTTCAGCATCAGTCCTTCTAATGAATATTCAGGACTGATTTCCTTTAGGATGGACTGGTTGGATCTCCTTGCAGAAGGGACCCTCAAGAGTCTTCTCCAACACCACAGTTTAAAGCATCAGTTCTTCGGCACTCAGCCTTCTTTATGGTCCAACCCTCACTTTCATACATGACCGCTGGAAAAACCATAGCTTTGACTAGACGGACCTTTGTTGGCAAAGTAATGTCTCTGCTTTTTAATATGCTGTCTAGGTTTTTCATCGGAGAAGGCAATGGCACCCCACTCCAGTACTTTTGCCTGGAAAATCCCATGGATGGAGGAGCCTGGTGGGCTGCGGTCCATGGGGTCGCTGAGAGTCGGACTCGACTGAGCGACTTCACTTTCACTTTTCACTTTCATGCATTGGAGAAGGAAATGGCAACCCACTCCATTGTTCTTGCCTGGAGACTCCCAGGGACAGGGGAGCCTGGTGGGCTTCCGTCTATGGGGTCGCACAGAGTCGGACACGACTGAAGTGACTAAGCAGCAGCAGCAGGTTTTTCATAACTTTTCTTCCAAGGAGCAAGCGTCTTTTCATTTCATGGCTGCAATCACCATTCGCAGTGATTTTGAAGCCCAAGAAAATAAAGTCTGTAGCCCGGTTATGGCACCCCACTCCAGTACTCTTGCCTGGAAAATCCCATGGACGGAGGAGCCTGGTGGGCTGCGGTCCATGGGGTCGCTAAGAGTCGGACACGACTGAGCGACTTCACTTTCTCTCTTCACTTTCATGCATTGGAGAAGGAAATGGCAACCCACTCCAGTGTTCTTGCCTGGAGAATCCCAGGGACAGGGGAGCCTGGTGGGCTGCCATCTATGGGGTCGCACAGAGTCGGACACAACTGAAGTGACTTAGCATAGCATAGCATAGCCCAGTTAAGTCAAATAAATTAGGCATTTACTTGATTCCCTGTTGGGAAGTGAACTGCCTCCTCTTATTACGCCTTTGTAAAAAGTATCCTCTCCTGGGGGACCAATTTACTCCTTTTACGAAATTATTGTGATTCACTGCTGGGTCTGGTTCATCTGTTTTCAACAAGGCCTATTTCACTGGATTCACCATTTATTTTCTAACCCTTGTGGAACTTGAGCTAAGAGACTGGAGACTCTTGATGTGAGTCTAAGTCACGTGAGTAAATTGTACAGTTGCGTGTGACAGTGCGTCTAGCAGTCACACAGTACGTACTTCACGTCAGGAATTGTGCTGATGGCACTAACTATAGCGAGTAAGCGTAGAGGTATAGACCAGACAGTAAAATAAGTCATTACAGTGAAGTGAACCGCAGGACCTCTCCCACCAGAGCCAAAATGTGCATGCTACTGGAATCCATTATATGAGGTTTAAAAACAGACAAAACCCACCAACGATGATAGAAGTCAAAATAGCCACCCTCTGCAGGTGAGAGTGAAGGGAAAATTTATTAGAAAGGGGCACGAGAAGATGTTCTGAGGTGCCAGAATGTTCTATATCGCAATCTGGGTGGTGATTACGTAGGCGTGAACACACATACAACACTGAACTGTATATTTGTGATCAACAGGCTTAATTCATGTTATACATTTCTGGTATGCATGGTTTATCACAGTAATAAGTTTGTTGTTTTTCTTTTTAATGAGGAACCATCATGGTTGTTTTACCCCTAATCCTGAGAGATAATAGTCAAAGGATAACACTTTTGTAGCCTAGTAAGAGCCGAGTCCCATGCAGATTTCTTATGGATACTCAGGAAATCAGGTAAGAAGTTGAATATCTATCAAACCTGTGTGTGCTCAGTCATGTCCCGACTCTTAGCAGCCCCATGGACTGTAGCCCACCAGGCTCCTCTGTCCATGGGATTTTTCAGGCAAGAATACTGGACTGGGGTTGCCTTTCCTTCTGTAAGGGATCTTCCTGACCCAGGAAACAAACCCGTGTCTCTTACGTCTCTTGTATTGACAGGTGTATTTTTACCACTAGTGCCGCCTGGGAAACCCATCTATCAAGCCTAGACATCATTAAGTAAAGAACTTGGAGACTTGCCTCTTCTGTAATTTAACGAAAATTTTAGGGCTACCCCTTAGGCCAGATTATAAGCACAAAAGAACAAGATTGTAAGCACACAGATTTGGGGCACAAAATAGATTGTCATCACACATGAAGACAAGCAATTTCTGTGAGGAGCTATGAGGACATCTTCTGATACTCACTAGTTGGATGAAAGGGCAGAAACAAAGGCAAGTGGAAAATTGAACAGGTGGGTTAGTTTGTAACACAACCACCACAAACAAAGCCTGCTGAGCTGCTTCAGGGTGTGTGCTTCTATCATTTATAAGATATGGAATGTTAGAGCAGGAAGGAAACTCTGCCATCTGATACCTGTGTTTCAAGAGGAAGTCCAGAGAGCTTACATTCAAGCAAAGCCACAGGATTGGTTCATGACAGTGAGCCCTGCTCCACCCCATCTCTCTGACCACTAGTCTTGGACGTTCCCAGGGCCCCAACACTCCCTAAAGCTCTGTAGGGATAACACAGTGCAAGGCCTTCAAAATCTCTGCAACTACTTTCAGAGACAGTACCTGCTAAATTCCTCCATCATTTTTCTTTCAAGTTTTTTCCCTCTTGCCTTCTTTCATTCCTTCATTCTTTTGATCCTTCCTTTCTGCCTTCCTTTCTTCTTTCTTTTACCAATTCTTTATTTCCACTTATATTTTCATTATTTTCTCTTTTTTCCCTCTCTTTTAATGGTATCCAATCAGCCCTCCACATTCATGAGTTCCTCATCCTCAGATTCAATCAACCACAGATCAAAAACATTTGGAAAAAAAATTACAGAAAGTTCCAGAAAACAAAACTTGACTTTGCTGTATTCTGGCAACTATCTACATAGCATTTACATTGTATTTACAATGATTTACATATAATTTGCATTATATTAGGTATTATAAATAATCTTAAAATGACAAAGTATACAAGAGGATGTGCATATTGTTGTTCAGTTGCTAAGTCATGTCTGATTCTTGGCGACCCAATGGACTGCAGCATGCCAGGCTTCCCTGTCCTTCACCATCTCCCAGAGCTCGCTCAAACTCCTGTCCATTGAGTCAATGATGCCATCCAACCATCTTACCCTCTGTCACCCCCCCCTTCTCCTCCTGCCTTCAATCTTTCCCAGCATCAGGGTCTTTTCCAATGAGCAACCGAAGTATTGGAGTTTCAGCTTCAGCATCAGTCCTTTCAATGAATAGTCAAGGTTGATTTCCTTTAGGATTGACTGGTTTGATCGCTATGCTGTCCAAGGGACTCTCAAGAGTCTTCTCCAGCACCACAGTTCAAAAGCATCAATTCTTTGATGTGCAGCCTTCTTTATGGTCCAACTCTCACATCTGTACACGACTACTGGAAAAACCATAGCTTTGACTATACAGACCTTTGTCGGCAAAGTGATGTCTCTGGTTTTTAATATGCAAACACTGCATGATTTTATATAAGGTAGTTGAGCATCCTCAGATTTGGGGATCTGTGGGTTCCTGAAATGAATCCCCCAGGGATACTGAGGGATGACTGTACTTGCGTGTGTGTGGGTTGTGTGCTTAGTCACTTCAGTCCTATCCAACTCTTTGCAAAGCTCTGGACTGAAGCCCTCCAGGCCCCTCTGTCCATGGAATTCTCCAGGCAAGAACACTGGAGTGGATTGTCCCCCTCCAGGGGATCTTCCTGACTCAGGGATCAAACCTGAATCTTTTGTGTCTCCTGCATTAGGAGGCTGGTTCTTTACCACTAGCACCATCTGGAATGCCCATGACTGTACTTCCTTGCAACCAAAGTTTTCATCCCAGTTTGCTTATCAGAAGTCAGGGAGATACTTCCCTGGTCTTCTAGTGGTTAAGAATCTGCTTTGCAATGCAGGAGATGTGGGTTTGATCCCTGGTCGGGTAACTATGATCCTACATGCTGAGAATTGGCTAAGCCATCGTGCCACAACTACTGAGGCTTAGCACCACAACTGGAGAGTTTGTGCACTGCTACACAAGATCCCAAGTGCCACAGATAAGACCCAACACAGCCAAATAAATAAATATTTTAAAAAGAAAAAAAAAAAAACAGAGAGCAAGTATGAAATTCAGACCACTGGTTTCCAGACTTTACCCGTGAATCAGGCTCAGGGTGATACAGCCCTAACTCTCTCTCCTGCCCAAGAATAAGATCATGGCATCCGGTCCCACACTTCATGGCAAATAGTGGAAACAGTGTCAGACTTTATTTTCTTGGGCTCCAAAATCACTGCAGATGTTGACTGCAGCCATTAAATAAAAAGATGTTTACTCCTTGGAAGAAAAGTTATGAACAACAGAGACATTACTTTGCCAACAAAGGTTCATCTAGTCAAGGCTATGGTTTTTCCAGTAGTCATGTATGGATGTGAGAGTTGGACTATAAAGAAAGCTGAGTGGCGAAGAATTGGTGCTTTTGAACCATGGTGTTGGAGTAGACTCTTGAGAGTCCTTGGACTGCAAGGAGATCCAGCCAGTCTATCCTAAAGGGAATCAGTCCTGAATGTTCATTGGAAGGACTGATGTTGAAGCTGAAACTCCAATACTTTGGCCACCTGATGCGAAGAACTGACTCATTGTAAAAGACCCTGATGCTGGGAAAGATTGAGGGCAGGAGGAGAAGGGGACAACAGAGGATGAGATGGTTGGATGGCATCACCAACCCAATGGACATGAGTTTGAGTAAACTCCAGGAGTTGGTGATGGACAGGGAGGCCTGGTGTGCTGCAGTCCATGGGGTCACAAAGAGCCGGACACAACTGAGTGACTGAACTGAACTGAACCAGCAGATGTTCAGCATTCCATAGGATCAGCTTCTCAGGCCAATGCAAAAGCAGCTCCTGTGTCTACTGCTAGGAAGGAGACAAGAGAAGTCTCCCAGGACAGAGTGTTTCCTGGGCTTTATAAGAGGGCTCTGCAGTTCTGACCATCACATGGTGATTGGCTCCAGGTCTTCAAGCTCCACTTGAGAAACGCCATCTGACTCCAAGAGAGTCTTCTTCCTCCACCACCTGTCTACACCCAAATCCATCCACAAAGGATTATTTATGCCTTCTGGGTTCTCAGAAGTGTCTAAGTATAGAGGTCAATCAGGTAAGTTCTTAGCAACACTTGGTTTCTATCCTCAAATAACTTAGAATTTAGCTGAATTCACAAAGACGCTGGGGAAACAGCATAAGACAGACTCATCACCAATGATAGCTTTAACAGAAAAACTTTATTGAACACCTGCCTTTGAAAGTTAACCCCTTGGGGGTTAACTGCCCCAGGAGTTCAGACAAGAGAAAAAAATACTCTGGGAATAAGGCAGAGTTCATCACGGCAGGGAGGGAAGGACCTGATCCAATGCCCTATGGTACTTAGATAAATATAAATATATAATTCATTTTCATTCTAAAAAGTCTTTCAGATAATTCTTTAAATTGAAAAGGAGAAAGTAAGATAACTTTAGTTTTAATATTACCAGTGCCCCCAAAACATCCACCTTTAGTATTTTGGTGTAATGACCTCCTGACTTTTCTCTATGCATATTTTAAACTTTATTCAGATCAGGAGTAATTGACAAATATAATTGTATATATTTGAAGTCTACAACAAGATTATAGGTATATACCAGTTCAAGATAATTAATACAGCCATCACCTCACATAGTTTATATAGGTAATTCTTAATGTGTGTATGTGTGCATGTGTGAATGGTAAGAATGCTTAAGATCTACCAACAAATTTCAATGTAAAAGACTGTATTACTAACTATAGTCATTGCGCTATATGTTACATTCTTGGCTTCTTAATCTGTCTGCATATTTTATAAAGAGGAAAAAAATAATTGTGCTATGACTGTAGCAATTTGGAAGGTTAAAAAATGCGCTTTCTAATCTTTTCTAACAAAAAATATACAAGGCTTGTAATTAGTTGTGGTCATTCACATTTTTTTCCTGTGAGATTTTTTTCTCTGTGTATTTCTAGTTTATTCACCAAATATGCTAATTCAAGTCTGCTTTTATGACTTAACAAATATCTTAAAGAGGGTACTATGCTAATATTGATGTAAATCTATATCATCATTGCAAGGTCTCCATCATATCTCTGGGTTCATTTGCATATAGATTGATGATTGGTATATGGATGCTCCATAATTTATTCACTTCACTTTTTATGAATATGTTTGTGCTTTCCCATGTTTCATCTATAAACCCATCTGAGATCAACTTCCTCACACAAATATAGTCATACTCATCCTTCCCTTTGGAGAAATTCCTAGAAAAATTGCTGACTCAAAAGGGAATAGTTTTCCTTTTGATCCATGGTACTACACTGCCCTCCAGTAGGAACTGAACACTTGCTTATGTTCCCACCAGCTTTCCTCACCAGCACTAGGTATTATCTTTCTTTTCTTATCTTTGCTGATCTGATCATCATAAAATGGTAAATGTGGGAGGAGCTAAGATAGCAGAGGAGTAGGACGGGGAGAATACTTTCTCCCCCATAAATTCATCAAAAGAACATTTAAACACCGAGTAAATTCCACAAAACAACTTCTGAATGCCAGCAGAGGACATCAGGCACCCAGAAAAGCAACCCAAGTCTTCGAAAGGAGGTAGGAAAAAATATAAAAGACAAAAAAAGAGACAAAAGAGGGAGGGACAAAGTTCTGTCCCGGGAAGGGAGTCTTAAAAAGAGAGAAGTTTCCAAACACCAGGGACCCTTCTCACTGCCGAATCTGTGCCGAGCCTTGGAAGCACAGAGGGCAACATAACAGGGAGGAAAAATAAACAAACAATTAAAACCCGCACATTGCGAGCCCTACGGTAACTCCCCCAGTGGAGAAGCAGCACAGACGCCTGCATCTGCCATTAGCAAGCGGGGGCTGGGCAGGGAGGTGCGGCGCGGGCTGCATCGCAAGGATCTGGCCTGAATACCCTGAGTGCTATCTGAGCGAAATAATTTGGGCTAGCACACTGGACTGTGGGATATCTACCACGCGAAAAGGCAGCCCTAACCTAAGACACCGCCAGGCTTGCGCACGTAACAAAGGACTGAACAGAGATAGCCAGTGCCAGACCATCCCCCTCTGGTGACAGGCAGCCAGAGCCGGAAGGGGACAATTGCAGCCCCAGAGAGACATTATCTATAAAACTGTAAGCAGGCTTCTTTGCTAACTAAAACTTCTTGGGGGTCTGGACGGTCAACATCTGCCTGAGAAGGTGCGCCGGTTGCACACCTAGATAACCGAGCGGCGGGGAGGTGATAAGTCGTAGCAATCGCACTCGCCAAACACCTCATCACCTGAGCTGCTCGGATCTGGGAAGGGCACAAAACGCAGGCCCAACCGAGAGTCTGTGCCTCTGAGGACTACCCGAGTGCCTGAACCTGAGCGGCTTGGACCTGGGAAGTGCAGGCAGCCCAGGGCCAGCCACGGATGGTTCCTGGCAGAGCAACCTAGAGCCTGAGCAGCGTGGGCAGGGAGGCTACACGCACCGTGAACAGGGGGCAGACCCAGTGTAGCTGAGGCACTGCGAGCACACGCCAGTGTTATTTGTTTGCAGCATCCCTCCCTACCTCCCCACAGCGCGACTGAACAAGTGAGCCTTAAAAAAAAAAAGTGTCCTCCACCGTCCCCTTTGCGTCAGGGCGGAAACCAGACACTGAAGAGACCAGCAAACAGAAAAAGCTATAACAGAGGGAATTGCCTTGGAAGCTACAGGCAATAGATTAAAACCCTGTGGTTAGTACCAACTACATAGGAAGGGGCCTATAGATCTTGAGAAATATAAGTTGGACCAAGGAACTAGCCAAAAATGAACTGAACCCACAATACTCACAACAAAACCGGAGAAAGTCCTAGATATATTTTTACTATTTTTACGATCATTCTTTCTTTCTTTTTTTTAAAAAAATTTTAAGTCCTCTATTATTCCTTTAATTTTCACTTTTATAACCGATTACTTTGCAAAAAAAAAAAAGAAGACCCTATTTTTTTAAAGCAAATTTCATATATATATTTTTTATATTTTTTTTGACCTTGGTTTTTTTTTCCGTCTTTTCTTTAACATTGTATTTTTGAAATTCCAGACTCTACCCTAGATTTTTAATTTTAGCTTTTTGGAATTTGTTATCAATTTTGTACCTATAGTTTTTTTTATAATTTCTGTGACCCTTTTTTATTTTTTATTTTTATTTTTCTCTGTTTCTTTCTCTTCTTCTTTTAAATAACATTGTATATCTGAAATTCCAAACTCTACTCTAGATTTTTAATTTATGCTTTTTGGTATTTGTTATCAATTTTGTACCTGTATTTTCTTTATAATTTATGTGACTTTGTTTGTTCTTGTTTGTTTGTTTTTCTCTCTCTTTCTTTTTCTTCTTCTTTTTTTAACATTGTATTTTTGAAATTCCAAACTCTACTCTAGATTTTTAACTTTTGCTTTTTGGTATTAGTTATCAATTTTGTACCTATATTTTCTTTATAATTTTCGTGACCTTGTTTGTTTTTGTTTGTTCATTTTTTCTCTCTTTCTTTTCCTTCTTCTTTTCTTTAACATTGTATTTTTGAAATTCCAAACTCTACTCTAGATTTTTAATTTTTGCTTTTAGGTATTTGTTACCAATTCTGTACCTTTAAGAACCCAATCTTCAGTACCCATTTTTCACTAGGGAGCGAGATTACTGGCTTGACTGCTCTCTCTCCCTTTGGACTCTCCTTTTTCTCCACCAGGTCGCCTGTGTCTCCTCCCTAACCCCTCTCTACTCTACCCAACTCTGTGAATTTCTGTGTGCTCCAGACGGTGGAGAACACTTAGGGAACTGATTACTGGCTGGATCTGTCTCCCTCCTTTTCATTCCCCCCTTTTATCCTCCTGGCCGCCTCTGTCACCTTCCTCCTTCTTCTCTTCTCTGTATAACTCCGTGAACAACTCTGAGCAGTCCAGCTGTGGCATGCACATAAGGAAGAGATTACTGGCTAGCCCACTCTCTCCTCTGTTGATTCCACCTCATCTCATTCAGGTCACCTCTAACTCCCTCCTCCCTCTTCTCTTCTCCATGTAACACTGTGAACCTCTCTGGGTGACCCTCACGGTAGAGAAACTTTGCATCTTTAACGTAGATGTTTTATCAATGGTGCTGTATAGAAGGAGAAGCTTTGAAACTACTGTAAAAATAAGACCGATAACTGGAAGCAGGAGGCTTAAGTCCAAACCCTGACTCCAGGGAGCTCCTGTCTCCAAGGAACATTAATTGACAGGAGCTCATCAAATGCCTCCATACCTGCACTGAAGCCAAGCACCACACAAGGGCCAACAAGTTTCAGGGCAAGATATACCAAGCAAATTCTCCAGCAACAAGGAACACAGCCCTGAGCTCCAAGATACAGGCAGCCCAAAGTCACCCCAAAACCATAGCCATCCCATAACTCATTACTGGACATTTCATTGCACTCCAGAGAGAAGAAATACAGCTCCACCCACCAGAACACCGACACAAGCTTCCGTAACCAAGAAACCTTGACAAGCCACCTGTACAAACCCACACACAGCGAGGAAATGCCACAATAAAGAGAACTCCACAAACTGCCAGAATACAGAAAGGACACCCCAAACTCAGCAATTTAAACAAGATGAAGAGACAGAGGAATACCCAGCAGATAAAGGAACAGGATAAATGCCCACCAAACCAAACAAAAGAGGAAGAGATAGGGAATCTACCTGATAAAGAATTCCAAATAATGATAGTGAAATTGATCCAAAATCTTGAAATCAAAATGGAATCACAGATAAATAGCCTGGAGACAAAGATTGAGAAGATGCAAGAAAGGTTTAACAAGGACCTAGAAGAAATAAAAGAGAGTCAATATATAATGAATAATGCAATAAATGAAATTAAAAACACTCTGGAGGCAACAAATAGTAGAATAACAGAGGCAGAAGATAGGATTAGTGAATTAGAAAATAGAATGGTAGAAATAAATGAATCAGAGAGGATAAAAGAAAAACGAATTAAAAGAAATGAGGACAATCTCAGAGACCTCCAGGACAATATTAAATGCTACAACATTCGAATCATAGGGGTCCCAGAAGAAGAAGGAAAAAAGAAAGACCATGAGAAAATACTTGAAGAGATAATAGTTGAAAACTTCCCTAAAATGGGGAAGGAAATAATCACCCAAGTCCAAGAAACCCAGAGAGTCCCAAACAGGATGAACCCAAGGCGAAACACCCCAAGACACATATTAATCAAATTAACAAAGATTAAACACAAAGAACAAATATTAAAAGCAGCAAGGGAAAAACAACAAATAACACACAAGGGAATTCCCATAAGCATAACAGCTGATCTTTCAATAGAAACTCTTCAAGCCAGGAGGGAATGGCAAGACATACTCAAAGTGATGAAAGAAAATAACCTACAGCCCAGATTATTGTACCCAGCAAGGATCTCATTCAAGTATGAAGGAGAAATCAAAAGCTTTTCAGACAAGCAAAAGGTGAGAGAATTCAGCACCACCAAACCAGCTCTCCAACAAATACTAAAGGATATTCTCTAGATAGGAAACACAAAAACGGTGTATAAAATTGAACCCAAAACAATAAAGTAAATGGCAATGGGATCATACTTATCAGTAATTACCTTAAACGTAAATGGTTTGAATGCCCCAACCAAAAGACAAAGACTGGCTGAATGGATACAAAAACAAGACCCCTACATATGTTGTCTACAAGAGACCCACCTCAAAACAGGGGACACATACAGACTGAAAGTGAAGGGCTGGAAAAAGATTTTCCATGCAAATAGGGACCAAAAGAAAGCAGGAGTAGCAATACTTATATCAGATAAAATAGACTTTAAAACAAAGGCTGTGAAAAGAGACAAAGATGGTTACTACATAATGATCAAAGGATCAATCCAAGAAGAAGATATAACAATTATAAATATATATGCACCCAACACGGGAGCACCGCAATATGTAAGACAAATGCTAACAAGTATGAAAGGAGAAATTAACAATAACACAATAATAGTGGGAGACTTTAATACCCCACTCACACCTATGGATAGATCAACTAAACAGAAAATTAACAAGGAAACACAAACTTTAAATGATACAATAGACCAGTTAGACCTAATTGATATCTATAGGACATTTCATCCCAAAACAATGAATTTCACCTTTTTCTCAAGCGCACATGGAAGCTTCTCCAGGATAGATCACATCCTGGGCCATAAATCTAGCCTTGGTAAATTCAAAAAAATAGAAATCATTCCAAGCATCTTTTCTGACCACAATGCAGTAAGATTAGATCTCAATTACAGGAGAAAAACTATTAAAAATTCCAACATATGGAGGCTGAACAACACGCTGCTGAATAACCAACAAATCACAGAAGAAATCAAAAAAGAAATCAAAATTTGCATAGAAACTAATGAAAATGAAAACACAACAACCCAAAACCTATGGGACACTTTAAAAGCAGTCTTAAGGGGAAAGTTCATAGCAATACAGGCACACCTCAAGAAACAAGAAAAAAGTCAAATAAATAACCTAACCCTACACCTAAAGCAACTAGAAAAGGAAGAAATGAAGAACCCCAGGGTTAGTAGAAGGAAAGAAATCTTAAATATTAGGGCAGAAATAAATGCAAAAGAAACAAAAGAGACCATAGCAAAAATCAACAAAGCCAAAAGCTGGTTCTTTGAAAGGATAAATAAAATTGACAAACCATTAGCCAGACTCATCAAGAAACAAAGGGAGAAAAACCAAATCAATAAAATTAGAAATGAAAATGGAGAGATCACAACAGACAGCACAGAAATACAAAGGATCATAAGAGACTACTATCAACAATTATATGCCAATAAAATGGACAACGTGGAAGGAATGGACAAATTCTTAGAAAAGTACAACTTTCCAAAACTCGACCAGGAAGAAATAGAAAATCTTAACAGACCCATCACAAGCATGGAAATTGAAACTGTAATCAAAAATTTTCCAGCAAACAAAAGCCCAGGTCCAGATGGCTTCACAGCTGAATTCTACCAAAAATTTAGAGAAGAGCTAACACCTATCCTGCTCAAACTCTTCCAGAAAATTGCAGAGGATGGTAAACTTCCAAACTCATTCTATGAGGACACCATCACCCTAATACCAAAACCTGACAAAGATCCCACAAAAAAAGAAAACTACTGGCCAATATCACTGATGAACAT
Source organism: Bubalus bubalis (assembly GCF_019923935.1). Classification (NCBI taxonomy): domain Eukaryota; kingdom Metazoa; phylum Chordata; class Mammalia; order Artiodactyla; family Bovidae; genus Bubalus; species Bubalus bubalis. The sequence continues at coordinate 22,367,093 of NC_059171.1, read as the reverse complement.
AGATGCAAAAATCCTTAACAAAATTCTAGCAATCAGAATCCAACAACACATTAAAAAGATCATACACCATGACCAAGTGGGCTTTATCCCAGGGATGCAAGGATTCTTTAATATCTGCAAATCAATCAATGTAATACACCACATTAACAAATTGAAAAATAAAAACCATATGATTATCTCAATAGATGCAGAGAAAGCCTTTGACAAAATTCAACATCCATTTATGATAAAAACTCTCCAGAAAGCAGGAATAGAAGGAACATACCTCAACATAATCAAAGCTATATATGACAAACCCACAGCAAACATTATCCTCAATGGTGAAAAATTGAAAGCATTTCCTCTAAAGTCAGGAACAAGACAAGGGTGCCCACTTTCACCATTACTATTCAACATAGTTTTGGAAGTTTTGGTCACAGCAATCAGAGCAGAAAAAGAAATAAAAGGAATCCAAATTGGAAAAGAAGAAGTAAAACTCTCACTATTTGCAGATGACATGATCCTCTACATAGAGAATCCTAAAGACTCCATCAGAAAATTACTAGAACTAATCAATGACTATAGTAAAGTTGCAGGATATAAAATCAACACACAGAAATCCCTTGCATTCCTATACACTAATAATGAGAAAACAGAAAGAGAAATTAAGGAAACAATTCCATTCACCATTGCAACGGAAAGAATAAAATACTTAGGACTATATCTACCTAAAGAAACTAAAGACCTATATATAGAAAACTATAAAACACTGGTGAAAGAAATCAAAGAGGACACTAATAGATGGAGAAATATACCATGTTCATGGATTGGAAGAATCAATATAGTGAAAATGAGTATACTACCCAAAGCAATTTATAGATTCAATGCAATCCCTATCAAGCTACCAATGGTATTTTTCACAGAGCTAGAACAAATAATTTCAAAATTTGTATGGAAATACAAAAAACCTTGAATAGCCAAAGCAATCTTGAGAAAGAAGAATGGAGCTGGAGGAATCAACCTACCTGACTTCAGGCTCTACTACAAAGCCACAGTCATCAAGACAGTATGGTACTGGCACAAAGACAGAAATATTGATCAATGGAACAAAATAGAAAGCCCAGAGATAAATCCACGCACATATGGACACCTTATCTTTGACAAAGGAGGCAAGAATATACAATGGATTAAAGGCAATCTCTTTAACAAGTGGTGCTGGGAAAACTGGTCAACCACTTGTAAAAGAATGAAACTAGAGCACTTTCTAACACCATACACAAAAATAAACTCAAAATGGATTAAAGATCTCAACATAAGACCAGAAACTATAAAACTCCTAGAGGAGAACATAGGCAAAACATTCTCCCACATACATCACAGCAGGATCCTCTATGACCCACCTCCCAGAATATTGGAAATAAAAGCAAAAATAAACAAATGGGACCTAATTAAACTTAAAAGCTTCTGCACAACAAAGGAAACTATTAGCAAGGTGAAAAGGCAGCCTTCAGAATGGGAGAAAATAATAGCAAATGAAGCAACTGACAAACAACTAATCTCGAGAATATACAAGCAACTCCTACAGCTCAACTCCAGAAAAATAAATGACCCAATCAAACAATGGGCCAAAGAACTAAAAAGACATTTCTCCAAAGAAGACATACAGATGGCTAACAAACACATGAAAAGATGCTCAACATCACTCATTATCAGAGAAATGCAAATCAAAACCACTATGAGATACCATTTCACGCCAGTCAGAATGGCTGCGATCCAAAAGTCTATAAGCAATAAATGCTGGAGAGGGTGTGGAGAAAAGGGAACCCTCTTACACTGTTGGTGGGAATGCAAACTAGTACAGCCACTATGGAGAACAGTGTGGAGATTCCTTAAAAAACTGGAAATAGACCTGCCTTATGATCCAGCAATCCCACTGCTGGGCATACACACTGAGGAAACAAGAAGGGAAAGAGACACGTGTACCCCAATGTTCATCGCAGCACTGTTTATAATAGCCAGGACATGGAAGCAACCTAGATGCCCATCTGCAGATGAATGGATAAGAAAGCTGTGGTACATATACACAATGGAGTATTACTCAGCCATTAAAAAGAATACATTTGAATCAGTTCTAATGAGGTGGATGAAACTGGAGCCTATTATACAGAGTGAAGTAAGCCAGAAAGAAAAACACCAATACAGTATACTAACGCATATATATGGAATTTAGAAAGATGGTAACAATAACCCTGTGTACGAGACAGCAAAAGAGACACTGATGTATAGATCAGTCTTATGGACTCTGTGGGAGAGGGAGAGGGTGGGGAGATTTGGGAGAATGGCATTGAAACATGTAAAATATCATGTATGAAATGAGTCGCCAGTCCAGGTTTGATGCACGATAGTGGATGCTTGGGGCTGGTGCACTGGGACGACCCAGAGGAAGGGTATGGGGAGGGAGGAGGGAGGAGGGTTCAGAATGGGGAACAGAGGTATACCTGTAGCGGATTCATTTCGATATTTGGCAAAACTAATACAATATTGTAAAGTTTAAAAATAAAATTAAAAAAATAATAAAGTAGTCACACTGATTTCAAAACTAAAAAAAAAAATGGTAAATATGGTTTTAATTTACATTTTTTGATGGCTTGGTAATACTTTTCACTTATGAACACTCCCACCAACCTTTCTACCTGATTCGTCCCAGTAAACTGTATCTCTAATCATTTCTCCCATGACTTTCTCCTCCTGGTACTGGATGGTACATCTCCAGGTGAATTTCTATTTGACTCCAAAGCTAGTGAAGTTGTCTTGAAGGCATCCCTGGCTCCATCAGCCACTCACAAAAATGCTGGAGGTAACTATCCATTTACCTCCTGCATGTGAAGTCACCTTAAGCTTTGTGAGGCTGCAGACCAGAAGGTCTGGTGTCATTAAAGAAGTGATTCCTGAAAAAGAGTGTAAGAGGAGCTGGCCTGTTGTGGGGCTGGATTAGCCATTCTTCAACTCCACCAGCCTAGTTCAGTTGTCCCCCCAAATTACTGCCCAACTCTGATGATTTTTGTTTAAACTGAACTTAACTCCAAAATCACTGCAGATGGTGATTGCAGCAATGAAATTAAAAGACGCTTACTCCTTGGAAGAAAAGTTATAACCAACCTAGACAGTATATTAAAAAGCAGAGATATTTCTTTGTCAACAAAGATCCATCTAGTCAAGGCTATGGTTTCTCCAGTAGTCATGTATGGATGTGAGAGCTGGACTAAAGAAAGTTGAGTGCAGAAGAATTGATGCTTTTGAACTGTGGTGTTGGAGAAGACTCTTGAGAGTCCTTTGAACTGCAAGGAGATCAAACCAGTCCATCCTAAAGGAGATCAGTCCTAGGTGTTCATTGGAAGGACTGATGTTGAAGCTGAAACTCCAATATTTTGGCCACCTGATGCGAAGAGCTGACTCATTTGAAAAGACCCTGATGTTGGGAAAGATTGAAGGCATGAGGAGAAGGGGATGACAGAGGATGAGATGGTTGGATGGCATCACCAACTCCATGGACATGAGTTTGGGTAAACTCTGGGAGTTGGTAATGGACAGAGAGGCCTGGTGTGCTGCGGTTCAGGGGGTCACAAAGAGTCAGACATGACTGAGTGACTGAACTGAACTGAACTTTGGCATTGAACCCCATCTGAGAGGCAAAAATTGCCCCTGGCTCGTGGGGTATAAATTGAGTTGGATGAGCGGGGTCTGCTGTATATAGTGTTCTGGTCTGGAGAAGGGTCACCAGTTGGCCATGCTCCCCCATGGGTCTTGGCATCTGCCTAGAAGTCTCCCTTCTCATGGGGATCTGGTTGTCAGTCCACATAGCACAATGTTTTGTCGTCCACATTCCCAGCCGCAGGGCCACTGGAGTCTGACAGCACTCTGGTTGTCCTGTCCAAGCTTCTCTGCAAGAGACACCTACTTACCCTACACCTTCCAAGCTGCAGGCACTGCTTTGGGACCCTTATCTGCTCAGAGCATCATCAGCCTGCCCCCATGGCAAGCGGAAGCACAGGGAACTCTTGTCTGGGGCCCAGGCCATCCCTGCTCTCAGACTCCCCAGATGAATCTGGATTGCAGGAGCATACCTCACCCCCCAGCACACAGGCTCTGGAGAGCCAACTTCTTATGGACCTGTCCACCTAAAACCTCCACCCTTCTGATTCCCCTTCTGTGCTCCTCACCCACCCGGGGAAACATGATCTATTAGCATTTTTTATTTCACAACCTACCTAGCATGCAGTTGTCTAACTATCTTATTTTTTCCCCAGGTCAGGCTTTTGAAACAAATCCTAAGTAGTGACTTTTGCCATTGGACCTGGGCGTGAAAATTGCAGGCCTAACTGCCAGAACCGGGGTCAGGGCTAAAAAGATTTAAAGAGAAATGGGGAAGGGAGCATTTGCTTGTTTCATTGATGGAAAGAGGGCATCCAGGTATGAGAAATAGTACAGATGAGAGATGGGAATGTGTTGGAGTCTGGGTCTGGCTCTGCTGGAGCAGAGACCTCCTCTGTGATCTAGAGGATGACAGAAAGCTATGTGATCTGTACACAGATGTGTGGAAATGGCAACACACTCCAGTGTTCTTGTCTGGAGAATCCCACAGACAGAGGAGCCTGGTGGGTTATAATCCATGGAATCACAAAGATTCAGACATGACTGAAGTGATGCATGAGCATGTGTGAGGTGGGCCCAGACCTTGCAGAATGCTTTCAAGTAAACAGAGCGATGGTGGGCATGCCAGTTTATCTCAGTGCCACTTAGAGTTCCATTTAACTTGATCACAAGGCAGTTTGTTGTTTTTTTTTTCCACTACTGAAGGAAAATGAGAGAGCGAACAAGACGTGGGCTTCGAAATCAGCCAATCCTGGGGCTGAAGCTAGACTCAGCTGCTTACTATTTTTCAGGTTGGCCAGCAGCCCAGTGAGAATAATAAGACCTTTTCCATCAATTGCATGCATATGACGGAAGAGATATGAAGCAAATGGACCTAAAAAATGTTCCCTTCTCCCCTCAGTTTCCCTCTTCCCTTTCCTATTTTTAGCCCCAATCTTCAGACTAATTCATAACATAGCCTTTGTTTTGCTGTTTAGTTGCTAAGTCATGTCTAACGCTTTGCTACCCCATGGACTGCAGCACACCAGGCTTCCCCATCCTTCATTAATATGCCCTGCTGCTGCTGCTGCTAAGTCACTTCAGTCGTGTCCGACTCTGTGTGACCCCACAGACGGCAGCCCACCAGGCTTCCCCGTCCCTGGGGTTCTCCAGGCAAGAACACTGGAGTGGGTTGCCATTTCCTTCTCCAATGCATGAAAGTGAAAAGTGAAAGTGAAGTCACTCAGTCGTGTTCAACTCTTTGAGACCCCATGGACTGCAGCCCACCAGGCACCCCCGGTCCATGGGATTTTTCAGGCAAGAGTACTGGAGTGAGATGCCATTGCCTTCTCCCTAATATGCCCTATTCTGACGGAAATGAAACTACTGCTGATATTCCTTGGATTACTAGAAATGCATTCATGAATATGTATGAAGTGTACACATTGGTCTGAATGCAGGTAGATCAAGTGTTTCTTCCACAAGAAACTGCTATGCTTTTGAACAGTGAGATTTTAAAGAAATATTGATGAAAACATAAACTAGTTGGCCTCACAAAGCTTCCACAGGCTCTTCTGTCCTTTGAGCTCCAGCCTCCTCTCTTCACAATTATATCTCCCTCCTCACTGTCCACCACCTGGGAAGAAACCCTAGGAGGACCACAGCCAGGGGCGCCCTCAGGCAGCCATCCGTGCTGGGGAGCAGGGCTTTAGACAGGCCTGTTACAAAGGCTGAAGCCCTGGCTTTGATGAGAAGAGGCCTCCCTGGCTTGGCCATTTGGAGAAGGTATCTTCCATGGAGCTGCTAAGGTGGTAAAGACCAAAGATAAAGAATCTTCTCTCACAGGAGATGCCCCTGCTCAGGAAGACCACAGATGGGTGATCAGCTCTGCTCGAGAGCAAAAGCTCTAAAGGTGGAGACTCATGGTTTACTTTTCCTTAAGGCTGTCTCTTCACCATGGGAGAGATAAGCGTGCAAACAGAGTTTAGGATCTGGATCTAGGGAATTCTGTCTCTAGCACCATCCGCTTAAGTCTGATTAGGCAAATCGTAATCATAACCATGAGAATAATTAATAATGATAACCACAGCAGCAGCATCTGTAGCTAGTATGTGTCAAGCAATAACTCCAGGCCAGGTATTGGGCTAAGTGCTTCTCGCTTTCTTTAATCCTCACCACAGCCTTAGGAGGTAAGTGCTGCTGTTGTATCTTCCCTACAGATGAGAACACTGAGGTGCAGTGCGCACATGTAACCTGCCTGAGATTACAAAGCTAGGAGATTATGGAGGTTGGATTCAGGTGCAGGCAGTCTGACCTCTAGAGTCTTCGTGTAGCCCAACTCCACTCACCAGAAGAAGGGACCCAGTGTCGAAGGTGCCTCAAGGATCCTCTCCTCAACAACGTATGCATGTCTTAAAAGAGCCGTGGAAGGGCTGGGAATCCTTGATGCAAGAAATCTCTCACCCTCTCTCATCCTTTTCCACCTTTGAACAGGTGACCAAGGAACATCAACCTCCCCACAGCTGTGTGGCTTGGCTTGGAGCATAGTGCTACCTTGGAGAAAATTTTGAGAATCTCTCATAAGAAAAGAATGTCAGGACTCTTCTTCTACTTCCTCATCCCCTGAGGAATACTAACATCCTGATGCATCTTTGCCACAACAGGGACAAGATGGAACGTAACTTGTAAGGACATTTGTGAGGGCCTCATGGCTTCCCCGGAGAAGGCAATGGCACCCCACTCCAGTACTCTTGCCTGGAAAATCCCATGGATGGAGGAGCCTGGTAGGCTGCAGTCCATGGGGTCGCTAAGAGTCGGACACGACTGAGCGACTTCACTTTCACTTTTCACTTTCATGCATTGGAGAAGGAAATGGCAACCCACTCCATTGTTCTTGCCTGGAGAATCCCAGGGATGGGGGAGCCTGGTGGGCTGCCATCTATGGGGTTGCACAGAGTCAGACACGACTGAAGCGACTTAGCAGCAGCAGCAGCAGCATGGCTTCCCAACAGGGTGATACACACCGTCTGCCCGTCCATGAAAACATGATTTGTATTACCCACATCAATGAACTCTGATCTTTCATGAGGAACGTCAGGAAACATCAGGAGAGGCGTGATTTATCCCCACCCCACCCCTCCAGGAGTCTCTAGAGTTGGCTGTGTTTTAAAACAGACCCAACCCATTCCTTCTTTATGTCTCTCTCCTCTACAATGACAGCTAAGGCCCAGGAACTCTCAAGTTTAGAGCATGGAAAGCTGTCAGCAACCGTCGAGGCTATAGGATTTCTCATTCTGGCCCAGAGGAAGGGAGACAGTCTCTCACCTCAGTCATTAAACAGAAAACAGTTCATGTGTGTGCACTCGATCAGTTGTGTTTGACTCCTTACAACCCCAAGGACTGTAGCCCACCAGGCTCCTCTGTCCATGGGATTATCCAGGCAAGAAAACTGGAGTGGGTTGCCCTGCCCTCCTCTAGGAAATCTTCCCGATCCAGGGATCAAACCCGAGGCTCTTACCTCTCTTGCATTGGAAGGTGGGTTCTTTACAACTAGTGCCACCTGGGAAACCCAAGTGCGTGTGGTCTGATTGCATTTAACACTCACAACAGTACTTGAGGTATGTTATCATTCCCATTGGAGGCAATATTGTTGATGTCCTACCTGTATCCCCTGAGTTCTCACTGTTATCACATATGTCAATTGCATCCTCCTGCAGGTGCCAGCCCTTTTCTGCCTCAGGAGAAGTCTGCAGTTGCACAGGACAGCCAGAACTGCTGCAGAGTTGTCCCCAGAAGTAGCTCTCAATCATATAGAATGGTGCTCAATAAATAAGTACTTATAAAATACTTGGAAAATAAGTACTTGATAATCAATAAATCAATATCTTCCCTGCCCCTGGGTTAACTCTGAGGCATGTTCCACATATGCCAGGGTCAGAGAATCCCAGTGGGATCCAGGCTCAACTGTCCACAGTGGTCACCTACCTGTGGACACACACCTGTGCAGGCTTCCTTTCCATCCTTGTCTCACTTTCCCTCTGCCTCTGCTTCCTAGGATTCCAACACTGTTTACACTCACATTTTTGTCTCAGGGTCCACTTCTGAGGGTGTCCACTCAAGACTTCTATGTAATAGGTAGAGCAACTGGGGCTTAACAAGTAAGTCACTAGCTCAAATCACACCACGAGTAAGTGAATAAGGACTGATTCCAACCCACAATTGACCTCACTTAATCAGTGTACAAATGTGACCCCAAACACAGCATATGCACCACTGGGAGTCCTTGAGAAGCATGAAGATTTCCTGAATAGATTGTTTTGTTTTTAATTTAACATGTATGAGAAAAGCAATACAATATTTCAACACGTTTAAGACACTTTCAATTGTAACACTTTCAATTTCAACCAGGATTTTATGTACTGCTAAGAAAACAAACAAGCAAACAACACATCATGACCCAAAGTTGTCATTTACTATTTCTATTTTACTCTTGCTAAAAGAACTCTTAAGCTTCTTTGGGCAGAGTATTTTAAAATAAATTACATGTGGGCATACATATAAAGTGGAGAAGGCAATGGCACCCCACTCCAGTACTCTTGCCTGGAAAATCCCATGGATGGAGGAGCCTGGAAGGCTGCAGTCCATGGGGTTGCTGAGGGTCGGACACGACTGAGCGACTTCACTTTCACTTTTCACTTTCATGCATTGGAGAAGGAAATGGCAACCCACTCCAGTGTTCTTGCTTGGAGAATCCCAGGGATGGGGGAGCCTGGTGGGCTGCCGTCTATAGGGTCACACAGAGTTGGACACAACTGAAGCAACTTAGCAGCAGCAGCAGCAGCAGTAGCATACATATAAAGAAACATATAAGCAAATTTAATTCGCTAAAAGATTTCTTAAATTTCTTTACAATCAAGTGTCAAATTCTTCTGAATTGCTTGTAAACTCAAGATCAACAATGTCCATGGTTTCCCCCATGGTATTATCATCCAACAATGTCCATGGGTTCCCCCATGATGTCCTCATCCATGCCTTAGAGAGCACGCCCTGATAAATCTGTGTTTCTTCAAGGATTCTCCCCCACTGTCTGCAAAATTTTCATCCATGTGACCGACAAAGTGAAAGTGAAAGTGTTAGTCACTCAGTCATGTCCAACTCTTTACGAACCCATGGACTGTAGCCCACCAGGCTGCTCTATCCATGGAATTCTCCGAGCAACAATATTGGAGTGGGTTGCCACTCCCTTCTCTAGGGGATGTTCCTCACCCAGGGATTGAACCCCAGTCTCCTGCATTGCAAGCAGATTCTTTATGGTCTAAGCCACATCCACTCTTCAAATTTTATCCAGTGCCTTCTTCTTGCCAGAAGGTGTCAGGCAATAACAATTACATCCTGAGGGCTGACTGGTCAGCAGAAAGCACACGGATGATCCCTGGTATTCATTGTCAGAGACATCACAACCTCAGACATGTTAACAATGTGAAAAAACAGGGTCATAGATCTGACAAAATGACATATGTGCTGTGCTGTGCTGTGCGTAGTCACTCAGTCATGTCTGAGTGTTTGCAATACCATGAACTGTAGCCAGCCAGGCTCCTCTATCCATGGGGATTCTCCAGGCAAGAATACTGGAGTGGATAACCATTGCCTTCTCCAGGGGATCTTCTCAACCCAGGGATTGAACCCAGGCCTCCCACATTGCAGGCAAATTCTTTACTGTCTGAGCTACTAGGAAGCCCAAGAATATTGGAGTGGGTAGCCTATCCCTTCTCCAGGGTATCTTCCCACCCAGGAATTGAACCGCAGTCTCCTTCACTACAGGTAGATTCTTTATCAGCTGAGCTACCAGGGAAGCTCAAAATAATGTATACAAAGGGCATATCATATCTCCCATGCATAGATAGTACTACTTAACATGAGGCCAGAGTAGTATGTAAATTTTTTAAATAGTTAATGTAAGGGAAAATTTTAAATTAGAAATTGTATAGATTGGGAAAGTTTGAGGACAGAAGGAGAAGAGGGCATCAGAGGATGAGATGGCTGGATGGCATCACTGATGCAATGGACATGAACTTGGGCACACTTTGGGAGATGGTGAAGGACAGAGAGGCCTGGTGTGCTGCAGACCATGGGGTCAAAAAGAGTTGGACATGACTGGGTGACTGAACAACAACAGGCAATACACCGAAGGGGCACAACTTGTGAAGCAAGTCAATAACTGAACTTTGAGGAGCCCAGCACTACACCACACCCTGGTCCACGAGGAGACCTGCACATCCACAGTCATCTGTGTGCCCAGCAATGACTGAAGCCCGTCCACTGTTGGCGAACACTCATGATACCACCCACTGGGTCTGATTCCAGGAGTCCCTCAACAATTGCACCTACGGCATGGAATTTAATCACTTTAAATTAAAATATCAATTAGTTTAAAATCAGGGAGTAGAGTAGAAGAACATACCAAAAGAACAGAGTCAGAACAATTTGATAGACCAGTTCTAATTAAGATTAATGTTTGTGAGTCTAAAACAATGGCCAACAATATTCCTTTAGAGCAAGTTTACATTTCTTTTCAGCTGGATGTGTTTTTATGGGATTGCAGGCTCTTTTATGGATGGTAAGATCACCTTTCATCACTGAAGCGGAATTGTACACCATACTTGCTGTGCAGCACATAGCCTCAGTACTTTCCCATGACAGATGTTTCCAAGGCAGAGGGACTTACTTAGACTAATAAATAGTTATGCTCATTATCCTTAATAATCAAACTCAAACAGAACCCCAATTAAGAGGTTTTTCTCACCGTTGTCCCTTCAAGACATTAACTCAAATTCAGAAACTGTAACAGACATATGTTCAAGTTGAAATCTGAACCGAGCACCCACCAAAATGTATGATTGTCTAAATCTACGGTGATGCCTAAAGGAGGTGAGGACCGGGAAAGCAAATGATTCAATGTGTGAATGTCCCATCTGCCGGATACGTTGAGGTCTACTCCCTAGAGCTGATTAAAGGAAACCAAAGGATGGAAAAGAAAGCGATCAGGTGGCGCGCCTTCCTCAGATTTCAGGTAAGTTGCATGTTGTAAACTTCTTAAGGCTCCTGGGTAAGATAGAAACTTCACATTTCTTCTCGACTGAAAGCATTCTGGTCAGCTTACAGAGATTTCTTCCCAGATCCTTCAACTGATGATGTGAACACGACAAGGCCTAAGATGGATCAATTGTAGGATTTAGAACTACATTTTTCTTTCTCTCTCCTTGCCCTCAAAGCAAACCAGCTGAAAGTGGGGATTTTTCTCTATCAGAGTCTGGGTTCTTGCTTTCCCCTCCTCACTGCCTTTCCGCAGTAATCACCTTTTTCTGCATCCGGTCCACTGTCACTGAATATTCAGCCATTCAAGTGGCATTCAGTGAATTAACAACCAAATGATGAACAGCAGGATGAGCAAGGAGTTTATTCTGCTCAATTCTCCCTTCATTACACCAAATAAGCATATTGAACTTAGAACTATAATCACAGAATGTAGTCAAGGGCTTGTGAAGTTGCACCAGTTGCATTTTTACTTAACTCTTAAGCTTTCTCCTTTGTTTTTGTTTTTAAATACATAAAAAGGAAAAAAAAAATAATAAATACATAAAAAGGAAGTGTGCTGCTTCTCCAGTCAAGTCACCCCAACTAGATTAAATTCTTAGAGGAAAGATTCCCCCTCACTTTTAAACCTTTAAAGGCTCCTGGCACAGTTCTCTACCCAGAGCAAGCACTCAGCACACGTTTATAGAAGAATGGTTTCCCAGGTAGCACTAGTGGTAAAGAACCCACCTGCCAACGCAGGAGAGATAAAGAGACCTGGGTTTGATCCCTGGTTTGGGAAGATCCCCTGGAGGAAGACATGGCAACCCACTCCAGTATTCTTGCCTGGAGAATCCCATGGACAGAGGAGCCTGGAGGGCTACAGTTCATAGGGTTGCACAGTTGGGCACAACTGAAGCCACTTAGCATAGCACAAAGAAGGAATGAGTGGGGGAAAAAAAAGAATGAAAATTTTTATCATTTCACCAATCAATAAAATAAATACTTAAAAACAGAGGAATGTCACTGACTCCTTCCTGTCCTTTCTGGCAAAACTCCATGAAATTTTACAAAATCTGTGCATTGTGTTCTCAAGCTATAAATCTCATGGCACTCAACCACATCACACAATACAAGAGAATGTCTATAATGGATATTTCTACATCTTCATTTTGACACACAAATTCACACATGAACAGGGTCTAAGAAAACTCTCTAGTTCCCACCAGTGAATTCGGCTATGTAGTTGCACAAATACAACTCAGATTGTAAACCTCAGATGTATTGGTTGCAGAAACAGATCTTCTTGACAGAGCTGAAAGTCAGGATGATGTCTGTGACTTGGAGGTGAGAGAGCTCTAGAAAACATGCCTGGTCCGAGTTAAGTTTCTTTGTAGAGGTAATGATACATGTTGTATATTGCGTTGAAAGACAGGGCCCACGTTACTATATGGGTCTAGTCTCTAAGGATCAATTCCCAATGATGGCATAGAAGCTATGCAAACGCCAAGCTGCTTTTCCCTTGTCCTACCATCGCCCTGCACAAAATACCTGTCTCTGCATAAAATTTTTCCCAGGAGAGCCACTTCTCTGCGTCCCAAACCACATGTATTCATTCATTTCTTCACCAAATATTTTTTAAGCATCTACTGTATTCTAAGGATTGTGCTAAGGATACAAAGGCAAATGAGACCTGATCCCTACCCACGAGAGATTTAAAACTAGTGTAAGTACTGTTAAAACAGAAATATTACTGAAAACAATGGCATATTAAACTGCCATCAATACCATCTTTTTTATGTCTCTGAAAACAACAACAATAACAACCTGCCTGTTAGACGCTGAAATAATTTTCTCTGGATCCTGTTTGCCTGCAGTTGGAGGTTTGTAACACCAGATGGCATAATTGAGTCTCAAACCAAGTCATTAAGTTCTCCTGAAACATGAAAAGGAAAACAGCATGGCTGAACATGGGTCCTTTTAAATATCATTTATCTACTTAAGTTGAACAAAATAAAAATATATACCTTCATATGAGATAATTAAGTATTAAAATATCAGAATAAGAATTCAACAACTATACCATAGGCCCTTTGAGAGGACTTTAAATCTGATCACACTATTCTTTAATCTGGTTCATTTGGAAACTCCCAGGTCTTTCCTAATTAGGCGCCAGTCTTTCCCTCATCCCTTCCTGGCTTTTCAGCACTTGCTGCTGGTTATGCTGTGCTTTTCTGCCTATGTCCCTGGCCTGCAATGCTGTTTCAAGTTCAGTTCAGTTCAGTTCAGTTGCTCAATTATGTCTGACTCTTTGCGACCCCATGAACTGCAGCACGCCAGGCTTCACTGTCCATCACCAACTCCTGGAGCTTCCTCAAACTCATGTTCATCAAGTCGCTCACTGATGCCATCCAACCATCTTTTTTTTTTCTCAGCTTACTATCCTACAAACCTAATTCATTTATTAAGCTCTGTTTCCAAGTAGGGCTTATATTCTCCATTCCTATTCTTGACATTTTCTGACTCTAAAGCATAGGAACTCTGTTTTAAATTTATTTAAAATTGGAGGAAATTTGCTTTGCATTGTTGTGTTGGTTTCTGCCATACAACAATGCAAATCAGTCATAGTTATACATATATCACCTCCCCTTTTGAGCCTCCTTCCCCTCCGCTTATCCCACCCCTCTAGGTCATTATAAAGTGCCAGGCTGGCCTCCCTGTATTATGCAGAAACTTCTCGCCAGCTCTCTGTGTTACACAGCATAGTGGACATACGTCAGTGATCCTCTCTCCATTCATCCCACCCTCTCCCTTCCGTGCTGTGTACACAAGTCTGTTCTCTATGTCTGTGTCTCCATTCCTTCCCTACAAAGAGGTTCATCAATACCATTTTTCTAGATTCCATACATATGCGTTAATATACAAATTTGTTTTTCTCTTTCTAACTTCATGTGAAAGTGTTTGTCGCTCAGTCGTGTCTGACTTTTTGGAATCCCATGGACTGTATAGTCCACCATGGGATTCTCCAGGCAAGAATACTGGAGTGGTTTGCCATTCCCTTCTCCAGGGGATCGCCCGACCCAGGGATCAATCCCGGATCTCCTGCATTGCCGGCAGGTTCTTTACTGTCTGAGCCACCAGGGAGCTTACTTCATATAAACTCTTTAATCAGTGTTTCTTGACTGGGAACAGTTCTGCCCCCCAGAGGACATTGGCAACCTCTGCAGACATTTCTGATGGCCCCAAGCGCAGAGGGGAGGGAGGAATGGGAGTGCTGATGTCATGGAGAGGGGAGAGGCCAGAAATGCTGCAGAACATCCTAAAATGCACAGGACAGTTCCCACCACAAAGGACTCACCAGCCCTCATTATCAGAAGTTGAGACACTCTGACTCTGCAGAGGCTACCGGAGGCCCTATGACCACAGGCATCCCATCAACCCTGGGTGTGCCAAGAGAATGCACATGTCTTCCCTCTGTGGGAGAGATTTCCACGTAACAGTCCAAGTGAATTGTCATCTGTCAGAAACTTCGCTTTGAAAGATTACCATTAAAATGGGCTTCTCCTTCCTTTAAAAGTCATAACATAGTCTAAACGTAACTGCACAATATCATTTTTATGCAGATCAGAACCTTAGGTGTTTCACACTTTATTAAGAATTAGTTGATGACTAGTGGGGAACAAGATAGGGTGGCCAGCTGTGTGAAAAGAAGCCTTTGACTGCAGGAGAGTGTTGTGCTTAGTGAAACAAGTCGGAGAAAGACAAATCCTGTAGGTTTTCACTTAATGTGGAATCTAATAAAGCGAATGAATAAATAAAACAGAAAGAGACTCACAGATACAGAGACCAAATTAGGGGTTACCCTTGGGGGTAAGGGTGGAGGAGGGAGAAATATGTGAAGGGGTTAAAGGGTCAAACTACTAGGTATGAATAAATAAGTGACAAGAATGTAACATACAACACAGGGAATATAGCCAACATTTTATTATAAGTTTCTATGGAGCATATTCTTTAAAATATCTAATTACTAAGTTGTATGTGTGTGCACTCAGTCGCTCAATCGTGTCCAACTCTTTTCGACCCCAAGGACTGTAGCTCACCAGACTCCTCTGTCCATGAGGATCCTCCAAGAATACTGGAGTGGGTTGCCATATCCTCTTCCAGGGGATCTTCCCAACCCAGGGATTGAACCCAGCTCTCCCTCATTGCCAGCAGATTCTTTACCATCTGAGCCCCCAGGGATGTTGTATACCTGAAATTAATATAATTTTG
The DNA here is from genome assembly GCF_019923935.1 of Bubalus bubalis. Lineage (NCBI taxonomy): Eukaryota > Metazoa > Chordata > Mammalia > Artiodactyla > Bovidae > Bubalus > Bubalus bubalis. The sequence goes on along the minus strand of NC_059171.1, from coordinate 22,351,640 downwards.
TGAGTGAACTATACTTCAATTTTAAAAAGAAGCTTTTTAAAAAGGAAGCTTTTCACTGCAGAGGCGGGAAATAGCAGCATACACATATTTGCTTTATAGTTTTCCTTTGACAGTGTTGAACTTTATCTGAGCCCTGAGTTCCCAGGAGGCAGCTACAGTTAAGAACCAGAGCAGGGGTCCACAGCTATCATGTCCCAAGAGATGGTGAAGCACAAAGGATCACCCTACCCTGGCAGAGACTCCTCATGACCCGGATAAGACTCGCTTGCTCCCGCCTTTCCTCAGGACACTTTGTTGTCAACTACAAATTGTCCCTTTCCATGGGCACTTGCCATCTATATCTCTACAAGGATTAAGTTGCGTGCTGCGGCAGCTGCTGAACTTCAACACCTTCTGAAGGAGTTAAGGGTGGAGAGCAGAAAATGAGGCACTTTCTTTCTGCTCCAGGAAAACCAGCGGGACAGGTCTTCAGATAGTTTGATATCTCAAGAGCTGATTTTATGAGCCCAATTCTTGTATCTCCTCTAGAAAAGCACTAAAATCCTTCATGGTAATGACTGTCGTGACTAGCTAAGGTTTCCTGAGACTAGCAGAAACCTTTTGGGAAAATGTGTGCTTGATTGCATATATGCCCCCTTCACCAAAAATCACATATACACTGACCATTCCTCACTGCCTCTTTGGAGCAGTTTCTCAGAGGTATCCGAGTGTTGTCTCCTGGGCGGCAGTCCTCATTTCACCCCAAATAAAACTTAACTCACAACTCTCACAGTGTGCGTTTTTTTAGGTCGACATTGTTTACTAGCTTTTCTCTAAAACTCCAGGTTTCCTTCCTTTTCTTTCAGATGGTCCTCACTAATGAATATTTTCTCCATTGTGATATCTTAAATAAAATCATCTTCCTGGTGGTCTTTCACACCCTCCTGCCTGGTTCCCTGTTCCTCACTAAAAAGTGGCTGAACTTCAGGGCTGCTCAGAGGAAGACGATATCTCCAAACCTTCTCCGGCCTATGCAAACCCCGCTGAGAGGAAGAACGAGCTGGATTCCACTTCCACATCACCCCTTCATGATGATGCTACAAAACGTTGCTCTGGCAGATACCAGCTCTGGCGTCCCCAGACGCTGGGCTCTCTCCTCTCTGAAAGGAAAATCAAAATGGAGTCAGTATTGCTAAGAACTCTCATAAAAGGAACCAGATGGACATTAAGGAAGTGTGCCTTATGCACATGTCAGCCTGGATAGAATCTGGATTGTGACCACTTACTGTCTTAACACAGTCATCCAGAACATCTACCCAATGTTCTGGAAACTCAAGGTACTTATCGGACCCTTAAAAAGTTAGTGACTGCCTGTCCCTTTGGGACAACCATCTCCTTTCTTGTGTCAGAGCCAATCATTATTCCTGCCAGACAGCTTTAGCAACCTTGTGACATTTGCCTTTATAAGCCCCTGATTCTTTCTCTTCCCCAGAACACTAGATTTTACCTGGATGTGTGTCTCCTGAATTATAATTCCTAAGGCCCCAATTAAAGAAAGCTCTCTGTTCTTTGCAGCCTCAGTCCTGGTTACTGCTGGACACTTCCACATCACTGCCACTGCCCTGCTGAACTGGCGGTAGAAAGTAACATGCAGGATAGGAACTTCATGGGATAGTCCATTGCTGGGCTGTGCTTAGTTGCTCAGTCATATCCAAGTCTTTGCCATCCCATGAACCACAGTCTGCCAGGCTCCTGTGTCCATGGGAATTCTCCAGGCAAGAATACTGGAATGGGTTGCCATGCCCTCCTCCAGGATCTTCCCAACCCAGGGATCAAACCCAAGTCTCTAGCATTGCAGGCCAATTCTTTACCACCTGAGCCTCCAGAGAAGCCCCAAAATATTGAAGTGGAAGCCTATCCATTTTCCAGGGGAACTTCCTGACCCAAGAATCAAACCAGGGTCTCCTGCATTGCTGGCGGATTCTTACCAGCTGAGCTACCTGGGGATAATTCATGGATGAGATGAAATGCCTAGGAGGACCAACCTCCTCCAAGGACTGTATGGGATACAGTGGGCTGGGTGGATGGCAGGGGAGGGGCCAGCTCCTTGGCACTTGCCATCTTCCCACCTTGTTACACACGCCCCTAAAAGAGCCTCTCAGTTCTCTCCCCATCTAATCCCTGTGATCTTTGCCCTCTAACTCTCTTTCAAGTCTCTTTCTAATCTTTATCATTGCATAAGCAGAAAGTCCTACCTGCCCTGAGGCTTTCCCTTTTGATTCTGAAGAACATAATTTGGATGTCAAAAGAACTGAAAGCTAACTCTTTTTCATTCTTACATTGAAATCCTAATTCCCACCGCACCCCAGCCCTGGAAATCCAATCCCCCTAGTCTGTCTTAGGTCAGAAAGTGTGGACAGGAAAAAGAGAAGATCACCAAGATTAATACTAAGTGAAACCAAGATGCTGATTCTTTCAGAATTCAATGACCTGGGACTTCCCAGGGAGCACTAGTGGTAAAGAACCTGCCTGCCAGTGCAGGAGAAATAAGAAACATGGGTTCGATCCCTGGGTAGGGAAGATTCCCCTAGAAGAGGGCATGGCCACCCACTCCAGTTTTCTTTCCTGGAGAAGCCACATGGACAGAGGAGTCTGGTGGGCTACAGTCCATGGGCTCGCAAAGAGTAGGACACGACTGAAGCAATTTAGCATGCATGCACCTATGTCAATGACCTAATACTAAGCATTTACCTGATAAGCGTTGGTAACTGGGTGGATATAAGTTACAAACAAGAAGGAAGAGGGAATGATGATTCCAAAGTTTTGAGCCAGAGTGACCGTGAGGATGAAGGTAGTGACACTGGCAGAAATGGGCAAATCGGGAGGTGAGGTGGGTCCGGGAAAGATGACAGGACTTGTCAGCTTGAGGTGACAGGAAGACATCCAGACAGAGATCTTCTGAGCTGAGGGATGCAGAGTCAGAGCTCAGGCAGCGGCTAGGGCTGCAACCTTATCTATGCAGGCTTTTGTTCAGCACACCCATCAGCAGTAGCTGCCCAGAGATAAACGGGGGCTTTCCCCACGGCTCAGTGGGTAAAGAATCCACCTGCAATGCAGGAGACACAGGAGATGTGGGAAGATCCCCTGGAGAAGGCAATGGCAACCCACTCCAGTGTTCTTGCCTGGAGAATCCCATGGACAGAGGAACCTGGCAGGCTACAGAGATAAATAACAAAGGAGTCAGAACTGTTAAAAATCAAAAATCACCCACATTTAGGGGACAAACATTAAGAAGAGAACTCAGCAATGGTGACAGCAGAAACTAGAAGAAAATGAAAGAAGTGTGTTTTCATAAAAATCCAAGAAAAAAAAATTGTTGTCATGTTGGAGGAAAGAGTCCCTGATGTCCAAATGCTGCAGAGAGATTGAAAGAGGTGAGTTTGGGGAAAAGCAAATTGAACTCGGTCATCAGAATATCACCAGGGACCTCGGAGAAATGTTGTCATGGGCGGGATGGGGGGAGAGTGTTCATCAAACCTCTGAGCCTGCTCACCGTCAGGAGCCTGGGGAGTCACCCAGGGGGTTTGGGAAGCTTCTAAGGGCATCATTATTTACAAGAGTCACCGTTAAACAAACTTCTTTTTTACCTAAGAATGACTTTCTAAATAAAGGTTTATATTCCCAATTTGAGTTTGAAGAGAACTCAGTGATGAGCTAATGATGAGAAAAAGCACTGTATTTGAATTCCAAGTCCTTAGGTCAGTTGATGTTCTAGTTCTGCTTCTACCAATTGTGGGAACTGGGCCAAGGCAGTCTCTTTTGGTCCTTTATTTCTTCATCCAAGGGAAGAAAGGGGCGGGGGTGGGGGAGGCGGTATTGAGGGATTGCTACTCAATAAGGTTGCTTTGTTTTGGTTTGGTTCTTATTACAGCACAATACCTCTGTGTAAAGTATTTAATATGTAGCTGTCATAGAAAATTGAGAAAAACGAGTCTAGAAACAGAAACACTGAAGACTTTATTGCAAGATTCCACAGTGAAATGACAAAATTCCCAGTCTTCTAAGTTTGGAATAAATTAAAGTAAATGTCTCTCATTAAGAGGTAAAAACTTACAGTTACAAATATGAGTCACAGGGATGATAAGGCACAGTACAGGGAATACAGTCAATAATAATGGAATATCTCTGTACACTAATAGGTGGTAACTAGATCCATCACGGTGATCATTTAGAAATGTTCTATGTTGTGCACCAGAGACTAACATAGTGTCATAGGTCAATTATGCTTCAACAAACAAACTCATAGAAAAAGCAATCAGATTTGTGGTTTATCAGAGGTGGAAGATGGGGGGATTGGATGAAGCCAGTCAAAAGGTATAAACTCCCAGTTATAAAATAATTAGTACTAGAGATGTCATGTACAACATGATAAATATAATTAACACTGCTCTGTTGGTAAAGAATCCGCCTGCCAATGCAGGAGACATAGGTTTGATCCGCGGGTTGGGAAGATCCCCTGGAGGAAGAAATGGCAACCCACTCCAGTATTCTTGCCTGGATAATCCCATGGACAGGGGAGCCTGGAGGGCTGCAGTTCATGGGGTCGAAAGGTTGGACATGACTTAGGGACTGAGAATGCACTCATGTTATTTATAAAAGTTGTTAAGAGAGTAAATCTTGAGTTCTCATCTCAAGAAAAAAGTATTTTTTCTATTTCTTTGATTTTATATCTGTATGAGATCACAGATATTTACTAAACTTACTGTGATAATCATTTCATGATCCACATAAGTCAAATCTTTATGCTGTACACCTGAAACTTACACAGCAATTGTATCTCAATAAGACTGGAAGAAAAAAACAAAACAAAGACATGCTGCCTTTCATACAGAGAGTGTGCAGACCCGAAAGAGAATCCACCTCTGACTGAATTATTTACTCCATGTTTTTTCTATTGAGGTCTCCAGCATCTCAACTGGGTACATCTTCTATGGTACAAGGAAGCATGACCTAGGGTGCCTAAATAAATTCGCTTTCCTCGAGGCTGCCTGGAACATCAGTTATGTTCAGGTTTTGAGCATCAGTTCAGGGTATTTTTATTAAAAAAAAAAAAAGAAAAAAGCATTGAGGTACACTGTGATAATAGAGTGCAAGATGTACATGATGTTTGGGACAAAGCCCAGGACTTCAAAATAATTTCAAAATCATAGTAGGCCCTTTGAGGCCACTCAGGCCCAGATCAATGGACCTTTTGTTAAACTCTTATTTGCTGTTATGTGTAATTCAGTGGGAAAGTCTGAATCGCACTATTACTTTGTTCCTTATTCTCCTTTTCACTGAAGGCATAATTGTACAGCCCACTTTACCTCTCCTTAGGACTGATGTTCAGCTTTGCCAGCTGCCTTCTGTTCTCACCGTTAGTGGCCTATGTCACACCAATAGTTAAGTAGCTTGAAGATCTTACCTGACATGCTTGTTTGCGTAATTGTCTTGTTTTCTTCTCCTTTGGCTTCCCAGGTGGTGCAGTGATAAAGAATTCACCTGCAAAGCAGGAGACACGGGTTCCATACCTGGGTTGGGAAGATCCCCTGGAGGAGGGCATGGCAACCCACTCCAGTATTCTTGCCTGGAGAATCCGACAGAGAAGCCTAGTGGGCTACAGCCCATAGTGTCGCAAAGAGTTGGACACAACTGAGCGACTGAACATGCAAACACTTCTCCTTTTATCAAATCTTATAAATCTCTTTTGAAACAGGGGCTGTGCCTAACTTTTCCGGGGTACTTGGGCAATGTTCACACTAGTATCTTGCACGCAATAGGCACGTAATCAATTACACTAAACCAAACCAAAGATGGCAGAAGCCTAATTATTACCATTCATTTTAATAAGTAACTTTATGGAAACCTACTATTTATTAGTAAGCAGGAGATAGTGGCTGTGGAGAGATAAATTAGGAGCTTGGGAATAATGGATACACACTATTATATATAAAACAGATAAACAATAAGGATCTATTGTACAGCACAAGGAACAATATTCAATATCTTGTAATAACATATAATGAAAAAAGAATCTGTATCAGTATAACTGAATCACTTTGCTGTATACCTGAAACTAACACTACATTGTAAGTTAATTATACTTCAATTTTAAAAGGGTTAAAAAAGAAAACTTCCTATTTGAAAGTACTATTTTAAAGGAAACTATCTCATCTTTATTCTCACAAGAAATTTTTAATAAAAGTCAAAACACAAGATACCAAGTTAAAACTAGAAATCATGTCTCCAGAATGCTTTTCAATTAGGCGATCAATCCAAAAATATTTACTGAGGACCCACTATGTGCTGGGTTTCCTTGGTGGAGCAGCAGTAAAGAATCTGCCTGTGGGAAGGAGATACAGGAGATGCGGGTTTGATCACTGAGTCGGGAAGATCCTCTGGAGGAGGGCTTGGCATCCCACTCCAGTATTCTTGCCTGGAGAATCCCAGGGACAGAGGAGTTTGGCAGGGTACAGTCCATGGGGTCGCAAAGAGTCAGACAGGACTGCAGAGACTGAGCAGGCACGCGGAATGGGCAAGGCCCTCACCTGGGCTTTAGAAAATATGACAGATAGATTGATAGATAGATAGATAGGCATACAGAGATATAAATACATCTCCCCACAGAGGAAGAACAGACACTGAATATAATAAGTAATCATCAATTTACTAATCGCTGGAAGAAGTTCAGGGAGCCACAGAAGCAATGCATAAGCAGACTCTTATTAGGATTAGTGAAATCCGGCTTCCCACCTGCTCTCTACAAAAGTTCCTTTTAGATGTCTCTCTGCTATTGCCGTGGGTCCATATTATTAATACGTCTGGAGAAGAAAATGTGCCTAGGAAAATGCCAGAGCTGAAGAGGAGCCAAATAATGGGAACAAATATTCGGTCAAAGATCTATTTAACAACTTAGCCAGTCTCTCGGGGGGGGGGGGGGGGGGGGGGGGGCGGGGCGGGGGCAGGGCGGGACAAGGTTCAAATATGGCCTCATCAACATGAGAATATGTTTCTTCTTTATTATCTTGGCTGCTATGGACTTGAATTTTGATGGGGCAATTTTCAGCACTTAAACACTTGATTGCTACTAATAACCAAAGTAATAGCACGATAGTGTTTAGGCTTAATTTATGGGCATTTAACATAACTTCAAGTATGGATTTCTCCAAAGGCAGCTGCTGTTTTATTGGAGCTAACTTAACAAGGACATCCAATCCTTTCGGAATAATCACAAACAATGCAAATGATACCACATACTTATCTCGACCCTACAGATTCCCAGTAATACAGAGCTTGATGACCACCCATTACTAATACCAGTTTGACAGGTACTTTCCCCCTGCAGTCTTGTGTTAGTAAGACTTCAGTAGTGAGGACAAGCTAAATTTGTTTTTCTTTAGGCACCCCTGGCTTTTTAAATGAGCCCTCTTACGTTCATTGCCTCACAGCTTGTCTGCCGGTGGACAAGCGAACTTCTCCTGGAGTCCACCAGGGGCCGCTGTTCTGCAAGCAGTGACAGCCGCGGCGACCTTGCTTTCCACCGCCAAACAGGACGAAATTGCTGGTGATCGCAACAAAAATACTCCTTTCAAAATACGTTTTTCAACCTTGAAAACACTATGCTAAGGGAAAGAAGACAGACACAAAGGTCGCATGCCGTATGATTCCATTTCTGTGAAAGATCTAGAGAAAGCAAATCGGTAGAGACAGAAAGCAGATTCGGCTTTTAGGGACTGGAGGTGTTGGGGTGAGAAAGCCAATGACTGCTTATTAATAGCGTCAGGGTTTCCTTTTGAGGTGGCGAGGTGATGCTTGCTCCACACGGTGACTATATTTAATTCCACTGAATTGCAAATTTTAAAATTAAGATGATCAATTTTGTCTAGTGTACACTTTGTGAGAATTTAAAATTTATTTTCCAGTGTTGCTTATTCTCTGGAGTTTATACCTATCCTGCTTCATATAGGGGGCTTCCCTGGTAGCTCAGATGGTAAAGAATCTGCCTGCAATGCAAGAGACTCGAGTTCAATCCCTGGGTCGGGGAGGTCACCTGGAGTTGGGCATGACAACCCACCCCAGTAGTCTTACCTGGAGAATCCCATGGACAGAGGAGCCTGGCAGACTACAATCCATGGGGATGCAAAGAGTCAGACAAGACTGAGCAGCTAACACTTACTTCATATAAATCTCCTATTTAGAGATCTTAAATGGATCCCAGGAGAAATGACATTGGGTCTGTGTTTGTTAAACTTGCTTCCTTCTGGAGGAAGCGCCTAACCTGAGTCCCACGTCCTGACCCCTCTCATCCCCACCTCACACCATCTCACACCCTTTTGCCCACCTCTGACTCCGGCCCTGGCTGCGTGGTCAGTGGTCAACACCCCGCCTCAGCTGCACCGGGAGCTTGTCCACTCCACCGAGTGGCCCTGCAGGATCCTGCCCAGCACAGGCACCCCCAAAGTGCCAGGACTGGTGGGCAATGCCACCTGCCCTTGTCCTTCACCAAGCAGTCCTGAGCCGCATTCCAATGGCTCCTCCGGAGACGTCAGTGAAATCAAGCAGAGCACCAGTTCTCACAGCCATGACCCGCTCAAGACCACCGCTCTAGATGGTGCCCCCTCCTTCCCCCTTCATTCTCTGCAGCCCCCACCTCTGTTCACTGGAGTCTTCCCCCATGAATAAGTACAGAAACACAAGCCAGTTGCCTCAGGGTCTGCTTTCCAAAGGGAAGACCAGGACTTCAGAGAGTCTGCAGTTGACAGAAAACAGATGGAAGAAGGAGATCACTGAGGTTTTCAGCTTCTAATTCAGCTCCTCACCTTGGCATTGGATGCTAGAGTCACCGTCCACCATTTCTGTCACATAACCTGCCACTCAACACACACACACACATTCACATTCTTATTTCTCTCTTTCATTTTAAAAAAAATTTTTATTGAAGTATAGTTAATTTACAATGTTCTGTTGGTTTCAGGCGTACAGCAAAGTGATTCGGTAATATATACACACACACACACACACATATGTGTATATATAAACATATATTTTAGAGAAGGGCATAGCAACCCACTCCAGTATGCTTGCCTAGAGAATCTCATGGACAGAGGAGCCTGGTGGGGTACAGTCCACCGGGTCGCAAAGAGCCAGACACGACTGAGCGACCTCACTCACTCACTCACTTCCATTATTGATTATTACAAGATACAAACTATAGCTCCTTGGGCTGTACAGAAGGTCTGAGTTATCCATTAATATTCTTTATATAGTAGTGTGTATATGTTAATCCCACTCTCCTAATTTATCCCTCACCCCACCCACTGCTAATCTTTTTGGTAACAGTAAGTGTAAATATGTGTTAGATTAACCTCTCTCTTCCTCATATTACTGATCTGTATAGCAGGAGTTTTGTCACAGGATCCTTTTTCTAACGGACATGATACTATACAAATCAAAATGGAGAAATCCTAGAAGAAGAGGATGGACCTTCCGAGGCTCCCTCAAGCAAAACTCCCTCAACAAGCCTTTGATGCACCTGCAAGGGACCCCTAGACTAGATCATGTCTGCACTGGTAGGCAGAGCTGACATTCCTTCCTACTTCCTTGGTGCTCAGAGGGCAGTTCCACCAAGGAATTTATGTGGCCCTGAAGGACCTAAACTTTATCTGAGACGAATGGGACTTGGGTGTAGACATCACCTTCCTCTTCACTGTGTCATCTTGGAGAACAGCATGGGGAATATGAGATGAGAGCTAGAAGAAACTCAAGAAATGACAACTCTGTGTATAACATCAATAAAAGTGTAGCTTGAAAATTACCAAAAAATAAAATTGAAGATAAGTGGGAAGGAGACACAGAGGGGTGTCTTTGCTTTTCCATCTTGAGATGCCACATTGTGGGTGGTGGGATCTGTGTGCAGATGGACCTGCTGAATCTAGAGTGGGCTGGATCGTTAGGACTCTGGCTGGCTGCACAAAATGGCAAATCCAACATCCAGTGTTTTATCCAAATCACACAAGCACAAGTCAGGAGGTCAGCAGAGTAGGGCTGGTATGTCGGCTCCATTATGCTATTAGGAAGGATTTTTACTCAGCTACCCTTAACATATGACCTTTGTCCTCACTTCCATTATTTTATGCCACAATTTTGGCATCATGTCTGGGTTCAGTGTAAAAATAAGCAAGGTGATTTCTGGTCTCTTTCTTTTACCAAGAGGCCAAAGGCTGTTGCAGGAGCCCCTAGAATACTTCTCTTCAGTGTCTTCTTCAGCATGCATAGCACATTCCTTTTAAAACTGTCACTCAGGACAGCTCTTCATTTACAAATCCAAGCAGCTGTCTTTTATTGAGCAACTACTGTGATCCAGGAATTCTGATAAACACTTTGCATGTATGACCTCATATCTTCCTCATCTTTTCCTCCAACAATTATTTAGTAAATGCCTACTATGTAAAAACAATAAAACTTAGACTAAGTGCCCAGAAACACAGTGAATTGTAACCCAGAAATTTCACATTTCTAAAAATGTTCACTCCTAAGAGCTAAATCATAAATGAATGACAGGGCCTTCTCAAAAGTTTTCTATCCTGAGATAAACCACAAAAGAAGGGGAAAAAAGCCAGGAACATTCTGTTAGGGAGGAGGTGTTGTTTTTCAAATTTATTTTAGTCAAAGACAGAACTTTCTGTTTTCAAAAACTGACCCAAAATGTATTTAATAAAAATTGCTGACAATCATATAATAAATTTCACCTACACGTATCATGTTCTATCTTTATTCTGAGAGCCAACTAATTGGAAAGCTCAGCTATTTTGCATACACTTTACATCTGCAAAGAAAAAAGATAGACTGAAACATAGTCCAAGTGGTTTTCCTTTGAAGTATGTGCCAGGAATTGAACAAAGCAGACAAGGATTCTGCCCCTAAGAAGCCTATATTTGGTTGAGTACCCAGAGTCTGATTACATTTGCATACATTTTTATGTAAAAATTACAGTGTTATTATTCTATATTCACAAGTCATATATGTCACTACTACTGTTTATTAAAACATTCTAAGTAATAGTATTAATTGACTGGACTAGCTGATTCCCAATGCACTTACAAATGCATCCAGGCATTCATCTCCACATTGACCATCAAGGTAAGTATCATTTTGTTATTCAGTTGCTCAGTCATGCCTGATTCTTTGGGAACCCATGGACTGTAGCCCTCCAGGCCCCTCTGTCCATGGGATTTCCCAGGCAAGAATACTGGAGTGGGTTGCCATTTCCTCCTCCCAGGGAAACTTCCTGACCCAGGGGTTGAACCCTCATCTCCTACACTGGCAGATGGATTCTTACCACTGAGCCACCAGGAAAGCCCGAGTACCATGAATCCAATTTTACAAATGAAGAAACTGAGGCTCAGAGAAGCTTAGGGATGTCTTACGATCAGACAGCCGGTAATCAGGGGAGTGGAGATGGCACCCTGTATATCCCAGCTCCTTGTCCAGAGCTCCTTCTGTCCTCTCTCTTCACAAGATGCAACCTGGGAGCTCCGGGCTGCCCCAGAGGATTTTACAAATCCTCTCCCCTTGTCCCCACTGATCTGCTCACACTTGACTCATCAGGTAGCCCAATTTTCAGTGCAGATAAAGTGGTCACAGGCTTGATTGTGCACCCAGCAATGCTGACCACTGAGTCCTCAGGCAATGCTCCCTCACGACAAAGAGAAGTGGCAGCAAGCTTTCCAAATCAAGCCACTCTCGTCAGAACTGGAAGAGAAAAAAGAAAAAGGCAGCAATATTCCAGAGGCCATTTGCTCTGCTGGTTGATTTAGTCTGTTTATATTCCACTGACAGAGCTTTTAAAGCTCTACTTGATGAACCAGGGTCACGGGTCCAAAGGCAGAAAATATCCGCTTGTTCCTCTCAGTCTCCCCATTTTTTCCTGCTGGCCTCATTTGAGCAGTGTTTTCCTCTTTGGCAGGCTTTTTCAACAGCAGCACAGTGGCCAGATCATTCTTTGTTCCTGGGAACTGTCCTGTGCACAGGAGAATGTCTCCTAGCATCCCTGACCTTCGCCTACTAGATTCCAGCAGTTCCTTTCCAGCTGTGATATCCAAGAATGCTGTAGATGGAACCCAATTCCCCTGGGGAGCAAATACTCCCAGTTTGAAATACTGGTCTACCTACAACTAGGAGAGAAGATAGGAAAGCACAGCTAGACTGGTTTATCTTAGTAAAGACCAAGGGTGAAGCAGAGCAGGGCCCTATGGTCCTTGCCCACACCTGCCTCCCAAGTCCTCTGCCTGCCTTTTGTCTGTAGAAAGCTTTACTCAAAGAATAAGTTTAATCAGAGAAGTGAAAAATACTTAAACAAAGGAAAACAAAGGAGACTAAATAATAATAATGTAGTCATTATGCATAGTCAAGGACATTTAGGTCTTTCTCAAGGGCTCTAGATAATATTCTGAGTCATATCCTGTGAGCTGTCTTATAGGTATCAAAACACCAGGTTGAGAAGTTAACTACAAGACTATACCCCCGACATGAGCTGCTGCAATTCCGAGAATTAACTGCAAAGAAATGGGAACAAATGGACCCTGGAACTGAAGATCAACTGTACCTAAAACAATCAAGCTGATTCTGGTCAGACCATTGATGTCCAGTTTGAAGGTGACTGTTGGAGATGACTGTGGTGTTTCTGCATGTAACCCTGCCCTCTCAACTCTCTATAAAAGCGCTCGCTCACTGCTTGTTGGGGTGGAGGAGTCAGCCTTTGGACAGATGTCTGCCATCCCACCCCTGCAGTTGCAAGCATCTAAAATAAAGCACACTTTCCTTTCCACCAACTTGGCTTGTCTATTGGCTTTTATTAGCCAGACCCCCCTCCCAACCCCCGCCACACCTTTCGATAACAAGGGCAAAGTGGCTCTCCCCCATCTACTTAGCTGTGACAAGGCTACAATGCAAGAACTAAGATTTATGCATCTACTGTACACCAGGTACTCTTCTAATGCTTTATTTAAACATCTCTCATTTTTACCACATTCCTGCCAAGAGCATATTTCCAGCCCCCTATTCAAAAGTGAGAAGAAAAAGAAAGGCTATGTATGTCAAATATCTTGCCCTAAACTAGCTGAAAAGCGGCAGATTCATTTCAAATTTGGGTTCTCTACCTCTAAATCCCATACACCTTCAAATACACCCTCTGACTTTAATCAGTTGGTTAATCTCTTCTGCCTATCATCTCATTGCTCCTAAAAGCTGAGCGTCTTACCCAAAGCCACAATGCTTAGAAGGTCAGTGTGTGTGCTCAGCTCCTCAGTCAAGTCTGACTCTTTGCGACCCTAGGGACTGTAGCCTGCCAGGCTCCTCTGTCCATGGGATTTTCCCAGCAAGAATATTGCAGTGGGTTGCATTTCCTTCTCCATGTCTTTCAATGCAGAGATTGAACCCCCATTTCCTGTGTCTCCTCCATAGCCACTGCATTGCCATGGCTCTTTACTACTGAGCCATGCGGGAAGCCCAAGGAGGCCAGTGCTGGGGCGCAAATGCTCTTTCTACAACCCAACTCAAGAGAAGCTTATAAACCTCAAGCTCTGAGCTTCCCACGACCCTTATCTTTGGACAACCCACCTGGGCATGTGATGAGAAAAGCAGCCAAAAACGAGAGTGTTTGGTAGAGGTTCTGACTCTGAGGTCAGACAGGCCTGGAACTAAGCCCCCATCTCTTCCACTTTCCAAGTATGTGAATTGAGCAAGTTTTCTCCCTCTCTTTGTCTTAGTCCCCTCATACTTTCCATAGGTGATTGAGTTGATTAAATCAGGCAATTCAAATAAAGCACCTCACGTGATGTCTGGTATATAGGAAGAGTTGAAAAGCTGTTAGCTCTTACAATTAAGTTTAATTAATATTCCATTTCTCCTGAGTCAGCTTTATCACCAGTACTCCATAATGCTGCTTTAAAATCCGGTACTCTATAAACGGGCTGCTCCTGTTCACAATCTCTATCACAGAAGTTCAATATTTCTGTTAGGGGAACCACTCACCGAAAGCACCCACCCTGACCAGGCACCATAATAACCGTTTACATGAGTAAATGGTCATGTAAAGAGGTCCTGGTAAGGAACACAGAATTAACAAACCACCAACAACAAGAATTCAGGAAAGATCAAAAGGAGGCACAAGTCCATATGTCCTAACAACTTCCCAGAATTCTCCTCAGTGGAATCCATCTTGGCTGAGCAATGTGTACACCAACAGGAAGGACCCTGCGTCAGAACCGTTGGGCAGACACAACCTGGAAAGTAATCCCATCACCGTAAAATCTGAGACTGCAAGTCACATGGCGGAGCAGTTCTCCTGGGCTCCATGCCTTGCTGGTCTCCACTGTTCCCAATAAAGTCTTTTGCTTTGTCAGTACATAGGTGGGTTCGTGTGCCCTCAATTCACCTCCAACTGTTAGACAAGAGCCCACTCTCAGGCCCCAGAAGGGGTCCCCCTTCCTACAATATTTCCACAGATCTCTTCAAATCTTAACTCCTCACTTACTATTCCTTTTATTTAAGCCAGACTGTGCCATTTGCTTCACAATGCAGATGAAGGCCATGTGAAGTATTTTCTCCTCCGCCCCATCCACTTGAAACACATTTGCAGCCCCTTAGCAACAGATATCAATATCTGTATATTTCCACATTACCGCCTTTAATCCTTTCTTAGAGGCAAAATGACTCCCCTCTCCGAAACCAAGCTCACTCTCTTATATCACCTTCTAGAACCTCTTCCCATCAGTAGGCCCTTTCCTTGTCCCCCAAATCTTTCCTCTCATCCTCTCTGCTAGGTTTCTCCCTTCACCAGCAAATGCAGGAGCTAAGAGACTAGCCTTCAGGCTAAATTTGCAGAGCAATCATAATTTTTTACCTGTATTGCATGTTTATTTAATTGGAGAAGCAAATGGCCACCCACTCCAGTGTTCTTGCCTGGAGAATCCCAGGGACGGGGGAGCCTGGTGGGCTGCCGGCTATGGGGTCGCACAGAGTCAGACACGACTGCAGCACCCTTTATGTTTATTATGTTATGTTATGTTTATTTGGGATGTTTTGTGGGGATATTCAGACTGAGGAAGAGATAAATCACGCCCTGAGGTCACTCTCCATATAAATAAATTTCAATCTTCTTGAAAGAGAAATGTGCGTTTACTGTCTTAGCTTCTCTCTCTCTCCCATTCACCACTCAATACAGCAGAAAACATTTAGGGTAAGTGCCTCAGTCACAGTTATCCCCTCAGTGATCCTGTTTGACCTGCCCTGCTTTTTTGGAGAAAAATTTCTCCCTATCTCAACCCTTCTTCTCTCCAATGTGACAGCCACCATCTTCTTACAGGAACACATCTACTTAGTCCCAGGGTTTATTATACCATCCTATGGCCTATGGCCATATGAACAAAGCCAACTGATCCTATGGCCAATGAACAAGGCCCTGACTGCAGCGACTGGTTCAGTTGACAGTCAGTCACCTGACCCAAATAAGACCAATCAAAAGCCTTCCTTAAAATTTTCAAACTGAAGCTGCAAGAGCAAAGGTTTTTTTTCCTTGAAGAGTTGAACATGACTGAGCATGCACACACGTAAGAAGTAGGAAGCTGAAGTTGCCAGCAGCCTAGTCCTCAAAGAGAAGTTTGCTAAGAGAATAAAACTGGCACACACAGAAAACCTGCGCTGAGAGACCAAAGGTGGATCCATCTGAGTTCTTGTGCAGTGTTTCTTAGACTGCTGCACTCCTGCCCTACCCATGTTTTACATGAGCCAGTAACTCTAAACCAATTTTTTATATCCTTTGTAAACTTAAAAAAAAAAAAATTGCTGTTTTTCAGTCATTAAGTAGCATCTGACTTTTTGCAATCCCATGGACTGCAGCAAGTCAGGCTTCCTCCACCACCTTCCAGAGTTGGCTCAAATTCATGTCCATTGAATCAGTGATGCTATCCAAGCATCTCATCCTCTGTCGTCCCCTTCTCCTTTTTGCCTTCAATCTTTCCCAGCATCAGGGCCTTTTCCATTGAGTTGGCTCTTCACACCAGGTAGCCAAACTATTGGAGCTTCAGCATCAGTCCTTCCAATGAATATTCAGGGTTTATTTCCTGTAGGATTGACTGGCTTGATCTCCTTGCAGTCCAAGGAACTCTCAAGCATCTTCTCCAGCACCACAGTTTGAAAGCATCAGTTCTTTAGTTCTCAGTCTTCTTTATGGTCCAACTCTCACATCCATACCTGACTACAGGAAAAAACTATAGCTTTGATTAGATGGACCTTGGCAACCCACTCCAGCGTTCTTGCCTGGAGAATCCCAGGGATGGGGGAGCCTGGTGGGATGCCATCTATGGGGTCACTCAGAGTCAGACATGACTGAAGTGACATAGCAGCAGCAGCAGATGGACCTTTGTCAGCAAAGTGATGTCTCTGCTTTTTAATATGCTGTCTAGGTTTTTCATAGCTTTTCTTCCAAGAAGCATGCATCTTTTAATTTCATGGCTGCAGTCACCATCCCAGTGACTTTGAAGCCCAAGAAAAGACAATCTGTCGCTGCTTCCACTTTTTCCTTTTCTATTTGCCATCAAGTGATGGGACTGGATGCGATGATTTTAATGTTTTGAATATTGAGTTTCAAGCCAGCTTTCTCACTGGAAAAAAAAAATGCACAATGTAAAAGTTGAAAATTATGCTTTATTCTATGGGTTTGTTGAGGACTTAATCCAAGGGATAACTCTGAGGGACTGCCCCAAAGAGGTAAGGAAGGGGCCAGGATATATAGTGGGATTTGCACACACACACACACACACACACACACCTCAAATAAAAACAAAAACCAGACAGTCATAACATCAAAAGATTGCTGTTAAAAAAACAAGACATCTCAAATTAATAAATTTTTATGCTTTTCTACGTGTGGTAAGATGCAAGAATCTGGGCTGATTGCAATTATCCTCTGATATGCACCTTAACTATCTAGAGCCAGCATCCTGCTTTTCTGCACCTGAATCCCCTCAGGATACACAGTCAGTAGGCTGCCTTGGCTGATCGCTTGATGGCTGCAACATCTTTTGTGTACTGATGTGGCAGATGGCATTCTGTGTCCACACCTAAAGCTAGTTTGGGTGGGTTTCTGCCACTTCTGAATAGGAGATTCCAGCTTCTCCTCTGGTTACTGCTCTCCTTCTCCTCTTTGTCCCTTTACTTCTTGACATAGAAACCAACACTTGCTGTCTCTAATCTTTCACCTTCCATTCAGGGCCAAACTGATTACAGTATGACTCCCATCCCTATATCTCTAGTCAAGTGGGACGAGCCAAAATGATTAAAGACCTGCGAATTTAGAAATCCGATGGCCTGTTTGAGGATTTGATCTAATTTGATATCAGCACAGAGTTGACTGTGGGAAAGATTGAGGACAAGAAGGGAAGCAGGTGGCAGAGGATGAGATGGTTAGATAGCATCACTGACTCAATGCACCGGAGTTTGAGCAAACTCCAGGAGAGTTTGGGACAGGGAAGCCTGGCGGGCTGCAGTCCATAGGATTGCAAAGATCTGGACACAGCTGAGTGACTGAACAACAACAGAGTTGACACTATGTATGAACAAGTTTCTCCTAATCTTCCTTTCCAACTTGTCTAGATCTCAATGCCAGCTGTCACTGCTTCTCAAGCTTTTTCACAAGTCCCACATCGCCAACTTCTAAGGTCTGGTGCCTCTTGGAAGTCCACCATTAGTTCTCTCCTCACTTAATGTATTCTCCCTCGAACATCTCATCTCAGCTTCAACTTCTCTAAATTTCTGTATATAATCTCAGCTTTGTTCTGGCCTCTAAGCACCAGATCTCCACAGTGAACATTTCTACCTGCATGTTGCAAAGACAACCGACAGTAACCTCATCAACCAGTTCATGACACTGATAGTTCATCTCATTCACTTAATAAATGTTTATTGACTGTCTACTAAGAGCTAACCACTCTTCTTGGTACTAAGGGTATTTCCTTGAACAAGGTTCTTACTCCAGTGAACCCTGTTTTCTGGCTACAGATTTCATTTCCTTCTTCTTTCTCTCTTTCCAATCCAATTGGTCTCCATTCTATACATTTTAATTTCAGAACCTATTCTAAATTCTGCCCTCCTTCCTGTCACTACTGCTATTTCATTCTTTCACTTTTCAATAGCCTCTTGTTTGCCTTTGAGGACCTTGATCTTGCAATTTATTTTCTACACTGATGCCAAAATTTCCCTCATAAACAGAAAAAAATGTTTATTTTCACTCCTTTGCTTCAAAATCCCTGCGGGCTCACTAGCACTGGATGATAAAGTTCAAATTCCCTAATTAGGTACATACAGTGCTACACAATCTGGTCAGAATCTAACTCTTCAAATTTGTCACTGCTCCCCATCCTACAGCCACTTTGCTCGCTCCCAGCCCCACCCAAGAGCCACCAAGCCTCTCATGCTTCTCTAAACAGCATGCACACATCTTGGCCCCTTCACAAATACTGGGTCCCATCATTTGAAAATGCACCTCTTCTCCCCTTTTACCACTTCCCTTCTTTCCACCTATTGATCTCCAGCTCTTCACTCCCAGTACTATAAAAATCCCATCCCTCTGATTCAGCCCATCAAGCCGTTGCTATTTACCTCATCCTTGGTTCCCAAGGGCTTCCCTGGTGTCTCAGATGGTAAAGAATCTACGTGCAATGTGGGAGACTCAAGTTCGATCCCTGGGTCAAGAAGATCCCCTGGAGAAGGGAATGGCTACCCACTCCAGTATTCTGGCCTGGAGAATCTCATGGACAGAAAAGCCTGCAAGGCTACAGCCCATGGGATCACAAAGAGTCGGATATGACTGAGCGACTAACATTTTCACTTTCACTTTGGTTCTCAAAGCAATTTGGGGATAACATGGTGCTTCAGTTCAGTTCAGTTCAGTTCAGTCGCTCAGTCGTGTCCCACTCTTTTCGACCCCATGAATCACAGCACGCCAGGCCTCCCTGTCCATCACCAACTCCCAGAGTTCACCCAGACTCCTGTCCATCGAGTCAGTGGTGCCATCCAGCCATCTCATTCTCTGTCCTCCCCTTCTCCTC
This sequence comes from Bubalus bubalis, assembly GCF_019923935.1. NCBI lineage: Eukaryota > Metazoa > Chordata > Mammalia > Artiodactyla > Bovidae > Bubalus > Bubalus bubalis. Next base: position 22,332,516 of record NC_059171.1, on the reverse strand, counting down.
TTGCCCCCAATCCCTCCCAGCATCAGAGTCTTTTCCAATGAGTCAACTCTTCACATGAGGTGGCCAAAATACTGGAGTTTCAGCTTCAGCATCATTCCCTCCAAAGAAATCCCAGGGCTGATCTCCTTCAGAATGGACTGGTTGGATCTCCTTGCAGTCCAAGGGACTCTCAGAAGTCTTCTCCAACACCACAGTTCAAAAGCATCAATTCTTCAGCGTTCAGCTTTCTTCACAGTCCAACTTTAACATCCATACATGACTACTGGAAAAACCATAGCCTTGACTAGATGGACCTTTGTTGGCAAAGTAATGCCTCTGCTTTTGAATATGCTTATCTAGGTTGGTCATAACTTTCCTTCCAAGGAGTAATCGTCTTTTAATTTCATGGCTGCAGTCACCATCTGCAGTGATTTTGGAGCCCAGAAAACTAAAGTCTGACACTGTTTCCACTGTTTCCCCATCTATTTCCCATGATGGGCTCGATAAAGCACAGAAATGATATGGACCTAACAGAAGCAGAAGATATTAAGAAGAGGTGGCAAGAATACACAGAAGAACTGTACAAAAAAGATCTTCACGACCCAGATAATCACCATGGTGTGATCACTGACCTAGAGCCAGACATCCTGGAATGTGAAGTCAAGTGGGCCTTAGAAAGCATCACTACGAACAAAGCTAGTGGAGGTGATGGTATTCCAGTTGAGCTCTTTCAAATCCTGGAAGATGATGCTGTGAAAGTGCTGTGCTCAATATGCCAGCAAATTTGGAAAACTCAGCAGTGGCCACAGGACTGGAAAAGATCAGATTTCATTCCAGTCCCAAAGAAAGGCAATGTCAAAGAATGCTCAAACTACCGCACAATTGCACTCATCTCACACGCTAGTAAAGTAATGCTCAAAATTCTCCCAGCCAGGCTTCAGCAATATGTGAACCATGAACATGGTGCTTAGATCATCTTAAAGTGTATCCACTTGCAAGTGTGTCTCTTCCGCAAGACAATTAGCTCCCCAGGAACAGGACTGTGCCCCATTCCTTGTTGCATTCCCTACAACCTATATAGAACCCGCATCTAGATCAGCATTATATTGTCATAATGAGCAGGAAGACAAGGTGCACTGAGTTTTGTTTCAATTACAGTTTTAAATAGCAGAAATTGTTATTGCCAGTTTCAACATAAAGAGATATACTCCAGGTATGTGGGACTTCCACATTTACTGGAAGGGCTAGAGGAGCAAACTCTAGACTAAACCTCCAGGCACAGCTGCCAGTCCCCAGAACTGCCATCATAAGGAAGGTGAGTGCTGCTCCTGTAGGAAGCCACTCCTCCCGGAGCAGCTGGCAGCTGTCACCTGTCTCCATCACAGTGTGCCAGCAAAACAGGCACTTTACTTCCTGAAATCTCTCTCTCCTTAACTCTGTTCCATATTCAAGTGTTATTTGGCTGCATGTCATTGTTGAAACTGAAATCAAACCCAGAACGTAAGCTGCAAGAGAGTCTGAGAAATGTCTTTTTCAGCTTTCCACCCTCTGCAATGAAGGGGTTGCCCCATAGCGGGGTTTGGAGGGAATGTTGAATAGCCAGTTTGCAACATCCACAAGTATCTCCTATGTGGCAGGTACTTTGCCAACTGGGGAAGGTAGGTACTATAGCCCTACTTTTCCAACAAGGAGACAGAGGTTCAGAGAGAGTAAAATCTGGTTCTGGATGACCCAGCATGTAGGGGTGGGCTCTAATTCAAAATCAAATCTGCCTCATCCCAAGACTGTTCTTTCTACCACAGCAGTTAACGGCAAGCGCCTCAGTTGGTGATACCTCACACAGTCTGCAGTAAATTAAACACTAAAACGTTAACAAAGTCTGTCCCTTGTTGTTGTCTTCATGTTGCCATTACCCTTGATCTTGGGAAATATGTGTTTGTGGAAGAAAGCTTTGTCTTTTTACTAAGGTCTAACAACAGTGTTTCCACTGTTTCCCCATCTATTTCCCATGAAGTGATGGGACCAGATGCTATGATCTTAGTTTTCTGAATGTTGAGCCTTAAACCAACTTTTTCACTCTCCACTTTCACTTTCAATAAGAGGCTTTTTAGTCCCTCTTCACTTTCTGCCATAAGGGTAGTGTCATCTGCATATCTGAGCTTATTGATAATTCTCCCAGCAATCTTGATTGCAGCTTGTGCTTCTTCCAGCCCAGCATTTCTCATGATGTACTCTGCATATAAGTTAAATAAGCAGGGTGACAATATACAGCCTTGATGTACTCCTCTTCTTATTTGGAACCAGTCTCTTGTTACATGTCCAGTTCTAACTGTTGCTTCCTGACCTGCATGTAGGTTTCTCAAGAGGCAGGTCAGGTGGTCTGGTATTCCCATCTCTTTTAGATTTTCCACAGTTTTTTTCTGATCCACACAGTCAAAGGCTTTGGTATAGTCAATAAAGCAGAAATAGATGTTTTTCTGGAACTCTCTTGCTTTTTCAATGACTCAGTGGATGTTGGTAATTTGATCTCTGGTTCCTCTGCCTTTTCTAAAACCAGCTTGAACATCTGGAAGTTCACAGTTCACATATTGCTGAAGCCTGGCTTGGAGAATGTTGAGCATTACTTTACTAGCGTGTGAGATGAGTGCAATTGTGAGATAGTTTGAGCATTCTTTGGTATTGCCTTTCTTTGGGACTGGAATGAAAACTGACCTTTTCCAGTCCTGTGGCCACTGCTGAGTTTTCCAAATTTGCTGGCATATTGAGCACAGCACTTTCACAGCATCATCTTCCAGGATTTGAAAAAACTCAACTGGAATACCATCACCTCCACTAGCTTTGTTCGTAGTGATGCTTTCTAAGGCCCACTTGACTTCACATTCCAGGATGTCTGGCTCTAGGTCAGTGATCACACCATGGTGATTATCTGGGTCGTGAAGATCTTTTTTGTACAGTTCTTCTGTGTATTCTTGCCACCTCTTCTTAATATCTTCTGCTTCTGTTAGGTCCATATCATTTCTGTCCTTTATCGAGCCCATCTTTGCATAAAATGTTCCCTTGGTATCTCTAATTTTCTTGAAGAGATCTCTAGTCTTTCCCATTCTGTTGTTTTCCTCTATTTCTTTGCATTGATCGCTGAGGAAGGCTTTCTTATCTCTCCTTGCTATTCTTTGGAACTCTGCATTCAGATGCTTATATCTTTTCTTTTCTCCTTTGCTTTTCACTTCTCTTCTTTTCACAGCTATTTGTAAGCTCTCTTCAGACAGCCATTTTGCTTCTTTGCATTTATTTTCCATGGGGATGGTCTTGATCCCTGTCTCCTGTACAATGTCATGAACCTCTGTCCATAGTTCATCAGGCACTCTGTCTATCAGATCTAGTCCATACAGTGGAAGCAGTGTCAAACTTCATTTGGGGGGGCTCCAAAATCACTGCAGATGGTGATTGCAGCCATGAAATTAAAAGACACTTATTCCTTGGAAGGAAAGTTATGACCAACCTAGATAGCATATTAAGAAGCAGAGGCATTACTTTGCCAACAACAAAGGTCCATCTAGTCAAGGCTATGGTTTTTCCAGTGGTCATGTATGGATGTGAGAGTTGGACTGTGAAGAAGGCTGAGCGCCGAAGAATTGATGCTTTTGAACTGTGGTGTTGGAGAAGACTCTTGGGAGTTCCTTGGACTGCAAGGAGATGCAACCAGTCCATTCTGAAGGAGATCGGCCTTGGGATTTCTTTGGAAGGAATGATGCTAAAGCTGAAACTCCAGTACTTGGGCCACCTGATGCAAAGAGTTGACTCATTGGAAAAGACTCTGATGCTGGGAGGGATTGGGGGCAGGAGGAGAAGGGGACGACAGAGGATGAGATGGCTGGATGGCATCACTGACTCGATGGACGTGAGTCTGGGTGAACTCTGGGAGTTGGTGATGGACAGGGAGGCCTGGTGTGCTGTGATTCATGGGGTCGCAAAGAGTGGAACACGACTGAGCGACTGAACTGAACTGACTGAACAACAGTGTTGGGGCAGTGTAAGTTTGCATGGAGTCTGGTAAATCTATTTTTCACTAAAAGTTCCTGAATTCCAAAAGTAAATTGAATGCTATTGACTCCTAAGAGCAGCTAACCTTATTTTCTCTTTCTCTGTTCATGATGTAAAGCAAAGCACATTCTCATTCTGACTCAAGTCCTTGCAAAATTACCCAAATCAGTGTCAGTATCAACAAAGGACGGATCTTCTGCCTCTATGCTGTCTTTTCTGTGGCTTCCTGAGTCATTTAACAGTCACTCTCAGAATCAGGAAAGTCAGTTGAGTTGACAGATCTTAAACAATATAAGCAAGAGAAAATTCTCAGAAATATATCAAGGGCTGAGTAAGTCGGGCTACTTAGCTAGAGAAGTGTTGAGAAAGAGCAACAATAAACAAGTCACCTCCAGAGTGCTATCACTCCTGGCAACTGAATGAAGGTCTGGGGAAGTCAATGGAACCCAAAGAGAGAGCTCTTAAGAGTACATGACCATTAGCCAGACTCATCAAGAAACAAAGGGAGAAAAACCAAATCAATAAAATTAGAAATGAAAATGGAGAGATCACAAAAGACAGCACAGAAATACAAAGGATCATAAGAGACTACTATCAACAATTATATGCCAATAAAATGGACAACGTGGAAGGAATGGACAAATTCTTAGAAAAGTACAACATTCCAAAACTCGACCAGGAAGAAATAGAAAATCTTAACAGACCCATCACAAGCACGGAAATTGAAACTGTAATCAAAAATCTTCCAGCAAACAAAAGCCCAGGTCCAGACGGCTTCACAGCTGAATTCTACCAAAAATTTAGAGAAGAGCTAACACCTATCCTGCTCAAACTCTTCCAGAAAATTGCAGAGGATGGTAAACTTCCAAACTCATTCTATGAGGACACCATCACCCTAATACCAAAACCTGACAAAGATCCCACAAAAAAAGAAAACTACAGGCCAATATCACTGATGAACATAGATGCAAAAATCCTTAACAAAATTCTAGCAATCAGAATCCAACAACACATTAAAAAGATCATACACCATGACCAAGTGGGCTTTATCCCAGGGATGCAAGGATTCTTCAATATCCGCAAATCAATCAATGTAATACACCACATTAACAAATTGAAAAATAAAAACCATATGATTATCTCAATAGATGCAGAGAAAGCCTTTGACAAAATTCAACATCCATTTATGATAAAAACTCTCCAGAAAGCAGGAATAGAAGGAACATACCTCAACATAATCAAAGCTATATATGACAAACCCACAGCAAACATTATCCTCAATGGTGAAAAATTGAAAGCATTTCCTCTAAAGTCAGGAACAAGACAAGGGTGCCCACTTTCACCATTACTATTCAACATAGTTTTGGAAGTTTTGGCCACAGCAATCAGAGCAGAAAAAGAAATAAAAGGAATCCAAATGGGAAAAGAAGAAGTAAAGCTCTCACTGTTTGCAGATGACATGATCCTCTACATAGAAAACCCTAAAGACTCCACCAGAAAATTACTAGAGCTAATCAATGACTATAGTAAAGTTGCAGGATATAAAATCAACACACAGAAATCCCTTGCATTCCTATACACTAATAATGAGAAAACAGAAAGAGAAATTAAGGAAACAATTCCATTCACCATTGCAACGGAAAGAATAAAATACTTAGGAATATATCTACCTAAAGAAACTAAAGACCTATATATAGAAAACTATAAAACACTGGTGAAAGAAATCAAAGAAGACACTAACAGATGGAGAAATATACCATGTTCATGGATTGGAAGAATCAATATAGTGAAAATGAGTATACTACCCAAAGCAATCTATAGATTCAATGCAATCCCTATCAAGCTGCCAACAGCATTCTTCACAGAGCTAGAACAAATAATTTCACAATTTGTATGGAAATACAAAAAACCTCAAATAGCCAAAGCGATCTTGAGAAAGAAGAATGGAACTGGAGGAATCAACCTACCTGACTTCAGGCTCTACTACAAAGCCACAGTTATCAAGACAGTATGGTACTGGCACAAAGACAGAAATATTGATCAATGGAACAAAATAGAAAGCCCAGAGATAAATCCACGCACATATGGACACCTTATCTTTGACAAAGGAGGCAAGAATATACAATGGATTAAAGACAATCTCTTTAACAAGTGGTGCTGGGAAATCTGGTCAACCACTTGTAAAAGAATGAAACTAGAACATTTTCTAACACCATACACAAAAATAAACTCAAAATGGATTAAAGATCTAAACGTAAGACCAGAAACTATAAAACTCCTAGAGGAGAACATAGGCAAAACACTCTCCCACATACATCACAGCAGGATCCTCTATGACCCACCTCCCAGAATATTGGAAATAAAAGCAAAAATAAACAAATGGGACCTAATTAACCTTAAAAGCTTCTGCACATCAAAGGAAACTATTAGCAAGGTGAAAAGACAGTCTTCAGAATGGGAGAAGATAATAGCAAATGAAGCAACTGACAAACAACTAATCTCAAAAATATACAAGCAACTCCTACAGCTCAACTCCATAAAAATAAATGACCCAATCAAAAAATGGGCCAAAGAACTAAATAGACATTTCTCCAAAGAAGACATACAGATGGCTAACAAACACATGAAAAGATGCTCAACATCCCTCATTATCAGAGAAATGCAAATCAAAACCACTGTGAGGTACCATTTCACACCAGTCAGAATGGCTGCGATCCAAAAGTCTACAAGTAATAAATGCTGGAGAGGGTGTGGAGAAAAGGGAACCCTCTTACACTGTTGGTGGGAATGCAAACTAGTACAGCCACTATGGAGAACAGTGTGGAGATTCCTTAAAAAACTGGAAATAGAACTGCCTTATGATCCAGCAATCCCACTGCTGGGCATACACACCGAGGAAATCAGAAGAGAAAGAGACACGTGTACCCCAGTGTTCATCGCAGCACTGTTTATAATAGCCAGGACATGGAAGCAACCTAGATGTCCATCAGCAGATGAATGGATAAGAAAGCAGTGGTACATATACACAATGGAGTATTACTCAGCCATTGAAAAGAATACATTTGAATCAGTTCTAATGAGGTGGATGAAACTGGAGCCTATTATACAGAGTGAAGTAAGCCAGAAAGAAAAACACCAATACAGTATACTAACGCATATATATGGAATTTAGAAAGATGGTAACAATAACCCTGTGTATGAGACAGCAAAAGAGACACTGATGTATAGAACAGTCTTATGGACTCTGAGAGAGAGGGAGAGGGTGGGAAGACTTGGGAGAATGGCATTGAAACATGTAAAATATCATGTATGAAACGAGTTGCCAGTCCAGGTTCGATGCACGATACTGGATGCTTGGGGCTGGTGCACTGGGATGACCCAGAGGGATGGAATGGGGAGGGAGGAGGGATGAGGGTTCAGGATGGGGAACACATGTATATCTGTGGAGGATTCATTTTGATATTTGGCAAAACTAATACAATTATGTAAAGTTTAAAAATAAAATAAAATTAAAAAAAAAAAGTACATGACCAGAGGACAAAACCAGGTCCTTGTCACAAACAGAAAGCCAGGCTCTCAAGCATGTAGGGGAACATGGCAGTGTGTGTGAAGAAAAATACTGAAGCGGAAGGCGAGAGACCCAGTACCCAATGGCAGTGTTATAGTCACTAAGACATGACCCTGTGGACTATAGCCCACCAGGCTCCTCTGTCCCTGGGATTTCCCAGGCAAAAATGTTGGAGTGGGTTTCCATTTCCTTTTCCAGGGTATCTTCCTGACCCAGGGATTGAGCCTGGGTCTCCTGCACTGCAGGCAGATTCTTCACCAACTGAGCCACCATACCTCTTTGCAAAGACCAAGATAGACCTAGGTAAGATGCGATGTTGATGCGTTTAAGGGCCAGAGATTCATTTAGATGGTTCCCTGGAGCAGTAGGGAAATACCAAAAGAAGGACAGAAATCATCTTATCATCAAGATTCAAACCAGACAGTCCAAGTTCTAACAATACAGTAAGTCCCCTACATAAGAACCTTCAAGCTGCAAACTTTCAAAGATGCAAACTTACGTTTCACCAATGTCAGACGTGAGTGAAATTGCAGCTTACACTCCATCTCCAGACGATCTTTCAGCTCTAGCATCTCCCAGCCCCTCTCCCTCCTCCAGTCAGTAACTCCTCTTGCCTGTTCACCCAGTGCCTCTTGCCTTGTACTACACACTGTACTTTTCAAGGTACTGTACTGTAAGATTAAAAATGTTTTATTTGCATGTTTGTTTTTTCACGTATTAGCTGTGTGAAAAGTATTGCAAACCTACCATAGTACATTTATATGTAGCCAATTATGTTAGTTGAATATCTATATTGCAGGAAGGGGGACCCCTTCCAGGGCCCTAAACTGGGCTCTTGTCTAACACTCGGAAATGAATTGTCTGAAGAGACACATGTGCTGACAAAGCAAGAGATTTTATTGGAAAAGGGCACCCGGGGGGAAAGCAGTAGGGTAAGGGAACCCAGAAGAACTGCTCTGCCACGTGGCTCTCAGTCTCGGGTTTTATGGTGATGGGATTAGTTTCTGGGTGGTCTTTGGCCAATCATTCTAATTCAGAGTCTTTCCTGGTGGCACACGCATCGCTCAGCCAAGATGGATGCTAGCGAGAGGGATTCTGGGAAATGGACGGACACTCGGAGTCTCCTTTCGACCTTTCCCAAACTCTTCCTGTTGGTGGTGGCTTATTAGTTCCGTACTCCTTATCAGAATCTCCTGTCATAAAACAACTCATATAAATGGTTACTATGGCCAGGGTGGGAGGTTTCAATCAGTGTACTTCTCCTAACAACTGGGCTAACTTTGTTGGACTTACAAATGTGCTCTCAGAACGGAACTCATTCGTATGTACAGGACTTACTGTAGTTCAAGGGACATGAGAGAAGCTACAAACTCAAGCCAACAAAATAAGCGAATCAGAAGCTAAGTAGAGACTATAATGTGAATGAGAAATCATTCCATTTTTCAGATTACCTGAGACTAATTTATATTGATTATTGAGTACCTGAGTTATTGCCCTGACTTTACAATATCAGGGCAATAAAATCTGAAATCCTAATTCAGAAAAATATCACTCTGATAAAACCGTCTTCTCCTTCCAGTCGACCTGCACAACCAGCTTCACTATACCTGTTCTTAGACATCACCAGAATCTTCAATAGTTCTCACATCTTTATTAACTCTATATCTTTTCAATCACCCCCTTGTCCACACACTCAATATCCTGGCTCATTTGCCCTTTCTTCATCCACTCTTCTGTCTAACTTTCATCCATGGCTGTGTTGCAGGAAGGAGGATCCCTTCCAGGGCCCAAGAGTGGGCTCTTGTCTAACTCAGAAATAAATTGTCTGAGAAAACACACATGCTGATGAAGCAGGAGACTTTACTGGGAAGGGGCACCTGGGTGGAGAGCAGAAGGATAAGAGAACCTAGGAGAACTGCTCTGCCATGTAGCTTGCAGTCTTGGGTTTTATGATGATGGGCTTCGTTTCAGGTTGTCTTTGGCCAATCATTCTGACTCAGAGTCCTTCCTGATGGTGCATGCATTGCTCATCCAAGATGGATTCCAGCAAGAAGGATTCTGGGAGGTGGTTGGACACTTGGCATCTCCTCTTGACCTTTCCAGAACTCTTACGGTTGGCTTGTTCCTTACTAGGACCTCCTGTCATAAAAAAACTCACTCAAAATGTTACTATGGTGCCTGGCCAGGGTGGGTGGTTTCAGTCAGTGGGCTTCCCCTAACAGCTGAGCCCACCTCATTGACTCCTTCATACCTCTCAGAGGACCCAGAGATGGACACTGTACAAGTGGAAAGACTGGTATCAACAAAAATTCATAGTCAACAAACGGGTGCCCAGAAAAAAAATCTAATAAAGAAAATCAGAGATGGGTCTAGGCATATGTGCTTGAAAGCTCTACAGATGACTCTGATGTGACAAGAAGACCTCTCAGAGAAGTTGCTCTCTCCTGCCCCCTCTTTTTTTTCTCTACCTCTCTCTCTCAAATAATTACAAAAATCTAAACTCCTAGTTGCTTCAATAATCTTTATCTGAAGATAAGCATGTGAGGAAGACAAGAGCATGAAAAAGAGAAAGTCCCAAAAGAAGCAGCAGTGTCCAAAAGCCCTGGGGTGTCCCTGGACAGCCAGCACCCTGGGGGCTGTGGGAGGGAGTACCGGCAAGGATTAATATCACCTCAAAGTGCTCCTCTAGAAGGAAGATCTCCAGACACCCAATGGACCCAATCAAGGGGCCATATTGCAACCAAGTAGGACCCCATGGGGCCTTCCCTGGTTAGACCCCTCCCCCACATCCTCTGCTCTAGCTCCTCCCTGAAGTACTCGGATAATAGTATCTCATGCATATTTCCTGAGTTTTTCAGATGCTAAAAAACACCAAAAGGAAGCAATTAACTACTTGATGATCATGAGCACATAGCTCCCAGACCTATTGGTGCCTAAGGATTAATAATGGTCAGCTGCCCTGTTACCTCAACATCAACCAGTCAGAGAGTTGAGCATGATCTGATCATGATCACGATCACGTCCCCTGGGGTGGCCGGCCCTCATTTTGCCTTTAAAAAGGCTCGCTGAAACCCTTCAGGGAGTTTGAGGGGTGGGGGGGAGGGGGGCGGTGGGTGTGGGGACGGGGATGAATCACAGCATCTCCTTGCTTCCCCTGCAGTAAACATTGCTCTGCTCCAAACTCAATGATTTGGTTTGTTTGTCCTTGCTGTGCACAGGGCACATGAACTTACACTCAGTAACAATTTGATCATTGTGTCCTCTGGGTCAACCACTCAACCATGACCAACCCAAGTTAGAAACTGCAAGGTGAGAACAGAAGAAAATATTGCTAGAAAATAGGTGAGATTAATGAATATTGGGATTTAACAAACATTGATGACACCCAGCCTAGATGGTGTCCTCTGAGGAAAGCAGCCTGGGCATAGCCTGTCCTAACAGAATGGAGCAGAGTCAGAGGAGCCCGGCCCATTGCATCTTATCAAGTGTCCCCAAAGCGGTTCCATCATGTCCTGAAGAGGAAGACATGGTAAAACTCAGCAAAACTCAGAATCGACACAAAATGCATATCCTAATCAGAACTGGATTAACCCATTATCTGATAAATTCCAAGGATTTGGACTGGGGAAAGGGCATTCTGGGATGACTCTGAGACCAACAGGCTCAAACTTCGAAGAGAAAGTAGAAAAAGCATTTGGTGAAGTCTGAGAGGAAAGCAGAGAGCTCTCCACCTCCCAGTGCAAGGTCCTGAACCCCCATGATTCCTCCCTGTTTTCAGCACTATTTTTAGGGAGTTAGATGAAACCTGAGCCTTTCTTGTTAAGTCGACCAGACCCCTCCCCACCAGCACCAATAATCACATGAGCTTTTGATATTGTGTGTTCACAGTCTAATAAGTTCAAAACTTTCTATAACAGATTCAACCTACTTTGGGGAGATTAGCCCTACTATTTAGATCCATTTACAGCAAAAGTCAAAAGAGACTTTGCTTCTAATCCAAGCTCTAGCACCATCTACCATACCCTCACTACCATTTTTTGAGCCCACTTTTGTGGGCTCAGAAGAGGCCAGGCTCTTCATCTACAGTATCTTATTTAATCCTCACGACAACTCCATGAATTAAACACAAGTATTGTTTTTGTCTTTCAGATGAGGGAATTAAGGCACAGAAAAAGGAAGTCACTTGCAATAAGTCACAGTAGCCATCAGAATGTCAGAGGCCAAGTCTGACTGCCCGGTGTCTGTTATCTTAATTACCACAGCATATGGCTTCTGATCACTCTGAAAATAGTAACAACCACACTGGAAGAAATACAACAACCCTCACTAGGCAGCAAGCTCCTTTCTTGAAAGATAAAAGAAATCATGGCAGCCCTAAAGCCAAGTAAGCCATGGTTCTAAAGAAGTCATATATATTTTGCCTCTCATATCTGCCTCTTGAGTCTGGGTTTGACAAAATCCTGTGCTGTAAACTCAGAAGTGTTTATCTTCCATCTGTCTCAGTAACTGATGTACAGGAGAAGGCGGTCAGGATAATAACAGCTCAGTTTGGAGACACTGGCCACTTGACCAGTGTTGTGCTTCAGTTAACACGTATTACCTCATTTATTTTTCCAACAACCTTAAGAAGCTGATAGTTGAGAAATCCTGTTTTATAGATAGATATGCAGAGAAAATGGATATACAGAAAGGTTAAATACTTGCCTCACATCATATAGTTAGTAAGGAAAAGAAGAAAGATGAAAACCTGGGCAATTTGATGCCAAGGCCTATGATCTTGCACCTCCTTAAGAAGTTTCTGGGGAAAATGCAAACTGGATGTTCCTTCCATGACACTTTTGTTTCCAGCAGAGGTTCCAAATATTCTCACAATCTGTGCAGGTCCTGCTGGGACACTGTATTCTGCCCCCTGTGCCCAGCCCCCAGTCCGTGTAAGAGACATTCAGAAATTCATTGAGCCTTGCAGGAGGCAAATTCATAGAGGCAGGCAGTGAGGATGACTTTGGGTCAAGAGACCTAAAGTGACCCAGGTGACCCTTCCCTCTGGGTTGCCCATCCAGGGCAGAAGGTAAGCAGGCAATCTTGCCCTTTGCCAGGTTAAGCCAAATAAGGGGGCTTCAAAAGAACTATTTAGGGAGTGAAACAGGTAGTCTTTTGAGTTTAAAGGATGTAGGGACCAGCCCCTCAATTATGTCTGAGGAGTCTAAATAGGAAAGTCTGGACTACCCAAAAGGGCCTCTGACAGCCTATTCCAGAGTTGGCAGGATCCCTAAGGAACTTCTACAGGGAGAAGAATAAAAAAAAATGCTGGACATTTCTTCTGTCCACAAGAGAGACCAAGTTATTAGTGCCTCGCCTGTCCTCTCTGATCCCTGTAACCAAACCTGCAGAAACCCACAGAGTAGGTGCAGGTAACTGGGGAACCAGAATGAGAAGCTGACTATCCCCACTCAACCCACCCCAGCTTTCCCAGCAAGAGGCGAGACCAAGATGGGAGAAGGCCGGAGTTTCAAGTTAACAAGACCCCGTGACCATCAGGATGAAGAACAATGCTCTTCAGTGCCCCAAGAAAGAATAAGATATATTTAGATATATCTTATCTAAAGATATATCTCACTTACATGCTGGCCCAGTAATCTTGCACAAGGAATGTACCGTTGTTAATTTTCAGTTTCCTTTAACCAAGAAAAATAAGAGTTTGGGTTTCTTGTGAGGGTTAAATGAGATGCTGCAGGCAACCTCTTCCATTGCCTGTCACACAGTAGGCAATCACTTCATGATAGGTGTTTTTATTATCACTGCTTGTGATGTCACGTTTCAATCTGCCATGAAGACTGTCAAAAGCTCAAGCAGCTTTCTACAGAAGAGCTCAAATTGTAAAAGCAGCATAAAATGATGTGGACTTCGGAGAAACAGTTCTGGGCTCATTGTAGCTTTTCCACTTATGGATTATGTGATCTCAAGCACGGTATTTACTTTCTGAAACTTAGTGTCTTCATCTGGGTTTTTTCTGTCTTATTCACTGTTTTGTTTTGTTTTGTTTTTCTCCAGAGTCTGGATCACTGTAAGGCAGAAAGAATAAATATTTTTGAATGAACTAATTCTTCCATAAAATCATAGTAACAATACCTTTCTCACACTGTGATTTGGAGGATTAGAGAAGCTAAGGCATATGACACCATAATACACTGGCATATTAATTTCTGTCTTATTCTTGATTCTCTAGGAAATTCCAGAAAATGAAGAGCTGATTTTTTCCCCCTCTTCCTCCTTCCCATGTCTTAGCAGAAGAGGCCTTGGTCTTAGACTTGCTGGCCACGGAAGGAAAGAACTTTTTCTTTAGTTGCATAATCTTCCCTGAAGACAACTCACACATAGGAAAGTCTGGGAGAATTGAATCCTCGGAGGGCAGTTGTGGACAAGAGATAAGAGGGAGGCAGGTGCTTTGATGAGGAAGGGATACCCCAGGCCCAGATACTGAAAGGACTGGGACCTGGAGGAGAACCAGAAACCTGTCCCTAAAGATGGCAGAAACCCCAATGGATGAGTGATTTGATATTTGATGATTTGATATCAGCCCCTAACTTCTCTGGTGGCTCAGACAGTAAAGAAACTGCCTGCAATGTGGAAGACCTGGGTTCAATCCCTGTGTCAGGAAGATCCCCTGGAAAAGGGAATGGCTACCCATTCCAGTATTCTTGCCTGGAGAATTCCATGGGCAGAGGAGCATGGTAGGCTACAGTCCATGGGGCTGCAAAGAGTTGGACATGACTGAATGGAGTGACCAACACTTTCACTTTTTCACCTCAAGGTTGGAAGGCAGGAGCAGCGGCCCAGGGACTAAGCTGGGTGAAGAGAGGAGACACAAAATAAATGTCTTAGTAACAATGGGCCAAAGACCAGAGGTCCTTTCTAAGCCTCCTGTCTTGTGCAAATCCTGAAGCTATGGTGCATGCACGAGGGAGGGGAAGAAACTTATTCTTCCCCAGTAAAAAAAGTTTCTCACCAATCTTAACTGGTCTTCTTGTTGTTCAGTAGCTAAGTCGTGTCCAGTTCTTTGTGAGCCCCTGGACTGCAACATACCAGGCTTCCCTGTCCTTCACTATCTCCCAGAGTTTGCTCAAACTCATATCCATTGAGTCAGTGATGCCATCCAACCATCTCATCCTCTGTCATCCCCTTCTCCTCCTGCCTTCGATCTTTCACAGCATCAGAGTCTTTTCCAATGAGTCAGCTTTTCACATCAGGTGACCAAAGTATTGGAGCTTCAGCTTCAGCATCACTCCTTCCAATGAATATTCAGGGTTGATTTTCTTTAGGATTGACTGGTTTGATCTCCTTGCAGTCCCAGGGACTCTCAAGAGTCTTCTCCAGCACCACAATTCAAAAGCATCAGCTCTTTAGACCAGTCTATGGCTGGTATGGGCCAATCCAGATCTAATCTAATTTAATAAGAAAAGAAATAGAATGGTTGGACACTTGAGTGTTGTGGAGATAAGTCATTTAAGTCCTGTATACGCACAGCCTCTGATCTAACATCTGGCACTTGGGAGAGGCTTAAGAGATGCTACTTTCCTCTTCTTACTGACCAGCAAATTCTGTGATGGTCTAATCTGTTGATCTTAGAGATGATGGATGAGGCTCCTGTTCAAAATAGGAACCTTATGTTCTTTATTTCTCAACATGAGTCAAGTTCTTTGACCTCATTATCTCTACTCTCTGCCTCTCCACTCTTATGGACAGCTGAATGTTCCCCACAAACTATGCCAGCCACTGTCTTCTTATTCCTTAAAGACATTTTGCAAATATCCATCCTTCTGCCTTTTCCCTGCATCCATCTCAGAATATCCTCCTTTCTTTCCATTCCTCTACGTCTTGTCCATCCTCCAGGTATCACCTCCTATCTTTATTCCTTTACAGACTTCTCAGTGCCTGCTAAATGCAGTGCTTGAACATAGAGGCTCCCTTCCCTCAGACATGCTTGCTGTTCAAATATTTATTCATTCATTTAACAATATTTTTTTCAAGTGCCTATTGCAGTTCAAGCTCCATCAAAGCTAAACTTGTTTGCCTAATTTGTTCACCACTACATGCACAATGCCTATTATAGTGATTTATATTTTTCAGATGTCGATAAATATTCATTGAATGCATAAATGAAGGGGAAACATTGGTGAACAAAAGAAATAAGACTCTTGCTACTAATTTTGGTTGTCTTATTAGAGATAACTGTTGTGAGTTTTTCTTTTCCACATCTCAAAAATGATAAAGTCCACCAAGGTTCTGTTCTAGATGTTTTTTTTCTTACTCCAGTGGCAATGCCATCCACTCCTGCAGCTGCAGCATCATCTCTACACAAGTACATCTGTCTGATTAAGGATTGATTTTTCTTCAGTAACTTCTTTTCTGTCCATTTAAGTGGACCTAAACCAGAGACACACATCCTCAGGCTAAGGGTACAACCCAACTTTCACATCATCGACTAATCGCTCAAGACACAGAGGAGAAGAAAAAAGAAGATCCATAGATGGACAAGTAAGGACTGCAGTTTCTCACCACTCCTAGTGGCAGAAGAAAAGGAGTTCCATGTGAGATTTGGAATGGGCAGGAGAGGGAGGGTGTCCTGGAGCCCACGGCTGAGGATCTGGGCCCCCGAAGAAAAGGAACTTCTATTAAGAGTTCTGGAGTGTAACAATAGCCTAGCCAGGTATTTCATGCATATTAACTTAGTAAATACAATCATCCTGATGTTACTGTTCCCAACAAAAAAATTGAGGCAGAAGGAAGCTCAGTAATACCCCCAATGTTTATGGAGTCTGTGAATAACTGGATAGGACCCAACTGAAGCCAAAGGGAACAGTTTTAACCACTCTTACCATATTGTCCTTGTAAATACAAAGTGATAGTTGCCGGGAAGGGCAAAGCTTCCAGGCATGGGATTATCACAGACATACCTCAACCAAGACAAATACATATTTCTAATCCTGACCTCCTTCCTAAATTCCAGACTATGTTTATATCTCGGTTCCAAAGAATTTCACCAGATTGTCTCTCCAGAATGTCAAACACAGTATGTCTAAAGCTGAAATCATTACCTTGTCTTCCGTACCAGTTTCTCTTCCTGAATTCTCTAGTTCTGTTAGTATTACCCCTACTTTTTCATTCATATTGTCTGAACATCAATATCTGCTTTCACTCCTCCCATTCCTTTTCACTTTACCCCCAATTAATTGTCATGTCCCATAGACTGACTTCCATAATATCTTTAAGACATGACCTCTTAACTCCATTGCTACAGCTTCAACCCTGATAACCATTCTTCACTGCATAATAGCTATGATCCTTCCAAGTGTTTATCCTGAATCACCCTCTATCACATTTATCCAGAAAATCTTTATTATAGTCATCTTCACAATTCAAATCGATGACTATTTATTATAGTCATCTTCACAATTCAAATAGATGACTATTTATTATAGTCGTCGGAGCACAATTCAAATTACACTGGTACCATAGTCAAAAAATCAAGCCTTCCATGACACCCTGACTCCTCATAAATATATACAAATGCACCCCTGTGAACAGAAACTCCCACAGTCCCCCTCTCTTTCCATTTAATCCTCAGTGTCCAGTCTGTTGCAGTCTTCTACGCTTTCCTATGTATCTCACACTATGCTATGCTATGCCAATTCAATACTTTCCTCTGAGATTTTCCTCTGAAACTGTTCTGGCCTTAGCTTCTATCTGATGTGTCCTTGTCCAGGTCACCTCCAGGTGTAAGTGAACTTCCACTCCTCAGAACCATATATTGCTTAGTTTGCATCCCTTTTAAGACACATATCACATACTACTTTGCATTTTCATGTTATGATGTAGTTACTATTCCATTACCTTGTTGGAAGTTGAGACTGTGCCCAAAAGTGCCCTTAACCAGGCACTCTGGCAATCCTGAGCAGCCCCTGTCCACTTCTGGTCATGCTCAGGTGGCAAGGAATTTGCTGCCATGACAGTATTTTCTCGGGTGACAGAAAGACTGGAGCGGTAGCTCTCCTCCAAGCTCCCATACAGCAGTGCTCCCAGCACTGTGTGACTGGTCTGGCCTTCCAAAACCATAATCTCTCTTGACTCAGCTTTTTATGTTTACACACACACTCACACACACACACTCCTTGGCCAAGCAGTGTTCTAGCATCAGCCATGCACTGATGTTCCATGTCTGTTTCTAATAAGGACTCTGCCTTGGACATTGCTCAAGACCTTCTTTCTCCTTAAAGTGAGTTTCCTCTTGAGATCTTCATTTATAAACAGTTGTCCTCGGTCATGGTCACTTCAATCCATCAGACATAGAACACTGGATTTCAATGCAAAGTGATTCATTCCCTTCCTCCAAGAATCCTCCTTGGTCGCTATCCACATCAGCTCTACATCATTTTGTTATTATTGTTGTTTTTTGAGGGGGCCGTGCTTCATGGTGTGTGGAATCTTAGTTCCCTGACCAGGGATCAAACCCCGTCCTCAGCAGTGAAATCAAGGAGTCTTCACTGCTGGACAGCCAGGGAATTCCCTGCCCAACATCTTAATAACCAAGTGGCTCCACCAACATTTATCCTTTCCAAATATAGAAGGGATGTTGTAGAGTAGTATTTCTACCTCTGGCTACTAATAACTTCTTAATGACAATTTTCTCCTCTTATGATTCTTTTGAGTACCATATACTATGCATCCCCTCCAGTTACTTCACAGGAAATAGACCTTGAGGAGTCAGTGAATTGATAAATCTTTTCTCTTTTGGTTTCTGTGGCCCTCTCACTCATGGCCTCAGAAATTTCCCTTGCACTTAAGTACTGTATTTCATGGTATTTGTATTTAATAAAAGTATGTGGCAGTCTCACATTTGGCCTGTTGATGTTGGGTATGTGGTTCAGGCTTTTTGAAACTCAGGCTGGGGAATCTGAGGAAGTGATGGGGAGGCACTGAAATTGAGCACTTAATTTCAAAGTAATAAAAGACTAATTCTCTGTTTTATCAAGACTATATACTCAGCCTAATATACACCTGAGTTTTTTCAAGCAATGGATAGCTTTGTTAATTTTTTTTTTTTTCTGTTGCTACTGGAAAGCAATTTATACCTGCAAGGCAGTATCAGGGTTTCAATAAACTCCTGAAAAAAAAAAAAAAAGCAGCTCCAGATTGGAGAATTTTCAAATACTCCTCAATTTTGCAAATCACATTTCAAAAGGGAGAGAATTTGCATATTCAGGGTGAAAGCCCATGGAACTCTGCCTCATGCCCAGTTTTATAGAGTAATTATTTCTACATTTTTGAACTGGCACCACCTTCAAAATATGTCAGCTCAAACTGCACACTAGACATAGGTATTAATTAGTCAGGCTAATTATCCGAACTTGTTTAGACTAATCAAGTGATGAAACAGCTTCAATCTGTTGGATTTTTCTTGAACAACTTCACAGTGAAACATGAACTTGTTATGACTAGTGAATTGCAAAAACACAATTTGCCAGACCTTCCGCATTGGCTGAACAGGGGTTCCTTCTCACAAAGCCCAGTCCACCGGTGGACTCTGCCTCCAAAGGTACTTTGAAAAAAGGCCTTTCTGCCTCCTTCCACCAGAAAATCAATACTGCACGCTGGAGGGGAAGACGGAGAGTGAAAACGTCCTCTTCACCTGAGTGAGTAAACACCAGCTCTGTGCTAGGGATGGCGCAGCACAGAACTGCAGGCTGTGAGACAGACTGCAAATAAAACCCTTTCCAGAGCCGAGAGCGACCAGGCCAACGCTGAGCCCTGAAGCTGGCACCGCGGAACCCTTGGCCTCATATAATTTCATTTCTCTGCGACTGAGATCAGTGCGTGCCTGCAAAACTGCATAATGTGCCATTCGTGCAGCTGTTACCCGGCAGACCTATTCTTTGCACACCGATTAGCCTGCCTGCCTCGTCAATCCCCGGGAAGGGCGAGAGAAGCAAAGTGTCCAGCATCACATTGCATTCTCGGCCTCTCCTGCATCGCAAACCCCCTGCCCCTCCCACGGTGAGAAGAAAATCATAGGCCTGGAAGCTTCAGTGAACGAGAGCTTTGCGTGGGTCCTATGTTCCCCAGCTTTCAACACTTTCTGGGAAAGATAAATGTTGTTCACATCCTTTGTATCTTAACCTGGTTCTGTCTCCCTCTCTCCGGGTTTAAAACAAAGCTCCCTTGCCTCCTGGCTGCTCCTCTGTTTTTTCCTGAATTGTTCTGGTATTTCTGGCTTCTCCCCACGTTGAGTCAGATCCGAGTATGGGTGGCAAAAAGCTTCTAACGTCATCACGAAATACGAAAGGTGGGCAGGCTCTGACAGCTTTTAGCAGCCCACAGCCTCAGGCTAGTATTTTTCCGCTATAATGCTGATAAAAGATAAGACATTGTTCAAATGTGCCTATGCTGGGAACCGTCTAAGGCAGGGCTTTCAAAATACAAACCGGTGCTGGTTCCCAGGGACAGAATTCACATCTTCCTTTGTTCTGCTACAAAGCTCTCAGGCACCCCAGTAGAAGGGAGCCCTCATTACTCAGGGCACTTCTGAGGAGCTGTGAGAAGCACAGAAGGAAGTGGGACTGGGAGCCATGCCCTGGATGCATCTGAAATCAAAATGAACTGCCAGCATCCTTTCCCTCCAGCACTCCCTGAGCTCTGCTTGGAGGGAGCCACTTGCTTTTTTCTACTGATTTTTTTCACTAGTGATTAAACTAGATTATAGAGTAATTTCTGGACTTTTCATCTCTCCTAATATTAAACTATCTATGTATATGTGTTATTTAAGTTATAGCATATAAATAAAGGGAAATGTGTATAGGTAATTGAATTTAAACCGTAGGCTTTTTGTGTGTGTTGTGTTGTATTTAATAAATCAAAATCCTTGGGAGCTTCACCATGTAAAGACATTTTACTGTATCAAAGTGAAAGTGTTAATCACTCAGTTGTGTCTGACTCTTTGGGACCCCATGCACTGTAGCCTGCCAGGCTCCTCTGTCCATGGGATTGTCCAGGCAAGAATACTGGAGTGGGTTGCCATGCCCTCCTCCAGGGGATCTTCCTGACCAAGGGATCAATCCAGGGTGTCCCGCATTGCAGGCGGGTTCTTTACCATCTGAGCCACAAGGGAAGCCCATTTCACTGTATGCTGCTGCTACTGCTAAGTCGCTTCAGTCGTATCCGACTCTGTGCAACTGTATGTCTGCTTTCAAAACCCATAACGCTTCTGGTCGTGTGGTTCTTCTCATGCATTTTTCTCCAGGTGGGATGTGTTTTCTCATCTTAAAATGAGCACAAGGGTACATTTCTTCAAATAGAAAATTGTGAAAATTTTCCTAGATTCCTATCTATCAGTGCTCCTCAAGGCTAGATTTTGAATAACCTATGGTCCAAGGTCTGGAAAAATCTCAGATAGATCTTCTGCATCCCAAAACATAGCATTTTGCTCTAGACTGAAGTGTACTTTGACTCAACTATCTTTGCAGCATCGTTGCCTTTTGTCCAGAACTGCAACTGCAGTTTTGGGGTGAACTATAAATATAAATACGAACTATAAATGGGGAGAAATTTCTGAGGTCCCTGTTACCTTTTCATCCTAATCACTGGACGGAAGTCTCTCTCTCTCCTCCTCTCTCTTGTACATGTACACGTACATATACATACACATTTTTTAAAAATCATCTTATTGGTTGGTCAGTCTCTAAGGTACTTCTGCAACATACCTGATGAGTGCTCATCCAAATGTTACCAGAATATCTTCACTGAGAAGAACACTGCCATCTCAGAAGTACATTTTTATATTATATATGTATATGTTTTGCTGTTGTCATTTAGTTGCTCAGTTGAGTCCAACTCTCTGCAACCCCAAGGATGGTAGCCCTCCAGGCTCTCTGTGGGATTTTCCAGGCAAGAATCCTGGAATGGGTTTTCATTTCCTTCTCCATGTATTTACCATACATGTATTTACTGCATACATATATGTATATGCAAAATACACCTAAGATAAAAATTACTATCAGTGACATATAGTACTTAGAGTGGTGTGCAGCCGTCACCACCATCTAGTTCCAGAGGATCTTTATCACCCAAAAAGGAAATCTGTACCCATAAGGACCCATGACTGCATGCCCATCCTCCCTCCTTCCTTCCCAGACCCTAGCAACCACTAATCTGTTCTCTATCTCTCTGTGGGTTTTTCTGTTCTGGATATTGTATATAAATGAAATCCTATGATGTGGTCTTTTGTGTCTGGCTTTATTCTTTTGGCATCAGCAGCCCTTCTGGGTACAACTCATCTCTAGTTAATTGCTCTGAGACCCATCTTCCATTTCCCTCCTCTCACCTCCCTCCCCAGGCACGCTCCCGTGCTGTTTGCATCTTACTCAGTGTGCAGCCACAGGTCTGAGATCGCCACCCCCGGGGAGCACCTCCGAGACACCGCACTGACAGCCCTTCTGCCAATACTTGTTTCGGGTCTGGCCAGGGCCTCCTGAGGCGCTGAAAGAGCAGCAAATCACCCTCAAACTTCTCCAAGGTTTGTTTTTTTTTTCTATTTTAAAATAAAATGTGAGAGGCGCTTTTCCCCTTCCTGACAAATGTGAGTGATAATTAGCTGGTGACAGAAAATCTCCCCTGAAGTGTCACAATGTGCTGGTAGTTAACAGAGCGGGTCTCAGAGCTGCACCACGGAGCAGCTCCAAGTGGGACTCGTGCTCGTGGCCAGAAGAGCTGGCGCTGATCCCCTGTTGCAGACATCTAGCCATATGCAGGGTACGCACACAGCACCTGCACTGCCCTTGGGTTCACAGATGCGGCATAAGAAAGAGCAGCCTGTGGTGCGCTGGGGACAGGGCTGGACTCCAAGTGAGAAGATCCAGGTTTGAATCGTACTCGCTGCCATTTACTAGCTTGACCATGAGCAAGGCATGGACCAACCCAGCCTTCCGTTAAAGAGGAAGGTCACGTGGAATGTGACTAACCTCACCAGATGGTGGTTAAGACTGAAGAGAAGAAAACAACTTTTCTTCAAGAGAAGAAAACAACTACATAAACACTGTCTGTAATCTGTGACCATAGTCTCCAGATGTCCGTAGCATGAAAACATCAGGAAGGCAGGAACTTGGTCCTGATTTCTGCTGCCATGCCTAATGTGTCGCTCAAGACAGAGTAGACACTTGGTAAGATTTTCATGAATTTGTGAAATGAGGAATCATGTTATTTTTCTCAGTAATCAGAGTCACACAATTAGCTGCCAAGGAGCAGCATCTCTAGGAAACTATCCAGATCATTTTTATTCATGGTAACCAAGTTACCATAAGACAGTGTCTTACCCCATTGTATTTCTTCTAAATGACACTAGACTTGGAGAGGAAATGAGAAACACGGTTCTACTAAAGAAGACAACAGGAAAGAAAAGGTGTCTTCAATTTGAGATGAGCTCTTTTTATGAACCTAAGAGAACTTTCTCAAAATGTACCACTTCAAGTATTCATGCTTCTTGGTCTCTACCCGCTCTGCGATTATGTTTTACTTCATGACCCATCACAAAGAGAGTTTATTCACCAGTGTGTATAATGTTGTAAATGTTGTGTTTTTAACTCTAGAGGCTTATATATATACTGGCTTGGAACCATGTAACTTCCTCTTTCTTTCCTTCCTCCTTTCATTCTTTTCTTCCTTTCTTTATTGCTTCAGCAGTAACTTAACTTTTTGTTTTCAAATAAAGTTGTTGCGATGTAAGTGACAATATTTTCATGTAAATCCTTGATTTACATTTAGTAATCATTAGTATTTTTAGTATTTCATCCTAAATACTTCAGATTTTACCATTCTTTTAAAGTTATTTTGTCATACAACCACAACAACAATGTTGTTGTCCAGTCACTCAGTTGGGTCTGACTCTTTGTGGCCTGATGGTCTGCAGCTTGCCAGGCTTCCCTGCCCTTCACCATCTCCCAGAACTTGCTCAAACTCATGTCCACTGAGTTGGTGAGGCCATCCAACCATCTCATCCTCTGTCACCTCCTTCTCCCACCCTCAATCTTTCCCAGCATCAGGGTCTTTTCCAGTGAGTCGGCTCTTGGCATCATGTGGCCAAATTATTGGAGTTTTAGCTTCAACATCAGTCCTTCCAATGAGTATCAAGGGCTGATTTCCTTTCAGATTGACTGATTTGATCTTCTTGCTGTGTAAGGGACTCTCAAGAGTTTTCATACATATATACATTTCATACGTACATACATAACAATGATTTCTCATTTTATCTAGTATCCACTCCAAGTTCAAAATAATTTAAAAGAACGAAAATGTCCTTTTACATTATTGCTTTATTTAATTCAGGATTTGCGCACAGCCTATTAAGTACTGGGCTTTGTTACCCTACTTCTTGGCCTTAGCGCAGCTTAGGACTGTTCAATAGGCGCTCAGCGGAACACACATTTTTCATGGAACAAACATTTATTGACCCCTTCAATGTGCCAAACAATGTCTTAATTGCTGGTGATGCAAATATAAATAAGATACATTATTTTTCCTCAAAACCTCAAAATTTGGGTGAACCAAAATGAATATTGAAGTAAGTGAATGAAGACCATCAAGATGAATCTATCAAGCCTAGTATTTGTTATTTTTCCTTCAGAGAAGGCTTTTTGGGCAGAGTGTGATGACTTTTCCTAATAGCAGCATCACTTTATCATTTCATATAGCTAAAAATGTGGATTTCAATCACCACTGTATGAGCAAAACCCCAGAAACTTTGCTGAACACACATTCTTTTTTGTTGGTGGTGGTTCAGAACTGATATTTATGTTTAATTGTCAGAAAGAAACTGGATATTTAAATATTCTGTTAGCCTGCTCAATGACAAACCAACCCATCCTGTTGTGGCTTTCTGCCACCTACAAGATAAAGGGTCACCTCCTTTAGCCTCCTGCCAGATCCTCTATAGTCTGATCTTGCCTGTTTCTCCAACCTCATTTTCTGCCTCACATCTTAGGTTCTACACAAACTGAACAGCTGATTTGTCCCACCCCTAAATCCTCCCGTATTCCTCTTAGGACTTACGTACTTGGCCTCCTCCAGGCCTCTGCAAGGAATACTCCCCCTGATCTTTTCATGTCCTCTGCCCCAACACCAAGGCTCTACACATCATTGAAAACTCAGTTCAGGTGGCCCTTCCTCCAGGAAGCCTTCCACGACCCCCTGAACTTGACTGGGTACCCACTTCGGTCTTCTAGGACACCTTGCATAAATCTCGTTTAGCACATACGTAGCACATGGTGCTGAAATAATCTGCTGGCAGTCTGACATCTCCCTCCTCCCCTCCCTCAGAGCACACATGGCCCTCTCCAGGGCCAGGCCTAAGTGCTGTGCTTCTCAGCTTCCCCAGAGTGCAGCCAAGGCCTGGCAATCGGAGGCCCTCAAGAATTCCTTGGGCAGAATTACCAGAGGATGACCATGAGAATTAAGCACAGAGTTACACATTTTTAAGAGATAAAGATCACGATGTTCTTTTCAATCACTTCCTAATGTTGCCGCTGGAAGGATGTAAGGGAATGTTCTAGTGTAGTCCTCTTTTTGGTAATAGAAGATACAGGAGGAGAGAGGACATGAATGTTCCTTGACACCCAGGATGTTATTCAAGTCCTGACAGAAAAGAGACAATGATGCCCTTTAGCAAGATAATTCCAGGGGAGTTTGTTTGACAAAGGACTATTTACAAAAAAAAAAAAAAAAAAAAGAGATGGGTGTAAGGGCAGCACAAGCTGTGATTTAGTAACCTGAAGCTAGAAACAGCAGAGGAGCTATTAACCATTCCTAGGATAGGGGAACCAGCTCATCCCTGTTTGTCCAGGACTGTCCCAGTTTTAAAACTCAAAATCCCATGTCCTGGGAACACCTCAGTTCCAACAAACCAGGATGGTTGATCACCCCACCTAGAGCGGAAGTAGATAATAAAGGAATGGTTATCGAAACCTAGGAAGAAAGATGGTCCCATTCAAAAGGAAGCAAGTGATCTTCGGACAAGGCCACATTCAACTCAAAGTGATCACAGAGGGAGGAGGTCAGGGAACAGAAACCTCACTTTCCTCGCTCCTTCTCACCTCCTGCAGAGGCTCTGCATTGAGTTCCCCATGAGCCAAAGCCAACCAGAAGCCAGGCCTGCACTGGTGAGCATCCATTGCAGGGCGGAGGGCAGAAGATGCACACAGAGCAGCAGCAAGCCTGCAGGAGCACGGAAGAACCTGAGGAAGATGTCCAGCTCTGTCTAGCAGGGACCTCAAAAGTCTCGATGCAAGTAATGGGATGGCGTTGATATTACTCAAGCCCTCAGATGCTGTTGTTGTTCAGTTGCTGAGTTGTGTCCGATTCCTTGTGACTCCATGGACTACAGCACGTCAGGCTTCCCTGTCCTTCACCATCTCCCAGAGTTTGCTCAAATTCATGCCCATTGAGTTGATGATGTTATCTAACCATCTCATCCTCTGTCATCCCCTTCTCCTCCTGCCTTCAACCTTTCCCAGAATCAGGATCTTTTCCATGGAGTTGGCTCTTCACATCAGGTGGCCAAAGCATTGGAGCTTCAGCTTCATTATCAGTCCTTCCAATGAATATTCAGGATTGATTTCCTTTCAGATTGACTGATTTGATCTCCTTGCTGTCCAAGAGACTCTCAAGAGTCTTCTCCAGCACCACAAACCTCAGGCTCTCCATGATTTCCAAACAATTTCAACAACTGAGGGTTGTGGGGAGAAGGATGCCTTTAAATTCTTATGCTCCCCTCTAGCCCTCACCTCTTCTTCAATCTACTCATTGCCTTGCCATCCAGTGGAAGTTATCGCTGGTTTTCATGGCACAGATTCAGATGTAAATTGCAATCCTTGCCTCAAATTCCACAAAAAAAAAAAAAAAAAAATCCACTCACAAAGGCAGTGTTTGTGTTTATCAGATTGTATTGGAGATTACTCCTTGGAAGGAAAGTTATGACCAACCTAGATAGCATATTCAAAAGCAGAGACATTACTTTGCCAACAAAGGTCTGTCTAGTCAAGGCTATGATTTTTCCAGTGGTCATGTATGGATGTGACAGTTGGACTGTGAAGAAAGCTGAGCACTGAAGAATTGATGCTTTTGAACTGTGGTGTTGGAGAAGACTCTTGAGAGTCCCTTGGACTGCAAGGAGATCCAACCAGTCCATTCTGAAGGAGATCAACCCTGGGATTTCTTTGGAAGGAATGATGCTAAAGCTGAAACTCCAGTACTTTGGCCACCTCATGCGAAGAGTTGACTCATTGGAAAAGACCTTGATTCTGAGAGGGATTGGGGGCAGGAGGAGAAGGGGACGATAGAGGATGAGATGGCTGGATGGCATCACTGACTCGATGGACATGAGTTTGAGTGAACTCCGGGAGTTGGTGATGGACAGGGAGGCCTGGCGTGCTGCAATTCATGGGGTCTCAAAGAGTTGAACACGACTGAGCAACTGAACTGAACTGAACTGAATTGGAGATTTGGAGGGAGATCAAATAAAAGTTTACATCTCAAAGAACTTCAAGTTGAACAAGGCATCCTTGTGCTTGGAAGCCCTTCAGCCCAACCACCAGAAGACTTGATGGGCTACATAATCCTCCAAGTTGCTCAGCCTCACATCATGCCTTTTCCATACTGTCCACCTCTCCTCTCATGTACTCCTTCAATAGCACAAAAAAATGTAACCTTTGTTAGCCATTTCCTTCCAGGCTTCTACAGAACGCAACACTCAAGTCCTCCAGATCTCACCTTCTTCCCCACAAGTCAGTCTACCTGAGCCAGCTCCCTTCCTGTGATAAATTCTGCTGCCAGCTGTCAGTGGAGAAGTTTTCTAGGGAAAGCTGTGCATTTTGTTGTAATTCTTTGAGAAGGTTATTAATCAATTTGCATAAAAGCTTCTACCAATGGCTTTCTTGTCTCATGGAATGCAATTCTTCCTCTGAACACCTCACAGTGGGAGACATCACCCAGAGTCAGCATAAGTGAGCATCTCGTAGTTGGAGTAACACAGTCATGGCATACTGAGCTCGTCTCTTTCTTTTAAAAGGCTGATTCAGGCAGCTTAGTCTCTCAGCTCTTTCAAATTACACTGAGATGAACCTGACTGCATACAAGCTGCCAGTTCAATTGTAGTTTTGATATCCAAATCCCGTAAATTTCCATTTCTTCAAGGGTTATTTTCAAAATGCCATCTGCATGCCCAAGCCGTTTACAAACTTTACCTTTGCCTCTTAATATAGGAGCAATTGTGAACAATAGGCAAGATCCTTTCAAAGAAGCACAGAATGTTAGTTTCATTTTCTATACCTGTAGACTTGATAGGGAAAGGCAAAGGGAAGTGACTGGATCCAGCTCATGGCACTGGGGAATTGCTCCCAGTTTATTCTGATTCTTTTGTGGGTAATTAGAGAGCGACATAGCAGCAGCAGCAGCAGCAGAGAATGTGCACACTCACTGCTTGACTTCTGGGTAGAGGAAAATCTAAAGGCGACTGAGGGCAAATTAAATTATTATTAAGTCACTTAACTCAGAGTTCAGTTGCTCAGTCATGTCCGAACTCTTTGTGACCCCGTGGACTGTAGCCTACCAGGCTCCTCTGTCCATGGGATTTTCCAGGCAATAGTCCTGGGGTGGATTGCCATTTCCTTCTCCAGGGGATCTTCCCAACCCAGGGATAGAACCCGGGTTTCCTGCATTGTAGACAGACGCTTTACCGTCTGAGCCACCTGAGACTGCAAATGTCTCACATTGTTTTGCCTCAATTCAGACTTCAGTGTTATATAGATACTTGCATCTTTAGGACCTACTCTCAGCCTTGCATTTGCTAACCTATTTCCTGGATTTGGTCAATTTTAAAGATTCTTAAAAATTAAACATAATTTGAAGTTATGCCTTTTTCATTACTACTATCCACACATCTTATTGTTCAGTTATAGAAGTAGTCTGTGTTTCTTTAACTTTATAAACTTTATATACAGAGTCAGAGAGGGATAAAGGAAGAGGGACCCTGTAGAGATGGCTCCTTGGTTTTAGCATTAGCTCTCTGAACTTTGGAGATTGAGCTTTAGTAGTTGTTAGGTTGTTTTTAGGGCTTCCTTGATAGCTCAGTTGGTAAAGAATCTGCCTGCAATGCAGGAGACCCTGGTTTGATTGCTGGGTTGGGAAGATTCCCTGGAGATGAGAAAGGCTACCCACTGCAGTATTCTGGCCTGGAGAATTTCATGGGCTGGATAGTCCATGGAGTCACATAGTCAGACAGGACTGAGCAACTTTGACATTTTTCAGGCAGTTGTTAGCTATAGATTATAGAAGCACTACTGGAAACACCTGCCTAAGGAAACAATAGATGTCTTTATGGCTTAAAGCCCTTTTAACTGGGTTTCCTGTTATCTAGCGTCTCTGGAATTCCCTGGAAGAGAGACTTACCCGTCATAGTCACAAGGTGGCTGCCACAGTTGCGGCCATTGCACTTGGCTGCAGTTCAAGGTAGGAAGCAGGTAGGTAGCCAGGACAGTAGGAAAGTACTATCCCTGCATACTACTCTCTTTTTATCAATGAGGAAAAATCCTTCCCATAAATTCCCTCATCCATCTTATTGACCTGAACCAGGTCAGGTTTAAGAGGAGGCTGGGACAGTGGGTAATTTTATCAAACTTTATAGTGGCAGGCAGACAGGAGAGAATGTTTTTCAGCATAACTGGAACAGTTGCCATTCCTTAAAACTGCACAGTACCCAGTGAGCCCCCTCCTGGGACAATGCTCTAGACCTGCTATATTTAAACCGTTCCCAGAGCCTCATGACTGTAATAATACAGAAGTATATATCAAATCAAGCAGTAGCCCACATAATTCACATGATGACTATAAGGAAACCTTCCTAAAAGGAAATAATTCAAAAAGAAAACCAGAAAATGGAATACGGGAGAAGATTCACAAGTGCTTCAAGTTGCCAACCAAATGCTATCCTAGGCCTTTCATCATCCAGGCGACCACTTACTAATAAATCAAAAGTGGAGGAGCGAGCAACAATGCTTCCACAAAATGACAACATGCTCTGCATTGGAAATAGACTGTCCTGATGAATTTAAATTGGGAAAAAACTGGTAAGGTTCTCCCTTTGCTGCCTGCCCTCTCCTTAGCCACTTGCCGGACCCACTACCTGAGCACAGACCCTGCAGGTTCAGGTGCCAAAGGCTGAATTAGTTGAGGCAGAATTTAAGCTCCAGCTTAACAGTAAGCATTTGGTGACTCGTTGAGACATGCCTCATGAGAGAAATGTCACCAGTTTGGCAGACACAAGTGTCTTGAAAGAAAACATTCCAATAGAATGTACTGAAACACAAAATTGGAGCACTGAGCCAGGCTTTCTGAAGCAATCCAAGCATATCCAGGGGGTGGGAAGGACAGAAAGATTATATATATATATATATACATATATATATATATATTACACACATATATATATATAATTTGCAATTTTATTCTAAGTATCTTATACATAGAACAAAATTCCAAATTCATGTGTCTTTATTGGTATGTGGAAATATCACATCTGGGGTGGCAGCCAAACATGGCACATCTGTGCTAAGTAAATTTAAGTTATGTATTCTTTAAATGCTTTTTGAAGACGTGATAGGATTTTTTTCTACCAGCACTTAGCCATCTTAGCCATCTTCTCAATTTACTCATCCTGACCAGAGATAATCCAATCCAATCCAGGGTCTAACATTTCTCCCTGCAGTTTAACAGCTATGTACACTTGCTGTTTATTTAGCTGACAGACACAGAATCACAGGAGAACCACTAGGGGCCTGTCCTTGGCTTTCTCTCTTGGACACTGGAAGGAGCATAGCAATTAGAGGTGATAAGATGAGTGTATAGGAGGCAATGTCCTTAGAGGTAGGAATTAGTAAAGGACAGGGCCTTTTGGAAGAGGCAGTGCATCAGTCCCATCAGATGGGGGATGCCACAGCCGGCCAGCACCGGGACCCCAGGACCCTCCAGACAGAATGCTTGCCGCCCAGAGCTTCAGATACCCACATGCAGCTGGCCTGGGACTAGTGACAGAAGAGCTTCTGCCAGCCCAGCGCAAGCAGAGTGGAGCCCAGAGACCCTTGATTCTCAATCAGGACATTTTGTCCCCTGGCAATGGCTCAGCAGGTAAAGAATCAGCCTGCAATGCAGGAGACAGAGGAGACACTGGTTTGATCCCTAGGTCAGGAAAATCCCCTGGAGGAGGAAATGGCAACCCACTCCAGTATTCTTGCCTGGAGAATCCCATGGACAGAGGAGCCTGGCAGGCTATAATCCATGGGGTTGCAAAGAGTGGGACACGGCTGAATGATTAAGCACACAGGGCATATTTGGCAATGCCTGGAGACATTTTTGGTCATCGCAATGGGAGGAGTGCTGTGAGCATCTACTGGGTAGAAGTTATAGATGCTGTAAACATCCTGCAACACACAGGACCACCTCTCACCCTGACCAAGAATTATCCAGCCCATCACATCAATGGTTCCCAGGTTGAGAAGCCCTGCCCTAAACCCAAGAGGAAAGCTGAGGCTGGGAACACAGAGGAAAGCTGCCCAGGACTCAGCTCTTTGTCATTAGCACTCAGTAAGTTACAGGGATTGTCATGCATTCATTCTAAACCCAGCTGTATTGCTAACATACAAGCTTTGAAAAGCTTGAATTTGATCAAATCCCTTTATCTCACTCTGTCTCTGCTGCTGCTAAGGCACTTCAGTCGTGTCCGACTCTGTGCGACCCCATAGACGGCAGCCCACCAGGCTCCCCCGTCCCTGGGATTCTCCAGGCAAGAACACTGGAGTGGGTTGCCATTTCCTTCTTCCACTCTGTCTCTACTTCCTCACTTATACGTTGAGGATGATAAAAATACCTACCTGATAGGGCTGTTGTAAATAATTTATATATTATTTTCTGAGCTTCATTATGGACTTTCACGAATATTATTTACCTCCCAGAATTTTTCAAGGACAAGATGAAATAATGCATGTGAAATTATTACAAAATGTTAAAACACTAAACATGTAAAGGGTTAAAGGATTAGAAAGCTGCCTGCATGGGCTTCATATACAACTCAATGCAAATATTTTGAGAGGGAAAAAACGGTGTGCCCATTTTCTTACTGATAATTTTCTATTCATTACAGTAGGATAACTAAGCTATTTAAAAATATATTCCCCACTCTGCTGCCCATGTAGGAGATTAAAGACTTTTTCAGTTGTGATTTTAAGTGGGGCTCAGTCTTGGGACTTCTTTTCTCTGTCTTACATCTATTTCCTAGACAAACTTATCAATCTCAAGATTTAAGTATTAGTCAATAGAAAATAGTTGCCTATTTTCTGGAGACAACTATTTTCTCCAGTCCAAAGCTCTCGTTTGAAATACAGACTCATAGATTGTCCTAAAATATACAGTTGGCATCTGAAACTTAGCATGTTTAAAACTGAACTCAATTGCCCCTAAATAGTCATTCCATCGTCTGGCCAAAAAATGTAGGAGCCATCTGTGCCCCCATTTCTCACGTCCCACATTGAATAGGTCTGTAAACATATCCAGAATCAAAAGACTTCTTGCCTCCTCCACAATATTGATCTTTTTTCAATATTTATTTTTATTTATTTAGCTGCACTGGGTCTTCATTGCGGCATGTGGAATCTTTAGTTGTGGCATGCAAGCTCCTAGTTATGGCATGTGGGATCTAGTTTCCTGACCAGGTATCAAACCTGGGCCCCCTGCGTTGGGAGCGCAGAGTCTTAGCGGCTGGACCACCAGGCAAATCCTTGCCACATTGATCTTGATCGAAGCTACCATCACCTTTCTTCTGGATTATTGCAATAGTTTATAAATAGCCTCCCTACAGCTGAATTTCAACAGATTAGCCAAAATGATCCTATTACAAATTAATGAGATCTTATCGGCCTTCTGCTAGAATCCCTGCACTGTTCCCTGTTCCACTCTGAATGAAAGCTCCAGTCCCTATAGCATCCTCCAACATCCCAGCACCCCCACCCTTTCCTTGCCAACCTGGCCATATCTCTCACTTTCTTCCTGACTCCACTCTTCCCCAGGCTCTCGAGCCTTTCCTGGTGGCCTTTGCATTTGCAGCTCCTCTCTCTGGAACATTCTACCCTGACTCACATCAGGGCTCATAGGTCAGTCCTCACTATTCTATTTAAGATTGCAAACATCCTCACCACCCCCCCACCCTACACTTGCGTTTGCTCTTCTCTGCTTTGTCTTTCTCCATAATAATCCTTTGCATCTGACAAAGTATTCAATACTTATGTTACTTAATTATTGCTTTCATTCTCTTCCCCTACTAGAATGAAAAAAGCCCCAAGATGGTAAGAAGTTTTATCTTTTTTGTTCATTACTTTATTCCCAGCAGTCACATCAGTGTTTGATGCATAGTTAAATAAGTTAAATATTTATTAGTAAACAAATGCATGGAATATTAGAACACAGAGACACACACATTTCAATAATTAATAATAATTCTTGGAGGGACAGTCTAATTTTATGTTAAAAAAGAAAATTGTTCACTAATGTTACCTAATCTGTATAACATTCCCATCTGAGAATAGATATGCCATTTAACAATGGGGAGGGTGAGGTGAAGTGGGAGATTAGGATTGACATATATACATTGTGTGTGTCTGTGTTTGCTTAGTCGCTCAGTCGTGTCTGACACTTTACGACCCCATGGACTATAGCCCTCCGGGATCCTCTGTCCATGGAATTCTCCCAGGTAAAAATATTAGATTGAGTTGCCATTCTTTTCTCCAGGGGATCTTCCCAACCCAGGGATCAAACCCAGGACTCCTGCATTGCAAGTGGATTCTTTAAAGTCTGAGCTACCAGGGAAGGCCCATGTATATACTACCATGTGAAAAATAGATGGCTAGTGGGAACCTGCTGTATAGAGCAGGGAGCTCAGCTTAGTGCTCTGTGATGACCTAGATGCGTGGGATGGGGGGAAGGATATCCAAGAGTGAGGGGATATACATATAGACATAGCTGATTCACTTCATTGTACAGCAGAAACGAACACAGAATTTTATAAAGCAATTATATTCCAATACAACAACAAAAACACTGGCTTAGAGAGATGCTTCAATTCCCCTTAACTGGTTTCGGTCAATGTCCTGGAACTTGCAGATACGTAGAAAACAAGAACCATTATAATATCCATCCAACCAAAACTTTACCCTCTACTGCTTTCTTTTGCAGAAAAACCTCTCAAAAAATCTGTAGTTAAACTTCTCCTTTACTCTGTGTGTGTGTTTGTGTGTGTGTATGCTCAGTCTCTCAGTCGTGTCCTACTCTGGAATTTCCCAGGCAAGAGTACTGGAGTGGATTACCATTTCCTTCTCCAGGGGATCTTCCTGAACCAGGGGTGGAACCGCTTCTCTCCATGGCTCCTGCATTAGCAGGTGGGTTCTTTTACCACTAGTGCTACCTGCGAAGCCCCACATCAAATTCGTTAGCAGAATGTTTTCTCCGATGCTTCCCAAACTCTGTCTGCTGAAGGGCTGTAGTGTAGGAATTTTAAGTTGTCCAGAGAAAGCATTCCAGGTGTTGGGATGGAAGAAGAGTTCTTCTAGATGCCTGTAATTTGGCCACACCTCTGCTTATATCATGTATTTTTGAAAAGTTAAGAAATCTCAAGAGGTCCACTGCTTCAGTCCAAACGTGTAAACTACATGTCCTAAGGTCCATGTAGGTTGGTGTGATTACTCCAAGTTTGGTGTCAAGTTTCTTAATCTCTCGAAGCCTCTGTTTGCTGATCTACAAAACTAAAAAGGTAATACTATCTTAGTACCTACCAGGATTAGAGATGGCTCTCTGTCTAGACTGAGCCTTTTTCACTTTATTTCTTTTAGTGCAGAGAGCAGGAAATTGTAGGACTCGAGAAGTCAAAGATAGTCAAGGAAGTTTTCTCTCCCTTTACTTCCCATCTGAGAAAGTGCTATGGAAATTCACATTTTACCCTCCCTACTCTCATCTCTCTGCTGAGGTTGGACTACTTTGCTGTCTGGCAGTCAGTCCCAAGCCTCGGAACTGGAACAGCTTACTTGATCAGAGAGAAAGACCCAGAGGAGTGGGTCTTTCTCTGTAAGGGTCCTTCTCTGTAAGGAGTTTCTCTGTAAGGAGTTTCTCTGTAATCCCCACACAATTATGACCCTATCTGGCAACTGCTTCAAACATAGAGGGTGTTCTGGCCCTTTAATAGGTCCCCTAAACGAGATGGTGGCCCTATGGAGGCAGCCAGTCATCTCTCTCCCGTCATTTGGGACATATTTATTTTTTGGTGTTCTGTTATTTAATAGAGATGGGGAAATCAAACTAGTATACTTTTAAACAGAGTTTTTCCCAGGAAATTTGCAAACACTGCATTTTTTAAAACTACATATGGTTCTATCTTCTGGGAAAAGACACATGGATCTTTATAAGAAAAGCAACGATCGCCACAGCCTATTAACTCTGCATTTCAGAAAATAAAAAAAAAGAAAGAAAAGAAAAAGAAATTACATGGTGAGCACATGTGGTGAGGGTGGAAGCAAGGAGGTGCTTAAAGTTCCTGAAGAGGTTTTTAACCACAGGAGCTAAGTAATAATCACATATTTCACAGGAGTTCTCTAAGGTTTGAGTGAAATCAAAATATGAATTCATAGCCGAGAACATAAGAACTTTGTGCTTAGTAGACACTAGTTCCCTCTGCCCCTTTCTCTTACATTCACATCAGAATGATGTCTAGTGAAGTTGAATACTTCACCAGCTCCCTAATACCTCTCACTGTCCCTAAAAAATGGGGGAAAACATGATGATGCTCTTTATTTAAAAAGCAAGCAAGAGCGGGGTGAGGCAAAGGCTGTGGAGACAGGATTTTTTTCTCTGTGGACTGTTTTCAATATATGCACATGATGCCACAGGGACAAGTTAGAGAAATAGCTGGTGAAAATAGGGCCAGTAAGACATTTTTGTTACTATAGAAACGATTATTCTTTATTGATACAGGAGCAATTAAATGAATTATCATATAGCTCTTCCTTGAATACCAAAAATGAGATAGAGCTCAATGTTGAAATTTAATCCTATTTCACATATATATGTATGCTATATGTAACATATATATGATACATATATATGTATGATACATATATGTGTGATATACTTATGCAGTTACACACAGGTGTGTGATATACATATGTGGTTACACTTCTGTGTATGTATAATATACATACACATTATATGTATGCATATGTCCTCGTGGGATGAGTGTGTTTATCTGCAAGGCCATAATTCAAGCAGTTAAATATAAAATTCTTGATGGAAGGAGAAAAGTGGACATTCACTTGTATGTGCATATGTGGCAGAAATATTTAACTCTCATCAGTTTTCACTGGCTATCCATAAGCTTCTCCAATTTTCCATTTTCCCATGCAAGTATGTGGAATTGTGTGACTGGTTTCTGCACAAGAAATGTGAGCAAAAGTGACATACGTCACTTTCTGTCTGGGATACATGAGTTGTGAGTCCTCCAGGCAATTTCCTTATCACAACACGGAAGCAGCCTAGATCACTAAGTTCCCATGGAGGAGTTTCCTGGGTGCTTAACTTGAATTGATGAAGATATAGTATGAGCGTGTGAATGTGTGTGTTGGGGGAGGAGGCTTATTATGGAAAGCCACTGAGATTTAGAAGTTAGTTAATGTAATATATTAGTTATCTGTTGGACATAAATAATTTCCCCCACCCTTCCCAGCTTAGTAGGTAGAAGCAACAAACATTTATAATCTCACTGGTCAGGAACTCAGGAGTGGATCCCATTGAGGATCACTATGAGACTGCAATCAAAGTGTTGGCCAAGGGTGTAAACATCTCAAGGCTCTGCCGGGGCAGGACAGTCTTTCTAGCCCACTCGTGTGACCATTGGCTAGTCCTAGCTCCTTGTGGCAGTTGGCCAAAGACACAAATGGCCTCTCTGGAGGCCAGGCAACTTGCTTAGAGAGAGTGAGATATAAGAGAAAGAGAGATTCCAAGATAATATAATTTAATATTATAATATCAGCCATAGTCTTTTTATAACCTTATCCCTTAAGTTATAAATGCCCTATTCTGTTTGTTTGAAGTGAGTCACTAAATCCATTCCAGATTCAGGGAGATAAGAATTTCAAGACTGAGAGTACCAGAAGTGGCTCACTGGGGCCATCTCAGAGGCTGATGACCACACACAGCATTGCCCAGTCTGCCCTGAACAATACAATATTCTCTTCCATTCGCATGCATTTTTTAAGCATGAGTTACCTTTATAATGAATTACCTTCATAAAGGCTTCCCTGGTGGTTCAGACAGTAAAGAACCTGCCTGCAATGCGGGAGACCCAGGCTCGATCCCTGGGTCGGGATGATCCCCTGGAGAAGGGAATGGCTACCCACTCCAGTATTCTTGTCTGGAGAATTCCATGGACAGAGAAGCCTGGTGGGCTACAGTCCACGGGGTCATAAAGAGTCGGACAAACTGAACGACTAACACTTTCACTTTTTCACTTGACCTCTATAATACATCAACAAAAAACAAACATTAAAACCTTCTTCTATACCATGTTTAAAAAAAAAAAAAAGCTACCCAGCTAGAATCTCGGTACTTTTCCCTTAAAAATAAATAAATAACCACCTAATGTGATGGCCAGATGGTAAGACTATCCTCACTTCAAAGTACCTCATTACTCTCCAGTTCTTAAACACACATCTTGGAAGTGACTCATTTTATCCCTGCTTCATTTGTACATTTGTCACACTCAAAGATATGTCCTTTGCTATCATCTAAACTATTGGGAGGTCTCCTGACCATTCTCTCCAGGGGAAAAAAAAAATTGCTACACATTAATTGTATAGAGACGGACATGACTGGGTGACTAAGCAGAAGAGAACGAGACAGTAATTCCTTTCTAAAGTCAGGTTCCCAAAGCTTACACCAAGCGTTGGAGATGCTACCCGTCAGTAATTAGCTTCACTTCTGCTCAGGGCTAGTGTATAGACACGTGACTGTTTATCCACATCTGTACCATAGCTCTTCAAAATGCTAAGATAATAAGGCAACTGGGAGATTAAGCTAGACTAGGACCTGTCAGCTCACCAAGCCAGTAGGATTTTGGTCCATCTTACAGGATTATCACCCATCTCAGGTCACTGTCTTAATGAAACAGGAAAGGAAGAAAGTGAGTATAATTACATATTGAATGCCTTTACATAAAAAGTAAGGATAAAAACTTCAAGAATTTTCCTCTATATTTGGAAAGAGAAGACTTAAATAGGTAAAAGTCCAGAGACATCTTTAGTGAGAGAAAATCCAGAGGTAAAAATAAGCTGATATAGGAGATAGGATCCAGGAGGTAGGACATAAAATCAAACAGAATAGGGGGTATTGGGGAGATAAGATTGACCTTGATAGTTAGTAGATTTCAACTTTCTAAACAATAGTCATCAAATTCCATCCATGCCATTTTGAGAGTGGACTCACTTTGACCGTTGTACTCTTTTTAAGAGCTGGGTAAGATTCAAGTGAATCTAACAGCATGGTAAAGTTGACAAGTGAGGATAAATCATTTTTAATAGTTGCAGTTTGTAAAATAATGGTTCCTGTGGGAAGAGAGTGAGGAGTTTTTACCACAGCTGGGTAGTCCCTATAATTTCCTCAATTTTCCTCTAAAATCCCACATCAGCAATGTAATTGTCTGCCTCACTGTCTCCCCTCCACCCCAGATGGAAGGGAGCAAGAACATTGAAGAGAATAATAATGTGACATTCAATAAAGTGTTCTCAGAAGAGCCCCGGGTTAGGCTGAGGAGTAGGGCAGAATCCAGAGGGGATGGAAATAAAGCACCACTTCTGGGCACAGTCCTGGGTTTCCAGAGGCCAGAGTTACTCAACAGAGGTCCCCCTTCCAGGGGCCAGGAGAGGGCAGATATCACCCTTCATCAAGAGGGACTTGATATCATTCTTCTTTCAGAGCATCTTCCCTCATGTTGATTTTACTTACTGGCCTTCACTCAGGTTTCATTTGAAAGAGATTGGAAGTTTAAAAAAATAAAAGGAAAATATTTTTTTAAGAGAAATTGTCTAGTGGAATATCCATCAAAGATAGACAGAGGAAAGGGGGAAAAAAATCAAAACCGGAAACAAGCTCATATTCTAACAATAGTTTAGGACCTTCCAGGAGACATAAAAGCAGTCCTGCTGGGCTTTCTGTATTTGCCTTGTCTCCCTCAACTCTTCTAGCCTCAGAGTCTACGGATGGATAAAGATCTTCCTGATTGTATCAGGATTAAATGAAACTGCATGTGACAGATAAGCCACTAACAGTGGTCTGAACAGCATAGAAATATGAAGGCTCCACGACGTCATTAGGGACCCATTTGTTTTCTAGCTGCGACCCCAACATCCCCAGGGTCTGGCCTGCATCCGCACTCCCCACAAAAGTAACTAGAGTTCAGAGACCAAATCTGGTTTTCCAGACAGCAAATCAGACAAAGAAAAAGAAGACAGCTCTTTCGGGGCTGTGTTGCAGGGTGTTTCCGGGGCTGCCTGTGTCAGTCAGCTGCTCCACGTGGCGCTGTGTCGCGGGGTGTTTCCGGGACTTCCTGTGTCAGGCAGCTGCTCCACGTGGCGCTGTGTCGCGGGGTGTTTCCGGGGCTGCCTATGTCAGTCAGCTGCTCCACGTGGCGCTGTGTCGCGGGGTGGTTCCGGGACTTCCTGTGTCAGGCAGCTGCTCCACGTGGCGCTGCGTTGCGGGGTGTTTCCGGGGCTGCCTGGGTCAGTCAGCTGCTCCGCGTGGCGCTGTGTCGCGGGGTGGTTCCGGGACTTCCTGTGTCAGCTGCTCCGCGTGGCGCTGTGTCGCGGGGTGGTTCCGGGACTTCCTGTGTCAGCTGCTCCGCGTGGCGCTGTGTCGCGGGGTGGTTCCGGGACTTCCTGTGTCAGGCAGCTGCTCCGCGTGGCGCTGTGTCGCGGGGTGTTTCCGGGACTTCCTGTGTCAGGCAGCTGCTCCGCGTGGCGCTGTGTCGCGGGGTGTTTCCGGGACTTCCTGTGTCAGGCAGCTGCTCCACGTGGCGCTGTGTTGCGTTCCTCTCATGCCTGGCCATCTGACCTAGGTTTGGGCAGCAGGGTGACTCTGCTTCAGACCGCAGACCTGACCAGGCTTGGCACCAGACTGTAGTTTGGACATCAGTCTATGTTTTATATGTTCATTCTGTAGCCCTGGGTTGATAGAGTCAGCAACATGAAACAGGAAACATGTTTTTCCCGTGGTGGAGGTCAAATGCTCCCACAAGGTGAGGTAGAAACATGCAATGCCTCTTAGAGTCTCAGCTTTGAACTGGCACAAAGTCACTCCTATCCATATGTCATTGGCAAAAGCAAGTGCCAAGGCCAAGTTCAAAATCAATCGGATGGGAAAGTATACTCTTCCCATGAAAGCTGAGGGAGAGGAGTAAATATTTTCTGAATAATAACGTAATATATTACACTACCTGTGCCAGGGGTCCCCAAGACCACCCACTGATTT
This sequence comes from Bubalus bubalis, assembly GCF_019923935.1. Classification (NCBI taxonomy): domain Eukaryota; kingdom Metazoa; phylum Chordata; class Mammalia; order Artiodactyla; family Bovidae; genus Bubalus; species Bubalus bubalis. Next base: position 22,292,279 of record NC_059171.1, on the reverse strand, counting down.
GGTGATTCACTAGGACTTACAGGTCATTATACTAGGTTACAGTTTATTATGGGGAAAAGATACAAAGCAAATTCAACAGGGGGTGAAATCCAGAGGACCCTGATGCTCACTTCCCAGAGTATCTCCCAGAGGAGTCTCCCGGCACCCACAATTCATCCACACAAAGTGATGTCGGTCAGGGAAGCTTGACTGAGTTGATGGGTCCAGCATCAGTCACGCAGGCATATGATGCCTGTGGGATTAACTGCAGGCACTGAAGTCCCAGACCGCAAGAATGAAATTATTTGCACAAAATATCTAGATGAGCTGGTACAGTGTGATTGAAAGCCCAGAGCATGCAAAACACTCTTATCAGTCAGAACATTTCAAGAGCTCAATTCTCAGAAAGCAGCCAAGGGCCAGGCATGGAGCAGACACTTCTTGGGCATGTGGAAGGTTTGATCAATTGGGCCCTGTTCAGTTAACACTTTCCTGGACACCATCTCATAAAGCTTCCTCTGAGAAAGACCAAAATGTAATCACATTGGCCACACTTAGTACCACACTGACCACTTGATGTGAGTTGGGAAAGTGAAAGCAAAAGACAGAGTTAGGGAAATACCACTACTTAACCAATGACAGGGCTTCCCTGGTGGGTCAGCTGGTAAAGAATCTGCCTGCAATGTGGGAGACCCCTAGGTTGGGAAGATCCTCTGGAGAAGGGAAAGGATACCCACTGCAGTATTATGGCCTGGAGAATTCCATGGACTGTATCGTCCATGGGGTCACCAAGAGTCGGACACGACTGAACGACTTTCACTTTCACTTTGACCAATGACAATAATAGCAATAGTATGTTTTACCTCAACCAAGACGCCATTAATTATAAGCCATATCATGATTTTAATACTGCTAAGAAAAAGGGGAAATGCAGCCAATTAAATAAGGATATAATGCTTTCACTTTACATATTTATCAAAAAATATGAAACCCATAAACAGAGCTCAGTGAATTTTCATAATGTGAACACATCCAAGTAAACTATACTCTAAGAGCTAGAACATTGCCCTGAAAGACCCTTATGCGTGTTCTCAGTGACTACCTCCCTCCAAAGGTAACAATTATCCTGGTTTTTAACAACACTGATAATTTTAAGCTGATTTTGAATTTTATATACATGAAAATGTACATTATGCGCTCTTCTGAGTCTGAGTTTGTTCTGCATTATGTTAATGACATTCACTCATATTGTTATATATAGTTATACTATAGTTACTATCATTGCTATATAGTATTCTATGCATGAATATACCATATTATAATTATCCATTGTAGTATTAATGAATATTTGGGCTATTTACGATTTGAGTATGCTACAAATAATGCTACTATAAGCATTCCTATGGTTTTTTTTGGTGGAAATTTAGATGCATTTCTTTCGAGTTCATGACTAGAAGAAGAATCACAGGGTCAGAGCAGATACGTAGAGCATGCTAAGTTGCTTCAGTCATGTCCGATTCTTTGTGACCCTATGAACTGTAGCCCACCAGACCCCTCTGTCCGTGGGATTCTCCCTGGCAAGAATACTGCAGTGGGTTGCCAATCCCTCTTCCAGAGGGCCTTCCCAAGCCAAGGACTGAGCCCATGTCTCCTGCACTGCAGTTGATCCTTCTACCTCTGAGCCACCAGGGAAGCCCCACCACACCTCCATGACCAAGGTGCAGTTTCAGTGGATTCAGGGCCTTTTTGAAAGACCATCACTTTCCCATTGTTCTGCAATGTCACCTTGTCATAATCATCATTTAGAATTTGTTTTGTGACTATAGAGCACTTCTGAAATTATTTTGATAAAACTTATTACACATCATTGTTTTGCATTTAATAGATGCAAAAGGAAAACAAAAGCAAAATTAATTAAATATTCCTGAAACTTTCATTCCTTCAAAGTCTGACTCTTTAACCTTTCAACTCAGCCACTGATGACTGTTTTTCCACAAAATGGGGTCCTCTGTGCCACCAAGAATGCTGGCAATGCAGCAAAAGAATGCTCCATTGTTGTCCCAGGATTTTCTTTATGCTTTTATTTCAATGTGCAAAATGTGACATTAAACAACTTCAGCCAAAGCCACAGTGATTTTAAGATATGTCCAGATTTCAGAATTGTTCAAATATGAAAATATGGATGGCTTAAAATCAAAGAAATACAGTTTTTATCTTGGGTCAGGCTACTAGAAGCCTGAAACAGATATTTTAGTTTATGAATTATGAAGGAAGTGTTCTGTAGGGAGAAAAAAAGAAATGCCCCATAAGAAAGGGAGAGAAGGAGGAGGAGAATGGGAGAATGGGAAAGGGGAGGAGCTAGGCAAGAATGTGATCTCCAGAGACATTTAGCTTTTGCTGGCTCCATGCTGGGGAATGAAAGAGGGCAAGGAGGGTGGGGTGGCCTGTATCCTTTTGTAACCCATGTCAGTCAATCATTGGCTGCCAGCATCACGGAACAGGGTGAGTTGCAATCTCCCCATAGAGTTTCCTCCCTCTTGATAAGAGCAAGTCCTTAAAGATTAATTGTGATCTTTCAACATCAACAGCTCAATGTAGCCATAGTACTTTAAATTAATTGAGCACTACTATATCCATAACAGGTACTCCCCCTCTTTTAACAAATAGGAAACAAGTTTGGAGAGGCCAGGGTGATGATGCTTACAATAAAAGGTACATGGTGAAGTGCCAGGGTCACACAACTAGTCAATGACTGAGTTGAACATTGGCAGTCTGATTCCAGGGCCCTCGTTCTTAATTTCTATAAGTGTGCTACTTCTAAACAGGGCTTCCCTGTTAGCTCAGCTGGTAAAGACTACACCTGCAATGCAGGAGACCCCAGTTCAATTTCTGGGGTGGGAAGATCTCCTGGAGAAAGGTTAAGCTACCCACTCCAATATTCTTGGGTTTCCTGGTGGCTCAGTTATTACAGAATCTGCCTGCAATGTGGGACACCTTAGTTCAATCCCTGGGTTGGGAAGATCCCCTGGAGGAGGGCATGGAAATGCACTCCAATATTCTTGCCTGGAGATCGCCAAAGACAGAGGAGCCTGGTGGGCTGCAGTCCATGGGGTCTCAAAGAGTCAGACAAGAGTGAGCGAGCAACTAAGCACAGCACAGCACTTCTAAGTAAACTCAGACAGGTAGGTAATCAAGTGCATTATTTACATGATGGAAATGAGAAGCCCCTTGGGAACTGAACACTGGCCAAATAAGCAAGACAGAAAGATTATATTTGATTTTATAATGCTGATTATTTTTCCAAAGTCACAGTTCTGTTTTGTTCTCAATCCTGGTTTCTTTAGATTTCCAGACAGATTCTCATCTCATCTTTGGTGCCAAAGGAGATTAATAAAAAGTAATTAATACTTCACCATGTACCTTTATTTGTAAGCATTTATCATCACCTTGGGTTTACCCTCCTGGACACTTAGGATTTACCCTCCTATGTTTTCCGTGTGGAAGGAACAGTTAAGGCTTTATCTTGGGATCATGGAAGATCTTTGCAACTCACATAGCTGATTTTCTTATTGTGGCAATGATTACTTTGGTTCTTTGTAATTTTGGTTTTCATGAATTTCCTTTGACATTCAAAACCATTTTCTTCCTACATTTCTCCAGCAGCTTTAAATAGCACTTCATCCGGTACAGACAGCAGAAAGCTGAGACTCACCTTTGTGTCTATTTGATTGACTTGCCCTCAAAAGAAGCACAAAAGTTGGGTCTTTGCAAAACTGCTTAGACTCATATTAAAATATTCATCTCATTTTTTGGCCCCAGCCATTGCTGATTCATATTTCTTCTTTCCCATCCCTCCCCACCCTCCATAACCTCATCTCAAAAAAGAAATTAGCATTTTAAAGTGACAAGCCTTGTATAAACCAAGTCAACATATAAATCTGTAGCCTAAAATACAAACCAGAGACTGAAGAGACTTGTATTTGAATACCCAGATCATTTCTGGGCTACCCCCAGGCTTCTCCTGCAATTAGCAATGCTAGCTCAAGATTATCAAAGCTATTCAGGGATTGTACTAAATCCCAAGGTAACTCTTCTGGTTACACTTGGTAAAGATCCAGGCCCTCATAACTAACTTCATCCTTCATAACTGAACCAAGAGATAAGCAATCTAAAGCCCACAATGGTTCCTTAATAGCACATATCAGAGGGGAAAAAAAAATGGTGCTAAATGTTGGCAAGAATGAACACTGGCAGTTGGTGAGGGGCAGAGTTTTATAAAAGTCAAGACACTGTAAGGACAAAACTGATCTTCATCTTGAAAATTCTGTTTAGGCTTCCCTGATGGCTCAGCTGGTAAAGAATCTGCCTGCAATGTGGAAGACCTGGGTTCGATCCCTGGGTTGGGAAGATCCCCTGAAGAAGGGAACAGCTACCCACTCCAGTATTCTGGCCTGGAGAATTCCATGGACTGTATAGTCCATGGGGTCACAAAGACTGAGCGACTTTCACTTTCATCTAGAGAAATGTAACAACTCACATCAGAGCTTCGGCACCTGCTGTTCAGTGTCTTTCACCATGCTTAGAAAGTCAGGGCTGGGGCAAAAGAGATTGCTACTCTGCTGGACAGTTCAAGGTAATAATCAAAGGGGATAAAGTTGACCTCCAGCATCTTCTCACTTCCTCTTTTAAGTAATTCTTTTCTTTATGCAGCCAGTGCCTCTACCTCTCCAGGGTCACCTGGTTCTCCTGACCTCATTTTCCCTTCTTTGTGTGACAATTCAAAGAGATTTGAGCAGAAATTAATGTCAGAACCTTTGGAGAGCAGAGGGGCCTTCAGGGTTCATGTTGATGTTACTGCATGGGCAGCACCAATCACAAGAAAAATTGCTTATATAACAAGTAACGGAGATGAAGATATTTAAGAAGTCGGAAATCCTTATCTCTTATTCATAGTTCTGTGTTTTTCCGGTTGCCACTGTTGTGTTTTTTAATCTCGGTGGGAAGGAAGATAGTTGAGGGCTGGATTCCCTAGCTGATAAATGTAGACACAGAAGAGTAAAAGGATTTGTTTCCTGGTGTGAGGAAATGGAACGGTGTTGAATTTTTTTCATGGAGATTCAAATGAATCTGAGTGCTTGTGTTTTGTAAGCTAATAGACAAATCCCCTTAATCCTGGAATAAATGATTCCAATATTTATAGAACACTTAGCAAAGTGCCTTCTCAAATATTTTCCGATTTATCTTTCTATTATTCTGTGAAACAGAATGACCTGTTTATCATTATTCCCACTTGGTGATTAATTGTCAGGCCAACACTTACATAAGAGTTAGTGGATAAGTCAGGATGTAGCCCAGTCCTCTGGCCACTAGTTTATGGCCCTGCCAAATCTCTCTGATGGGTGGGTAACACAAGGACTTGGTGTTTGTGCTACTAGCTGTGATTCTGAAATCGGAGTGCACCCTGAAGTCTGTGACAACATTCACCTCATCTGTTTTTATGAACCTGGTATTAGAGGCTGGTCTGTTGACAAGTCTATTCAACTAATTTCAAGACACATGAATTTCTCTTTTCTAGAGCCATTGGTTTTGCCTCAATTGGCTCGCTTGATTCACCGTTTCTTCTGTTAAGATAAAACTCACAGATGAATTATCTCCTCCACCTGGGAAAGCAGTAATATGAGACAGTGAAATGACAAGACAGAGCAAGAGGAAAACAAGACAGAAAATCTCTTTTTACTACCTGCAACTCAAAGGAGACTGCTTTTATGATAAGGTTACTCTGAATACCTTCTTTAAAGTCCTAGTAAATAACAGTGAGCAATTATTTTAGTGAAAGGGCCATTTTGACTAATTCAAGAGTGGACATGCAAGAAGGAGTCGAATCTAAGAAAAAATATAGTTGTTATGGGAAGTATGTTGAATGAGCTATCCTTTCTTTCCTGGAAATCCTGACTTAGCTAATGGCTAGTACAGAAAACAAGCATCATCAGTAGAATGGGTACTTCATGAACAGAAAAGATGAACATCCCACCCTCAGAGACAGACAATGAACTATAAAGTAATGAATAATTTAATTTTATACTGTTTTACTACTGTGGAAAAAGAAAAGATAGAGCACAATATGAGGAATCAGGAGTGCTGGTATTTATAAGGTGATAGGGTAGGTCTCAGTGAGAGAGTGATACTTAACGCAAAGACTTGATGGTATGAAGATTAGCCAAGAGAAGCCAGTGCAAAGGTCCTGAGGCAGGAATATGCCTGCAGGTTTGAAGAAGAGCAAGGAGGCCAGTGTAGGGCTTCCCTGTGACTGAGACAGTAAAGAATCTGTCTGCAATGCCAGAGACCTGGGTTCGATCCCTGGATTAGGAAGAACCCCTGGAGAAGGAAATAGCAACCCACTCCAGTATTCTTGCCTGGGAGAATTCCATGGACAGAGGAGCCTGATGGGCTACTGTCCATGGGGTCTCAAAAGAGTCGGATATGATTGAGCGACCAACACTTTCACTTTCTAGGAGGCCAGTGTGGCCGAGGCAGAGAGAGCAAGGAAAGGCAGAGCAGGAGATGAAATTCAAAAGGAAATAAATTTTGCTAGCCTCAGAAGCCACTGCAAAGACTTGGGCCATCACTCAGCCAGAGCCGATCCTCCATGTTTCTAAGGAGACAAGAGGCCCGATTGCCCTGGATCATGCTGGCAGCTGTGCTGAGACCACCAGGGAGAAAGAGGAGACAAGCTGAATCAGGGAGACTGGTTTGGAGACCACTTCAGTTAGTAAATTCTTCATCTTTTCTCCTTTAGTCTAGATATAGCTAATAGAACAAGTTTTTATTACTCCCTTTCAATAAATTCTTAAAAAATGGTCTAACATCTGCCTCAGAAAGTGGAGATATTTGGAATCTATTGTTCTCCACTTTAAGACTTGAGATACATTTGAGTCAGTTCTAATGAGGTGGGTGAAACTGGAGCCTATTATACAGAGTGAAGTAACTCAGAAAGAAAAACACCAATACAGTACATTAATGCATATATATGGAATTTAGAAAGATGGTAATGATGACCTTATATGCAAGACAGCAAAAGAGACACAGATGTAAAGAACAGACTTTTGGACTCTGTGGGAGAAGGCGAAGGTGGGATGATTTGAGAGAATAGCATTGAGACGTGTATATTACCATATGTGAAATAGATCGCCAGTCCAAGTTCAATGCATGAAACAGGGCACTCAAAGCCGGTGCACTGGGATGACCCAGAGGGATGGGATGGGGAAGGAGATGGGAGGGGGGTTCAGGATGGGGGACACATGTACACCCGTGGCTGATTCATGTCAGTGTATGGCAAAAACCACCACAATATTGTAAAGTAATTAGCCTCGAATTAAAATTAATTAATTAATTAATTGAACAACAAAAAAAAAAAAGACTTCAGACGAAACCCCAAGACAGGAAGAGTCCAGCTTTAACACCGTGGGCCACTCACCGTATGATACTGGAAAGAGGTTCTCCTCCAGCCTGGCTCTCCCAAATAGCATTGCCCCTTATGTGCACCTAAGGCTGCAGGAACAACCTGGGGATTTCAGGATCAGCAAATATCCCTGGACACAGGTCCTAACTGCATCTCACTTATTGCCACTGGGATACCAGGCCCTCTGCTAGGGATTTTTAAACACATCTCCCACCAGGAGCTCAGTGATAAAGAATCGCCTACAATGCAAGAGATACAGGCAACTCGGGCTTGATTCTGGGTCAGAAAGATCCCTTGGAGGAGGAAGTGGCAACCCACTCCAGTATTTCTTGCTAGGAAAATCCCATGGACAGAGGAACCTGGCAGGCTACAGTCTATAGGGTTGCAGAGTTGGACATGACTGAGTGACTGAGCACACACACACACACACACACACCAAAAAAAGGAAAACTCTAATCTTTAGGATACCAGGGTTTAGTAGGAAAAAAAAATCTGTGAATAATAACTACAGTAGTAGGGAAAATGATGGCTTTGTCAAGAGATGGATGAATCAAGTGCTATGGCAACAGAAGTGGGGGCCGGCGTCTCATTCTGCCTGGCTGATAGAGGGGGACTCTTCTGAGGAGGCAGCTTTTGAGCTTTGTCTTGAACATGCCACTGGGTTTAGACAAGTGGAGGCAGGAAAACATTTTTCAAGAAAAGTAAATAGTTTGACCTGAAGTGTGAAGGCTGTCCATTATATAGCATGCTCAAGCGGAGGGGGCTCATGGGGCTGCCTGGTGATAAAAACAAGGGTTGGGATGTAAGATGGGTGAGGGGCACAAGATAGGGGTGGGGTCAGGAAGTGTGCTGGGTGAAGGCCACTCAGGGCACACTCATGATGCCAGCAGTGTGCAGGCAGCAACACTATTAGGCAGGGGTGGGGTGGGGTGGGGGTGATAGGATCATATTTCAGATTTTAGGAAACCATCTGGAAGATGATTAAGAAAGGGGAAAAAATTCTAAACAGCATCTTTCAAGATAAGAGGTAACAGGAGCCCGTGCTGAGGTAGTGACCCAAGACACAGAAAGGAGGGGACAGAGTCAAGGGACATTTTGCAGGGACGATATAAAGAAGCTGAAGTAAGATTATCATGTAAATGGCAGAGAAGAGATAAAAATATGCAACAACACTGCAGAACAGTGATATTGCTAACAAACTAACAAACACTAGGGAGGGAGGTCAAGGTTGATGATCATGGCTTTCTGCATATTAACACTATTTCCTTCTCTTGACAAATGCTTATTACCATGCAATGTTTCTGTACTGCAAACATATCTTGCTACCAGGCCTTGAATGCAAGAAACCAGATGAATAAGTAAGCAGAAAGAAAAGGCAAAACTGGAAAGGTGTAGGTGGGTCAGAGGCCACAGCCCCAGAAATTGGTTATGATCTCAAGTGACTCTAGAAATGTCCCAGGCAAAGTATAGTGGGAATCCAGAGCCTATAAGACCCAGCTGAGCAGGTGGAATCATTGCTCCTGGATCTCAAGACAAGGGTGTCCCCTGTTGTGTTCCATGCCGCTCACAGAAGATGGACAACCCTGGTCAGTGGACCCTGGTCATTGGGTGTCTGCAGTGGCAGAAAGTAGGTCGGAGCCTGGGATGGAGCCTGCCTTTGCTCCCAAGAAAGGTGCTTTCTACCAGACTTGCTCTTCCACATAGATCATATTTTGTCATGCAGTGAAACCAGTATTTTCCTTTTTGAATATTTTAAAACATATCAGCACACGCGAAAAATACAATAAGTAGTGTTAGTCACTCAGTCGTGTCTGACTCTTTGTGATCCCATGGATTGTAGCCCGCCAGGCTCCTCTATCCATGAAATTCTCCAGGCAAGAATACTGGAGTGGGTTGCCATTTCCTTCCCCAGGGCTCCTGTAGGGGAAAAAATTACAGCACTGAGTTTTAATTACAGAGCAGCAACTTCCCCTGAGAGTGGGTTCTGGAGAGCACAGGGAACAAGGTTTTCAGGCTGTGGGATTCCCTTACTGACTTTCTTGGCTCTATCTCATCTTAGGGAAGAGAGATGGAGGAGACAAAGAGAAGAAGAAGCACTTCAGGGAGAGAAAGATGCGGGTGGACTAAAAGCGGGGAGGGAAGGCAAATCAGATGAGAGTCAGGGAGAGGGTGGGGAGGGCAGAGAGAGGCAGTGCCAAGGCCAAAAACCTCAGAGCAAATTTTGCATGAAAATGAGGAAGGGAGGGAGGAAGGAAGAACAGCAGAACAGAACTGAACATAGCATAGCAGAACATAGCAGAACTGGACACAGCATAAGATGAGATGGAAGCTGCGGGAGTGGTCCAAGCTCAAAACCAAACTGTGATTACACACTCTCATTTCACAGGAGGCTGACCTCGAGAGTCTACCCAGAGCAAGTGAGAGAAGTGGGACCTGCAACTCCTTTTGAATGGACAATGCCTGGAATTAGACAAGACAGATGTTGCCTTATTTGCCCCTGATTTTAACCATTTCAAGCCAGGATTTCTGTTGTACATCTGCCAGCTGGCCATCCTCTGCTCATGACCACCCCCCACCCCTGACGGGACACTGCCCCGGGAATGAGCAGGCAAAGAAGCAAGCTGCCTCTCCCGCCAGATGCACACCCCGGTCTCCCCTTTCCCCTCCCTGACCTGTCCCCTCCCCCTCCCCCTCCCCCACCCTCCCCCTCCCCTGTCTGGGCAAAGCCCTGCATAAATTTATAGTTTGACTTTTGGCCTCCTTCACCTTCCCTTTCTACTTCCCTCCCTCCAGTGCCTCACCTGTCCAGGTTCACTCATGCTAAGGTGTTAGGTGGCTTAATGAGTTGCTTCTCTTGAGTAGATTTGTACTTTTAGAGAGAAGGCTCAGCTAAGCAGACATCTACCACAGGGTGCGACAGGAAGCTTAGATGTCAGTCTTGCACCAGCAAGGCCGGTGATGGGCTGCTGACGATCACAACCCAGAGAATTTTGTCTTCTTTACCCAGGCCCTGTGCCCATACCTGACACCAGTTCCTCAGCCTACAGCTCTTTCTGTATCTTCCGTTACCTATTCCCAACCCAGGCCTCCTTTCTCAGAAATTGCCCTGTCCTTCTGGGGGTGTGGGGTGGAAAGTGACTGCAAAGACCCCTTCCACAGCCTCCCATCTGTCCCCTCTTTTCTGTCTCTCTGAATCATGCCAGGTTATGGCTAGAAAGCTGCAGCTTCTGAAAGCATGTAATGAAATTAGACGACAAATGGGATGTCTTGATTGCTACTTTGATGAGAGTGCCATTCTTCTAATATACAGAACTGTAGAAAGCATTTGAAGGCATTACATGACCTTCCATCTGGCCCCTAGGACAACAATATAATTAACTTGCTTCACTACCCGGCTTCCCCTGAAAAAAATTTAGAACTCTGGTCTATGGGCATATTTATGGCCTGTATTCCTTGGAATAGAGAGTTGTTATTTTCCATGAGAATTGCAAACATCTTTATGTTTATTTTAAACTGTCTATTCTCTGCATTCGTAATTCTTTAAGTATTAGTTATGGCTTATCTGAGACTTATGAACAAGAAAGAGGCTACCACTTCGAAGCGCAGTAAATAATGTCATATGTAAGCTCCAACTGGGTAAAGAAATTGTAAAGCTAAAGAATTCAATTTAGTTTCCAACTCCCTCAGGGCTATGTAACCTTACAAACCCTTTGAGGCAGGTTTCAGAATTCCAGCAGGGTTGAATTGAAATAATTTTTAAAACATTGCTTGAATTAAGTGGGGATGGGGTCCCTAGGAGTCCGCAAGAGACAGTCCAAGGTTATACAATCGTTTTCCTGCAAGGAAATGTCTCCTGGATTCAAGAAACAATCCACTTCTAAATGAATGGTCTCTCACAGACTTAGAGAGTGAACATACGGTTGCCTGTACACACTACTATATTTAAAATGAACAACCAACAATAAAACTCTGCTCAGTGTTATATAGCAGCCCACATGGGAAGGGAATTTGGGGGAGAATAGATGTATATGTATGGCTAAACCCCTTTACTGTTCACCTAAAACTATCACAACATTGTTAATCGACTATACCCCAATACAAAGGGCTTCCCCGGTGACTCAGAGGTAAAGAATCTGTCTGCCAATGCAGAAGACACAGGAGACACGAGTTCTATCCTTCAGTTGGGAAGATCACCTGGAGGAGGAAATGGCAACTCACTCCAGTATTCTTCTCTGAGAAATCCCATGGACAGAGGAGCCTGGTGGGCTACAGTCCATTCACTGGGTAGCAAAGAGTTGGACATAGCTGAGCAACTAAACAACAACCAATACAAATAAACAGTTTTTTTAATTTAAAAAGAAAATAAATGGCCTCAGTCTACTGAAGAATTCCAAAGTCATTTTTTCCCCCAACCCAGTTTCTTTATAGAGCACCCATTGCACGTTATCACTGGAGCTTAAAATGTTCAGCTCATTTAATGTTTTCTGTACAGACTTGCTCCAAGATGCCGCCGATGACCTAAATACTATGATCACAATCCACTGTTGTCAGTTATCTGGGAAGCTCCCAACACAGCAAATTGAGGACAAACACAAAATTCTTTCAGACAGTCATCTGGAAGGAGAAAGGAGGACCATCCTGTCTCACAGGGTTGAAGCTGTAATTTGGCATCTTGCACTGCAAGCCTAGCTGCTTTTGAAAGATACCCAGTGAAGTGGCCAGAAGTGAAACAAAAACGGTTCTGCCCTTCTTTGTCTTGGCTGTGTCTCTGAGTACCTCTCTACAGGAGAAGAGCTAAAAATACCTTCAAAGTGATAGTAGCTCCTTGCCCCCAAGCACAAAGCCGTTGCCTACAACACATAAACTACCTCACTGTCAAAACTCCTGCATAGCTGTATATGCTGTTATGAGAACAAGATGTATTCTCATACATTGTCTTATTCAATCCTCATAATAAACCCACGAGGGCAGATATTTGACAAAGTTATCTTTGTCAAATATCTTGCAAAGTTCCTGATATTTTGCAAAGTTGCTGCACAAGGTCGTACATCTATTTAAAAGTAAACTGCTGATTGGAACCAGGGGATTCTCATTCTGATTCTTGTTTTTGCACTACTTTTTTTTTTTTTTAACTCTGCATTGCTTTCCAGCCTGACTTTGCAGTAATCTCCTTAAGAAATCCAGAGTCGTGGGACTTCCCTTAGTGGTCCAGTGGCTAAGACTTCGTACTCCCGATGCAAGGGGCCTGGGTTTGATCCCTGGTCAGGGAACTAGATCCCATATGCTGCAATTAAAAGGTCACATGTGACACAATGAAGATGGAAAATCCAGCATGCTGCAACTAAGACCTGGTGCAGCCAAATTAATTAATTACTTTAAAAAAAGAGAGAGAGATCCAGTGTCAGGGAACAGGACTGTCTGCCATACCACTGAAGATAGGGTTAACTGAAAGGGAGAAGAGAGGTGGCCAGATGTGAAAAACCCTTAAAGGCTGAAATGAGTTATATTTCTAGATGCTCAGGACAATTTGCTTAAATGAGCGCATGATTCACTGTTAGATTATGGGATTCAATACAGATTAGGTGCTGACAGAAAGTTGCCAACTTGGAAACCAATCAAAATAAAAGTAATGGCTTAGGCAAACATTTTAGGATTCTGTTGCATGGTTAAGGATACGTTCATTGGACGGTTCTTAGGAGATACGACTGGACAAGTCACAATGGAGTGGTCAGATTCAGAGGAGATAGGGATCCTATTAGTTGCTTCTAATCTTACCTTTATGGTGTACAACATAAATCAAGCCTAGGAATTTCTACCAGTTCTAACCTAGAAATTTTTTTAATGACTGAGATTTTTATATTATTTCAGGCAACTGTACTTTTAACAGAAAGTGTGCTCGGTCACTTAGTTGTGTCTGACTCTTTGTGACCCCATGGACTGTAGCCTGCCAGGCTTCTCTGTCAACGGGGATTCTCCAAACAAGAATACTAGAGTGGGTTGCCATATGTTCCTCCAAGGGATCTTCCTTACTTTATCACAACTGCATCTCCTGCATTTCAGGTGGATTCTTTACTGCTGAGCCACCAGGGAAGCAGTATATAAAGTGGGTAAGTATAAAGGTTTTTGTATTATTTCAGGCATCTGTATTTTTAACAGAAAAGGTACAGGCAATTACTTTTTAATTTAAAACAACTTTGTAAGGTATAAGCAGTAGGAAGGAACACTGGTTACCAATAAAACTCCATGCTCCTCTCATAAGACCTGAGGGCTGGGTAGCTCAGGGTCTGCTAGTTAAAGCCTAGGGTGCAGATTCTTCCAGAAGCAAGCAGATATCCTAGGGTAAGGGCTACTCTTCACCTATTGGTTGCTCAAAGAACCAGGCATATTTTTCAAGTCATAAGAGGGGAGTATAGTCTACTCAATGGATCTTTTTCTGATGTATTATATTTGTTTAAAGGCAAAACCCTGTTATGAAGAAGGGAATGGCAACCCACGCCAGTATTCTTGCCTGGGAAATCACTTAAACAAGAGGAACCTGGTAGGCTACAGTCCATAGCGTCATCAAGAGTCAGACATGACTTAGCAACTAAACAACAATAAAAGCCCTATAAAAGTATAATATTTTTAAAAAATCTTTGTAAAGTTTAATATGCATATAGAGAATCGCACCTATCACAATTATAGGGTCCGTTTTTACAACTCTCACTCTCTAACCAGCACCCAGGTTAAGAACACTATCAGCACCCAGATTTCCGAGTCATCTTTCCTTCAAATCAGCACTCCTTCCCCAAGGGTCACCTCTCTCCTAACTGCTAGGTTGGGCCCTTTCCTCTAAAATAAACTAAGCTCCTATTAAAATATCTCATTTTGAAACACTTCTTATCTGTGTGAAAGATTAGAAAACCTCAAATACACCTCTATTCTAACAACCAGTCAGTATAGTAGAAGCACAGAAGACCTATTTTCTAAGGCTTTTTATTCTTTATAGAGACCACAGGGGAGAGATACAGACATGCTGTATTTGGAGACAGTCAGGCCTGACATCTGAATCTTCAACTTTTTCACAGGAAAAAATTCTTTTGTAAGATGATAAGCAAGAGTAAATATTTTCAGACCGTTTCAAGAAATGCTTTTGAAATCTCTCCAATAGAAGGATGGGTCAAGCTCTCCATTTCTATCCATCTTCATTCTTTTTTTAAAAATCTTGATCTATTGTTGAGCACAAGGATTATTCCCCTGTCAAACTCAGAGCTACATACGTGTTGTTAGGAAAGTAGTTAGTATTCAAGACACCAGGAGAAGCCCTTTCTAAATTAAATGAAATTTCAGTGTGGTTATATAATACCAAATCAGATTGCCTGATTTTAACAGAGATTTGGTTAAACTCAATTTTATATGTAATTTTCTATTTGTAGAAACTAATAGAAGGAAATTGTAATAGACATGAAAGAGAACAGGAATCTTACAGAGTTTGTCATACTCTGCTATGTATTAAAATGATAACACTGATTTCATGGTCCACTATTTCATTAAATTTCCTGCTGTCATTAATGCTTTTATAATTAAAATAGCCTTAAATTTAATTCAAAACTTACTACCTATTTACAACTTTCCCCTAACACTTGGCAATCAGATTTTAGAGGGTTTTCGCCTTAAAGGGATGTGATTAACCTTTGCACCAGAGCCTGTATTTGATTTTGGCAGCCAGAAGCAGGAAAGAAGAGCTTATTTGATGGGAATTTTGCATAAAATATTTCCTAGTAGGCAGGATTACCTAGTATGCTCCAAGGGATTTCTTTTGAATTATTAGTCTGTTGGGGGGCTATCATTTCATTAAATGCAACCCTGACTCCCACCTTTTGAAGCTCACACCTTATTATTAATATATGTGTTTGCAAAGCCATACTATGTATAAACATATATATGTGTGCCCCTTCTCTATTCACTCCATTCTGTATTCACTGTGATATTTCTTTTATTGTAAATGTTTGTGTATAGATATATAATGTATTTATGTATATTTGTTGTTGTTGTTTAATCACTAAGTCATGTCCGACTCTTTGCAACCCCATGGACTGTAGCCTGTCAGGCTCCTCTCCATGGAATTTCTCAGATAAGAATACTGGAGCAGTTTGTCATCTCTTTAGCCAAGAGATCTTCCCAATCAGGGACTGAAGCCATGTCTCTTGCCTCAGCAGGAAGATTCTTTGTCACTGAGCCACCAAGGAAGCCTGCTTATGTATGTGTGTATATGCATCACGCATATTTATTTGTGCATATAACCTCAGATATGCAGATGACACCACCCTTATGGCAGAAAGTGAAGAGGAACCAAAAAGCCTCTTGATGAAAGTGAAAGAGGAGAGTGAAAAAGTTGGCTTAAAGCTCAACATTCAGAAAACTAAGATCATGGCATCCGGCCCCATCACTTCATGGGAAATAGATGGGGAAACAGTGTCAGACTTTATATTTTTGGACTCCAAAATCACTGCAGATGGTGATTGCAGCCATGAAACTAAAAGATACTTACTCCTTGGAAGGAAAGTTATGACCAACCTAGATAGCATATTCAAAAGCAGAGACATTACTTTGCCAACAAAGGTCCGTCTAGTCAAGGCTATGGTTTTTCCTGTGGTCATGTATGGATGTGAGAGTTGGACTGTGAAGAAGGCTGAGGGCCGAAAAACTGATGCTTTTGAACTGTGGTGTTGGAGAAGACTCTTGAGAGTCCCTTGGACTGCAAGGAGATCCAACCAGTCCATTCTGAAGGAGATCAGCCCTGGGATTTCTTTGGAAGGAATGCTGCTGAAGCTGAAACTCCAGTACTTTGGCCACCTCGTGCGAAGAGTTGACTCATTGGAAAAGACTCTGATGCTGGGAGGGATTGGGGGCAGGAGGAGAAGGGGACGACAGAGGATGAGATGGCTGGATGGCATCACCGACTCGATGGACGTGAGTCTGGGTGAACTCCGGGAGTTGGTGATGGACAGGGAGGCCTGGCGTGCTGCGATTCATGGGGTCGCAAAGAGTCGGACACGACTGAGCGACTGAACTGAACTGAAAGCGACTTAGCACAGCACAGCACAGTGTATACATATGTATTTGTACACACAAGTATATACACACATGATACATATATATATATATATATACATGTGTATATAATGGATACACATACAGATACGTACCTACTTGTATGTTCAGTTCAGTTCAGTTCAGTCGCTCAGTCGTGTCTGACTCTTTGCGACCCCATGAATTGCAGCACGCCAGGCCTCCCTGTCCATCACCAACTCCCGGAGTTCACCCAGACTCACGTCCATCGAGTCGGTGATGCCATCCAGCCATCTCATCCTCTGTCGTCCCCTTCTCCTCCTGCCCCCAATCCCTCCCAGCATCAGAGTCTTTTCCAATGAGTCAACTCTTCGCACGAGGTGGCCAAAGTACTGGAGTTTCAGCTTCAGCAGCATTCCTTCCAAAGAAATCCCAGGGCTGATCTCCTTCAGAATGGACTGGTTGGATCTCCTTGCAGTCCAAGGGACTCTCAAGAGTCTTCTCCAACACCACAGTTCAAAAGCATCAATTCTTTGGTGCTCAGCCTTCTTCATAGTCCATCTCTCACATCCATACATGACCACAGGTTTTGAAAAACCATAGCCATGACTAGACGAACCTTTGTTGGCAAAGTAATGTCTCTGCTTTTGAATATGCTATCTAGGTTGGTCATAACTTTCCTTCCAAGGAGTAAGTGTCTTTTAATTTCATGGCTGCAGTCACCATCTGCAGTGATTTTGGAGCCCAAAAAATAAAGTCTGACACTGTTTCCACTGTTTCCCCATCTATTTCCCATGAAGAGATGGGACCAGATGCCATGATCTTCGTTTTCTGAATGTTGAGCTTTAAGCCGACTTTTTCACGCTCCTCTTTCACTTTCATCAAGAGGCTCTTTAGTTCCTCTTCACTTTCTGCCATAAGGGTGGTGTCATCTGCATATCTGAGGTTATTGATATTTCTCCCAGCAATCTTGATTCCAGCTTGTGTTTCTTCCAGTCCAGTGTTTCTCATGATGTACTCTGCATAGAAGTTAAATAAGCAGGGTGACAATATACAGCCTTGACGTACTCCTTTCCTTATTTGGAACCAGTCTGTTGTTCCATGTCCAGTTCTAACTGTTGCTTCCTGACCTGCATACAGATTTCTCAAGAAGCAGGTCAGGTGGTCTGGTATTCCCATATCTTTCAGAATTTTCCACAGTTTATTTAGTCATGTCTAACTTTTGTGACTTTATGGACTGTACCCCACCAGGCTCCTCTGTCCATGGGATTCTCCAGGGAAGAATACTGGAGTGGGTTTCTGTGCCTTCCTCCAGGGGATCTTCCTGATCCATGGATCAAACCTGCGTCTCCTATGTCTCCTGCATTGGCAGGAAGGTTCTTTACCACTTAGCGTCACCTGGGAAGACCTTGTATATACTATATAGATACAAAAAAATTGTACAAATACATATATATATATATACTATACAGATACACAAACATTTATAATAAAGGAAATATCACAGATGAATAGAGAAGGCAAATATATATGTTTAAACATGGTATGTTTATATATAATATGCTTATACATATACATGTACATATAATAAGGTGACTTCATATAAGTCAGAAGTACTTTTTCTGTAAATCATCTCTTTTTGCCATATGTTTATTAGTGCTGACAATCTCTTTTTTATAGTATTAAATAGCTATCATAGTTATTGTCAAGAACCACACAAGGTCCAAGATTCTACACTAATTACCAGCCAATATGCCTATCTGTCACTGTTTCATGAATGCTGGCAGAAGACATGAGAATCCCTGGTCAGAAAAAGAACTTGACTCCTCGTGATAGAAGCAGCAGCCAGTGTGCCAGTACCCTGCTTGTGTGACTTCTCCATCTTCCTAAAGGATGAGGGGAAGGACTCTGCCTGGACGACTGCACACACAGTGGGCAGAATTTATAGAAGAACTCTGAGATTGGGATCCTCTTCACTTGAATAGTAAGAAGAAAGAAGCCTGCTTTTTCTGTGTGTGGAGATGTTACCTTTTCCCTCAAAGTAGCTTGCTGCAAACCCAAGCCTGAGAGCTGGGCAGAATAAAGCATGGCCAGGCCAGGACCTTGAGTTCTTGGCACATCCACCAAGAATACGCATGGATGCTTAGGGCTGTGGCAGATCTTCTCTCACAAAAGTTTTTTTTTTTTTTTTAAACTTTACATAATGTTATTAGTTTTGCCAAATATCAAAATGGATCCGCCACAGGTATACATGTGTTCCCCATCCTGAACCCTCCTCCCTCCCCATACCATCCCTCTGGGTCGTCCCAGTGCACCAGCCCCAAGCATCCAGTATCGTGCATCGAACCTGGACTGGCAACTCGTTTCATACATGATATTTTACATGTTTCAATGCCAAGTTGTACATGAGTGTTCTTGGGTTTTCAGGACTTGTATTATATGCAGCAAATTTGTTGAACTCTTATTTTGAATGGTTTTCAGTTGATTCTTTTGGATAAAGTACAATCATTATTTCCTTTGTACATATTTTTTAATGGTATATATCAGTGTGGTCAAATAATTGTCTGTTTTATTTGAAAATATATTTTTATAGTAGTATTTATATTACCATATAATGTTACCATCATCTGTTTTATATATGTTCTTTGAACTTGGATTCTTAGCTCTTTGAACAGAGGCTGAGTTTGTGCCTCTTTGCAGCCCTGGTATCCTGTAGAGTGCCTGGAGTGAGCCAGGATAGATATGGATGAATGGATGGATAGGTGGATGGATGGATGGATGGATTGATGTATGGAGTGATGCACATATGACTGCATCTTTGATCTACATCCTCAGTATATCTAAGAACACTTCTTTCTTTGCCAAACTTGTTCTAAACAAATTCTCTACTTTTTATTAGATTGTTTCTAGATAAATGAAAGCAACAGCATGAGTTTCTGAAGTGTGCTGACAAAGATGAATTGATTCATTTGACTTTAACAAAGACTATAATGTTGGATGGGGCCCATAAATATGAGTCTTCACATTTGCTTTTATTTAATAAAAATATGTAACAAAGTTAACAATTTTAAGCACCACATTCTTTTTTTAAAATTTGATTTATTTTAATTGGAGACTAATTACTTTACAATATTGTGTTGGTTTTGCTAAACATCGACATGGATTAGCCATGGGTGCACATGTGTCCCCCCATCCTGAACCCCTCTCCCACCTCCTTCCCCACCCCATCCCTCTGGGTTGTCCCAGAGCACCAGCTTCGAGTGCCCTGCTTCATTCATTGAGCTTGCACTGGTCATCTATTTTGCATATGGTAATATACATGTTATATGTATATTATGTATACATATAATGTATCATGTCATTGCTATTGTATCATCATACATATCAATGCTATTCTCTCAAATCATTCCACCCTCACCTTCTCCCACAGAATCCAAAAGTCTGTTCTTTACATCTGTGTCTCATTAAAGCACCACATTCTTGGCTTTTATTCCCTGATTACCCACAACCTTTAAATCAAATGAAGGCTTAAAAAGCTTGTCCCTCAAAGAGTTTACAATTTGCCTTAGCCTAGTAGTACTGTGCATTGTCAAAGTGGATTCTCAAAAATATAAATATGATCATGTCACTCTTCTCTTTAACGAGGAAGCACACACACATCTTTAAGAGGCTCCCTTTTGCCTTCAAGATACTGGCAAAGAGCTTGACAAGAAATCAAAGACTCTATGATCTTCCCACTTCTCAAGCTTTGCCATTTAGCATGGCACATCCCCAAACCTAAGCTTCAACAATGTCAAAATGATTGGCGTTTCCCAAGCAAGTCCAGGACCCCAGACTTTTGCATACCCTGCTTCTGTCTGGAACGTCTTTATGTGTGCCACTTCCTGGACTCTATTTAGTCATCTTTCAAGATTTATTTCAAATTTCACATTTCACAGAAAGCTTTCCCTGAATACTTCTCATGGAAAATTCACCAGGCTCATTCTTACATCTCCATTGAACTTATTCATACTCTGTTTGAGCACCCATAATATTGTGTTGCAATTACTAATTTGTAAACCTGTGCATTCCTACTATGTTCAATTCATTATTTGGCTCTGGAGTCTAGTTCAAGACCTGGCATATGGTAGGTATGTTTAACTGTTAGTTTCTCCCCTGCCCCATCCTTCTCTTTATGGCCAATATATTATTACTGGTGAGAGCATTCATGAGCAGTCAACTCAGAGACCTAACTCCTGTGAAAATACATGAAGAATTGGCATTGTAAAGTAGCTTAATGTGTTCTGTTAATGCTCTTCAGCAACCACAAAGTCAAAAGAAAAGGCTTGATACGTTATATGTGACAACACAGGTCCTAGGAGTATGGGGGAGGGGGGAACATGTGCCCACATATATCACAAGACGTAGAGAGTTGGTGATGGCACAAAAGCAGAGTCTGTCTTGGGTGTGCCTCTAGATGCCTCCTGGAGTATGAGGGCTGATGGCTCAATTGAGTTCCTCTCTGGAATTTGTCATCATTCTGATGGGTCATCCCTGTTCCCGAGCTCTCTGTGGGACTGGCTGAGGACTTCCTTATTGCCCCAAAGAACTGCCTTCAATAGACTTCTGGCTTAAAAATCTCCATCTCAGAATCTACTTCCTATACAGCCCCACAATAAAACAGAGGACTTACTACGTGGCAGAACCTTCTTTGTGAGCTCATGGAAAGTGCCCTATTTAAAATATTTCTCAGGACTTCTTTGGTGGTCCAGTGGTTAAGAATCTGCCTTGCAATCAGGGTGCCATCCTTGGTCAGGAAACTAAGATCCCACATGTCACAGAGCAACTAAGCCTGTAGCTTACACGGTAAAGCCTCTGCCTGCAATGCAGGAGACCTGGGTTCGATCCCTGGGTCAGGAAGATCCCCTGGAGAAGGGAAAGGCTACCCATTCCAGTACTCTTGCCTGGAAAATCCCATGGAGGGAGGAGCCTGGTAAGCTACAGTCCATGGGGTTGCCAAGAGTGGGACATAACTGGGCGGCTTCACTAAGCCTGTAAGCCACATCTACTGAGCCTACACTCAGTAGGCTATGCTGAGCCTACGCTCAATGCACCACAAGGAATCCCACATGATGATGCAATGAAAATCCAGTGTGCCTCAGCTAAGACTGAACACAGACAAATAAATAAACAATTTTTTAAAAATAAAGTAAAATAAAAAATAAAGTAAAAAATAAAATATTTCTCTGGTCTTTTTCTGTTACTGAAGGTTTTGGGGTATTTTTTATTCTATCTAAATGCTTCTGGGAGTGATATCTGAACTCCCTATGACATAAAACAACCAAATGAATGAAAAAATGGACCTTGTGTTTTCATTTTGTTTCTTTTCTATTTATCTATTTATCAACAGTATAAATCCAAATGATAATTTCAATTCAACATGAGTGAATCAGTGCTAAAAAAGAGTGAGCTGAAATACTTATCACCAAAAAAATAAAGAAACGTGATTTTTTTATTAGCTCATGAACTTTTATTATGAAGTAAATATACAGTGTTTAATCCGATTTTTTATTCAGTTATTAAAAATAGAATGCAGAGTCCCATTATTACCTCTATGTGTCCCAAGAATAGATTCTAAACTCTTCTGTTTTATTTTAAGAAATAAGGAAGGAAGAAACAGAAGCCAAATGATGATGCTTCATCACCAGGACCTCCATCTGTGATTATCACACCTACAGGTAAACTGAAATAACCTGCCAATATAAATGAATGTGCATGCGTTCTTTTTTTAATTAATTAGCTTATTTTAATTTAATTTAAAAGCCTTACAATATTGTAATGGTTTTTGCCATACATCAATATGAATTGGCCATAGGCGTACTTGTGTTCCCTCCATCCTGAAACCCCCTCTCACATCTCTCCGCACCCCATCCCTCCAGGTTGTCACAGAGCACCGCCTTTGGGTGTCCTGCGTCATACTTCAAACTCCCACTATCTATTTTACATATGGTAATGTATATGTTTCAATGCTAGTCTCTCAAATCAAAAAAACAGTGGTTAGCTACCACAAAGTAGGTGGCAATGCCTTCATCATATGCGTGTTGTCAAGCCCGAGAGCCTCTTCCAACTTAGTCAAAGGAAGTTCTCACCTTTTCTCCTTTCATACAACATGCACGTGTTCTTTTAATTGATTAATTAAGCTCTCTTTTTCTTGACATGGACTGGTTCTTTATTTAAACCAGTAAAATATCAAGGCCAGATCAGTATCAACTTGTTGACTGGCTTCAATATTTGAAGTGCCAGAAGGAAAACAAAGCTTTCTGCAATGGATTTATGAAACTGTATTGATAAAGATGACTTTGGATGAAGGTACATTTCCACTGGCACAGCCAATTTAGAGCAAAAGTGTTAGGTAGCAATTCTCCACTGTCTTTAAAAAAGTTACCTTCTTTACCCTCTTTCTGGGTTTCCTTGGTGGTTCAGATGGTAAAGAATCCACCTGCAATGCAGGAGACCTGAGTTCAGTCCCTGGGTTGGGAAGATCCCCTGGAGAAGGGAATGGCAACCCACTCCAATATTCTTGCCTGGAGAATTCCATGGACAGAGGAGCATGGCAGGCTACGGTCCACGAGGTCGCAAAGAGTCAGACACGACTGAGCAACTAACACTTGAGAACTTGAACCCTCTTTCTAGAATCTTCATTCTAGAAGGACCCAGTACAGTTCTACTATTGTGCCCTTCCTTTCTTTCTAGGATGACAAATTAGACATGGAGGCAAGTCTGGGAGTCTGTAAGAAATTCCCAAATCATTGAAACACCTAAAAGGTTTTGTTTTGTTTTTTAATGCAGATGCAGATTCATGTCATTAGACCTTCTGACTCCTCCACAAGTCTGGGGTAAGGCCCTGAAATCTGTATGCTTAACAAGTACCCTCGGGGCTTGGGATGATCAACTGGATTTGGGAACCACTAATCTGTGAATTCATTCTCGTCATGAGTTTAAAACTTCATGATTAGCCTTCTCAGAGGATTTGCCTTTTAAGGAGCATCTTAGAGAAAGGCAGTGCTTAATTGAAAGGAATAAATCAGAGCAAAAAGTGGAGAGAATGTGGGGAAATCGGACAATCCATGTCCAACTTATCAAATCAAACCCCACAGAAATCATCTTACTCCATCTGCCCTTTGAGGTCCACTGAGGTCATTTGTGTCTGTCTCAATGTCCAAGATAAAGGAGAAACGGAAGAGAATAGCTGCCTCTCTTCCCTCCCTGGCAGCTCCCTCTTCCTCTTTATCCTCACCCTTTATTCTCCCTTCCTCTCTTTCATTTCAGAGATTTGTGTACTAGTCCTTTCCTTTCCAAAAAAGAAAAACAATCATCACAAGATGCTGTAATTTATAAAGGCATTCGAAGGCCAAAATTAAACTAAAGCACTCAAAATTAAACTGTATACATAAGGACAGAGAACCTAAAACAGTTCAGTTATAAAAGACTGCCAGAGGAGGCGGCAGCCACTTCCTCATGACTAACCCCAGACAAGTGGCCCCCATGCTCTGAAATTTCCTGCATGTGTCCTCTCTGCCCACACTCTGATGCAGGCAAACAATGCTAGGTCTTGGCACCAGTTGTTAAAAATAAACTGGGAGCTCTCAGAGGAAAGACAGTCTTTGCAGGGAGACACACCGTGAGGGCTTGAGCAAAGAAACTCTCCATCCCCAGCACTGGGAAATATCTCAATGGGCACAACTGGCCCACCAGCCCCCAGGAGAAACCCAGCCTGAGATCGCTGCTACAGAGCCTTTCAAAGGAGCAACAAAGAAGCAATATTGTCAAGTTCCCTCTGTGATCTTCATTTTTTATCTCGGGATTTTAAGGAGAGACCACACCAGCCCTGATGGGGGTTAGGAGTCAAGCACCTGTAATTTTCTTGCATTTGACACATGGGTTCAATAAAAGTCCCGGCAATTTTCTGAGGATATTTTTCTCTGCATCTTGAGCTCATGGGTAGTTTAAGGGAAGATTAATCCAAGGGCTTGCTGTATTATACTTAACCTCATTAAAATATTGCTTTGGAAGACATGTTTAATACCCAGGGATCTTGCTGATCCTCTTTATTAAGCCCTTTAAAGGAACTCCTTAAACAGTGAGCAGAGCTGAATATTACAGTTTTCATTTAAGTTCAAGCTTCACTTTACTACCAGGGTGCTTACCATCAAGGTTTGGTGATCCCTGAGGACATTGACACACAGGCTTTGTAATCTACATGTTATCCCAGACTTTTACAAGGATAGAGAGATGGGAAGGGTCTGTAGGAAGACAAAAGTAGCTGAATGGCCCTATCTCTCTCCTCAACCACACTAAGTGTTCCCACAGGATAGAAACCAAACTAGCAGAAGTTTATGAAGCACTTATTAGATAAGCAATGTTCTAACTCATGTAAACCAACAATGTTTTGAGGTGGGTGCTATTGGGAATTCTGTTTTACTGATGAGGAAACTGAGGTGAGTGACTTGCCCTGATAACTTGCCTGGGAGCCACGAAAAATTAACCATGTGGTCATTCATGGTGGTTTAGTTGCTAAGTCATGTCCGACTCTTGAGACCCCATGGATTGTAGCCTGCCAGGCTCCTCTGTCCATGGGATTTCCCAGGCAAGAATACTAGAGTGGCTTACCATTTCTTTCTTCAGGGGATCTTCCCAACCCAGAAATCAAACCTGGGTCTATTGCATTGCAGGCAGACTCCTGCATGGCAGATGGATTCTTTACTGACTGAGCTACAGGGGAAGCTCTGTAATTCAGGATATCACCAATTCATCAAATATCCCCCATGGCCCATCCAGCGCTGAAAGATCTACCTAGCTTGTTGTTGACATGTCATCCTTCCTTACTGAACTCCAATCTCTTGCCCCTGTGGTCCCTTTTCCATCTTAAAACCACAGGTGATCCAGAGGAGTGTCAACACCTCCCAGAAGAAAGGACTTTCCTTGCCTTCAGGAGAACCTGCTCCTTTTCTGGCTTTTTCCTGAGTCATCTTGAACAAATCTGAGCCTCCATACTCTTATTTTCAAATAAGATTGTTATGAAGCTCCAATGAGTTATGATTTTGAGAGTTCAGTGACAGCACACTCAGTAGTGTCCA
This sequence comes from Bubalus bubalis, assembly GCF_019923935.1. Taxonomy (NCBI): domain Eukaryota; kingdom Metazoa; phylum Chordata; class Mammalia; order Artiodactyla; family Bovidae; genus Bubalus; species Bubalus bubalis. The sequence goes on along the minus strand of NC_059171.1, from coordinate 22,266,674 downwards.
ACTCTTTGAGACACTTTAGACTGTAACCCACCAGGCTCCTCTGTCCATGGGATTTTTTAGGCAAGAATACTGGAGTGGATTGCCATTTCCTTCTCCAGGGGATCTTCCTGACCTAGAGACCAAACCCAAGTCTCCTGCATTGCAGGCAGATTCTTTACCTGTTGAACCATCAGGGAAACCCCAACATACAGGAAAAACCAACTGTAAATTGTAAAATGCTGACCAACATTGGTCATAACTATTAATAAACATGTGAGACATAATTCAATAGCAATGAAAGAAAACACAACCAGTTCTGACACAGTCAATATATTTGGTGCAAAATCAGGTTATGTTGATAGTTGAATAAGGTAATAAAACAGGCTAAAATATAAATATATTCCTAGGACCCTGAGTCAGTAATATTGAGAGCAGGTAATGAATAAATCTTTGTCATCATCATAAGTTAATTCTGTATAATATTTTATAGCTTATAGAGCTCTTTGGTGATGGTGTTTATTTTATTATATAAAATATTGTCAAGTGGAATGTGTGAACCAGGAAAATGATTGCTATGGGAAGACATGTCCAGATAAATATTCACTGCAGTGGACTAATTACAGCTCCTCAGGGCCTCCTGAGCCCTTAGAATAACCTGATTGACTTTTTGAAATGTGAAGGGAAGGGAATGAGACCAATAGAGGAATCTTAGAAATATTTCACCCATTCTCTCTCCAAGTCTTCATTTTCAGATGCTTTTATGAGAGCGTGGTCCTCTAAGAACCATGTGTACTATTTTCTATTGTCTGTGTAACTCACCAGGCTGAAAATAAAGATATGGAAAGTTCACACCTGGTTTCCCAGGACCCTTTAGCTGTGGAGTTCAGGAAGCTTCTTCTCAGGAGAAGAGATTTCTTTGACGGATCCTGGGAAAAGAAGATTCACTCCATGATGGGAGGAGTATATGTTTTAGATGGCATAGGCTCAAGTCTGTTTTTTAAAGAAGCCTCTTGAAGACCTCTAAGGCTTTGAGAGAGCAAGGAACAGGGTGGCAAGCATGTTGATTAGGGTGTTTTCATCTGCAAATAATAGAGCACTCAACTAAAAGTTATAGTTTAAACAATATAGATATTTATAATGTTACATAATAATTAAATATGTAGAAGTATTTAAAGTAATTAAGAAGTAATTAAAACTGTAGAAGTATTAATTGTCTTTATTGCCAGGAATAACAATAACAGTTACTATTGTGCATGCTTGTCACTCAGTCATATCCGAATCTTTGTGATGCCACAGACTGCAGCCTGTCAGGCTCTTCTGTCCATGGAATTTTCCAAGCAAGAATACTGGAATGGGTTGCCATTTCCTCCTCCAGGAGACCTTCCTGACCTATGGATCAAACCTGCATCTCCTGCGGTGGCAGGTGGATTCTTACCACTGAACCACTTGGGAAGCCCACGGTTACTATTATTACTATTAAAGCTTCTGCCTGCAATGCAGGAGACCTGGGTTCGATCCCTGGGTCAGGAAGATCCCCTGGAGAAGGAAATGGCAACCCACTCCAGTATTCTTGCCTGGAGAATCCCATGGACGGAGGAGCCTGGTGGGCTACAGTCCATGGGGTCACAAAGAGTTGGATACAACTGAGTGACTTAACTTTCACTTTCTTTCGTTATAACAAGTAAGTCAAGGCAAGGAAGTTCCAAGTGGGGTGCAACAACTCATGAACCTGGAGTTCTTCTTTGTGTTTTGACACCTAAAATGTGACATTGATGCCTCCCCTAATGACCTCAAAAAGGCTGCAATGGTTCCAGAGGTCATATGTTGACAAATCACATTCAGAAAAGAGAAAAGGGATGCTTCCCATTTCTAGGAAGAAAAACCTTTTTTCCAAACCCTTATCAGACATTTCTTCAGGTTCCATGGGTCAATACTGAGTTACTTGCCTATATGCTAATTGTAAGGAAGACTGGGGAAAGAGTAACTGGTGTTTCCAGTGGTAAGAGAAGGGCTTGTCCAATAAAGAAAGGGAGAGGAAAACTCCTGGAAAGGCCACGCATTATATTCGGATAGCTTTCCCACTAGAAACTGCTCAGAAAGTGTTGGAGAGCTATCAGTTCCTGTAAAACTGGGCCTTTTTTCAGAGGTAGTGAATTCCTAGAAGAAAAAATCTACTATTGGACAACCTGAGGTTGGCATGAGGAGCTTTATAATTTGGAGTCCATCTTTTCCTTTCTGCCTTTATTAGGAAAAGGCATTAGGAGCCTGAATGGAGGGTGTCACTCACTCCCCTAGCAAGGGATCATTATTACAGGAAGAGAACTCCTTGGGAAATGGCAACTTTTCTAATGAAGCTCCTGTAAACAGAGGAGACCACTTCCATCACAGCACCCACCTGAGCCCATCACACAGACAGCCATGCAGGGCAGCAGGACCCCAGAGAAGAGGGACTCGGCAGAATTCACCGTTACTGGAGGACAGGGAATGATCAATGTCCAGCAGCTGTGGGAATCCTTATGACCACACCTTTCAATGTCTCTTAGCCTTATAAGCCCCAATGTTCAGAGAAAAAAACAGTGCCAGCTGCTGATGAAATGGAAGAAATACATCAATCTCTAGATAAAAATGTTGTTCTGCCAAGTCATTCCACCGTGGAAATGACTGAATATTGAGGCAAGCTGGTTCAGACAGGTGATTTGAGGAAGCAGACATTGGGGGTTGGATTCCTATGGCTCCAGGGTGAAGTACTACTCAAGTTTATTTCCACAATACTCACCTTTCAGGGGTGTTTATCAGTGATTAGTCTACAGTCAGGCTGAGTGTATTAATGGAGAGTCTAGACCTCAGGGAGACCCAGGCAGGCAGTCGACTGAATGTGAACCTGTGTGCCAACTACCACTATGTAGGAAGGACTAGTTCTGAACCAGCGAACCTGGCTCTGGTTAAGAACTAAGGCTCCACTACCAGGTTTTACATCAAGTCTCACTTATTAATGACATATGTGTGAACTCTGATCAATTACTTAACCTCTCTAAGCCTTAATATCCTTACATACAAAAAGAAATAATGCTTATACATACCTTCCTTAGAATGTTGATGAGAGGATTAAAATAATTACATATACATTTCTTAGACTAGTACCTTGCATATGTAAATATCAGTGACTCATTATTAGAGGGCAGGTGAGAAGACCTATAACTGGTCTGAAATCAAATAATGAATAACTGACTTGATTAAGGTGAGTCAGTTAACCTAAGGACACAATGCAAGCAGATGGGAAATCTTGTGGCGGGTGGTGGGGGAGGGGAGCGGGGGGGCGGGGATACAACCTTTTTTGCCCATGATATAAATTAATTTTATTCCATTAATTGGGCTTTTGTAAGGCTACTTACTTCCCTGTGTTGGAGATGAAGGTCAAACATCTATGGAACAATTTGGAACATTTCTGAGATGTGCAGGGCAAAGAAGCCGAGCTGGAAAAGGTTGAATCAGTTGCAGAGTTGATTGCAATTCCTGCCAACCTGAATGGAGACAAGGCATGTGTGCTGTTTAACCTCCCTGATGTTTTCTTGAGAAACAAGACCTGGGTAATGTAAGGATGCACATGGAAAGGAGGACAACAAGGATACCTGTGGAACCTGAAGGTATTGGAAAGATGAGGCAACCCTGAAAAGGAATGAAGCTCATGAGCTGGGAGGTTGTCAGGAGATCCAAGGCAATTCTAAATCTTGGTTACCTTGTCATGCCCTCAGCCCCTAAAGTCCACAGAATTCTCCTAGTATAATGAGTCAGCATTTTACTCTGTCTCTTTTTTACCTCTCCCAGTGTGGCAAACAACTACCCATGGCATCTGTTTTCCACTTACTTATCACTCTGGTTTCCACTTATTTATCACTCTGGTTTACTCAAGATGTCTGCTTACTCATCATTTCTCTTGTTCATGATCCTTCATGGCCCATCTGTACTACAACCTTACTGGATTCATTCTCTAGGTTTCATTTCAGAAATTCAGATTAATCCAATTTAATCCTCATCATTCTGGTTGAACAACATTCTTGCTCCACACCTCATAGCTTATAGATTGTCCTTGGCCTGATGGCCACATCTGATCTAGTCAGCCAAGGCCAAGAAGACAAGCCAATGTCTTGGCCAAGTCACATTGTGACAGGAACATATTTGCCTAAAGAACTGCCTAGAATGTTTCTTCAATGAGGAAGGAAGATGGCCTCTGAAAGAGGACCCTAGACTTTGGAGGCATCCTGAAGCTTGGACTAAACTCTGCAGCAAGTTTCTCAAACTAGAAACTAGAACTAAGTAGGAGGAAATCATCTAAGATCTTTTAAATTCAGAAAAGGCTTGAGCCACCTCTGCACTGGAAGAGAGGAAAACCGTAATTTGGTACCAACTTTACACTAGAATAAAGACCTTTGGGAGTTTAGTGAAGCAAGTTGACACTTCTATTGGGATAGGAGATAACAAAGCTATTTTTGTTGTTGTTCAGTTGCTCAGTCATGTCTGACTCTTTGTGACCCCATGGACTGCAGCACACCAGGCCTCCCTGTCCTTCACCATCTCCTGGAACTTGCTCAAACTCATGTCCATTTTGTTGGTGATGCCATCCAACCATCTCATCCTCTGTCATCCCCTTCTCCTGCCCTCAATCTTTCCCAGCATCAGGGTCTTTTCCAATGAGTTGGCCCTTCACATCAGGTGGCCAAAGTATTGGAGCTTCAGCTTTAGCATCAGTCCTTCCAATGAATATTCTGGATTGATTTCCTTTAGGATGAACTGGTTTGATCTCCTTGCAGTCCAAGGGACTTTAAAGAGTCTTCTCTAACACCACAGTTCAAAAACATCGGTTCTTCAGTGCTCTTCCTTTTTTATAGTCCAACTCTCACATCCATACATGACTACTGGAAAAACCATAGCTTTGACTAGACAGACCTTTGTTAACAAAGTAATGTCCCTGCTTTTTTCAAACACTGTCTAGGTTTGTCAAAACTTTTCTTCCAAGGAGCAAGTGTCTTTTAATTTCATGGCTGCAGTCACCATCCACAGTGACTTTGGAGCCCAAGAAAATAAAGTCTGTCACTGTTTCCATTGTTTCCCCATCTATTTGCCATGATGCAATGGAACTGGATGCCACGATCTTTGTTTTTTGAATGTTGCATTTTAAGCCAGCTTTTTCACTCTCTTCTCTCACCTTCATCAAGAGGCTCTTTAGTTCCTCTTCTCTTTCTGCCATAAGGATGGTGTCATCTGCATATCTGAGGTTATTCAGAGAATTTATTATTATTGAGTCATTTTTCCATATATATATTTTTTATTGGAGTGTAATTGCTTTACAATGTTGCATTAGTTTCTGCTGTACAATGAAGTGAATCAGCTATATGTACACACATATCCCCTCCCTCCTGGACCTCCCTGCTGCCCTCCACCCATCCCACTCATCTGGGTAAACACAGAGCACCGAGTTGAGCTCCCTATGCTATTCAGCAACTTCCCACTAGCTCTCTGTTTTACACATGGTAGTGTGTATATGAATGCTCCCAGTTCGTCCCACCCTCTCCTTCCCCATCTGCGTCCACAAGTCTGTTCCCTGTGTCTGTGTCTCCATTCCTGCCCTGGAAATGGGCTCCTCTGCACCACTTTTCTAAATGAATGGATAAAGACACTATGGTATATATATACAATGGAATATTATTTCATATACCTTAAATTTTCTTATTCCTCAGTTTTTAATCTTCATGTGTGAAAGTTACACTGTGTCTTACCAATGCTGAGGGACAGATCAAGGTAGGGGAAGAGAGATACACGCCCAGGGTAGGAGTCACCAGGAGAAGGCAAATCTCAGCACTTCTTGTCCTTGTTCTTGTGTCTCTTGTCCTTGAATTTGTTCTTTGGGGGTCTTACTTGCTTGGGGTTTTGTTTTATACAGCCAAGTGTGACCTAATGGAGACATGACAACAAAGTGTACTGTGTATCTTGGATGGGATCCTGGAACAGAAAAAAAGCACTAGGTGAAAACAAAGTAAAATCCAAACAAGCTATGGATTTTAATTAATAATGTATCCATATCAGTTCATTGGCTTCCCTGGTGGCTCAGATGGCAAAGAATCTGCCTGCAATACAGGAGACCTGGGTTTGATCCCTGGGTTGGGAATATCCCCTGGAAAAGGAAAAGGCTACCCTCTCCAGTATTCTTGCCTGGAGAATCCCATGGACAGAGGAGCCTGGTGGGCTACAGTTCATACGGTTGAAAAGAGTCGGTCATGACTTAGTGACTAACACACACTCGTTGGTTCATTAATTGTAACAAATGCACCATGTTAATGTCAGATGTTAATAAAAGGGGAAACATGGTGTGGGGTAGGGAGAGGCATATGAGAACTTCCTTTATATTTAAAGACCCATTTCTAGCATAATTTGGCTTTCCTGGTGGCTCAGATGGTAAAGCATCTGCCTGCAATGTGGGAGACCCAGGTTCGATTCCTGGGTCGGGAAGATCCCCTGGAGAAGGAAATGGCAATCCACTCCAGCACTCTTGCCTGGAAAATCCCATGGACGGAGGAGCCTGATAGGCTACAGTCCATGGGATCACAAAGAGTCGGACACGACTGAGCGACTTCACTTTCACTTTCTAGCATAATTTAGACACTTATTTAAACACTTACCCAGTTCACTTGAATGGTGTGTGATTTAAGACACTGCAAATACTCCTATTTGAGGATAAAAGATGAATTATGCAATGAGAAGAGGACTGTTAGAGAAAACATTAGGATCATCATTTGTTGGGCCACCATTTGACCTCATCAACCATTAGTATCCAAACTGTCATCCTTTATTCTTCAAAGTGCAACCTTAACTTACTAACAGAAAAACTTAATCAGGAGAAACAGCAGGGTGTAATTCTAATGCCATGACTCTGCACTTCAAATCCTCATGTAGGCTACTTAACTTAGGGGGGAAAAAAAAAAAAGAATAGAAAGTGTCAAACAGGTGGTACCTGATGGAGGGCTGGAACAGGATAGTGAGTTCCTCATAATGAGAAAGCCTCTAACAAGAGCTGTTTCAGATATAATCAGCTCAGGAAAGAAACTCGGCAGAACAGAATGAACATTCTAATTCAATTTATATTATTATATTGATGATGCATTTATATAGTGCTTTTTGTCACCAAGGCTGTCAAGCACATCAGGCTAAGTTCTGCACAACAGAATTCAGAATATTGAAAAGAGAACTGCCCTGTAAAATTCCTCACCTTCAAAAGTCTTTCAGGAAACACACATAAAAACACACATTTTGGGGTAGACATGACTTAGGTAGGAATTGCAGCTGCCTCAGGAGAATGTTTATCAAGATTTTACTTCTGGTGTTTTCCAGCTTGCTCTTGAGAGAGAACAGCTGCCCCAGTTTCCCAGTCGTTGTGGCCAAGGATGAAAAAGTAAAAGCTCTGCTGGGCATTCCACACGCTGGCGAGTCTCTCATGGGGCCGTGGACGATGGTGAGGTGATGGCAGCCCACGCAGAGTCCACCAGGGCTGCCCTATCCTTTTGCTTGTTTCCAAGGATGCTTTTCTGTGTTTATCAAGGTTATCGCAATGAATATAAAGTATCTCCAATCCTGGGTTAAGAGGCAATCTTAGTTAACAAGTAAAACAGAAAATTCCTAGAAGTTCTAAAAGTCATAAATGGAAGAGTCAGACCAGGCAGGAATGGGAACTGGAGGGGCCGAAAGCAAAGCTTCGCCTTCCGTTCCACAGGGGTCCTTCGGCTCTCACCTCCGTTCCCCTCTGGCATCTGCCTTCCACCTGTTCCCTCTCTGCACACTGCCTTTCAAGCTTATTCTGGGCCTCTCTGCTCTGCCACAGTTCTGTTTACAAGTGGCTTTGGCTGGTCCCAGCGCTAACTCTGGATCTACCCCGCGTGGCTTTTCAGTTTGACACTCACTACGTGGCTCTGCCTTTCAGTGTCTCAGCTCCAGGGCCCCAGGGGGAATGTCCGGGATGGATGGGCTCCATCCACCTCATCCAGGGACTGAGGGTAAGAAGAAGGTAGTGGGGGGAGTGGGGTGTCAAGGAATGAAATGTGAGATGGCAGGAATTGACTTATGGGTGTCAAGAGTGTCCCATCTCCCCTTTAAAACTCAATTCATATTATTATGCTATTAACTTGTATTCCTTATAGAAAAATAGACAACCAAGATAGGCAAAAAAAAAAATACCTTTAAATACTTCTAATCCCAAATGGGCTTCTCTGATGGCTCAGTGTTAAAGAATCCGCCTAACAATGCAGGAGACTCAGGTTAAATCCCTGGGTCTGGAGGATTCCTTAGAGTAGGAAATGGCAACCTGCTCCGCTGTTCTTACCTGGAGAATTCCATGACCAGAAGAGGCTGGTGGGCTACAATCCATGGCGTTGCAAAGAGTCAGACATGACTTCGTGACTAAACAACAACAACAAAAATTCCAAATAGAACTATTGCAAACATTTTGGCACAACTTTTCAGAATTTTAAAAATGCTGTATTTATATGTATGAATTCATATACATGTTACTATTTTTAATAAAAACAAGATCACTTTATACACACTACTTTAAAATCTTCTTTTTCAGTTAAAATTATATGTGAGTATGTTGAATATATATCCATGCCCATGAATAATAAATATCAATGTTAACTGCTGCATGATGTTCACTGGATATGCCATAATGCAAACAGGAACCGCCTGTTGATACTTCAGTGATTTCAATTTCTTTCTTCTTAACAGTAATACTCCAGTCAACATCTTTATATGTCTGTACAATGTTCTGAAACTTTCCTGAAACTTTGAAATATAAATACTTTCAAGTAGATTTGCTTGGGTAGAAGACATAGGACATATGACCAGAGTATTTTGCACAAATGTGGTTCTGATATACATTTCCATGGGTACTCTACAGAGAAGGAAATGGCAACCCACTCCAGTATTCTTGCCTGGAGAATCCGCTCCAGAGGAGCCTGGCGGGCTTCAGTCCATGGGGTCGCACAGAGTCGGACACGACTGAAGCAACTTAGCACTCATGCATGGGTACTCCATCTATATGATGTACCAGTTTCTCCATATCCTGAGTATTATCATTCTCTTTACCTCTGTTTCTCCTTAACTGACTTATTTTTCCCCTAATTTGCCATCCATGTGGCAACTCCTTCTATAGTAATTTAGGTTAAATGTCCCTTTAGACCAAAGGCACCACATCTGACTCTCCTTGGCCAGATGTTTCATTTGAGAGAGCATTATTTTTAGCTTGATCTTCCTTTTTCTGTCTTTGTGATTTGCTAAAATATTTGTACTGAGCATCTGCCTTTCCTTTACTGGCTTTCTTTCTCTATTTAAATCCAGAAGTATAGTTTTCTTTCTCTATTTAAAGCTGTCAAATATACCATCACCAGGTTTAGCCCAGAGAATTTACTGAATATTTATCTTTGGTCAAATAGCACAGGCATATCTGCTGAAAGAAACTGACAGCCTGGTAAATTATCTGAGGGTCTTATACTGAATCAGGCTTTGCCATGATGGTATCTGCTTTTTGTCTAGGGGAAACACATTCATTCCCCTACCCATTCATTTATTTATTCATTTATCCATTCATATTTCCCAAGGAGAATTAAGTTATAAGTCTCCAGACTTTCTTAGGGAAGACTTTTTGATTGAGTCATCTTTATATAAATCCTTTAATATGACATACTTTACCAACAAGGACAAATGAGAAACAGGTAAGTATGCAACAAATTCATGTGATCAAAGACAAAATATTTTAATTATTTTTAATAAAAATAAAACAAATCCAAGAAATATAAAAAGCCCAAAAGAATCATCTGTAACTATATAATTCAAAGGTAATCAACAGGAGAGTCACGTTTATTTCTAGTTTCTGAATGTTCGCTGTTGTTGCTATTGTTGTTTAGTCACTAAGTCGTATCTGATTCTTTGTGGCCCCATGGACTGCAGCACACCAGACATCCTTATCTTTCAGTATCTCCTGGAGCTTGCTCAAGCTCACGTCCATTGAGTGGGTGATACCATCCAACCATCTCATCCTTTGTTGTTCCCTTCTCCTCCTGCCTTCAATCTTTCCCAGCATCAGGGTCTTTTCCAATGAGTCAGTTCTTCGCATCAGGTGGCCAAAGTATCAGAGCTTCAGCCTCAGCATCAGTCTTTCCAATGAATATTCAAGGCTGATTTCCTTTAAGGTTGAGTGGTTTGATCTCCTTGAAGTCCAAGGGACCCTGAAGAGTCTTCTCCAGCATCACAGTTCAAAGGCATCATTCTTCGACACTCAGCTTTCTTTATATTCCAACTCTGAATCTTCATCTTCAACATAATCCTGAATAATAGCTGCCAAAGAATCACTTCCAAAGGCCTTCAGGATACAATTGAAAACATCTTTAAACTGGTTGTTTATACAGAATGAATGATAACCACTAGGATGCAACAACAGTGGACACCTGGACAGTGTTAGAGAAAGGGGCGGGGGAGGGAGGAAGAAAGGAAGGGAGAAGAGAGAGGGAAAGGAGCTAAGGTAAGATCAGGGAGAAATGGAGAGGAAACAAAAGGAAAAAAATATCCACAAAAGAATGAAAATGACTGGTGATTTATAAAAGCAGAGGAAACAATATAGAAGAAGGAGAGGCAAGGAACCAGCATCAGAGCAAATCCTTTTATAATCAGGGTTCTTTTAAAGGTTGCAAGTGATGAAAACTCGATGTGAAGTAGGATACATGAAAAGCGAAAGATTATTTAGACACATACTGGTGTGTTTCTAGCAACCAATGAAAAGATTAAACAAACAAATCCATGCAGAGTTAAGCTGTGCCTCCCAAGCAGTGGGAACCAGGGACTCAAACCCACTAGGATTCTTTTAGCGCATCTCTTATCCTTCTTTTTCTAGGTATATCCTATCCCACTGCAGACTCTCTGATACCATGTAATAGAAAACACAGCTGCCCCAAATTGGCAGGCTTCCTATCCCAAGTCTCCCACAACCTGAGAGAAATTCACTCTTTTTTCCTCCATTCCAATTAGGAAAATCCCAGGAATTAATTTTTGAGTTTCCCATTTTGGATAATTTGTACACACCTGAACCAATCAGCTGTGGTGAGATGGATGATATTAGCTAAGAATGAGGTGACTCCTTCTAGAACCATGTAGCTAGAGTGGGAGGAAAGGCAACTCCCAAGAGCGTGCATGCTAAGTCACTCAATAGTGTCCAACTCTTAGACCCACTGGGCTGTAGCCACCAGGCTCCTCTGTCCATGGGATTTGTCAGGCAAGAACACTGGAGTGGGTTGCCATTTTCTTCTCCAGGGGGTCTTCCAGGTCCAGGGATTGGACTCACACCTTGTATATCTCCTGCACGGCAGGCAGATTTTTTATCTGCTGAGCCATACTTTTGTGCTAAGTTGCTTCAGTCGTGTCTGACTCTGTGTGACCCTAAGGACTGCAGCTTGCCAGACTTTTCTGTCCATGGGATTCTCTAGGCAAGAATACTAGAGTAGGTTGCCATGGCCCTCCTTCAGGGGGTCTCTGGACCCAGGGACCAAACCCACATCTCTTAGGTCTTTTGTATTGACAGGTGGGTTTTCTACCACTAGCGCCACCTGAGTCATCAGGGAAGCCAATTTCCAAGAGTGGGGTTATTTCCAGAAGGCTCTGGACAAGCTAGAAATGCTACTGTTCTCAGAGCATTGAGATTTCAAACCATTTGTAAGCAGTTTGAGAGATAAGAGCAGATCACAGTAGCTTCTTGTTTCCCAAGAAAGTGTAAAACAAGCAGGCTCCTCCATGGTTCATCCCACCAGTGTCTGATCTGGGGGCTCCATTCAATGCCTGACAGTAGCCTCCACAATGCTGGCATAGTTTCAAGAAATATTGAGCACCCAGAAAGATGGGTCTCTCCGAGGCCAATGTAAGGGTTTTCTTTTTTCTTTTTTTTGTAGCTGATTAACAACATTGTGATAGTTTCAGGTGGGCAGCAAGGGGACACAGCCACACATACACAATGTATCCATCCTCCCCCAAACTCCACTCCTATCCAGGCTGCCATATAACTTGGCGCAGAGTTCCCTGTGCTATACAGTAGGTTCTCATTAATTACTGCTGTATACACAGTCATGTATATATGTCATCCCAAGCTCCCAATTCATCCCACTCCACATTTCCCCTCAACAAATGGCCAAGAAGATCGAAATAGACATTGCACCAAAGAAGACATACAGATAGCCAAGAGGCACATGGTAAGATGCTCAATCATCAAGACATGTAAATCAAACCTACAACGAGGTATCACCTCACACCAGGCAGAATGGCCATCGTGAAAAAGTCCACAAATGACAAATGCTGGAGAGGATGTGGAAAAAAGAGAATCCTCTTACACTGTTGGTGGGAATGTAAATTGATACAGCCACTATGGAGAACAGTATGGAGTTTCCTTAAAAAACTAAAAATTTGAGCTACCATATGTGTTTTCTTGTTCAAGAGCTTTGCACAATGCTCAAAACTTTTGAAACTGATCCCCTATTATTATAGTTCATGAGTGAGCCAGACCAGTAGAGGGCATCAGTGAGGCATGGAGGGTTGGGGGAGGGGCACCACGGTTGCTTGGTAACTCCCTTGTGTTGAACTTAAGTCAAAGCCCCAGGGACTGAGTCATGAAGACATGGGAGAAGGGGTAGGGAGTCAGGGTAACTTGGGAGAGGAAGGGAACCAGCCTGTGAGTCAGGTCTTCACTGGGAAACAAGAAGCCCTGGCTTTTGGTGGCATGACTCCAGGAGTACTTCATCTATCCTCAGAAAATGCCACGTGCCCTTTTTTCTCCATCTCAGACTAGGCTTTTGTTTCCCCCTTCATTTATCTGGTATTCTTTGAGTGACAAAAGTAAGAGTTTGCTTCAAGGACATTCCAACGGTCTTTATTATCCAACCTAAAAAAAAAAAACAACAACAGGCAATCACTGTAGTCCATCTGTCCTGCTGAATTATAAACTCCAGGAGAGCCAGAGATTTGTTTGATATCATCTGTACTACTCTCTCTTCTACCTTCCAGGTTCTTGGTGAAGTGTGGCCCGGAAGGCTCTGTAAATATTTGTTCAAGTGAATCAACATATAATCATATAATGCTTCAACTTGGTAACAATGTCTACAATTAAAGGAGACTTATAGCACATTCTCTACAGAAGATTTTTCTAGTTCAGCCTTTCTGTTTTTAAATCTTATTCAATTCACTTCAGCCAATGTTTACTGAGGGACTTAAACTCTATACAAATCATTGTGCTAGACACCCACAGCATAGGTTCAGTGAAATTATCGCTTACTGCTCCAAAAGGACGGATGCTCATAAAGAAATGTTCGACTGCTAGAGAAATAAGGAGCAGGCAGACTAAAATGCAACCACTGTTTGCTGTCAGGATGTGGGGGATGAAGCTGACAACCCCAAGCTGGCTACGGATTCCAGCCCCCTTCAGTGACTCTTATATCAGGAAACCCAACAGGCTAAACCCAGCATTTTGTTGCTGCTGTTGCTGTTTTAAGAACAAGCTGGTGAGTCAGAAGGACCAAGTTTTGGTTTTTTTTTTTTTTCCTCCAGAGTGTTCTCCAGAGAAGGGCATGGAGAGTTACTCCATATGAAGAGTCGCAATTATTGTGGAGCCACTGAGTTGTATCAACTAGATTATTCAGGAACCGTTTTGCAGACCACTTAAAACTCTGACGCACTTAATTGCACATTTGGACAGTTAACAGCACAGTCTAGTTTTGTTTTCCTTATGTCATTCCCTTTTGGAGAGTTGAAACGTTCTTTTTTCATTTGGCCAAAGCCAGTTTTGTTTTGTTTTTTCAGCTCAATGTCTGTGCATTGCCAAAGAGGGAGTGCTTTCCCTTCTCTCCAGACAGGAGGCTCCCAACATTGAAAACATTTCAGGAAAAAAGTAACAAAGGCAATTCAAACAAGAAGTCTAAATATCCCAGGCCATCCAGCTCCAGAAATGACATAAGATTGAATTTTTGCTTCTTTGCATCCTGGAAATAAATGAGTATGACACATCTATGACATTAAGAGGAAAGATAGAATATTCAATAGACCTATCACAGGCCTTGCATCACCTTGATGGATGTGGGACCTAGGGAACAGCCAACAGAATGGTAAGTCTGACCACGTCTCACTTTGACCAAGTCAAAGACATGGTCACCATGATGATACTAAAAGTGCATTTTTATTCCTGTTTCCTGCAAATAGAAGCCACTATGTGCCTTTCCTTATTGTTCCTCCAAACATATCCTCTATCTACAATATTCTTAAATAGGAAAGCTTTAGCATCTTTGGTCACAGGTTAGTATAGAAAATAATTTTGAAATGTGGCTAATTACATTAAAATCAGTTCTACTGATGAACTTTTTTTTTTTTTTTTGGCTAATTGTGTGCTAATAACCATTTAAAATTAGATATAAAATAGCCCATCAAAAAAAATGAAGTAAAACTTAATAACATGATGGCTGTATATAGTTCACAGTTCAGTGTTTCCAATCAAAATAGTATTAAGATCCAAAATCTTAATTTATGCTTCTTACTTTGTACAATGCCTGGCTTTGTTGGCATTTGCTTGCCTGGATTTTATTTTTATCAATTCCTCATCATCTGAATAGTTATTTACTTTTCAAATTTGATCATAAAAGAAATTATTTGAAATATGGCAGTGAGTCATTTAACAGAACAGGCCTTTCACATACTTGAGGGAAGATTGTTATGTGTTTGGCTCTGGTTATCAAATCAAAGCAGGTTATGTGCTAAGTTGCTTTAGTCATGTCCAACTCTTTGCGACCCTATGGATGGCAGCCTGCCAGGCTCACTGGCCATGGGATTTCCCAGACAAGAATACTGAAGTGACTTGCCATTTCCTTCTCCAGCGGATATTCCCGACCCAGGGATTGAACCCAAGTCTCCTGTGTTTCCTGCATTGCATGTAGATTCTTTAGTACTGAGCAACCATGGAGGCCCCCAAAACAGGATATAGCTCTAACCAATACAATTATGATTGTATCCAATCCTAATTGTGAGACCCAGGAATACAATCATCTCTCATAGAAACTTATAATAATTTTTCTCAGTACTTATTTTTTGTTAGTTTGGCTAACAAATGAAGTGTGCTTAATTTAGCCCTCAGTTCAGTTCAGTCGCTCAGTCGTGTCCGACTCTTTGCGACCCCATGAATCGCAGCATGCCAGGCCTCCCTGTCCATCACCAACTCCCGGAGTTCACTCAGACTCACGTCCATCGAGTCAGTGATGCCATCCAGCCATCTCAACCTCTGTCGTCCCCTCCTCCTCCTGCCTCCAATCCCTCCCAGCATCAGAGTCTTTTCCAATGAGTCAACTCTTCGCATGAGGTGGCCAAAGTACTGGAGTTTCAGCTTTAGCATCATTCCTTCCAAAGAAATCCCAGGGCTGATCTCCTCCAGAATGGACTGGTTGGATCTCCTTGCAGTCCAAGGGACCCTCAAGAGTCTTCTCCAACACCACAGTTCAAAAGCATGAATTCTTTGGCACTCAGCCTTCTTCACAGTCCAACTCTCACATCCATACATGACCACTGGAAAAACCATAGCCTTGACTAGACAGACCTTTGTTGGTAAAGTAATGTCTCTGCTTTTCAATATGCTATCTAGGTTGGTCATAACTTTTCTTCCAAGGAGTAAGCATCTTTTAATTTCATGGCTGCAATCACCATCTGCAGTGATTTTGGAGCCCCCAAAAAATAAAATCTGACACTGTTTCCCCATCTATTTCCCATGAAGTGATGGGACCAGATCCCATGATCTTCATTTTCTGAATGTTGAAATTTAGCCCTAAACTCAACAAAAACAGCTGATTCATAGCCTTTGTAGGCAACATAAAAGATTTCTGATCCATATACAAAAAACAATAAAAGAACACAATCATCTTGTGACTTTGCTTACTCATGGATTTGGTGTTTCTCTAGCATTCACCAGTGATCATGACTATTTCCTGGACAGAACAAAATGCCAATAACTTGGATGCAGCAACTTCACAGGAATGTATGAAAGACATGCAACATGGAAAACTTGTGGAAGAGCCAAGGCCCAGTGAGAACACGTGCTAAAATATGGTAAATATGGAATATGATAAAAACTGAAATCTGTGAATAGTAATAAATCTAGTATTTTTTGACAGCTTACCATTTTCTATCTTCTCAACAATCCTTTAAGTCTTATTATCCTTATTTTATAGACAAGGTAACTGAAAAATAGAGTTTGTGTAACTTTCTTAATATTTTATAGCTAGAAGGAGATGCAGGGCTTCCCAGGTGGCAGAGGTAAAGAATCTGCCCATCGATGCAGGAGATGCAAGAGATGTTAGTTTGGATCCCTGGGTCAAGAAGAGCTCTCGGAGAAGGAAATGACAACCTACTCCAGTATTCTTGCCTGGAAAATTCCATGGACAAGGGGGCTTGTGGGCTGCAGTCCACGGGGTCACAGAGTTGGACACGACTGAGCACATGTGCACACACACTCCCACATTAGTGGATGAAGCTGGGACTTATACCTGCAGCCTGCCTCCAGAAGCCAGGCTCTTAACCATTGTGTTACACTGATGAAGTGAAAGTGAAGTGAAAGTGAAGTCACTCAGTCGTGTCCGACCTTCAGCAACCCCATGGACTGCAGTCTTCCAGGCTCCTCCGTCCATGGGATTTTCCAGGCAGGAGTACAGGAGTAGGGTGCCAAGAGTCTACCCCAAAATGAAGCTGTACGCATGTTGCTTTCCACAGAATTTGATGTTCTCTAATCCAGCTGCCTCAGGTGACCCCCAAAATTCCCTACAAGACTTGAAAATGATTATACTGGTATGACTGGGCTATGTGCGGAAATAATATAATCTTTTAAAAATTCTTTGTTTGTGATATTTCTTGTTGCTTGCCTTTCACCTCTTGCTTTTATCTGGCTTTATTTTTATGAAATACCTGTGCTGGTGGCCTATTTAATTAGTGAAAGAGTGACATGCTTTCATGATTATTGCAGTAGTCATAGTCTCTTTTATGCTGTACAGGTGTGTAATCGATGCACCTTTTAAATTCTGTGGAATGTGGTCCTCCTTCTAATTGCAGTAAATTGGTTGCACTAATCACTTTGAGTTGTTGGCCAACATAGTTATAGATTTCTACCAGGTGTTCTACCGGAAGATAATTGCTTAACAGTACAGAATATTTCAACAGTGCTGAATGTAAAACAAATGCAAGGGTAATCCCAAAAGCTGGCTTCCTAATTCATTCATTCATTTATTCATTCACTCACTTTAGAAAAATGCATTATTGTGCCTTCTGTGTGTGCCAGCCATTGAATTAAAGATCAGGAAAACAAAAGGCATAATATTCACTCCCTTCCCTGCCTTCAAGAATCTCAGAATTTAATGGAAAGTATAATGAAATAAAGTATTGTATGACCCATGAGAAAACAGGGATATGTGAAAATTTCCACAAGAGCCCAAAGGAGTGAATGACGGACTCTGCTTTGGAATTATAAACTCAGAATCAAAAAGGAGACAATGACACTTGAGCTAAGTCTTGAATAACACGCAGGAATTTGCCAGTTGTTTCCGTTGCAGCTCCCGGAAACATCAGTACATTTTATGTGGTTGACACACACAGCGCAGAGCAGGGGAAGGCCTGGAGAGGAGGCTGTGTGGTAGAGTGGATTTATATTGTGAAGGATCTTCTGTCTTAGGAGAAGGAAAACTCTTGTTCTTAGGAACAATGAAGAAACACAAAAAAGTTTTAATGAGATAAAATATGTAGTGCATGGCTTCATAATTTTCTGAGTACAAGTCTGTCTCCCTCAGTAGACTTGTCACAAGAGCCTTCCCATCATAGGTGCTCCATATAGTCAAGTGAATCCTGAATGGTTGGATTAATAAATTGATGGGGATTTTTTAAAAGATAACTTGGTCAGCCATGCAAGACATAGATTTGATTAGGGTCAGAGATAAGCCAAGGAGATCTTTCAGAAAACTCGTGTTTCCGCAGCTGTGACATAATGAGAGACTGAACAAAGCCATGATGATAAGAAACATGCCAAGCCACCATTGTAGTGAAACGGGCCACCAGCCATTCTGATGAATGACCTTGTGATAGCCTATGAACAGGCGTGAGGACACATTTCAGGCCTGGAAAAATATCATGCCAATCACCAAGCTTGGAGGCACTCACTTGTTCTGCCACCACCTCCTTAATATCCCATAGTCTTGTTTGGGGCCAATGCTGGCAAACTCTTCATAAGTAAGTGATGCTAACAGGTCTTCCATGAACTTAAAACTATTTCCCTGGTAACCCACATTTTCAGCAAACACTTTAGGTTATAATCACATTGCTTTAATATGAAGTCTATCTGAGCAGTCAAAATTCAAAGTATGTCTTTTCCTGGTCTAACAACAGCGACTTCCAGCATCAGCAAGATTCTGCAGCATCAGTTGAAACAGTAATACTAAGGCAAAAGGCTTATAAATGAGAGAGGGACTGAGATTTGACAACACATGGAGAATGTGGAGAGAAAATATAGTGAGGGCTTGGTGCACATTTAAGTACTATGCTTTATAGCCAGAGCAGGAACCTTGATGGCCCAAAGAGCTAAGGGATAAACAAAACTATTGCAAAGAAAGTGCTTTGAGAATGTAATAGACCAATATTAAAAACCATTACAGAAGGGAAACTACCCTTTTACTACAATACTATTAGCACTATCTATTTATACAGATGGATAGAAATTGTTCTTCACCTGATTCTTGGAGACACCTTTTGAAACAAAAGCGGTAGAAACATATTTTTAAGCTATGCTACTTTCACTCGATAAAGTTCTTCCTATGGACTCAAATTGTTCTTTTCCTTTCTAAACTCAAGCCAGGAGTACAGGCAACTCCTTTTCCTCATTCCCTGTGTCGCCCACCATCTTCAGAAGCTCGAAGGGCCTCTCAGTTATACCATTACCAGCTAGCTTGCCAGTGACAAGTGAAAATTATGAGTGGAAGAAATCAAATGCTAAGAAGTGAATGTCTTTCCATTTTAGGCACAAACATGATTAATTCTCACATCACATACTCATAAACAAAAGCGCGATCAATATTAGACTGCTATGCTGAGACAGAGGCAAATGACATTTGAAAAACCATCAAACTTTGACTAGAAAGAAGAAACCAAGAGCTTGTCTTAGAGGGATAGGATGAGTTTGGCCTCGGGCAATGCTGCTTTTGAAGGAAGGAAAATACCCACATCTTGGTAAACTGTCTTTCCTCATCCTCTATTTCATTTTAGATAAGAGTTTAACAAAATACAGAATAAAAATTAAAATGCCTTTCTGTTTTCAGTCTGCATTTTAAGAACTTAAATAAGCAAGAGTACTAAAAAATAATTTCATACAAAATGGAGATTTTTATAGAGGACTCTCCTGACAAAAGTTTCCATTTCATCACTTGTTCTTAAGGTCTCTACAGCTTGATATTTCCCTCATCAGAGCCACACTCTTGAAGATTCACAGGAAACAAGACATTTTCATGTTTAAAACCTAAAACTCACCAACCAAAATATACACACCATGACAATTACGACGGCTCCTTAAGTTGATGAATAAAAACAGGACTGTACATCTGTTCTAACTGGCATTTCCATCTCAGCTGACTCATTTCTGGGACCTGACACAGTGTGGTCTGTAGCAGGTTCACATGCCAGGGCTTGAGCCAAGGTGACACCAAGTAACCTTTCTCTCCATGGAATCAGCAGCCCGTTCATTTGAATAGATGTCCAGAAATAGGTTAACAGATTTTCTTGTGAACACCCAGCAGGAAAGCATATTGTTTCCATTTGCTTGTTAGCATCAAACCATAATGATGCCTTTAATTATTTGGGAGAAAAGGGTCACATTCGTGGACTCACATGTTAGCTTATTAGTTTTTTGTTTTACCAATGAATCAGTTGATATGGAGATATTGCTTCATTTGAGCACCTATATGTCAATAAAGTACTTTTAAAAATACCAAATATTCACACAAATCATCTCTCTCTTTGACAAACGCATACAACACACACTTAAATGTTCTGAGTATCTGTTTATTCGTGTGTTTTTTAAAAAAAGATTTATTTTTGACTGAGATGAAGGAGCTATATTCTGATAAAGATGTCAAACAGGTGGTGGGATGTTGGCTCTGCAGTTAAGGAGGGAGGTACAGTATGGGATAGAAAGAAGGCATGGCATTAACAATTGAAGATTGTCAGAGAATAAAATCACAGATGGAAGAAAAAAGTGCCTTTGTGAGTGTCTCTAAATTTTACATTTATTTCATAGAAACAAACTGAGTTACTAATGTAGTGAGCATTCTTTTTTGGTTCTTGGTTCTTTTGGGGAGGGGCGGTTGTTTGTTTTAGTCTTTGCCTGGTCAGCATCCAACCTCACTTAGGGTTCAGTTCAGTTCAGTTCAGTTCATTCGCTCAGTCGTGTCCAACTCTTTGCAACCCCATGAATTGCAGCACGCCAGGCCTCCCTGTCCATCACCATCTCCCGGAGTTCACCCAAACTCACGTCCATCGAGTTGGTGAGGCCATCCAGCCATCTCATCCTCTGTCGTCCCCTTCTCCTCCTGCCCCCAATCCCTCCCAGCATCAGAGTCTTTTCCAATGAGTCAACTCTTCTCATGAAGTGGCCAAAGTACTGGAGTTTCAGCTTTAGCATCATTCCTTCCAAAGAACACCCAGGGCTGATCTCCTTTAGGATGGACCGGTTGGATCTCCTTGCAGTCCAAAGGACTCGCAAGAGTCTTCTCCAACACCACAGTTTCCGGTTAGGTGAGATAATACCTCACTTTTCTGGGTGATCAGATCAGATCAGTCTGGGTGAGGACACCTACAATTAATTGGTGCCAAGAAAAATCAGTCTAAAGACTTCTGTTATCAGGAGAGATGATCCACTTCCAGTTGCTAAGCTAGAAGACCGTGAGCCTGAAGCTGTTATTCAGTCTTATCTTCTCCACCTTCTGGGGAGAGCTAGCCTTGAGATGATGTTAACACAGAAGAAAAACACACGGAGGCAGAGGGATGGCTTCCTGCTATCATCTTTTGGTCTATACGATCAAGGTGTGCCTGAAGCTGAACTGCTGCTGCTGCTGCTGCTAGGTCGCTTCAGTCGTGTCCGACTCTGTGCGATCCCATAGAAGGCAGCCCACCAGGCTCCGCCGTCCCTGGGATTCTCCAGGCAAGAACACTGGAGTGGGTTGCCATTTCCTTCTCCAGTGCATGAAAGTGAAAAGTGAAAGTGAAGTTGCTCAGTCATGTCCGACTCTTCGCGAACCCATGGACTGCAGGCTACCAGGCTCCTCCGTCCTTGGGATTTGCCAGGCAGGAGTATTGGACTGGGGTGCCATTGCCTTCTCCAAAGCTGAACTACTCTGAAGCTATTCATTCTATATATGAAAAAGAAGAATGAAGAATTTGTAACTACTACTGGTTTATGTTACTAAGCCAGAAATAGTCCTAGTTAATATTTTGGTGTTTTTCCTTATCATTTATATATATGCATACATACACCTTGGTGGCTAAGCAGTAAAGAATCTGCTTGTGATACAGGAGACACAGATTCCATCCCTGAGTCAGGAAGATCCCCTGGAGAAAGGGAATGGCTACCCACTCCAGTATTCTTGCCTGGAGAATCCCATGGACAGAGGAGCCTGGCGGGCTACAGTCCATGGAAGTTAGACACAACTTAGTGACTAAACTGCTCTACATACAACTGTATATTTGCTTATATAACATATGGTCTCAAAATTTTATTATGAACATTTTCCATACATTTACAAAATTATTGGAAATATGGTTTTAATAATTACATTAAACTCTATCATGTGAATGCTTCATACTGGATTTAATCTCTTAGCAACAATAACAATCAAAAATATTTATTGAACACATACTATGTACAGGGCACCAGTGCTAAACTCTGGAGGGATAGAGCAGAAGATGTTGTAGATATAGCAGGCATGGAGCTTATAATCTGTTCTTGTTGAACATTTGGACCATTTGCAATGTCTTACTATTTTAAGAAACAATGTGATGGACATCTTTCTACAAAAATCTTTCTAGAAGTTTTATAAATAATTGTTAAATAAGTCAGTAAGAAATATAGGTTTATCACAAATTTACTATCATATGAGTGGCATACACAAATATATATATGCAAAGTAATGAAATAAAAATCTTTAAAAATAATACTGCTTCCCTGGTGGCTCAGATGGTAAAGAATAGGCATGCAGTGCAGGAGACCCAGGTTTGATCCCTGGGTTGGGAAGATCCCCTGGAGAAGGGAACAGCTACCCACTTCAGTATTCTTGCCTGGAGAATTCCATGGACAGGGGAGCCTTGTTGGCTACAGTCTATGGGGCTATAAAGAGTCAGACATGATTGAGTGACTAAGACTTTCACTTTCTTTCACAATCCTAACTATATACAACATATTCTTATTTTTCTATTACAGTCTACTATTTTTAAATTTCTTTCTCCAAATGACTAGTTTTGATCTACCACATTGAGTTATTACCCACTAATGAGTAAAGACTCACAATGAAAACCACTGCCTTAGAGCATGGTAGAGCGCCATGGCTTTCACTAAAGGATCTAATACGAACTCTAGTACTTACTAAGCATCAAATGCAGTTATTGGCTATAGAGGAAGCACAATGTTTTCTAAAAAAGAAAAAGAATCCAGCAAAATCTAAGAAAAGTTGCTGTTAGGGGGATGGTTACAGTCAGACAAAGAAGCCAGGCACCAGAACCAAATGCCATCTCCCAAAGCTGTTATGCAGCTTCCCAGGTGGCTCTAGTGGTAAAGAACCTGCCTGCCAAAGCAGGAGACACAAAAGACATGGGTTCGATCCCTGAGTCAGGAAGATCCCCTGGAGGAGGAAATGGCAACCCACTCCAGTATTCTTGCCCGGAGAATCCCATGGATGGAAGAGCCTGGAGGGCTACAGTCCACAGGGTCGCAAAGAGTTGAACACGACTGAGTGACTGAGCAAAGCTGTTACAGATAATAGGATCTATTAAAGAGAGGAGCCTTAAGGGAGGAGTCCTTGCTAAGATGAGCTTCTTCAGTGAGAGTAGGTGCCAGGAGCTTTCACTAGCAGGATTCTCATTTGCCAAAAGCAGCTGAGGCAACCCTGGCATGATTTGAGGTTAATGGAAATCATCCTTAAAACATGAGACAGGGTGTCTGGATGGAGGAATTTAAATTCCCAGAGATCTTTAGATTCCTTTCTCTTCACAGACCTTGTCATCTTTGAAGTCAGGGCAATTGTTGAGTTTCTCAACACAGTTGTCACCAAGCGGGAAGAATAACAATTTTCTGCCTGGAAATCCAATAGGGTTAGATGCCCAGAAAAACCACAGAGACAAAAGTTGTCTGCCTTTCGATTTCCTGTGGCCCAGGAAGGAGGGCCAATGGGATGCAATTTGTAGTGAGAGCTTCACAGTGAATGCAGTGGTGAGCACAGTTTACTCTTTCAACGAGTAGACGAAGGTAGGGTAGTGATGGGTGAGGATACAGGAGTATATTGAGAGTTAAATATTTTAGGGAGAGCTAAATATTTAAGAATTGAAAGCAGAAAGATAAAGAGTATAGGATTTCTACAGTCAGGCATCTAGAATGACCGGGTTTGCTTGGACTGTCTTGGCTTTAGCACTGAAAGTCCTGCATTCCAGAAGCTCCTTCAGATCAGATCAGTCACTCAGTCGTGTCTGACTCTTTGCGACCCCATGAACTGCAGCATGCCAGGCCTCCCTGTCCATCACCAACTCCCGGAGTTCACCCAGACTCACGTCCATCGAGTCAGTGATGCCATCCAGCCATCTCATCCTCTGTCGTCCCCTCCTCCTCCTGCCCCCAATCCCTCCCAGCATCAGAGTCTTTTCCAACGAGTCAACTCTTCGCATGAGGTGGCCAAAGTACTGGAGTTTCAGCTTTAGCATCATTTCTTCCAAAGAAATCCCAGGGCTGATCTCCTTCAGAATGGACTGGTTGGATCTCCTTGCAGTCCAAGGGACTCTCGAGAGTCTTCTCCAACACCACAGTTCAAAAGCATCAATTCTTCGGTGCTCAGCCTTCTTCACAGTCCAACTCTCACATCCATACATGACCACAGGAAAAACCATAGCCTTGACTAGACGAACCTTTGTTGGCAAAGTAATGTCTCTGCTTTTGAATATGCTATCTAGGTTGGTCATAACTTTCCTTCCAAGGAGTAAGCGTCTTTTAATTTCATGGCTGCAGTCACCATCTGCAGTGATTTTGGAGCCCAGAAAAAGGCCTGAGAAAACTGGGGCAGTTGGTCACCCTGAGTTTGGGTACATTTAGTTTGCAGCTAGCAAGAGGTGTGACCTATTTACTCATTCTCTCTGGGTAATTTACTCAACATCTCTGGGTTTCCGTTTCCTCAGCTGTAAAGGGGATGGTAGTGCTTACCCATCACCAATAAAAGAGTCAAAGTATTTTTTTAGTAGTTCTGTTCCTGCACAGATGCAGGGGCTTGCCTCTTATAATAGCAGTCAAGATAAGAATGCAGACTTCTGATTGAGTGTCTTCAGGTGATGTAGGGTTAGAATTATACTACTTGGTTTCCAGCACCCATGGCAGCTTCTCACACTCCTGAGAGGTTGGAATTAATCTGGGCAGTATGTAAATGTCCTGGAACCCAAGGTTTCCTGAACAAGGGAAAGATCTGTTCAGTTCAGTCACTCAGTCATGTCCAACTCTTTGCGACCCCATGGACTGTAGCACGCCAGGCCTCCCTGTCCATTACCAACTCTCGGAGCCTACTCAAACTCATGTCCATTGAGTCAGTGATGCCATCCAACCATCTCATCCTCTGTCGTCCCCTTCTTCTCCCACATTCAATCTTTTCCAGCATCAGGGTCTTTTCAGATGAGTCAGCTCTTCGCATGAGGTGGCCAAAGTATTGGAGTTCAGCTTCAGCATCAGTCCTTCCAATGAATATTCAGGACTGATTTCCTTTAGGATGGACTGGTCAGATCTCCTTGCAGTCCAAGGGATAGAAGCTTGAAAAAGAAAAGCAAGTTTATTATAATTTTGTACCTGCATCCTGAAATATCTGTGACAAATATGAAAGCTATATAGTTTGTTTTTCCTTATAAAAGAACAAAAATTGAGGATAATTCCATTAGATGTAGCCTGTCAGGTGTAAAGAATATGATCTTACTCCAAGAGAGATTTTACACAAAATTCATATTTTATTGCCTTTACTGTGTCTCTCTCATAATGAAGGTAGCTTCTTGCTTTACTTGGTCTCATGGAGTCAGCCTTTTTTAAAAATCTGAATTCACTCTGAGATTCATATGTTCCAAACAAGTGAATGGCCCTGTTTCTGTTACTGATACAGGTCATGGTTAAGCCACTGCATGTTTGTATTTTTATTTCTTACTGCAAATGTTCCTACACTATGACTATAAAAATGATTCAAAAACAATCCAAACTTCCTAAGGTAATGAGAACATTCTCTCAAGGTTAGCAGAGTGAAATGTAAGCCATTGAACAAAATCTTTGCTTGGGGATGAGGTGTGGAAAGATTCAATGAAGAGAAAAAGTGGATCTTATCAGCTACTATGATGACTAACAGATTTTCCAGAGAAGTGATGCATAAACCTTAGGAAATTAACGAAGGTCTTAAATTGTACCTGAGGCAAGAAATGAATAGGAATAAAATTTTAACATAAATACTGTAAGTAAATGTTAGTTGCTCAGTCACGCCTGAGTCTTTGCGACCCCATGGACTGCAGCCCACCAGGCTCCTCTGTCCATGAGACTTTCCAGGCAAGGATACTGGAGTGGGTTGCCATTTCCTTCTCCAGGGGATCTTCCCAACCCAGGGATTGAACCCGGGTCTCCTGCACTGCAGGCAAAGTCTTTACTGAGCTATAAGGGAAATACTGGGAGAAGATCAAATTTAGGGAGAAACAAAATGTCACAATTAAAAAAAAACTCAATTATAATATAATACTTATAGAAAAGGAACTCAAAGATAAATATAATATGATTTCACTTATATATGGAGTGTAATCAATGAAACAAATGAACAAAGAAAATAAAACTTGTAGCTACAGAAAACAAATTGGTAGTCATCAGAGAGGAACTGGCAGAAATGGGTGAAGGAGATCAATTGTACCATGATCGATGGTTACTAGACTTATTGTGATGATCATTTTGTAGTGTATACAAATACTGAATTATTGTATTATATATATTAAACAAGTATAATGGTGCATACCAGTTTTACCTCAATAAAAGCAGCTTTATTAAAAAAAAAAAATCATGATTTGCACCTCGTCCTATGTGCCAGGCTCTGAATTAGCTCCTCTCTTCGCAAAAAAATTGTGAGGTAGGTATTGGAATCCACACTAAATCTTAAAAGGATAAAAGAAAAAACTACTGAAGATTACAAAGCTACTCAATGGCCGGTAAGCTTAGAACCCAAGTCCATCTGTCTCCAAAGTACATACATAACTCACATTAGTAAAGATGAACTCTTTTCAAAAATTGATTTGCATACGACTTTCATTTTTTTAGGACTTAAATATGGTGATTTAAAATTTGACTTCTTTCTTAACTTCTAAATCACTAATGTTTAGGCGCATCCTCAGACTGAGGATTCATTCCTAGAACATAAGCATACAGCTTTGCTAGAGGTTAGAGGTCACATCAAAATGGAGCCTCAGATTTTTGATAATTAGTATCAACATTGGGAAGAGTCAACCTGGGTTTGCATCCAGTTTCTAATAGTTGTGAAGCCAGAGTAAGTCATGTATTCTCTCCAAGCTAAAAGTGAAGATAATAATAGTATCTTCATCTGAAAAATGAGGATAATAATAGTATCTATTTCTAGTTGTGTCTAAAGATGAAATTAAATGGTATTAAACAATTATTCTAGTGCCTGGTGCCTGGACCAATATATGTAGTCATCTATGGGGATCTAGGCATTAGATCCTTTTTTAAAGCAAGCTACAAATATCCTACACTGAGACAGAAATCCCCAGGATTAGTTCAGGTTGATTTAATGTCCCAGGAGTTATGAGTAACAACTGAGGCTCCTTTGGCGTCATACAAACCAGCAATGCCTGGAGAGACTTAGATAAAGATCATTTCATGTTGGGACTTGGGCACTTGTTTAGACAGACACTAAACACTAATTACACCCACCTTAGCAGGCTTAGCTGTAAGAACAACACAGCAGCTGGCAAAAGAGAATGCTGCTACGAATCTTCCACAATCTGTGACTGGGGCTGCTGGGGCCTTACCCTTGTTAATCCCTCAGTATTTAAGGATCAGAGTCATGCTATTTGGGCTTCCCAGGTAGCTCAGTGGTAAAGAGTTCACCTGCAATGCAGGTGATGCAGATTCATTCCTTTGGTAGGGAAGATCCATTGGAGGAAGGTATGCAACCCACTCCCATTCTTCCCAAGAAAATCCCATGGACAGAGAAGCCGGGTGGGTTTGCAAAGAGTCAGACATGACTGAAGCGACTGAGCATGCATGCAACCATGACATGCTGTTTACCTAAAAGTCTGCATCTTAAAGAATATGCAATAATTCATCCAGGCACTGTTCCAGGGACAAAGGTGAGTAAGACAAATATTCTAAGCAGTTCCTGTTTCAGTTAGAGACATAAATGACTAAAAAATATGATTTTGAATACCAATCAAAGTTATGATGGAAATGAGACAGGACACTGGAATAGAGAATGGTTGGGGGTAGGTCTAGAGTCATCTTAGAAGGCAGATCTGAGGAATAACATCTGAAATGAGACCTTAATACTTTAGAAAGTAAATGGTGATATAGGAAGAAAGGGAAGTGAACATTAGAAGACCGAATTACATAAAAACCACTATAAAAGCCCATGGAATGTCTCAGAAGCATTTATAGGATTGCAAAATTAGTGCATAATGAAGCATCTTCTATCACAGTTGGAAAGTTAACTATAACGATGTGTCCAGTCCTAATGTGTTTTGTCTGGACATGGCATTCTGTCTATCTGCTTCTATTTCCTTCCATCTTTTATAAAAATCAAAATACTGTCCTTAAGTGAAAAAGACTTTTACAGCAACAGGCCTCTGTATTCTCATCCATAAATGGAAATAATAATGCCTTAGAGTTTTTCCATGGACTTGTGGTTAGGACTAAAAGAGAAAACGTGCACGAAATACCTAGGCCAAAATTGATCAACAGTGGTGGCCACCTACAGAGCATATGCTTCCCATCTGCCTGAGAAAAATGACAAATTTGTGTGGCTTTGGATAACATGGGAGAAACTCAGACCCTTGTGATGTTTTTTTAATGTATCCATGTGGGACTTTTTCCATGAAATTTTAAATCTCTAAGATCTTTATAATAACAGAAATATAAGAACCACAAGGCCAAATAAGAAAGAGAAAAACAGATGAGCATGAGTGGGTCAGAAAAGAATGGGGAGAATAAAAAATAGTGACATCAAGGATCCAAAGAAAAAGGGGTGTAGGTCCCAGAAGCATCTTGAGGCTACCTTGCCATCCAGGGAGAGCGCCA
Source organism: Bubalus bubalis (assembly GCF_019923935.1). Classification (NCBI taxonomy): domain Eukaryota; kingdom Metazoa; phylum Chordata; class Mammalia; order Artiodactyla; family Bovidae; genus Bubalus; species Bubalus bubalis. The sequence continues at coordinate 22,238,047 of NC_059171.1, read as the reverse complement.
TGTTCCTGAGTCATAGAATCTCACAAGACTTGTTCCTAAAAGATGTATCCAGGAACCTTACTAGAAAAACGAATAGTCCTGGACTCACGTTTTCCTATACACAACATTACTCTCCATCTCCTTTGAATCAAATTAATGTGTATGTTTTGTGAGCAGAAGCATCACAGCAAAGCATTATGGGGGATAGTTTTCATTGATTCCACAAACCCATTGAGACAGGCGTCATTATCAGTTATCATTACCATTACTATTCTTATTCTGTGTTAGGTCTGATGAAGGGCTCTGAAGCTGGGAGGTTTGGAAGCTTCTCTTCACTCACTCTCACCATGTCAGGGCAATGCCTCCGGGTGTGAGTTCCTGATGGGATAAAATCAGTTTACACAGGGGCTTGTGCACAAGTTCCCAAGTGAATCGTGCATTAAAAGAAATGGAGTACTAAGCCCTTGCTGTTAATAGTGAATTAGCATATTCTCTTTGGAGTGTGAAAAGGAAAGTGAGAAGCCTGGTTAATTCTCAGTGTCCCAAAGGAGCTTCAACAAAACTAGTCAGTTATCTAATGCCTTAACATTTCTCAATGCTGCTTAACATTCAAAAACTGTAAAAGGAAGCCAGCCCTGGCTACTACCTAGTAAAACTAACAAGAGCACTATCAAGAAAGATTTATAGCTTTAGCATCGTCAAAACATGCATTTCCAGCAAAAATAAAAATAAAAATGGAACAAAAGAAATGCTATTTGGAGCTTAGCAAATACTTTGGTATCATCTATAATTCACATTACAAAACCTTTCAAAACACAGAACTTATCAAAAAGCAAAACATCCATTCAGTAGTGAAATCGATATAGTATACACCATTTCAACATGATGCATTACAAATACCTCCGCTTTCTTTCCAATGGTCTTAGAATCTGCATTTTAAATGGTTGTGTTTTCAACCTGAGCTAGCCTTATGCAATTTTTTTTTCAAATTAGTCTTTGGTAAACCTCAGTTTCCCATCATTGCCAGTTGTTTGGTTCAAATAAGTCTAAACTCAGGTAATTACTTAAAAATATACCTTTTGAGGTACAGCAGAGAGACTCTTACATGCACAACATGTTAACAGGAAGTTTCATTCTAGGTTTTAATGAGGGAGTCATATACACAAAAACATAGCAGGTTTATTCATAAGTCACATTCATAGGACTTTAAAACCTTAAAAAAATAAAATTCTATTCATCAAGCACAACAGGAGATTTAAGCATATGGTATTTTACTTAGTCTTTAACAGTGGAGTAGGTACTGTGATTCCCACTTTACAAACTGACAAAACTGACAAGCTGAGTGCTTTAGAAAATTTCCCAGGTCACTTATCTGGAATTCAAATCCATGTCTGCCTGGCTCCAAAAATCTATCTATACTATACAATTTCATGTGGTTTACTCGCTAAGTTGTGTCCGACTCTTTGCGACCCATGGACTGCAACCTGTCAGGTTCCTCTGTCAATGGGATTTTCCAGACAAGAATACTGAAGTGGGTTGCCATTTCCTTCTCCTACTCATATTATCATGACTCCCTTTCAACCTCCCCCACTCAATGACACTATGGAATAAACCAAACCATACCCTATTGTCTACAGAATTTCTCTAGAACTAGGGAGACGCAAGAGATGCAGGTTCGATCCCTGGGTTGAAAGATACCCTGGAAAAGGAAATAGCAACCCACTCCAGTATACTTCCCTGGGGAAATCCCATGGACAGAGGAGCCTCGCAGGCTAGAGTCCATGGGGTCACAAGAGTCAGCCACCACCCCAAGACTGAGTACACACACACAAAGAATTGGGATATTCTCTAGAAATAATCTAATTAGGCATTTGATCTCAGATGAATTTACAGCATTTACCTTCAATGCTCAAAGGTGAGAGTAATACTACCTGCATTTTCAATTACATAGATTTTTTTCTGAAATGTAGAAACCTGTTTATTTCAAAAGCTAAGTTGTTGTTGTTCAGTCGTGTCTGACTTTTTGCGACCCCATGGACTGCAGCTCACCAGGCCTCCCTGTCCTTCACCATTTTCCGGAGTTTGTTAAACTCATGTCCATCAAGTCGGTAATGCCATCCAACCATCTGATCCTGTCGTCCCCTTCTCCTCCTGCCTTCAATCTTTCCCAGCATCAGGGTCTTTCCTAATGAGTCAGCTCTTTGCATCATGTGGCCAAAGTATTGGAGTTTCAGCTTCAGCATCAGTCCTTCCAATAAATATTCAGGACTGATTTCCTTTAGGATTGACTGGTTTGCTATCCTTGCAATCCAAGGGACTCTCAAGAGTCTTTTCCAACAGTACAGTTCAATAGCATCAATTCTTCAGTGCTCAGCCTTCTTTATGGTCCAACTCTCATATCCATACATGACTACTGGAAAAATCATAGCTTTGACTAGATGTTGGCAAAGTAATATCTCTGCTTTTTAATACGCTGTCTAGGTTGGTCATAGCTTTTCTTCCAAGTAGCAAGCTTCTTTTAATTTCATTGCAGTCACCATCTGCAGTGATTTTGGAGCCCAAGAAAATAAAGCCTGTCACTCTTTCCACTGTTTCCCCATCTATTTGCCATGAAGTGATGGGACTGGATGCGATGATCTTCATTTTTTGAATGTTGAGTTTTAAGCCAGCTTTTTCAGTCTCCTCTTTCACTTTCAAGAGGCTCTTTAGATCTTCTTTGCCTTGTGCCATAAGGGTGGTGTCATTTGCATATCTGAGGTTATTGATATTTCTCCCGGCAATCTTGATTCCAGCTTGTGCTTCATCCAGCCTGGCATTTCACATGATGAACTTTGCATATAAATTAAATAAGCAGGGTGACAATATAGAGCCTTGATGTACTTCTTTTCCAGTTTGAAACCATTCTGTTGTTCCATCTCCAGTTCTAACTGTTGCTGCTTGACCTGCATAAAGGTTTCTCAGGAGGCAGATAAGGTGGTCTGGTATTCCCATCTCTTTAAGAATTTTCCAGTTTGTTGTAATCCATGCAGATTCCTTTTCTAAAATGTAGAAATGTATCTATTTCAAAAGCTAAGTGATCACATATAATTAATATGATAATTTTGGAAGAGGATTTTAATAACACATTTTAAAGGAAATATATATGTATACATATGTATATAGACAGACCTATGAGAGAAAGGAAGTATAATAAAAAATACTCTTGAATACAACTTCAGAAACAGTGTTCATTTGTGTGACCATCCCTCCACCACTTCCCAAAGGATAACTCAAGAATACAACGGAAATGGTGCTCTCTAGAGTCAGACAATACAACAGCCCAGGCTTAGCCACTCCAGGCAAAAGGAAAAGAAAGTGAAAGCATGGAGAGGTGATGTAGAGGGGAGGGAAAAATGAAGCTGTACTAGACAGCAAAAATGAACAAGCTTAGATTTTGCTAGCAGATCTCAGTGTGTTTTTCTCCAAAAGAGACGTGACAGATTCACGACACACTCCTATGGGCATACCATAGTTTGATGAAGTCCAACACTATAATAATTCACAATCACCTTTTGGTAATAACTATCAGCTTCCTAGGTGGTTCAGTGGTAAAGAATCCACGTGCCAGTGCAGGAGACTTGGGTTTGATCTTTGAGTCAGGAAGATTTCCTGGAGAAGGAAATGGCAAATGGCCACTGCAGTATTCTTGCCTAGAAAATTCCATGGACAGAGGAGCCTGGCAGGCTACAGTCCATGGGGTCACAAAAGAGTTGGACACAACTTAACAACTAAACAACAAAATAAGCAACAACAACCAGCAGATTAGTAAAGGTAGTTGCTTGCAAAAGACTACAGCCTACCTAAGATTGCCCTCGGATTATAGGTAATTCTGCCAGACTTACTGGTAACACTCAAGAAACCACCTCAGATGCAAGAGAGATTGACAAACTGTGGAGAATCAATCTGCTGATGATTCATATTGAAAACAATGTTTCATAAACTCCTGCACTTTATTATAAGCAACCAATTATATGAGACACACCTAAATGTGACTGCACAGACCTAGTTGATTGCAACACGCCAGGGTGTTGCAACTCCACATTGGACAGCCTTACAGCAAGTAGTAGGGTTCCCAGCAGAGTTGTAAGTGTGTTTGTTAGAAAGGTAATTACATGATGCAATTCATGTTTTAGAAAGTCCTCTTTAACAGTAGTGAAGAGGATAATGTATATCCTGTCTCAGTCCCAGCCTAACACTCTAACCACCATGCACACAGCCATTGACTAATAGACATGAATCATAGATCATCCTAGTCTATTCCTCAAATGATCACTCCCTGACCTACCTCTTCCCAACTCTAAATTCTTCACTCCTCCCCTACTTTGAACCCTATCTTTGGCACTTTGGCCTTGGCACTTTGGCACTTTTGGACCCTCTAACATTTAACTCTCCACATTCCCCAGTGGACTCATATTTCAATGAGCCTATTTACTTCCCGCATTTCTAGGACACCTTTGGCAGGAGAGTTTGTGCTGGTATTGTTTTCTCATACTCAATTCCCACCATTGTCCCTTTGATGGAAATCCCATCTGGGCCAGTACCAGGCCCTTTACAAAGAAGTGGCTAGAAATGATGAGATAAAGAAAGTAGAAACTGGAGGCAAAACAAACAAAAAGCTAATGAGAGCAAAATTACAAGAATTCACATCAGAGACAATGGGGGAATAGGCTGAACTTAGAAATGTAACACTACACAGAAAAGGACTGAGCTGACAATGACTAATTCCTTGCTGAGAAATGAATTGTGAAAAGTGTACTGAAGCGCTAACTTAGGCAAATGTATACTACATACACACAGAGAATAAAAAACATAAAATGAACTTTTGGTATTAACTCTAATCCCCTCACATTTGGGAGCTAACGGAAAAACAACAAAACAAAGAAACCCTTAGCCACACATGCCTTTAAAATATAACATGATTCAGAAATATCCTTATTTTATTTTGCTTTCCTCCTTAAGAAAGAACAATTTCTAATTTCAGGGCTTTCTAGTCATTGTTGAAAATTCTCACTGCATACAATTGCTCAAGTTCAAATTCTAAACACAGAATCTTAGAGGTCACAAATCGACCTCCGTGTGTTATATAGGGTCATTTTTTTCTTTTAGCTCAAATTTTATCTTAAAAGGCATCATAACTTGATGGGTGTTGTGCTTGGTGGCAATAAAGACGCCAATATCTTACTTGCAGCCTGCTTCACGCTTTATAGGATCCTCTTAGTCTCTGTCTACATTTATATTATCTGCTTGGCTCTTGCACACATTTTGGTTTACTATCTCTGATATTATTTTCAGAGCTTTACCTATATATCTTTCCATTTGCTCCTACTGAGATCTAGACATTATGGGGTTTAAAATGGCTTCACGTTCCTTCAATATTTACTCTCCAAAGCTGTCTGCTTCTGCAGCCTTTTATCTAGGCACTCTCTTCCCCTGCCTCCTCTGTCCCTCTCCCTTCATGTGTCCCTCCTTCGTTCATTCCCACACGTTACTCAAGGATTATAAAGAATTTAGACTGAGTACTACCTGAAAAGTACAACAGAGGATGAGATGGTTGGATGGCACTGACGATTCAATGGACGTGAGTTTGAGCAAACTCTGGGAGACAGTGAAAGACAAGGAAGCCTTGCGTGCTGCACTCCATGGGGTCGCAAAGAGTCAGAAAGGACTTAGCAACTGAGCAACAACTACCTGAAAAGTAACCCTCACGGTACCAATCCAAGGGCCCCACCTCTCTTGCTGGGTTACATTATTAGGTACCAGACCTCCAAGAGGGTCCTGGCCAACCCAACCCACCGAGAGACACAATTCAGTAGTTTCATGGCCTTCCATCTATCTACATAGCTTGAATAAAGCTATTTTTCAAAGAGGCAAATTCACTACAGCATTTGAAAAATCTTTCACCCAACTCAGTTCATGTGTAAACCATGGGATTATGCAGTATTAGCCATGTTCGTAATCAAGCATCTAATCTCATCATATCCCACACACACCATCAGCATCACAAATTCTTTATATTATTTATCTTCAGACATAACCTATTTTTTTTAATGTATCTCTCTACTTGGGGGAAAGAAAATGTAGCAGCACTAATAACATTTTTAGTTTGGGTGAGGGTGGAAATGGACACTGCTCACTCTGGCAATTACTCTACTCTCCTGGTAATAAATGCAATCATCATAAAAATCAAAATTAATAAACTGTGGTTGCAAACCTAATAACTAGTCATCAACACATTAATTTCCCTATATGCTAAGCTAACCGTATTGTTTATTTGTCGGTAACTCTGAATGAAATGGGTTGCATTAAGGCGACCATCTGCTCTGTTTGATTTGATAAGTGGAATTAAGACAAGAAGCAGCCAGTTTATAGTCAGTGTGACTTAAACTTACATAACAGAAGGTAAATGGTCTTTCATTTGGAGGGACAGAATAGAATATACTCCAAGGATATAACTTAATGCTTTTTCCACAGCAGTTCAAGCTAGATTTTTTTATGTGTCTCCAGTGGACATAATGAAAGCTGAACACTCACACTTTGAGGACTTGAACATTGGATTGTTGCATTTCATCACTCTTCCATGCTTCATCTGTGATAAGAAGAAGTAAATATTATATAAAGCTTTCTAGTCCAATTAGGTTATTCAATAATTATGTTTATTCTCTGTTCTGTAAAGACTCTTAAAAAAAAAACTTTTTATTTTGTATTAGGGTATAGCCAATCAACAACAATATTGTGATAGTTTCAAGCAATCAGCAAAGGGTCTCAGCCATACATATACATCAATCCATTCTCCCCCAAACACATCTCCCAACCAGGCTGCCACATAACATTGAGCAGAGTTCCCTGTGCTACACAGTAGGTCTTTGTTGGTGATGCATTTTAAATAGAGCAGTGTGTACATGTCCATCCCAAACTCCCTAACTGTCCCTTCCTCTGCTCCCCTGTCCCTGCAACCATAAATTGGCGATCTAAGTCCATGAATCTCTTTGTTTTGTAAATAAATTCATCTGCATTATTTCCTTTTAGATTCCACATATAAGGGGTGTCATACAATGTTTCTCCTTCTCTGTCCGACTTACTTCACTCAGTACGACAATCTCTAGATCCATCCATGCTGCCCTGTGCAGACTCTGGATGGCATCTTGTTTATAGAGCTTCTTGTTGACTATGGATACCATAGGGGATTCTTTTGATTCTTTCATGGCAGGAGTGAGGCTGTTCTCAATTTTGACTACCCTCCTGCAGGATCTTGCTATAGATCATCAGAGTCATTCTGGCAGAGGTAGAACTTAAAAGCAGAAGGAACTTGCTAGAAACAGCTGCTTTGATCAACCAAAGAGAGAGCCATCAGAATCAACAACACTGGACAAGCTGTGCTGTTGTTCACAAGGCATTTTTCCACAAGATCCAAAGAATTCTTAGATGCTTAATGTATGTGCACCCCAATTTTCAGGATTAATAGGGTTTGTTTCTTAACTAGTTATAGTTTTTCTAGAGCTTTAAAAATTATGTCTTTTTCCACTTTTATGGGTAATTCCTTCTTACTGCCTGCAAGAGTAATCAAATTATTTTTATCACTTCTTCCAGGTCATTAAAAAGGACATCCAGTGTAAGTGGCTTCATAATAATAATCCCACTAGCGTTTCCCTAGGCAACCTTTTGCTCTCTCAATTCACAACAGCACCATCTTTCATTATGTTTTATGTGCCTTGCCCCCCCATCCATTCTCCACATGCCAGTTCCCAGCAATCTTTTAAAACATGTCACTCCTCAGCTTAAAATTCTTTATGAGCCTCCCATTATACTTAGGAAAAAGTCCAAAGTCTTTAACCTCTTCTCAAGGGCCCTCCGTGACTTTGCTCCCACCTAACTCTCCAACCTCATTTTATACCAGTTTCTTTCTCATGTAATAGTGTAGGCCCCTTGGCTTCCTTTTATTTTATTAAAACATGCTAAAGTCTACCTCTCCGACTGGTCTTTACATATACATGGGGAATGCCAACCATGTCCTGAAGCTTGAGCTTTATTAGCTTTACATTTATTTCCTCCTTTTCCCTCTGGATTTCTTCATAACATGTGATACAATTTAGTTAGTTATTTGTTGACTGTATCCCCAGTTTTACTGTGAATTCCACAAGCACAGACCTGTGTTCATCCTATTTATGACTATAGCCTTTTGTACACATCACAGGTGGGGCTTCCCAGGTGGCTCGGTGGTAAAGAATCTGCCTGCCAAGCAGAAGAGTGAGTTTCATCCCAGGGTGGGGAAGATCCCTTGAAGAAGGAAATGGCAACCCACTCTGGTATTCTTGCCTGAGAAATTCCATGGACAGAGGAGCTTGGCGGACTCCAGTCCACCGGGTCACAAGGAGTCAGACTGGACTTAGTGACTAAACAGCAACAGCAGCAGCACACATTGTAGGCACTCGATGAATATTTATGTAGCATAAATATTTATGAATTTGCATGGATATTTATGAATATTTATGTGAAAGTCTCTCAGTTGTGTCCTACTCTTTGTGACCCCATGGATTATACAGTCCATGGAGTTCTCCAGGCCAAAATACTGAAGTGGGTAGCCTTTCCCTCTTCCTGAGGATCTTCCCAACCCAGGGATAGAACCCAGGTCTCCTGCATTGCAGGCAGATTCTTTACCAACTGAGCTATTAAGAAAGCCTGAATATTTATGGAATGTATACATTTTTCAAGAATAAGTTTACATCTGAATTATTTAGCATTTTATTGTAATTTTTTTTAAAGATAGAGAAGACATTGTTTGGATTGTTGTAGTACCAAAAGTTTCACTTCAGAAAAACATAGCTCTTTCTCTTTCAGTCATCCCAGGAGAATATACGCAACCCCACAAACTGACGCTATATAGAGAATACATTTGTGACACCAAACCAGGGTGATATTTCCATTATGCTTGAACGTTTTAAGTTTTGATCATATGCTAAGAGGACAGCCTCATTCTCCCTGTCATCTGCCCACACACACAATAGGTTTCATTAGGTCATCTTTCATCTCTCATAGGGTTGCAAAAGATATAATAACTTGTGCAGTCTTTGAGCATAGAAATACTGAGTTAAACAGAACTGCATCTAGTGATAAACTAGTCAGTGTTTAACAGCCAGCTGGGTAGAGAGGGAGAAAAGCTATGACCCAAAGCACTTGCTAGCTTCTGGGATGTAAATACTTCTATCCTGGCTAATTTCAAGCTGTGTTTAATAACCGACTTGCAAGACTCCTGAAAATTTAACAACTGGCTCTTATAAGCCCATACAAGGATCTCTAGCAGAGCACCAGCTTTATCTCTGCAAAATTACCCTTATTTTTTTTCACATACACACACAATTGCATAGGACCCAAAATAAATTTAATTCACTTGCGAAAGATATGCTGTGTGTGATATAACTTGGAAGGTGAAAAAAGAAAAATAACCTGTAGGTACAAAGAATGTATTCTGTCAGTTTACTGTGATAAAGTTTATTTGTAATCATTTGATTTCCCCATCCTATTCCCATCTAGAGTCCACCTCAAAGCAATTTCATAGCTGAGACCTCATGTGTTTCACTTTATTCTGAACTTTTAAGTAGTCAAATTTCAAATGTTAAATATCATCATAACACTCTCCTAGTTACTAGAAACAACAGCTGATTCTTCTCTATTGTGCCCCCACTCACTGTTCACTCTAGTACATTCATCATGGCATAAATGTGTTTGCCATGAGCCATTTGGTGGACTGATGGACTCTGGAGGTTCTGATAGACAAATCCCCAAGGTTCAAGGAGCTCTCAGCCAGATAAGGAGATAGGCAAGAACATTTCCATGCAGGAAGCCCTAGGATAGAGGTAACCACAGGGGCCCAGAGAATACACAGAATGTGTATGTAATGCCACTCAGATTAAAGAAGACAACACTGAAGCGGAACTTCAAGGATGACTAGGAATTGACTATGGAAAAAAGGAGGAGAAAGGCATTCAAAAGAGAAGGAAGAGCAAGGACAAACATATATGCGAGGAGGATGCAGTCATAATGAACATAACTGAAGCGCAGAGTGTAGGAGGAGGGAGGGAAGGATCCTGAGGCTACAGAGACAAGCACAGGTACGGGCTGGGCTTCATGAGGATCCTCGTGTGCCATGCACAGGAGCTTGGCTTTTGTCCTGAAGCCAATGCATCGGGGAGAATTTAAGAATTTTAATAGCTTAGTGGTGGGATTCATGATTTAGAAAGAATATTTGGACAACAATGAGAACACTGGGTGAAGTGAAGTGAGGAGGTGGAGACCGCCTGCTAGAGTCACGCCCTCGCCCAGCAATCAACTCTCCTTCCATCATCGTTTTCCCCTGAGTTCTCTGTTCACCTGAATTCTCTGCAGCTTCCAAGTCACTTCTTTATATGTTGAAAAACGGTGCCATTCTGTTGTCTCCTTTGGTCCCTAACTCTCTTTCAGGCTGACTTCCCCTGAAAACATTACTCAACATGAGTTACCATTTTGCATCGTAAATGTCAGAAAGTAAAAAGGCACAGGCTGCACAAAGTAAAAGATGCCCAGTGCAAATTTAAGTTTTGCCAAGGGAATGTCATGGCTGCCCCAGTTATCTATTGCTAGATCAGATAATAAGCCAAATTTAGTGGTATCAGACTACAACAATCATCAACATCTGTCATAGTTCTGAGGACAGACTGGAAAGTGAAAGTCACTCAGTCATGTAAGACTCTTTGTGACCCCAAGGACTACACAGTCCATGAAATTCTCCAGGCCACAATACTGGAGTGGGTAGCCTTTCCCTCTCCAGGGGATCTTCCCAACCCAGGGATTGAACCCAGGTCTCCTGCATTGTGGACTGATTCTTTACCAGCTGAGCCACAAGGGAAGCCCAAGAATACTGGAGTGGGTAGCCTATCCCTTCTCCAGCGGATCTTGCTGACCCAGGAATCAAACCAGGGTTTCCTGCATTGCAGGTGAATTCTTTACCAGCTGAGCTTCAGTCTTCAAAAGGTGGCTGGAGGCAGAGGCATCTCCAGGGCCTCTTCATTCACATGTCTGGTGGTTGTTGCTGACTTATTGGTTGGGATCTTGATAAACACTGTCAACTAGGCCTATCTACATGATCCAGACTTCCTCAGAGTATGGTGCTGGATTCCTAAGCGAGTGTCTCAAGAGAGAAAATCAGGCCTTTTGCTAGAAACCTGGCTTAGATTTCACATAGAGTCACTTCTGCCACATTCTATTCTTTAGAGGTGAGTCACTATGGCCACTTCATAGGGCAAGAGAATAAGAGTTCACTGCTTGATAGGAAAAGTGTCAATTTACAGACATGTTTTAAAACCATCACAACCATTTTCATGTGTTTGACCAATGAAAGGGATGTCCATTTTCATTTTGGTGCACCAAGTAGAAAGTGGAAAAGTATAAACATAACCAACAATTTCTAGAATACATTGAAATGGATTGAAACTTCCCATATATGCCCTCTGGTAGAGGTTCAAGTCTTAAGAGTCTTGACTAAAAGATAAAGACACAAGCAAAAGATGAGACCAGGTCTTAAGTGTCCCTCTCAAGAAGCAAACATATAAGGGGCAGAAGGAAGACAATCCAAGACTGATCCCTCAGCATGGCAGAAGGGCTATTTCAATTTCCAAAGTGAGAAGATGCTAAAGACTGACAATAGCATCTTTTTACTTTGAGATATATACCTATGTATTTGTTGTTTACTCATTAAGTCATGTCTGACTCTTCTGCAACCCCATAGATTGTAGCCTGCCAGGCTCCTCTGTTGATGGGATTTTCCAGACAAGAATACTGAAGTGGGTTTCCATTTCCCTCTCAAGAGGATTGTCCCAACCCAGGGATCAAACCCCTCATTTCCTGCATTGGAGGCAGATTCTTTACCTCCGAACCACTGGGGAAGCCCATACCTATATATAGCAAGTTGTAAATACTTGTCATTATAGACTATGAGTTGAATAATCCTCCAAAAATTCCCCATATCACCTTCACAAAGGTGATAAATAACATCTCTACTTGTTACATATATAGATACTTGGATCCCAAAGTGAACAAAATGAGGTAAGAAGCTTTCCTAACAGAATTTTCTCTTAACAAGATTTATTTATGCCCAGGTGTGATATACTTTACACATCTAACTTAGGAAATGAAGAATATTTGAAATTCACACAGCTTACAAGTAGGTTAGACTCATGTAATTTACAATACCTATATACCCAACAGTTGTGGTTTAAAAAAAAAAAAAGCTGAATAGAAGAGGAGAAAAGTGATCACACTAATTATAAGTGTAAAAAGAAAGGCTGAAGGTAACTTCCTTCCATTTGGGAGAGAAGAAACACTTCTATTCTTACCCTTTTATAGATTGTCCAGTTTCTCAATCTGTTCTTCAAATAAGGCTGCTGCTGCTGCTGCTGCTAAGTCACTTCAGTCGTGTCCGACTCTGTGCGACCCCATAGGCGGCAGCCCACCAGGCTCCCCCATCCCTGGGATTCTCCAGGCAAGAACACTGGAGTGGGTTGCCATTTCCTTCTCCAATGCATGAAAGTGAAAAGTGAAAGTGAAGTTGCTCAGTCGTGTCCTACTCTTTGTGACCCCATGGACTGCAGCCTACCAGGCTCCTCTGTCCATGGGATTTTCCAGGCAAGAGTACTGGAGTGGGGTGCCATTGCCTTCTCCGTCAAATAAGGCAATTTGGTTTAAAATAATAGAATCAGAGACCATTATCTAAATTCAGCATATCTGGTAGCCCTATATGTACTGATCTAGTAATGATTATTTTGATAAATGATTTTCAAATTTTAAATCTCTTAAGAATCATCTATGGAACTGACTTAATTGACAGATAAATGGATAAAGAAGCTGTGGAGGTATACACAATGGAATATTACTCAGCCATAAAAAGTCACACATTTGAGTCAGTTCTTAGGAGGTGGATGAACCTAGAGCCTATTATACAGCATAAAGTAAGTCAGAAACAGAAATATAAATATCATATACTAATGCATATATATGGAATCTAGAAAGATGGTACTTATGAATTTATTTGCAGGGCAACAGTGGAGAAACAGTCATCGAGAATGGACTTATGGACACAGCCAGTGGGGTGGGGGTGGGGGAGGAGAGGGTGAGATGTATGGAGAGAGTAACATGTAAACTTACATTACCATATATAAAATAGAAAGCCAATGGGAATTGTCTGTATGACTCAGGGAACTCAAACAGGGGCTCTGTAACAACCTAGAGGGGTGGGATGTGGAGGGAGGTGGGAGGGAAGTTCAAGAGGGAGGTGACATATATATATATACCTGTGGCTGATTCATGTCGATATTTGGCAGAAAAGAACAAAATTCGGTAAAGTGATTATCCTTCAATTAAAAAGTAAATTAATTTAAAAAACAAAATTAAAAAATCATCTATCGAATTGACTTAAAATGTAAATATTGGTATTATCACAAAGATTCTGATTCAGCAGTGGGTTTGAGATGAGAATTAAAATTTATTTAAGTACCTTCTATGTGTCAATCAATGTTCTAGGCAGACGGGATATAGCCATGAACTAGAGAAAGTCTCTGCTCTTCTGGAGCTGACATTCAAGACAGGGAGATGATAAATTAATAAATGTATTACATAATTTTAGAAAATGATGTGCTATCATGGAAAAATGAGCATTCTAAGTAGACGAAGAGTAGTGAGTCATACCTTCTTATTCATTTTAAATGGAAGTGTCTTTATTGTTCATTATAAACATTAACACACCTAAAGAAAGAAAGTAAAACACTGTATGTATAAAATAGCAAGTCCTTAAGCAATGATAATTATTAAGTTATGCTCATTTCTCTATCCTGTTTCACGTGAAACATTTGAACATAATTGTGCTGTGATCCTAAGACACATTTGTTCATTTAACAATTATTTATTGGACACCTATTATGTGCCAGCTGCTGTTCTAAGAGCTGAAGACAGGGCAGTGAGGAGGCAAAGACTCTTAGACTGACAGTTTTTCTAGTGGGAGATTGTGATAAGTGTTATAAGAAAAAAATGAAGTCAGGATGGTATTGAAGAAGTGGTAGGGAATAAATGGAACCAAAAATGAAAAGATTTCTTGGCAAATAAAAGCAAGAAATGTTATACCAAAAATAGGATAGAAACAACAAAGAAAGAGTAAGATTAGAGGCATCTTAAAGTGAAGAGAGGGAACCAAGTGCATGCATGTCAGTCAACCTTGGCTTTCTCACTCCAGGAGAAGGTCTTGTCCCAGAGAGCTGATGGAAACTGGAGAGAGACCTGAGGAACCTGGGGTGAAGGTCAGCTTTCAAAAGACTGTGGTGGAAAAGCTGATTAAGAATCAACAAGTTAGGAATCAAGAGATCACTCAAGAGCAGAAAAGCTCTAAAAAGCACCTCCAACCTGAAAAGCTTGGCCCAAGCTCCTGCCATCTTTGCCTGAACCACACCCATCTCATTACCCCACATCCCTTGAAATCTTCAACGTCAGCTCCCGCAGACACTCCATTCCCTTCTCCACCCTGCAACCCGGACCATGTGTCTTAGTTCATGTCTTTTTTTCTCCCATCAGGTTGATTTCTCACTGAGTTCTTCCACGAGTCTAGAAACTCATGGCCTTCAGGCTACAATCCCTGGGGTTGCAAAGAGTCAGACACATTACTGAAGTGACTTAGCACATGTGCACACACAGTGGGAACAAAAGCCTGATTGAATCTGATTGGGGAAAAATGACAAGAGAAAGTACTGAGAGATTTTCAAGGGGAGTTGCTAAAAGGGAAGCAGAGGTGTGGGGAAGTAGCTATGTGGAAACAGCAGTCTAAAGAACAGTTTAGGACTAGAGTTAATAGAACATTTTTCTATATCAAAGGGAATGATCCACTTGACAGAATTTGATGATAGAGAAGATTCAGGGGGATAACTGTGATGACAGTTCTTGGGAAGGTTAAAAGGGATAAAACCGAAACACAAGTGGAAGAGTTACCTTACAGAGAAACAGGCACAGCTCATCCATTGTAACAGCAGGAAAAGCATAAGAATATAGACTTTTCATGACCCTAGGTGATTCTGATGTGGGTGGGCCCCTAGCCACACTTTGAGAAATACTGATGTAGAGAAACACTTCTTATACAAGGAAGAAAATTAGAACCATGTGCCAATGGAAAATAAGGATGGGGCAGGAGATGTGAAAAGAAAAAGTGACTGACATACATCACAGCAGGATCCTCTATGACCCACCTCCCAGAATATTAGAAATAAAAGCAAAAATAAACAAATGGGACCTAATTAACCTTAAAAGCTTCTGCACATCAAAGGAAACTATTAGCAAGGTGAAAAGACAGCCTTCAGAATGGGAGAAGATAATAGCAAATGAAGCAACTGACAAACAACTAATCTCGAGAATATACAAGCAACTCCTACAGCTCAACTCCAGAAAAATAAATGACCCAATCAAAAAATGGGCCAAAGAACTAAATAGACATTTCTCCAAAGAAGACATACAGATGGCTAACAAACACATGAAAAGATGCTCAACATCACTCATTATCAGAGAAATGCAAATCAAAACCACTATGAGGTACCATTTCACACCAGTCAGAATGGTTGCGATCCAAAAGTCTACAAGCAATAAATGCTGGAGATGGTGTGGAGAAAAGGGAACCCTCTTACACTGTTGGTGGGAATGCAAACTAGTACAGCCACTATGGAGAACAGTGTGGAGATTCCTTAAAAAACTGGAAATAGAACTGCCTTATGATCCAGCAATCCCACTGCTGGGCATACACACTGAGGAAACCAGAGGGAAAGAGACACATGTACCCCAATGTTCATTGCAGCACTGTTTATAATAGCCAGGACATGGAAGCAACCTAGATGTCCATCAGCAGATGAATGGGTAAGAAAGCAGTGGTACATATACACAATGGAGTATTACTCAGCCATTAAAAAGAATACATTTGAATCAGTTCTAATGAGGTGGATGAAACTGGAGCCTATTATACAGAGTGAAGTAAGCCAGAAAGAAAAACACCAATACAGTATACTAATGCATATAGATGGAATTTAGAAAGATGGTAACAATAACCCTGTGTACGAGACAGCAAAAGAGACACTGATGTATAGAACAGTCTTATGGACTCTGTGGGAGAGGGAGAGGGTGGGAAGATTTGGGAGAATGGCATTGAAACATGTAAAATATCATGTATGAAACGAGTTGCCAGTCCAGGTTCGATGCACGATATTGGATGCTTGGGGCTGGTGCACTGGGACGACCCAGAGGGATGGTATGGGGAGGGAGGAGGGAGGAGGGTTCAGGATGGGGAACACATGTATACCTGTGGCGGATTCATTTTGATGTTTGGCAAAACTAATACAATTATGTAAAGTTTAAAAATAAAATAAAATTTAAAAAAAAAAAAAGAAAAAAAAGAAAAAGTGACTCTGCAAAGAGCTGTTTCACTTAAGTGCCACCAGGGCTGTCAGCGTCAATCCATAAATGAAGAAGAAGAACCCACCTCAGAAGAAGACGTGGTACCATGAGATTTTGCTCCCACAGCTCAAATTCTATATGGAGTCCACTCCAGCCCTCTGCCCACCACCACCTCCTAGAATGGGGCCATATCCTTTCCCAGTTGCTCCAGACCAGCAATACCTAGCTTTCTTGAGGTCACTGACTGAAATGAAGTTGTAATGAAAGTTTTGAAATTTCTCCCCAGTTAAAAAAAAAAAAAGTTATACACTCACTAGAGTTCCTAAGTTGCACATCCCAGAACCACTTTTGACACAAACAAAAATAATTTATAGAAGCATGTGGGGAATTCAGAGATACAAAGGGGAGGCTGACAAATTGACTAAAAATTAGGAATTACTCAGGCATCTCTGCTAAATCACTCCAAGAGATTTCAGCTTTGTGTTACCTGGTTCACTATTCAAATTAGAAAATGTGATTGTTTAACAAGTTTCATATGCCTAGACCTGGCTGGTAGTGTGGGGCACCTTCATTAATAGTCTACCAGAGTGCTTCCAACAAAGAAGAAGTTATACACCAAAAGAATATAACTCATCAATGAGGTGATGCCGTTACTAAAAGAATGTGGAATGCAGAAGACTGGAATACCCAAAAAATCTGTTTCAATTACACAGAAATAAAAAATTTTACATATAACTCTGAAAAGTTCACAGATCTTCTGAAACCCACACAGTAATCTTCTGGGATTCTGGTACCGACCAGATCAAGAATCCCTAATATAAACATAACGATTGAATATTCTTGGTTATCACTTTGTTGAATGCATGGTTATTCTGAAAAAAAGAAAGTGGTGGCTTTTCTTCCCTATCTTCTCCCACCTCTTCTAGTTGCAAGATCTTAGATTATCCACACTCTCCTGAAGGAGAAAGATGGCATTGAACTCCTGGCAAATCTTTATTGTAGCCCTACAGAGTACAAGAAAAAGACTCAAATTCTGGAACAAGAAGATATGAGTTTGACGCTCATTCCTGCAACCTCAAACCAAGAGAATCTCTTTGAGCTTCAGATTTTTGCCCTTAAATTTCCCTACTTTCCTCAACTTTTATTTTTTGGTTCATGTAATTACCTCAGAATATGTTTTGTATACTGTAAAGTTATGAACAAGTTTTAGATATAATCTCTACACCTATATAAATCAACAGATGATACAGAGCGAGAGAGGGATATAAATAGACAGATAGAGTACTTCAGTGGTTGTCAAGTCTGGTTACTAATAGAAACATCTGAGAGCTGTAGCTCTAGGGTTGGGGATACATGTGAAGACATATATGAAAGCACTTCACATTACTCTGCAATTAGCTAGATTTGAAATCCCACCACATTTCAAATCAGAATTATCCATTGTGACCTGCTGTTTGTTGATGATTCTAAAAAATGCAGTATTACTAGTTGTGAGACTATCTAGATTTTTACTATATAAAGAAATATGCTATTAACTTATTCTACTCCATGAGATATAGCCAACCACACAAAGTAAGGGAATCCAACAGCCCCACTGAGTATGGTGCAGTATAGCAATAACTTGCTCAGAACAAATTCTGCTCTCATTTATATGCTAAGAACCATTAAAGTAAGATTTTACAGCTCATGATCATTTTAAGCACCATCAATTTATGAGCATGACTGTTTCCACCATTTCAAAAACTCTGCAGAGAAGTCTATAGCTTCCTGCAGTCCTTGCATATGGAGATGATGTAATGTATTCTTCAGTTGCGGGAAAATGAGAGAAATTAATAAGAATGTAAAATACAAAATAATGGTGCCAGGCTAAGCCATAACAGCTTTTTTTTTAACATCAGAGGTAGCTTTATAGTTAAGGTATGAGAATTCATTTTTTCCTTTAGTCTTCCTTAGAGGAGAAAGAAATTGCATGAAGTCTTTAGAAATCAAGTCAGAGGAGACCGTCCATAAATACCTTCAGTTTCCTCAAATTTCTCTAGTCCCAGCTTGGCAGTGTTTTATAGTAGATCTTAATAATGTTCCATTCTGTTTTGCATTTTTTAAATGTTAACTCTTATAAGCCATAGATAAGCATGACACAGGCCCTGTCATCTTTCTTGTAGTGGGTATTAAGTTTTCTTCCTGAAGACGAAGCTGAATTCAGTTCTATTTTCCTGAGAGACTAAAGGCAGCATGTTTCCCCTGAGCGTTTGCCTAGGTGGTTGCTTCCAGAGACGAGCACCAATTTCTTCCTTGCTAACAGCTACTAGACAGAGGCCATCTTAGAGATGCCAACATGGAGTCAGAAGTACCATAAATCAGGATCTCAAGTCAATCAATAAAAATGTTTCAAGATTTAACATTTTAAACAAAACAGACTGCAAATGTAAATTGAGAAATGAAAATACTCCCTTGCACACATTAGCTATCTCCCCTTGCACACATTAGATATCTCCCCTTGAAGGTTTAGGTACAAAAGACAGCCCCCAGTGCTGCAACTCTGAGACAACCTCATCACAGATCAGAAAGAGTTCAGTCTCTTCTCCTCCCAGATCCCCCTCTCCAGAATGTTCAAAAAGACCCCCAGACTGCCTTCTGGAATCCAGAGTTCTATCTGATCTAATCTCAAGTCACATTTAGGCCAAACTCCCTTCAGACTGATGGCAGCTCAGCACTCATGAAGGCTGGGTTTCTTTCTCCAGAAGGTAACGCAGTGCTGTTTTGTCATGATCAGATTCACATTGGCCCCTGACATCATCACTAATCGCTGGCGCTGTCACCACTACTGAGAGCGCATAGGCACCCCCTGTAGAGACTGAAAAGGCCATTCCTGGTGGTTCTGACCCTTTTGTTAGATCCTTGAAACTAGAGGATTCTACCACCTCTACTGGAAGCTGTTTGCTCTAGCCGAGTGGTTCTCAACATTTACCAGTGATGAGAGTGATCCAGGATGTGTGCTAAGTCACTTCGGTCATGTCTGACTGTGCGACCCTATGGACTGCAGCCTGCCAGGCTTGTCTGTCCATGGGATTTTCCAGACAAGAATACTGGAAATACCATGGAATACTGGAATACCATGCCCTCCTCCAGGGGATCTTCCCCACCCAGGGATCAAACCTACATATCTTGTGTATCCTGCATTGGCAAGCAGGTGCTTTACCACTAGCACCACCTGGGAAGCCTCCAGGGTGACCTAGAGGACTTGCTAGAACACAAAATGCTGATCCCCACCCTTAGAGATGTTGATGCAGCAGGTCTGGAAAGGAATCTTAAAAATGCATTTCTAACAATTTCCCAGAGTGTGGTTAATGCTGCCACTCCAGGGAACACACTTCCCCAGAATAGCAGCCTCCAAGAAGCCCTTTCCCAAGACTGTTTGAAGCAATTCTCCCTTTGTTTCTGCTGTTGCTTTTCTAAGGGCATAAATTTGGCTGGTCCACCTCTACTCTGGCGGAGATTCCTGGCTAGACCACACCAAGCCTTCTCTGGCCTGGGGTCTTTGCCTTGCAGTTTTAGCAGCTGCTACTCAAGTCTGCCATCTGGACGCAGGTGGCTCAGTGGTAAAGAATCCATCATCCAATGCAGGAGATGTGAGTTCAATCCCTGGCTGGGAAAGATCACCTGGGGTAGGAAATGGCAACCCACTACAATATTCTTGCCTGGAAAATTCCATGGACAGAGCAGCCTGGTGGGCTACAGTCCACAGGGTTGCAAAGAGTCAGACACAACTGAGCAACTAAAACACACACACACACATAGGTTCTAGTGTCTACTGCCTCACTGACTCCAGAAAAAAATCTTTATTCCTTAACCATCTAACTTGTTACGCAAGCCAATTCTGTAGTGAGAATTGGACTGTGAAAAAGGCTGAGCACTGAAGAATTGATGCTTTTGAACTGTGGTGCTAGAGAAGACTCTTGAGAGTCCCTTGGACTGCAAGGAGATCCAACCGGTCCATTCTGAAGGAGATCAGCCCTGGGATTCCTTTGGAAGGAATGATGCTAAAGCTGAAACTCCAGTACTTTGGCCACCTCATGCGAAGAGTTGACTCATTGGAAAAGACTCTGATGCTGGGAGGGATTGGGGGCAGGAGGAGAAGGGGACGACAGAGGATGAGATGGCTGGATGGCATCACTGACTCGATAGATGTGAGTCTGGGTGAACTCCGGGAGCTGGTGATGGACAGGGAGGCCTGGCGTGCTGCGATTCATGGGGTCGCAGAGAGTCGGACACGACTGAGCGACTGATCTGATCTGATCTGACCTTCTGTAGTAATTTTTTCTCATAATTTTGGCAGTGAAGTTTCTACACCTACACCAGCATTGGTCCTTACTCAGGACCAACAAGTCTGCCTCCATAGGTTTTTACAATATAACACTAATTTTTGTGACATCTCAATCCTTTGTGTCCTGGAGGGAACCTGGGTTTCTAATACGATTTAGTTCACCCCTGTCTTAGCAAACTTTGAGCTTGATGTTTGAGATGCTGGAAACAGACTAAGTGTGGCTAAGGGCTGCTGATAGATTTCATCACTTTAGGTGATAATCTGTAATTAACACAGTACATTTTTTGTGGAAACATGTATGCATGTGCCCATACACACACACAGGAAAAAAGAAATTACAGAACAAAGAAAAAACAAGCAAGGTTTATGAGATCGCTATACACCCTGGGAGTCCCATGTGTCACAGTGGGTTAAGCATTAAGTTATTCAGGAACAAATAGTTTTCAGCAACATTATATAACACAATCCAACCCCTAGCACTTAGTAATAACCATTGTGATGTGAGCACAAATATGAGCATCATTACCAAGTAGATAAGTAGACAGTAAATCTTTCTTCTTGATTATTGACTTTTGTTATTTCAGCATGGTGTTTTATTATATACACACCCCTAGTAGGCTTGGATATGAATATTAATAGTAACAAAAACCTTGCATTCTGGCCAACATTTACTTATTTGATATGTATAGAGTTTTAAAAGCTTTATAATGGCAAAATTTGTTCAAGGTTATTCACTACCAATGTTTACGCTGTCAAGTGCCTTAAGGCACTCTCAGCATAAAGGGTACTATATAAAATATTACTTTCTGTTCCTGTCACTAACCTAATAGTTAGAATACCTTCTGGTGTGGTTTAAGGTAAGAATAAATCACTGATCAGCATCTTTCACAGGTAAACAGCAAAGAGGTAGCAAATTTAAAATTAATAAAATATAAGATTTTTTGATAGCATCACTGACTCAATGAACATGAATTTGAGCAAACTCTGGGGATAGTGAAGGACAGGGGAGACTAGCGTGCTGCAGTAAACGGGGTCACAAAGAGTCAGACGTGACTTAGTGCCTGACAACAGATTTTTTCTATTATAGATAAAATCATATTTGTATTTCATAGTTTAAGCATCTTTACTGAAACCTTAAAGTCTTAATATTTTTTAATCTCATATACTTTTAAAAAATATTTTGAATAATTTATGCTTTGATTTCATTTTCATGCTATTGTACAAGTAGTACTCAATTATGCATAGGTTGTGCTTTTTGAATTTTTTCTTCTGCGAAATATAACAAACAGCTATATGCACAAAATAATAATGTGCAGTTCAATGAAACTTATATAACTATAAGCCAAGTCAATGGAGAGTCAGGATAGGGGGATTATTATGCAAGCCAACAGACACTGCCAGCACCCCAAAACCTCCCACCTCTCCACTGCTGAGTACTAACCTCCCTCCTTCAGAGATAACTACTATCCTGACTTACACAGTGATTCAACCACCTGAGCTTGCATTCCCTAAACCCTAGTGTTTAGCTTCGCCTCCTTTTTGAACTTTATATAAATGGGATTACACACCATGTGTTCTTTTGTGTCTGGCATCCTTCATTTATCACTGTGCTTGTGCAATGCATCCATGATGCATATGTAGATGCTATTCATTCGTTTTCATTGATTGAAAGTATTCCATCATATGAAGAAACACAATTCATGTGTGCATTCTAGCATGGGTGGACATTAGAACTGTTCACAGTTTGAGATTGTGAAACACTGTAGGTGTTTGGAGCAATACGTTTTTCAGTAAATCAATAGCAGTCAGAAAAGTTGCACATCTCAATGGCAAACCCTCAGTGCTGAGCTCTAAAGAGGCTAGCATAAATGTGAGCGTCGTTACCAAGTATATAAGTATATATAGACAGGTAGTCCTTGTACATAATTATACAAGACACAAACTTTCTGACATTTCTGTTGAGTATATACCTGAGCAAGGATTTTCTAAGTCATAGGGCATATGTGTGCCTACAACATCCCATAGTTTATACCGAGGTGTTGTATTAATAATACACTTTCCCCAGCATTAAATAAATGTGCCTGTTGCTCTTCATCCAGGTCTCAGCTCAGATTTTATCTCCTTTGAGCATCCTTTCCTGGCCTTTTCTAGTTAGAGTAGCTGTCTGTTAAAGCATCCCACCCCTACCCATTCCCCTTACTCTTTTGTCCGTTACTCTAATTTATTTTCCTCTTGCCTCTTTCTGCTATCTGAAATCATCTTATTTTTTCCCACTCTCCTCCACTGGGTAAGCTCCATGAAAGAGGGACTTTATCTTGCTAGTGTCTGTCACATAATGTCTGGAACATAATCGATTCTTGATAAATATTTGTTGAGTGAATAGTTGAGGGCTTTCTGTATTTAGTAAATATTCTCAATAATGCCAAAAGAAAAAATTTTACAGAATATAAAGTTTGTGATTCTTTTTGAATAAAAGTTTCATGCTTCATGTAATATGTTTAATAGCCAGGGTTCAGGAAAATAATTATTCATTCAAATTTTCCCATAATATGGCCATCACGACATGTGTTGAATAATTTTTCTTTTCTTGTGAACACAGTGACACCAGCATTGCATATCCACTGTGAGAAAACAGATGCCTATAAATCAAGGCTTCTTATTTTTTTGAAGCACAGTCCATAATAATCAATTGACAAGCCTGCTATAAATAATAATGCATGGTTTCTCAAGGAACCTAGCATGTAATTGATTCCCTGGTCTGAAGAAGCTATAGGCCTGTGGATTTTTCTGATATCTATGGAATCCTTCAACCAAGTTTATTGTCTTGTTTTTAGCTAGCTCTTGAAATAAAGGTTCATGAATCTTTATTGTGCATCCAGCCTCTATGGAATAGAGAAGTAGTAGTGTGTGACTCTTGGAATATGTGCAGCCTTATCTTCACATTTCTACTATAAAGCCATGGTGACAAATAATACCCAGTGAGGTAGCCAACCGTGAGCTTCTTTTGTGTCCAGAGCCATCCTCTGCTGCTACTGCTGCTGCTAAGTCGCTTCAGTCATGTCCAACTCTGTGCGACCCCATAGATGGCAGCCCACCAGGCTTCCCCATCCCTGGAATTCTCCAGGCAAGAACACTGGAGTGGGTTGCCATTTCCTTCACCAATGCATGAAAGTGAAAAAAGTGAAAGTCGCTTTAAAGTGAAGTCGCTCAGTCGTGTCCAACTCTTAGCAACCCCATGGACTGCAGCCCACCAGACCCCTCCGTCCATGGGATTTTTCCAGGCAAGAGTACTGGAGTGGGTTGCCACTGCCTTCCTCAGGTAGACCCAAATGCTTGAGGCAAGCAATGATGTATCAGCAAAATGATGTATTTTGGGTATATTTTCTCTCTCTCTCTCTCTCTCTCTCACACACACACACTAAATAGGCTATCCCTAAATCACCAAATACTCAGCTAATGCAGCTATGGATCAGAGAGGGATTTTATGTTCTATGTTCTTGACTGTCCATAGTTTCTATTTTTAAGGAAAGCTGACCCTGTGACCTAACTACTCTGGCTGCAGTGAATTGGAACGAGGATGGGTAATCAAAGGCAAGGCTGGAAAGGGATATGTGAAATGACATGAGATCTCTTCTAACAGAGCTGTTCTTTGTAGGAAAGTCACCAACAAAATAAATCAGGTTATCTCTGTTATAGAATTTAAATGCAGGGCATCTGCAGCCTTAGAGAGAGGTGGGAAAACATGATAGACTATGTGATTTTAATTACATAACTTGGGAAATATAAATCACAGTTGAATCTCCTCTATAATCCTGCAAATATTAAAATTATTCATGAGGATAGAAAATAAAAGCAAATAAAAACTATGAGCATTATCTAGTGCACAGATCTCCTAATCTCTGACTTAAGACTTTGTGCAACTTTCTCCTGGACAATGATAAAATCATCAGTTGAGAAGAAAAGCAGAGCAGACCAAAATTCAGAGAAAAGGCAGGAAGCACAAGCATGAGGCAGTACCAGCTTTAAGGTAGTAGAAACCGTAAGTGAGCAAAAATCAGTAGGTAAAAGTAAGAGAATAGAGAATACCAGCAATAAAGGCTAAAGAGATTAAAAAAAAAAATCAGAGTCACAGTGGTGAGATACCAAGTAACAATACTTCTAATGAAACAAAATCTATCATTAGAATCACACTGACTCACAAAAACTGTAACTGTTTTCTGTAAAGTCTGAAAATGTGGTTACCAATGCACTTATTGGTCTTCCTTTAATTAAAAATTTGGTGCACTCAACAATCCTTTAGGGTGAGAAGTCAAAGTCTACTATCACCAGAAAGAGAAAAACATATATCATATATTAACACTGCTACTGCTACTGCTACTGCTAAGTCACTTCAGTCGTGTCCGACTCTGTGCGACCCCATAGACGGCAGCCCACCAGGCTCCCCTGTCCCTGGGATTCTCCAGGCAAGAACACTGGACTGGGTTGCCATTTCCTTCTCCAATGCATGAAAGTGAAAAGTGAAAGTGAAGTCGCTCAGTTGTGTCCGACTCTTAGCGACCCCATGGACTGTAGCCCACCAGGCTCCTCCATCCATGGGATTTTCCAGGCAAGAGTACTGGAGTGGGGTGCCATTGCCTTCTCTGATATTAACACGTATATATAGAATCTAGAAAAATGGTATAGATGATCTTATTTGCAAAATGGATATAAGAGTTGGACTATAAAGAAAGCTGAGCAACGAAGAATTGATGCTTTTAAACTGTAGTGCTAGAGAAGACTCTTGGGAGTCCCTTGGACTGCAAGGAGATCCAACTAGTCCATCCTAAAGGAGATCAGTCCTGAGTGTTCATTGGAAGGACTGATGTTCAAGCCGAAACTCCAATACTTTGGCAACCTGATGTGAAGAGGTGACTCATTTGAAAAGACCCTGATGCTCGGAAAGATTGAAGGCAGGAGGAGAAGGGGACGAGAGAGGATGGGATGGTTGGATGGCATCACTGACTCAAAGGACATGAGTTTGGGTAAACTCCGGGAGTTGGTGATGGACAGGGAGGCCTGGCATGCTGTGGTCCAAAGGGTCGCAAAGAGTCAGACACAACTGAGAGACTGAACTGAACTGATTTGCAAAGCAGAAATAGAGACACAGACGTAGAGAATAAATTTATGGATACCAAGGGAGGAAGGAAAGTGGGATGGGAAGAATTAGGAGATTGGAATTGGCACATATACATGTAAAAAACTGATAACTAATGAGAACCCGAGAGCCTTTGACTGTGTGGATCACAATAAAATGTGGAAAATTCTTAAAGAGATGGGAATACCAGACCATCTCACTTGCCTCCTGAGAAATATGTATGCGGGTCAAGAAGCAACAGTTAGAACTGGACATGGAACAATGGACTGGTTCCAAATTGGGAAAGGAGTATGTCAAGGCTGTATATTGTCACCCTGCTTATTTAACTTATATGCAGAGGACACCATGAAAAATGCTGGGCTGAATGAAGCACAAGTTGGAATCAAGATTGCCGGAAGAAATATCAATAACCTCAGATATGCAGATGACACCATCCTTATGGCACAAAGCAAAGAGAAACTAAAAAGCCTCTTGATGAAGGTGAAAGAGGAGAGTGAAAAAGCTGGCTTAAAACTCAACATTCAAAAAACAGGCATCCGGTCCCATCACTTCATGGCAAATAGATGGGGAAACAATGAAAACAGTGACAGACTTTTTTTTCTTGGGCTCCAAAATCACTGCAGATGGTGACTGTAGCCATGAAATTAAAAGAAGCTTGCTCCTTGGCGGAAAAGCTATGACCAACCTAGACAGCATATTAAAAAGCAGGGACATTACTTTCCTAACAAAGGTCCATATAGTCAAAGCTGTGGTTTTTCTAGTAGTCATGTATGGATGTGAGAGTTGGACTATACAGAAGGCTGAGCACCAAAGAATTGATGCTTTTAAACTGCAGTGTTGGAGAAGACTCTTGAGAGTCCCTTGGACTGCAAGGAGATCCAACAAGTCAATCCTAAAGGAAATCAATCCTTAATATTCATTGGAAGGACTGATGCTGAAGCTGAAACTCCAATACTTTGGCCTCCTGATGTGAAGAAATTACTCATTGAAAAAGACCCTGATGCTGGGAAAGATTGAAGGCAGGAGGAGAAGGGGATGACAGAGGATGAGATGGTTGGATGGCATCACTGACTTGATAGACATGAGTTTGAGCAAGTTCCAGGAGATGGTGAAGGACAAAGAAGCCTGGCATGTTGCAGTCCATGGGGTTGCAGAGTCTGACACAATTGAGCGACTGAACAACAAAAATGAGAACCAACAACAGTGAAAACAGCAACACAGCAAACTCTACTCAGTGCTCTGTAGTGACTAAATGAGAAGGAAATCCTAAAAAAAGGGATATATGTATAACTGATTCACTGTGCTGTACAGTAAAAACTAACACAATATTGTAAAGCAACTATACTCCAAAAAAATCAATTTTAAAAAGGTGAAATCTACTACCTCCAACCCCTAAAAGCTTCTGATCTAGTACTTCAGGGGCATGACCTAGGAATTGTCATTTTATTTATCTGAGCCTGATATTCCAGTGAATCCTCTCTTAAGAAACATTAATTTAAGATATTCTGAAGTGGTGTATATTCCTTGAAACTGGAAAGAAAAATCTGCCTGAAATAGATCCCATGTATGACTCAAATTTTGCAAACATAACACAGAGTTGAAGCATTTAAAGTATATTGCTGTTTTAATTTTATGATTATTTTCACATTAAATCTTATTGCTAAAAATGGCTACATTTCAAGTGTTTCAAAATAGGGCCCTTCCCATCTCAGTCTCCATGGACAAATCAGACTTGTCTCCCTCTGTCCCCTGAAAGACCTCTGCTTTAGGCAAAGTCATTGATTCCCAATACAGATCAATTTTTTTCATGTCTGAACCCATGCATATTCCCACCTACCCTATCCCCACTTAGAGAACAGTGAGGAAGAAGTTATAGGATTGGCCTGTATGAAATATAGGATAAGGAGAGTGTTGGATCCCATAAGACTGATTATGGGTTGGAATGGAAACCAGAACTTCCTACTAGAGACAGTCCAACAGACCAACAATCAAGACAGTAATCAAGTCAATGTCCATTGGTAAATATTGAGTTTTAAGACTGGAGAGATTAAGTCCAAAACCAACACAGAAGCAGAAATCAAAGCAGGGTCTCGGGGTAGAAGGTAGAACAGGCAGAAAAAGAGCCTGAGTGAAACAGTACTGAGAAATCTAGCCAAATGGCACAGACAGGACTGGTGGTTGCAACTTAAATTTATGGGCTGATGAACACACAGTGAATGGATGATTCAGGCCAGAGTAAAGATCCTTGAATTAATATATTAAGCCATCTCCTAACAACTTACTTAAAATTCTCAGGTCCTTAGGGCATTAAGTTTGCCAAGACAGTCTTTGCTCAGGTAGCAGTACTAATTGTGAGCAGAATTTCTTTGCCATTTGACTGGCAAGTATCATTTGATGTCTTGATATCTTCATTTGTAAAATGGGAATTATATTAGCATCTGATCTATAAATTAGTGAGGATTGAAGGAATTAATACATGAGATTAGACCATTTATCTGTGCCTGTGCCTTGGCAAACACCTAAAAACTGTTGTTCACTGCTGCTACTATTGCTGTTGTTTAATTGTCTTTGCTATAATTAACTCTTCAGAGAAGGCAACGGCACCCCACTCCAGTACTCTTGCCTGGAAAATCCCATGGATGGGGGAGCCTGGTAGGCTGCAGTCCATGGGGCTGCTAAGTCGGACACGACTGAGCGACTTCACTTTCACTTTTCACTTTCATGCATTGGAGAAGGAAATGGCAACCCACTCCAGTGTTCTTGCCTGGAGAATCCCAGGGATGGGGCAGCCTGGTGGGCTGCTGTCTATGGGGTCACACAGAGTCGGATATGACTGAGGTGACTTAGCAGCAGCATAATTAACTCTTACCTATGTGCGGTCAATTATCTTGACATTTTTCTCCTTTCCACTAGATCTCTTGATACTGACTTCTTGCCAAGACTAGGTCACATGTTGTTGGCTCTTTTCCTCCAGATGCTATATTACAGACTGAACTCTTTCCCAGAAATTTCCTGGTGCTTGACCTATACTATGATCTGAATGTCTGTGTTGCCACCAAATTCATATGGTAAAATCCTAAAGACCAATGTGATGGTATTGGAGCTGGGGCCTTTGGGAGGTGTTTAGGTCATGAAGGGGTAGCTCTCATGAATGAGATGAGAACCTTATAAAACAGGCTCGAGAGAGCTTCCTCACCTCCTCCACCAGGTGCAGATATAATGAGAAGTCTGCAACCAGAAGTCTCCAACCATGCTGGCACCCCAATCTCAGAATTTCCAGCCTCTCCAACTGTAAGAAATAAATTTCTCTTGTTATAAGCTATGTAGTAGATGGCATTTTGCGATAACAGCAAAATCTAAGACAATTCACCACCTACTACTTCCTGAGAGTGTTACTTCTCCTACCAGGTAGGAGGTAGCAGGGCATTCCTACTCACGTTCCCAGATAATACAAATTCATTCTCCCTTCCCAGGCATTTTTGAAGGTTTAACTGAACTACTTCCTTTTTCAGAAAGCCTTACATAACCCAAGGTTCTCCCACTCTCTGGAATGCTTACTATATGTAGTCTGAATAATTAATCTGCCAATTAATCACTTACTGCCTTGTGGAATCTTTTCAACAAGTCTCTCAAATTGTTATTTAAATCATGTATTATTAATTAATTTATCACACATTTGTCTTGTGTACCCAAAAAGATAGTACTTTCCTTAATGATAGCAACTATATCTTAATCATCTTTGTATGCCCCACAGCTAAGCACCATGCTTTGCACAGAGCTCAATAAATATATGTGATTTGATTTGAAATGCTTAAGTTAGAATACCATAAAAGACTACTGCTCTTCCACACTCCGAGGAAGTCATTAAGATTTAAAGAGGCCATTAAGGACTAATCCCATAACTGAAAAGGGAGTAAATTGCTTACTTTTAGGCACATGTGCTAACTTTCTAGGCCACTGAGGTTCTATTTAAGCAATTTATTAAAAGTAAATTACTAAATGGATCCAGGTAGCTCAGAAAGGTTACCTGTAACTTCCTCCTAAGAGGAACCTCAGCCAAATCCATCTACTGCTGATAAGATATGGAGAACTATATCTACACAAAGTGACCATTTGGACTGAATGTACGTGGCTGAGCAGAGCAGTTGTGTAAGCTGCCTGATGGCAGCACACGGCTGCCACCCAGTCTCTGCTGGCTGGCTATGATTTGAACATCACTCTTCCTTTCTTACCTCATTTGCTAAAAAGCTCATATGTAACATGGGAGAAAAGGAAAAAGAATTAAATCAATCGCATTCACTGTTAATTGGAACTGCACTCAGGAGTAAGGAAAGACTGAAAACATCATACCTGCTTTGTGGAGCTGGAATGAGGCAACAAAGGATGGGATGGTTGGATGGGATCACCGACTCAATGGACATGAGTTTGAGCAATCTCCGGGAGTTGGTGGTGGACAGGAAAGCCTGGCGTGCTGCAGTCCATGGAGTTGCAAAGAAAGGGATGTGACTGAGTGACTGAACAATAACAACAAAATCCTATTTGAGGGTGAAGAACTGGGAAAAGAGTCAAATAGGAAACATGTAAGCATTTATGTACAGTGTGGCATATCCTATGAGTGACACTTGCAAAGTATTTGGAGAAGCAGAGTGAGGAGTCCTGCCAGCTTTAGGGGAGAAATAGGAGTTGCAGGTACCTGAGCTCTGCCTTAGGGGTTATCAGGAGGTCTCCAAGGGAGTCCAGGGGAGAAAAAACTTTTCAAACAGAGAGAGGTGAACAAAGAAATGGCTTGACTAGGAAATGGCAAGAATCATGGAAATGTCGCCTTAGATATACTTTAATCCAAGCTCTGAATTTTATAGACGGAAAGACAAAAACGAGGTCAAGGCATGTTAGGTGTTGCTAAGTTGCATCAGACTTTTCTCGATCCCATGAACTGCAGCATGCTAGGTTACACATTTAAATAGCAGAAAACCTAATCTTGAACCTGCATCTGCCTGACCTATGTCAAATTTAATGCTTAGTCTACCTTAATAAGCTGCATATTTAATAAAAGTTCAATGCAAAAAGAAGAATTGGTGGGGACTTCCCAGGTGGTCCAGTGGTTAGCAAATCCAAGCTATCATTGCAGGAGGCCCAGATTTGATCCCTGGTCAGGGAACTAGATCCCTCTTGAAGCAACTAAGAGCCTGAATGCCTTAACTAAAGAACCTGCATGCCACCACAAAGACCCGGTGTAGCCAAATAAACAAAATGAAAAACAAAAAGGAGGATTGGTAAATGAATGCTAATCAGTTGGCCATTCCCCACCAGCTGTGTTCATTCATTCATTCGTTCACTCACTTACTTACTTATTCATTGAATACTTCGTGGCATCAGCTAGGTGCCAGATACTGCACTAGGTGACAGGAAGCTAGCACTGTCATAGCGACCAGGACAGGCACAAACTAGCATCTCTCAGAAGTAACAAACCCATAGAGGATTTATACAAGTAACAAATGGGCAGTTAGAATTGGGTTAAGGGTCATGGCAGGGTAGGTAGAGTGTGCTATGAGAGAACAAAGCACTCAGGCTAAAACCAGAAGGTTGAGGAGTAGGCAAGGTGCTCCTGGAAGAGGTAACAGCATGTGTCAAGGCTCAAAGATGAACAAATATTCGAACATGAGAGAGCACAGTGCACTTAAGGAGAACTTGTACTTTATTTTTTTTTAACTTTTTTAAAATGTAGATCATTTTAAAGTCTTTATTGAATTTGTTACCATATTGCGTCTGTCTCATGTTTTGGTTTTTTGGCCACAAGGCATGTGGGATCTTAGTCCCCCACCAGGGACCAGGGATTGAATTTGAACCTGTCGCATTGGAAGGCGAAGTCTTAACCGCTGGCCCACCAGGGAAGTCTGCTGTACTCTAAAGGACATATGAAGTATGGAAGTCTGATTGGCTTCCTTTCTCCCGGCACTGCCCCTCAGCCAACTCTCATTTATCCTTCAAGTTGCAAATAACTTGTTACTGCCTCCCTTCCCTGACACCCTCAAACTCTGGTCCCCTTAGTGCCAGGGGCTTCTCTTCATTGTAGACTTCAGTTGCTGGTTTACTACCTGGTTTTCCCACCCAACCATAAGTTCTTTGAGGGCAGGTACCATATCCTGGGTCTTTGCAGCTGCTCCCATACCTCACACAGGGTCTTGTGTGAATGCATGTGGAGTTAAGGCATGCACATTGTGATAGACAGGAAAGTGTCCCCTAAAGAGATCCTAGTCCATCCCTGGAAGCTTTATATGTTACCTTATAGGGAAAATCTTAGCAGATGTGAATAAGTAAAAATCCGGAAGGGATTATTCTGGGTTATCCAGGTGACAAAGGATGAGATGGTCGGATGGCATCACCAGCTCAATGGACTTGAGTTTGAGCAAGCTCCTGGCAATGGTGAAGGACAGGGAAGCTTGGCGTGCTGCAGTCCATGGTGTCCCAAAGAGTCGGACACGACCGAGTGGCTCAACAACAACAATAATCCAGGTGAGCCCTAACTGCAACGAAGTCTCCTTCTGAGAGAGAGACAGAGGGAGTTTTGACTGCAGACAGAAGAGAAGGAAACCATGTGACCACAGAGGTAGAGATTGCAGTGATGCAGCCACAAGCCAAGGAATCCCAGGGGCCACCAGAAGCTGGAAGAGGCCAGGAATGAGTTTTCCCCTAGAGATTTTGAAGGCAGCACCGCCTTGCTCGCACCTTGATTCCAGCCAAGTGATAAAGATTTGGAACTTCCGGGCTCCAAAACTGTGAGAGAATACATTTCTGTTGTTTAAGCCACCGGGTTTGCTGTAATTTGTTAAAGCAGTCACAAATGCTAATACAAACACTGATACACATCTTTCCGCATAAGGACTGTTTTGATTTTCCTTCTGGCAATGAATTCCTTTGGACAGATCCCAGAAATGAAATTCTGGGTCAAAATATATGACCATTTTTTAGGCTCAGTGAAGATCACTAAATTGATTTTTAAAAACAGCC
Source organism: Bubalus bubalis (assembly GCF_019923935.1). Lineage (NCBI taxonomy): Eukaryota > Metazoa > Chordata > Mammalia > Artiodactyla > Bovidae > Bubalus > Bubalus bubalis. Next base: position 22,205,117 of record NC_059171.1, on the reverse strand, counting down.
TATATAGACACCAATGCTGTAAGAGAATGTCTATTCGCCATAGCACCTCTGTCACTCTTTTCATTCATTCTCATGTATGCTATCTATTGATTTGCAGAAATAGCATGCCAATCTTTTAATTTCTATTAATTTGGTTGCTAATGAAGACAAACATTTTGCCATATTTGTTTATCATTTTTATGTTCTGTGTGAATGAAGTTAGTATTTTAGAGAGATTCGTATATATCGTTCCTTTAGTAAAGATATTAAACTTTGTCTCTTAAATTAGATAAAAAATACTTTATTTTACTCTATTGTTTGCCAGCATATTTAGGAATTTGCTTTTAAGAGGCTGTGCACTTAACACGAATAAGACAAAGCTGTTGATCTTTTCCTTGGTGCTTTCTTCTTTTGTTTCTAAGCTTATGTAAGTCCTCCCCCTTCTAGAAACCCAGTAACAAGTAAATTCTATCTTCTTTTAGATTATCCATGAATTGACTTTATATTTAACACTTCTGCCTGAAATTTACTGTTGCGTATGGTGCAGAGTGAGTAACTAAATTGATTGTTTCTTCACAGTATAACAATGCCAATTGTCGCATCATTTATTGACTAATCATTTTGTTCTCTACTTCTTTGTAGAGCCTCTTTTGTTATGCATTAAATGCTTATATATATAATGGCATCTGTTTCTGGTCTACAAGCTATGTTTCTCTGATCTGACTGTCTTATTATTGTATCGGTATCATACATTGTTAAGCATTTTGAAATTTGTTCTCAGACATGGTAGTCTCATCCCTATCCATATTATTAATACTTCTGTTTTCAAAGTATTTCTCTGCATTTTTAATCTTGCACTAACTTTTCAAAGAGCATTCTAAAATAATTTTTTTATTCCTTTGAAACAGATTTACTCTCTAGCTTTATCCACAACAAAAAATAGTCACAGATCCATAATAAGTGCTTAAGAAATACTAGGTGTTATTATTACTGCCAAAAAACAACTGTCATAAACACTCACTTTTGCCTATTTGGTTTCTGAGCTATGTCGAGTAGTTTTTCACCATGTCAGTTAAAAAACAACCAAGGCTAAAAATTATAGCCAATCTTCTTTTAGTGAATGAAACTATTGCTAGCAGCCCTCACACAAACACTCATACACACATATACATACTTGCTAAGTGGTATCTGTTTTAAAAGACTTTAAAACATATGGTTAAGAGAGCAGTTCTTCTCACAGTAGGCTGAACAGACTCAGAATCTTTTATAGGACTCTTACTCTTTCCAAAATTGCTGAACTGTGCTTGCCCTGTGAGCCCTGAAACCACATGTGAAAAAGTGAAAGTGAAAGTCACACAGTTGTGTCTGACTCTTTGTGATCCCATGGACTGTAGCCCACCAGGATCCTCCGTCCATAGAATTCTCCAGGCAAGAGTATGGAGTGGGTTGCCATTTCCTTCTCCAGGGGATCTTCCTGACCCAGGGATCAAACCCGGGTCTCCTGCATTGCAGGCGGATTCTTTACCATCTGAGCTACTAGGGAAGCCCCACATGTGCTCTTTACTAAAAATTAGGTCAATGGTGAAGTTTGACTAGCGTGAGAAACCACTCACTTCTCCATATTACTCAACATCTTGCAATAACTTTAAAACTTTAAGGGCATGCTATTGCTTATTAGAGATAGCTGATCTAGACTCGTCCTTATCATCTCTTGCCATCCAAGAGCAAAGCTAATCCTTAGGGATCACCTGTTTGTGCAGTTAAATGTTAGTCCTTCTACATTTGTTTTTGTTTCCTATGAGCTAAGTGCTGGAATACAAAAATTAATTAGCAAGAGAAGTAGACAAGTCAACAAAGACAATGATACCCTGAGATAAGAGCTCACTTCCTTCAAATGGAGTCAGCCGATGTTTTTATCTTGAGAATAAGACAAGGCGGAAACCACAAGGATCCCTCTCCTAACCATATTTAGTTTTCTTTGAAATAACTACTGCCACATCCCATGATGACAACATGTGTGCTTGCTCAGTCACTTCAGTCATGTCCGACTCTTTGCGACCCCATGGACTATAGCCCGCCAGGCTCCTCTGTCCATGGAATTCTCCAGGCAAGAACAGTCATGTAGTTAACCATTTCCAACATAATAGGATGCAAATTATGACAATGGACTAAGATGATAAGATAATATTTAAACTGGGCCTCAAAGAATAAGCAGGAATTTTTTATTTGATTCTTAAATGTAGAAAAGGATGGGAGGCATTTCAGAAAAATGGAACATGAGAGTGAGAAAGAACATGGAATATTCTGGGAAAAGAAACTACTGCGCTGCTGCTGCTAAGTCACTTCAGTCGTGTCCAACTCTGTGCAACCCCATAGACTGCAGGACAGCAAACGTGTAGAATGTCAGTCATACACACATATGGAAAAGATACGATAATCTAAGGGGGTCAAGTCTTAAAAAGTAAGTTGGAGCTAGGGATTATAAAAATCCTTCAGTGAAAATTTGGTCTTCATACTGTTGTCAATAGAAGTCATATTAGGCTCTGGAGTAAGACAAGTCATCAACCCAGTCCTTCTGGCTTTCGCTGTCTCCATTTTACTCAACTACGACTGTCAAGGACACAAGCAGTTTCCATGCGGCAGACAAGAGCTTTTAAAAGTGTTTTTTAAAAAATAAAGATGGTGGACACATGGAAGGTTGATTAGAGAGGATTAAGACTTGTGGCAGCAGTACCAGTTGGGAGATTTTTGCCACAATGAAAGCAAGAAATGCTGAAGGTCTGAAAGAAGGAATTGGCAATGGTTTACTTATTGTAGAATTATTTATAACATGTAAAACAGAGAGAAATCAGTGACTTGTAAAGGAATAAAGAAAAGAAGGAAGGGAAAAGAAGGACCGGGAGGTAGGAAAGGAGGGGAGGGAGGGGATGAGAGAGGAGGGGAGAGAGGGAGAAAGGGAGAGAGGGAGGGAGGTAAGGAGAGAGACAGACAAGTACAGGCAACCAGAAACTAAGGGTTTGGTTTTCAGGAAAGCATCACAGAAAATTACATAAGGGGAGTAGCTTTAGTTTTTATATTAATAGCTCTTAAGACTATAACGGAAGAACTTCTCTGAGCAGACATTTGGGATTTGCCTTATGACACCAACACTCACACAACAGAGAGAATTCAGGCTGATAATTAAGGCTGGCAATCAGGGTTTTTCAGCTCTTGTGAATTTAACAGCACTTAATTTGCAAACGCTTGTGCCAGAAAGACTGCATCTTCACAAAAATCAAAAACATGAAAACATGACTAATAAACAAGCACCAATATTTGACTAAATATCTGAAGAATAATGAAAACCTCAAGAAACATTCCAATCACTCTATCCTCAGAAAACAGGAAAAGGCAGACTAGAATGCTTTGCAGGATGCTTTAAAGGTTACTTGGAAGAATGGTGGTTGTGCCAAATCTCACCTTCTCTCCCAAATTCTCAAAGAAACAAGTATCCTTCTTCCTTGGTCTGGGCTGACCTCTCCCCCTGGGTTCCTGAATCCATGTCTTCCCATCCCCTCTGGTGGCTAGCTGTGAAAGTATTTCCTCTTTCTCCCGTATTTCAACATTTTGTTCCCTCCTATATTCCTTTCAGAAGGCTAAACCAGCTCAAGTTCCTGTTCGAAAACACTCCATGGCTTTTAATTCCCCATCAATAGTCTCCATCCCCTCTCAGCAAGCTTTGCCAAATAATAGTTTTTCTTTTCTTATTGATTGTGCAGTGAACTGTAGTTAAGACTGTGCCCTTCCTGGCCCCCATGACTCTGTTCTGGCATAGGTCATCTTTGACATCCTAACACACTGATCTCTTTTTATTGGAAGTCTTGACCTCTGTGCATCACTTGACATCTTCCTATCACTTGACATCCTCCTGCATGGAGTAACTCTTCCTTTGCTGCTGCTGCTGCTAAGTCACTTCAGTTGTGTCCGACTCTGTGCGACCCCATAGACGGAAGCCCACCAGGCTCCCCCGTCCCTGGGATTCTCCAGGCAAGAACACTGGAGTGGGTTGCCATTTCCTTCTCCAATGCGTGAAAGTGAACAGTGAAAGGGAAGTCGCTCAGTTGTGTCTGACTCTTCGCGACCCCATGGACTGCAGCCCACCAGGCTCCTCCATCCATGGGATTCTCCAGGCAAGAGTACTGGAGTGGGGTGCCATTGCCTTCTCCGAATTCTTCTTTTGGTCAACTGGAAATAGCTTTCTTGAGTTGCATGCTACTAATCTTACTACCCTTCTTGGTTTATATGACAGATCTGTTTCCTCTCCAGTCTGCTAATGGTAGTAACTGCCAGATACGACTTCTCTGTGGTTTTCCAGTATTAACTTCCTTCCTAGTGATCTTATCAATTCCTGGAGCTACAACAACTTGACACATACACGCTAGTAACACCCAAATCCATGCCTTTAAATCAGACCTCTCTCCTGTGGTCCAGAAATACCTATTTTACTGCCTAGATTACTCACAGACATCTCAAAATCATGTCTAATCTATAGTCTATGTTTGGTCCTCTTCTGAACTTTTCCCCAGGTTAGCGAATGGCTGGTACTTTATCTGGTCATTCAAACCAGGAAACCAGGAATCAGTTTAGATGCCCCCTTGTCCTTTATTCCAGCCCATAGCCAAGTCCTGTTGACTCTATATTTTTAAAATCATTTTTCCAATCTGTCTCCTTCTTTCCATCCTTGTGGATACTGCCTTCTTCAGTCCCACAGGAACAGTACTCTAAGGTTCTCTCTGTCTCCAATATAACACCTTGTTTATTCATCTACCATGTTATGGTCAGAAAGTTTTTTCTCAAAGCGCAGTTCCTCTAAGCCCTATGTCTTTATACTTCTGTGTCTGCTCACCTACATGCCTTGGCCTGGAGTGTCTCAGTCCTTTACCCACAAAGCATTTACTCATTTTTCAGGCATGTTTTGAAGATAACCTTTTCCAGGGGGATTTCTAGCAACCCCATAAAAACTGATGACTCATCTTTATGCTCCCATCATATTCTATGCAGACATCTACCGTGCCACTCCAAACACTTTATTGAAACGTAAAGTGATTCTACAGGATTCTAAGTTTCCCTAACTTTAAGTTCTTTGATGTCAGGATCAGAACTTATTCATCTTTCTGCTCCCAGCACAAACACGCTGACAACAACAGGATAAGCTTGCTGAATGAGTGAATAGCCCTTACATTGTCAGGAGAATAAAACTCTCTCCAAAGACAGCCCTTCTTGTCTAAAAATGGCAATAATACAGCACATTAAAAATTCACTACATCAACACCCATCCCTACTCAAAATTCAGTTCTGCCTTTAAACTATAATCCTAACTATAACCATAATGAAATATTAAATTTTCATTGAATAATATTTTCCAAGGCAGATGGAAAGCGTGGGTTTTTGATGATTGCCTGGAGATTTGCTGAACAATTCAGGAAGGCCCTTCTATTAACTTCAGCCCTCTGCTGCTCCCCCATGTAGGAATACCATGCTGACCTATGAGTGCTCCCTCCAGCCTCAGAGTGCTCCCTCCAGCCTCAGAGTGCTCACTCCAGCCTCTGAGTGCTCCCTCCAGCCACAGTTACACACCTGTGGGCCCTGAGTCACCAAAGCAATGCTGGTGCATAAGAGTGCAGACAGCAAAGAGCAGGAGCAACATGATTTCACATGGGCACTTTCTGCTTTTCAAGGGGTCCTTGGTCTGGAATCAAGTTCACGCTAGGATTCTGCAGAAATGTTACCCAACACTCATGACCTTGCCTCACTTAGCTTTTTCTTCCTCCCTCAGTCTAGTCTGAGGCTCTCACTCATTTCTTGCCCGGACTTTTAATTCATCCTCAGAGTAATTCCAGGAGGACATGCACCACATCCTATATACAAAGGGAGAGAGCAGCTAAGCGAGGAAGAATTCACTGAAATTTGCCAAGAATAACAAACCAGAGCCAGAAATGGGGGTCCCAAGATTAACAAGGAGCTACTTGCAGTAGGGATCATTTTTCAAAGAATAGAAATATCTAATCACAATGCTGGGCACCAGGAACTAACATAGTGTAGGCCAATTACACTTTAACAAACAAGCGAACGAAGTCATAGAAAAAGAGATCAGGATCATGGGTATCAGAAGCAGGGGATATGGGAATTAGATGAAGTTGCTCAAAAGTAGATATAAATTTAGTTACTGGGTGAATAAGTACTAAGGATATAAAGTACAAATGATTAATATAATTAACACTGCTGTATGTTATACATAAAAGTTAAGAGAGTAAACCCTGAGTTCTCATCATAAGGAAAAATTCTTTTGCTTTTCTTTCATATCTACTTGAGAAGATGGATATTCACCATACATACTGTGATAATCATTTCATGATGCATGTAAGTCAAATCATTCTGTTTGTACACCTCAAACTCACATGGTGCTGTATGTCAGTCATATCTCAATAAAACTGGAAGGAAAAAAAAAAGGAGCTACTTGCAGATGCAGTTCACTGTCAGCTACAGTTCCTTGAGAAATAAAAGATTATATGATCCAAGGAGGAATGTTTCAAAAGTAGAAAAAGGGAGAGTAGCTCTATCAGAACCAGCAGAACATTCCAGGAATTGGTCAAACCCCCAGGCTAAGTGTGGAGTCATTACAAGAGCCCTATTGTCAGACTCCCAAGCCTTTGCCTATGGCGCGAGCTCCTGGAAACGGCAAGGATGTTGGGAAAACCAAAGCCAAGGTATCAGACAGTTTGCTCAGCGTCTGGCACATACTAGGTGGTTACTGTTCATACTCCCATTATTATCTCACCCCTGACCCCACTAGGTCATCAGCCACTTTTTTCCTCAGGGATTTGTCTTAACTGGTTCAACAGTTCACCACCTGAAGAAATGTTTCATATGTTTCAAACCCTAAAACTTCATCACGTTCACTTTTCTCACAAATTTTTTAAAGGCGTTAGTACATTACTGTCACTACTTTTTCCTTGGGAATTCCACCGTGAATTTTGCTCTGTGCAGAGAATTTTCTGATATACTCGGTCATTCTTTGGTATATTTAAATAATCTCATTGTGATTTTAAAATATGGTCCTCATTCTTTGGTGACTTCATTTTGTTTTGTTTTAATGATAAGCTCCTGGACTGTTTCCGGATCCACTTTCTTGGTGTCAATGGGCCTCTGTTCCTCCACTTTGACATTTAACCCTTAAAATTCCAACACTGATCCTCCTCACACTCTGAAGAAGTAGGCTATAACATCTTGTCAGAAGCTCAGTAAACTTTTAAAATACCTTTAAATGGCTAAATATGCCAGTTAGTATGCTTTGTTTCCTATACACATACACTAAAGATCACACATAAAACGTGTCTTATTAGCATGTTTGATAAAATGAAGAGATGAATTTACAAGATGAATAATCTTACTAAAAATAAATTGTCCTATCATAAGAACAACATTAAGAACCAAAACAGCCTTTAAATTTTTGTTATACTACCACAAAAACACATATACACATTTTGAAAAAGCTTAGAAGACATCAACAAGACAAACTTTGTTCAGCTTTCTTATGTTTATATTTTTAATTTTGCATAATTGATTCTACAAAGAAGTAAAAAGATCAGTAACATTAAAATACACTCTGTGTCATATACGTTGTCACTCGGTAATACACAATTATAAATTCAGCAACACAGAATCCTTCAGATGAGTAACTGTATTAATATTTTACCAAACTGATAGTCCTTTTAAAAAGAAAATTGATTATGCTATTTGGCAATTTTGAAGACTGAAATCTGAACTCCTGAAAGAGTATTCACTTTTTGTTGTTTGTTTTGTCTGTCTCAACTTTTGCTGTTGTTCCATGTGACATGTGCATGAGTGAGGGTAGAGTTTCTAGCAGCCTGGACCACAGCTATAGGAAATAACACATTACCCAGGTAACCAGGACTCAGATCAAGTGCCTACAGAATAATTCTTTTATTGCTAAAACATACTGTTGATAGTAAATAGTTATACTCCTTCTTAAAAAGAAAAGAGCTAGGAAGAATTTGGAGTCCATAAATGGACACTTTTTTCAGGTTCTTCCAAACTTATAACTTTGGGTCACAAACTTCCTAGCATTGTGTCAATGAAGTCATGATGGCTTACATTTCAAATGTTGAAAAAACTGACCAAAATGATTTATCTATTGAACATGGGGAAAAGGGAATAAGAACAATACAGACTTAAAAGATTATACTTATTTCACAGATTAAAACATGCCTTTGCAATTGCTAGTGACATTTGTTTCCAGAGAGCAACACAATTGATGATTTCGGCACGCTTGGTTGGACTGCCTTTTATTACTGTTTCTCAGCAGTCCGCAGTTACCCTTCATGGTATGAAATGGGTTTTCAGTGTTCTTAATGGGCTTCTTCTGCAGCCCTCACTTGCATTCACTTCCTTTAACTTTTATAGACAGTAGAGTTCTTACCACACAGCTCTCATATCTTTCAAAAACCATTAAGAACTCTACTTTTGAAGAAATAATTTTTCTACTACTGTTAAAACCATGAAACTTGAACCTACAACACCCAATTTTGCCGCTTAACTGGCTTTATAAATATGAACAAATCTTGGTCCAGTCTGAATCTGCTTCTTCATCCATGAAATGGGAATTGTAAAGACATCTCCCTTACTTATCCAACTTCTACCAGGTTGTTTGATTTTGGAGCAATATTTAACCTTGCTGTGTTTCCATTTCCTCTTTTACAAAAAACTAAAGGTAGTATTATAATATTACCTATCTTGTAAAGCTGTTTAAGGATTTAATGAGATACTACATGCGAAATATATGAAAGAGATACATGGTAATTGTTTTTAAAAATGTTAGTTCTTGCCAGTATTGAAAAGATAAAATGAATTAGTGCATGTAGCATGACAGAGTTGAAAGAGAAAGGGGTTCAGAGTTCAACACCATGCCTTCCTATCTCTTGGCTGTGACATCTGACATAAGTGACCCCACCTCTCTGAGCTTTAGTTACCCTAATTGCAAAATTCAAAATTATAAATATTAACAATAGCAGGCATAAAGAGCAGCATGAGTATTTAAGAAAAGATGGTTATTATGAGTAATTATGAAAAACTAACGTGCAAAAACAAATTGTTATTCAAATAGTACTTATAAAAGAGTAGTATTCAGAGATATGTGAAGAGCCTATCTCAAGCCTTAGCAGGAAGAGTAATAAGAAAGCATATCCTAAAGAAACAGGAAAAAAAAACAACAATGACATGGAACAAAATTCTTATCATCACAAAATAATGACTATGCCAGTAAAATTTACAAAATGAAGAGAATGTTCATTGGTCTTATAAGCAAAATCTTCTGCTTGGTAGGTCTGACAAATAATACCTGGTAAGTTATGCATATATTTCTTTCTAAGAAAATCAGACTTAATGAATGACTCTCACTGTAATCCTAACAAACATATTTACTATCCAAAGCTAAAAAGGGAAATATGTATGTAGCATAATGCAATTGAATAAAAGTCAGGGTGGTACCTTCTTTGGGCCTGATCTGACACGCTAGGCTAGAGTGAAGGTTATACAGTGATATACTAGTACTATTTGCTATACTAAAGGTGATAGAAGTAGGATCTCACTTTAGAAATGACACATCTCTCTGTCCGTGATGACATTTATCGTGACATAGGAAAATTGCTCATAATCATTTCCATTGTTGCTATTGTTAAATTCAAAAACCCAGTGTTCATTGCCACAAGACAGCTTCCTAAAGTTATTTTTATATTTTAGAAACAAGAAGTAGGGAAAATACAAAAAATATGCATCTTCGGTGAGAAGAAGCATAGAGGATGCATTTGTTCTATAACATGTGATATACATCTTGTTTAATGTATTATATGTATTATAAGGAAAAATGAGGCAAAGTGTTATAATTATTAGACAAATATATTCAATAAACATGGCTAGAACGTCAATGACCACAGCTATCATGCCCCCTGTGCTCTAACAATTAAAGGCCATGTTATAATTATCTGCTGGGCTAATTTTGCTCCTGATTCTAAACCCAATCTTCATTCCTATATATCAGGACAATAAAATTATGTAGTATTAAGTCAAACTGAATATAGGATGGGTGTTCCTCCTGGCTCCCCACTCAGGCTTCCACAACATTCTTCCTTTCTCCTCCATTTCATTTTCTTCTAACTTTGATTCTCATTTGGTGGCTCAGATGGTAAAGAGTTTGACTGCAATAAAGGAGACCTATGTTCAGTCCCTTAGGGTGTGGATCACAATAAACTGTGGAAAATTCTGAAAGAGATGGAAATACCAGACCACCTGACCTGCCTCTTGAGAAATCTGTATGCAGGTCAGGAAGCAACAGTTAGAACTGGACATGAAACAACAGACTGGTTCCAAATAGGAAAAGGAGTACGTCAAGGCTGTATATTGTCACCCTGCTTATTTAACTTCTATGCAGAGCACATCATGAGAAACGCTGGGCTGGAAGAAGCACAAGCTGGAATCAAGATTGCCAGGAGAAATATCAATAACCTCAGATATGCAGATGACACTACCCTTATGGCAGAAAGTGAAGAGGAACTAAAAAGCCTCTTGATGAAAGTGAAAGAGGAGAGTGAAAAAGTTGGCTTAAAGCTCAACATTCAGAAAACGAAGATCATGGCATCTGGTCCCATCACTTCATGGGAAATAGATGGGGAAACAGTGGAAACAGTGTCAAGACTTTCTTTTTCTGGACTCCAAAATCACTGCAGATTGTGATTGCAGCCATGAAATTAAAAGACACTTACTCCTTGGAAGGAAAGTTATGACCAACCTAGATAGCATATTCAAAAGCAAAGACATTACTTTGCCAACAAAGGTCTGTCTAGTCAAGGCTATGGTTTTTCCAGTAGTCACGTATGGATGTGAGAGTTGGACTGTGAAGAAAGCTGAGCGCCGAAGAATTGATGCTTTTGAACTGTGGTGTTGGAGAAGACTCTTGAGAGTCCCTTGGACGGCAAGGAGATCCAACCAGTCCATTCTGAAGGAGATCAGCCCTGGGATTTCTTTGGAAGGAATGATACTAAAGCTGAAACTCCAATACTTTGGCCACATCATGCAAAGAGTTGACTCATTGGAAAAGACTCTGATGCTGGGAGGGATAGGGGGCAGGAGGAGAAGGGGACGACAGAGGATGAGATGGTTGGATGGCATCACCGACTCGATGGACGTGAGTTTGAGTGAATTCCAGGAGTTGGTGATGGACAGGTAGGCCTGGCGTGCTGCAATTCATGGGGTCACAAAGAGTCCAACACGACTGAGTGACTGAACTAAACTGAACTTATGTTCAGTCCCTGGGTTGGGAAGATCCCTTGGAGAAGGAAATGGCTATCCACTCTAGTATTCTTCCCTTGAGAATTCCAAGGACAGAGGAATCTGGTAGGCTACAGTCCATGGGGTCACAAGAGTTGGACAGGACTGGGTGACTAACACTTTCACTTTCTTCAGGCTGTACCACTGTGATGGTTAATTTAGTAAATATGGTTAATCCATGATGGTCAGTTTGGCTTATCTAGCCTATACCACTGTGATGTGTCAACTTGCCTAGGCTCTGGCACCCAGATAGTTGCTCAACCAGTCTAAATGTTGCTGTGAAGGTATTTTTGAGGTGAGACTAATATTAATATTTAAGGCAGTAGACTTTGAGTAAAGCAGATTACCCTCCATAATGTGGGTGGGTCTCAACCAATCAGTTGAAAGTCTTAAGAGCAATGATAAAGTTTCTCCAGGAAGAAGGAATTCTGCCTCTGGACTACCTTTGAAACTGAAGGTGCTTTCCCAACTCTTCCTGGGTCTCCAACCTGCCAGCCTACCCTGCAGATCTCAGACTTTCAAACATGTCAGGCCCACAGTCACATAAGCATTAGCCAATTTCTTAAAATATAATCTCTCTCTGCCACCCTCTCTCTCTCTTCCTATTGGTAAAATCTCATAAATATTATCTGTTGCCATGGAGAACTTGTGCCCAGCTTGGGGTACCTGATTAGATCACATTTAATGCTGGGAGGGATTGGGGGCAGGAGGAAAAAGGGATGACAGAGGATGAGATGGCTGGATGGCATTACCGACTCGATGGACGTGAGTTTGAGTGAACTCTGGGAGATGGTGATGGACAGGGAGGCCTGGCGTGCTGTGATTCATGGAGTCGCAAAGAGTCGGACACGACTGAGCGACTGAACTTAACTGAACTGAACTGAATTTTGTTTAAGACCAACCACTTCAGATAACCATTTCCATGTATCCCAATAATGCATTTCTTTCAACAGACAGCCTCTTTCCCACTCCCTAGTCACAAGATAAGTTAGAAACTCACCCCACCACTCCACTGAATCTAATCCTTTCAAGGTCACTGAAGTCCTCCATGTTGTAAATCTAACGTTCAAGACTCAGCCCTCATTTTAATTGACTTAGCTAGCAGCTTTTGTAACAGTTAATTGTTCTCTCCAACTTGAAACACTTCCTCTTAGTTTCCAGGATACGGGCATTCTCCTGGTTTTCTTGAGAAGGCGCCTCTTTCTCAATTTTCTTTTGCTGCTTCCTCATCTTCTCTAAAATGAGAAGAATCCCTCTCTTCCTTATCTATTCTCACTCCATTGGTGATGTCGCTCAGTCTCCTGACCCACAAGTTTACAACCCCATCCCTTTCACTCTGGCCTCGTGTATCCACATGGCTCACTCTCTTACCTCTTTTTATTTCCCTACCTTCTCTGTAGGGCTTTCGTTATATGAAACCAAACATTCCCCTCCCCACCCTTCCCTGACTCTGACAGTGTTTATCCCACCCTTCCTTCCTACTTTATTATATTCATTACATCTATCATGATCTCACATACCATGTTTACTTATTTGTTTGTTGTGTGTCCTCCTCCACTAAAATCTACGTTCCATAAGAACAGGGATGAGGTCCTCTTGGTCCACTGTTTTATGTCCAGAACTTAAAGTATTTGACACGTTGCAAGTGCTCAGTATGTTTGTTGACCCGTCTTGTTTAGCTTTGTTTCCTATCATCCCCAAAACTTCCTACAGTCTTCCTACAAATTAGGGTTTTCAAAATCTGTTGATAGACTTCTTTGATTCTGATGCTCCTGCCACCTCCGCTACTTAGTGGCCTGCCATCTGGAGTGCATCAATTATGTATACCTTTTATGCATGACTGGGCTCTTCTGATCATTTTGTTAATGGTACTCATTTCTGTCCTGAAGTCAGAGAGTTACTGGCTTGTTCAAGGAACATCAAGGAGGCCAGTGGAACAGGCTGGAGCAGACTGAGCCAGGAAGACAGTGGAAGGAGATGATGTCAATGTGGTAACCAAAGGGGAAGATGCAGATCAAGTAGCAAGCTGCATAACTCGAAAGGACTTTAGCTTTTTCTTAGGAAGTCTTTGGACATTTTGGATGTAGATGCAACATGTCCAACTTGTTTTTAAAATTTCGCTCTGGCTGCTGGTTGAAAATAAATCACTGTTCAAATTCATTTAATTTTTCTGTACTACATTCGTAAGACCAATAAGTTAGATCATTTTAGGTTACATCAACTTTTAAGAAATCATAAACATATGAGTAAAAAAGGATTTTGTTAAATCCCTAGTTGAATTAAACATTTTGTGCTTGACAACAAACAATAAATCAATTGCTTAACTTGACACTGTTTTTTAATAAATACTTGGCAACAATTAATTCATGATGATCTAGGCTGCTCATCAAAGTGCCCTTCACATCCTTAGACTCTGCTATTTGCCAGGGCCTTACAGATATTTTCACATGTCCCCACTGAAACTTGGCTTGAAGAGCTTCTGAAAGGAAAAATGGCAGAGATTCAGCAAATGCAAAATTTATTGTGACTCAAATTTGGATGAAATTAATCAAATCTTGGCATGAGAAATTGAAAGTACAATGTTTTGAGATGTATTGTTTTCCTGATAACACTTTCCAAAAAATCCAAATGCTATCAGCCTAACCAGACCAAGCTATCAAATTTTGAGATACTGAAGATTTTTCTGAATTTGACTTAGTGTGATAACAGGCTATGTCACGGTTCTCCAGAGAAACAGAACCAGTAGGATGATAGACAGATTGTTGTTATTGTTCAGCTGCTCAGTCATGTCTGACTCTTTGCAACCCAATGGACTGCAGCACACCAGGCCTCCTTGCCCTTCACTATCTCCCAGAGTTTGCTCAAATTCATGTCCATCAAGTTGATGACGCCATCCAACCATCTCATCCTCTGTCAACCCCTTCTCCTGCCTTCCATCCTTCCCAGCATCAGGGTCTTTTCTAATGAGTCGGTTCTTCACATCAGGTAGCCAAATTCCTGGAGCTTCAGCTTCAGCATCAGTTCTTCCAATGAATATTCAAGGCTGATTTCCTTTAGGATTGACTGGTTTGATCTTGCTATCCAAGGGACTTGAAAGAGTCTTCTCCAGCACCACAGTTTGAAAGCATCAATTTTGATAGATAGATAGATACATAAATATTTTAAAGAATTGTCTCAGGTGATTCTGGGAGCCTGATACATTCAAAATTTGTAGAGTTGGCCTGTGGGCTGGAAATTCAGGCAACAGTTGATGTTACAGTCCAAATTCCACAGGGTAGCAAGATTAAAGCTCGGGTAGAATTTCTATGTTGCAGTCTTAAAGAGAATTCCTTCTTCAGGAAATCTCAGTTTCTGCTCCTAAGACCTTTAACTAATGGGACACCGCCCATTCATATTATGGAAGATAATCTGCTTTATGCAAAGTCTACTGATGTAAATACTAATTACATACCAAACATTTCTTCACAGAAGAATCTGGTCTGGCAGACACCAAATTTGGCCCCATAACCTAGACAAGTTGACATATCACGTAAACCATTGTACCATGTTAACCTCCAGTTCAATGATCCTTCACATGGTGGCTAAATGCTGACCTGAATAATATTAATTTTCAACAACATGGATTATCCCACTCTTCTGAAATTTTGCAAGATGTTCTAATTACATTGTTCTTTACTTTTCTCTTTTTGCTAGAAACAAAACAAGAGCCACAATTCAAAGTTCTATTATTAGATGCATGCATGAGAATAATCAGTATTATTAATGAGGAAGGAAAGGACAAATTCTTACAATACAGATGTAAGTTCTACTGAGAATTGCTGGGACTTTGCCAGTAGTCCAGTGATTAAGTCTCCACCTTCCAATGCAGGGGATGAGGGTTCAATCCCTGGTTGGGGGCTAAGGTCCTGCATGACATGGGGTGTGGACAAAAATTAAAATAAACAGAAAACATTCAACTTATTTATAAAAGAAAAAAGAAAACAAGCTGCTCAAGTTAAATCTCTAAATTAGATTCAGTTACTAAATGTGAAAAGTTACGAGATAAAGCAGAAAAGTGTTCTACGTGACATTGGGTCTGCAATGTTAAAAGTTACTAAGTATATTTTCATGGGACTTGAAGCTCTCTTTCCCTCACAGCTGGAACCCCTAGATTCCCACAAACTAGTGGGGTTTTTTTTAGAAAAATCCTTCCTTAAAAGGAATGTAGGGAGTCATACCCTAGCATCCTGTTACACACCATTTGCCTCTTTAGCCTCTATTAGCTCTCACCCTGTGCCCTCTACTAACAACCTCTCTTGCTCTAAAGCTACAAATACACATCTTGAACATTCTGTTAATTCAATGCTGATTATATATTTTTAGCCTAATTGGCATCCCAGTTAGGTATCTTTCTGGGATTGATTGAAGCCCTGTTCTTGCTCTTGTGAAGCTTCTTTCCTTTTTTTTTTTTTTTTTTTGGTTAATTGGAATAGAATTGCTTTAGAATGTTGTGTTGTGTTAGTTTCTGTTGTACAATGAAGTGAATCAGCTACCTGTATACATATATCTGGGGCTTCCCAGGTGGCTCATTGGTAAAGATATCAATGCAGGAGATGCAGGAGACACGGGTTTGATCCCTGAGTCAGGAAGATCCGCTGGAGGAGGAAATGGCAACCCACTCCAGTATTCTTGCAGGGAAAATCCATGGAGAAAGGACCCTGGCAGGCTACGGTCCTTGGGGTTGCAAAGAGCTGGACGTGACAGGGCATGCACACATGCATACATATATCCCATCCCTCCTGGACCTCCCTCCTACCCCACCTTCATCCCATCCCTCTAGGTCATCACAGAGCACCCAGCTGAGCTCCCTGCACCATCCAGCCGGTTACCACTAGCTATCTATTTTACACATGGAAGTTTGAGCCTTCTTTTCTTTCCAGAGATGGGATGCCTGCCTCTGGGTTGAAGATGACTAACTAAGGTGAGAGTTATCTGCTCAGGATTCACTATCTCCTCGGATTTTCCAGTCCCGACTGCTGGCCTCCCAGTACCAGCTATGTGTTCTCCATCTGTTGAAATATTCCTGCTGCCTCAGCCCTTCCAGCTGATGCTACTTTTCCAAGATACGACATTGTTTCTGTTGCTATACCCTTCATATCCCACATCTTTCCCATGAGATTGCACTTCCTTTCTGGAAGCCAATTCCTCTTTTCTCCCCCATCTCCACCGAAGTTTCTCAGTCTAGCTCTGGGTCTCATTACTCCCAGGTTGCCTGTCTTCTAGCAGAATCAGAATTCACAGTGTACTATCACCCTTAAATAAATGAGCCTGGGTTTCTCACCTGTAAAATTAGGAGATTGGACTAGAGATGACCCTTTCAGCTCTGACAGTCTTATGATCCTATAAATGCCTCTTCTATTTAATGGTCCTTGACAGCACCTCAGAGAAAATAAAATCACACCAGGTCCTGAGTGGATTATTTCTATTCCTACATATCCTAACCTAGTTCTTTCTTTTCCTCATGATCAGTTTCTCACCATTCCTTTGAGGTAATGCTTCTATTACTTAGAGAGTCTTCTTCCTTAAATACTCTAGTTACTATCACAACTAAGGAATGTGTTGACGATCTTCCATCTGCTTTTCTTAAGAACAAATGTTGAACTTAAATGGAAAGCATTGTTAATCTACTGTTTCCTGTCCCTCAAGAGGCTTGTGTAAGCTTTCTGGCCTCTGATACTGGGCCTTTGCTGGTGAGATGTATGAACTTGTCCACTTCCTCTTCTTTCTTGGTAAGAGAATACATTTACACAATGCATTTGTTAGAAACCTTGTTACCTGAGGCTTAAATATAAATAGGGGATTAAGAGCACTTAATTAATTGACATGAGATACAAACATACTCATGAAAGCATAACACATTTTAAATGATATACTGAGCAAAAGTTAACATAGTTTTCAGTTATATATCAGAACAAGCAAATTCTCTCATCATATATCTTTACTTTTAGAAACGAAGTTCATAACAATTAAATTTTTCACTCACTCACTCTTTTTTTTTTTTCCTAATCAAACGACTTCAGCAAAAACACTTTCAGGAAACATGGTATCCATATCATATGCACAAACTGAATCTTAAAAATGATTAATGCAGTTGTTTTCCTTTCCTAAACAACTGATTTAAATTAAAAGCATGATCAAGCTACTTGGCTCTACAGAAGTCAGTCATTAATATTGTTGTAAAAAAATTCAGTAGGAAACAGCTGATTCAGTGGACATGGAAATATGGCCCCTGTGGACTTGAACTTGTCTGTCCCAAACCACATTTGACGTTATTCCAATAGCTCGGAGCAAAATAGTGACAGAGTAATTGGCATTAAACAAGACAAAGGATATGTGTGCCTTGGCTATAATGTTAGCAACTAAGTACATTGAAATACTATCAGCCAAAAATATAATTTCCAAAAAGAACATCACTGATATAATAAATGTTTGTGACCTTTCAGTCTTTAAAGGTTTAGTATGGTTCTAGGAGGAAAAAATCAGTCATGCTAGAGCTGCGTATCTTCTACCTTAGGCAGCGGTTGCTTCGAGGTAAGAGGTCACCTTAGAGGGGCATCTGGAAATCCTCCTTGGCCCCAATTCTCTCCACCATCCACTGACATTTCACCCTCAAACATCCACCAAGGATGTTTAACATTTTATCTCCCATCCTTCTGGAAGAGAAACCATGTCTGGCTTCAAAACAGATTTACTTCAAAGGTTCTTACTTGAGAATCATTTCTGATGCCTGCTGCTGCTGCTAAGTCGCTTCAGTCGTGTGCGACTCTGTGCGACCCAATGGACGGCAGCCCACCAGGCTCCCCCGTCCCTGGGATTCTCCAGGCAAGAACACTGGACTGGGTTGCCATTTCCTTCTCCAATGCATGAAAGTGAAAAGGGAAAGTGAAGTCGCTCAGTCATGTCTGATTCTTTGCGACCCCATGGGCTGCAGCCTACCAGGCTCCTCTGTCCATGGGATTTTCCAGGCAAGAGTACTGGAGTGGGGTGCCATTGCCTTCTCCCTCCTTTTTTATTGTCAGTCTCCTACTTATATTTTGCTTCTCAAATCAAATTTTTTTCCATTGTGAGGCCCTGTCTGACTTTCCCTGTGGTTCTGGTATATCTTATGTACATGTACCCCTGCCATGGGAGTCACCATGTTCACTCACTGAGCAGCTCCAACATCTGAAAAAAATTACTGACACATAGTAGGTGCTCAATAAATATTTGTTGAATGAACAAGTGTTGCTTATATTTATTGATGTGTGTTTCTTCACTAGATTACAAATTCCCTTGTATCTGTAATAACTGGTCTGCCAGAGTAAGATCTCTACCTTTAAGTGACTGATTAGGTTATATGAGCTACATTTTACAGTCTTTACATATCTCAAGTATTCAAAAATATAAAGTGAATTCTTACTACAATTTCAACAATATTCTTGTTCATTTTGATAGAATTGATTTTATTTTTCCAAACAATCAACTTAAACAAATATATATAAATGGAGGGAAGGCCATATTGATGATAACAAATGAGAATATTTCAGAATTTGGAAGTTGGAAAGTACTCTTTGTACTTACATTTTAATATGGGAATGACTGATAACCCAGAAATTCAAAATACATTAAACAAATCTTGAATTCATACTGGCTACCTGGGTTTCCTTCTCTGCCCTCTGATCCTGACTTCACATTGGACATTGGTTTCATCACCTCTTAGACTGATGTTAAGGAAAAGTTTAACTTCATAGACAATGGAATTGGAATTTCTCTACACACCCGAAGCAAGGCATTAATTCACAGTCCTCTGAAGGAGAATGCTTTAAAAAGTCTTCTTTTCTAAGGGTTTCTGTTGGTTTAGAGAACAAAGGTCCTGTTTATTTTAATAATCAATAAAATAAATAGTACCCAGCTGAGGCCATAAAAGTCCATTTAACCTATAGTATAATGGAAATATTAAACACTGGAAATAAAATTATAGGAAACTGGCTTCAACACCAGAATATGGTTTTTTACCTCCTCATTAAGGTTTTTAAATTAATAATAAATTTTAATCAATTAATTTATTTATTTTTTTTTGGCTGCGCTGGGTGTTCATTGCCGCAGGCAGGGGCAGGCTTTCTCTAGTTGTGGGGAGTGGGGGCTACTCTTTAGTTTTGGTGGGCAGGCTTCTCATTGCGGTGGCTTCTTTTATTGCAGAACATGGGCTCTAGGGAGCGTGGGCTTCAGTAGTTGTGACACGTGGGCTTAGTTGCCCTGCAGCACGTGGAATCTTCCCGGACGAGGGATCGAACCCGTGTCCCCTTAACCACTGGACCACCAGGGAAGTCCCTCTCACTTCATGAGATTTTTTTTTAAGCCTCATAAAGTAACATCTTGTCTCAGCACACAAGGTGAAATGGGCCTCATCTTCCAAACAAGGTTTATCGGCTTTTCCTAAAAGACCAAGACTTGATGTTTCACTCCATTTTTGCCTGAGCTCCAAAGCAAGCTGCCTTATCCACAGACCACCTAGGCAGCAATGACAGGAAAAGCATGGGCCTTTCTCCTCGATGTTACACTGCCCAACAGTTTTGCCTCTCCTTACCTGCCAGGGATCTGCTTCATTTCTGAACTCCCTATTCTTTCACTCTACGAATGTGTCCTGAGCATCTACTGGGAGACAGGTCCTCTTTGAGATGCTGAAGATGCAGTGAACAAAACTTATAAAAGACCCCATCTCACTGCAGCTTTCTCTTCTTTCCTTTGTCCATCACCCTCGGTGAAGATGGGAGAATCTGAAGATGCTGGTTCTACTCTTTAGATTAGCAAATGCACCAGTCCAGGCGTCACTGATGGGATTAGTGAATTCTCCCATCTTCATAGACTGACCCAGGTCTCCTTTCTGAGTGAATGAGGGGTACACATTAAGTGGTTTGCCAGAAGAGGTCTGAAACCTGTACCAGGAGTCTCCTGAGGGGCTCGGTCAACTGTCCTGATGAGGATGAACAACACAGAGAACAGACTTGTTGGACGACAGCATCCTCCCACATGCCTTGGTCCCTGGAGTCTGATGCTGGGAGTCTGATCCAGAGCAAGCACCGTCAGCACAGCTGCTCTGGGACTGTGTCCTTTTTCACATTCATGGGTCAGCTGAAGTGGCTGCCATGTAACTAGGTCTCTACCTGCCAACTGCCAGTAATTGCCCTTAAATCATACATTGAAAGAGCTAAAGTATTTTATATGATTTTGTACATATGAGTATTTGTAAATTGGAGTTTCCATCTCAGGAGTATCTACACTTAAGCAGAGCTAGCCACAACATGGAAAAAGGTTGTGGTGACTAGAACCAACTGACATAATATTCTGAAGCATTTAACTTTTTTTTTTGTTTCAGTTAATTTGTTTTCTTGAGTATGAGAATAAAACTTTTATATTGAAATGCTTTTTGACACCGTTTCTTTCACATCCCCTGGTGTGCAAGTGAAGCAGTAGACTACAGAAATCGAAAGGATTAGACTGTTCTTTTCCATCACAGCTGGTACATACTCAAAATGCAGACCCGTCTGGGTATTTCCAAGGAGAATATTCTTTTCATGATGAAGCTGGAGTAATCTATTCTTTAGTAGAAATGACCTCTGTTTTCATGGCCCGATAACTGAGCAGTTTCATGTGATTTGATGTATTCTTTGGGATCAGAAAAGTCTGTCATAGATCGTCTCTGAAGATTAGGGCAATAAGCAACCTAAGGTTCTCTGATCTTCAAAGGAAACTATAAATAGTGACTACAAGGTCACCAAAAAAAAAATTTCTTAGTACAAGCAGCAAAAAGCCAGACTTATGTTTCATCTAACTGATGCTTGCTTCATGTTTTCCAAAAACTCAAGGAAATAAAACTTTGAAGGCTTATGTCTAATTTAAACCAAACTCAGAGTAGTATCAGCTACTTCTAGGAAATAAAAGGAAGACAGAAAACTACTATGTATACTGCATTTTAAACAGTAAGAGATTAAAGAATAAAAATTGTTTTGCTTATGTCATTTATGTGTTTAATAACAGTGGTGCCATTTATTGAGCACCTACTAAGTTCCTGGCATTGTCTTAAGTACTTTACATAAAATGTGGTAGAATGATTAAAGTATGTGTTTGAAGTCAGACTGCCTGAGTCTGAACACTGAACAGTTATTATCTGTGTTCTTGAGAAAACTACTGAACCTCTCTCTGCCTGTTTGTTCAGCTGACAAGTGGAGATAATAATAGTATGGACATCACAGGATTGTTTGAGGACTGAATGTGTAGCATGCTGTAAGTACTCAACGTGTGTGTGTGTGCCAAGTTGCTTCAGCCATGTCTGACTTCGTGTGACCCTATGGACTGTAGCCTGCCAGGCTCCTCTATCCATGGGATTCTCCAGGCAAGAATCCTGGAGTGGGTTGCCATGCCCTCCTCCAGGGAAAGTAATTAATACATGTTAGCAATTATTCTTACCTTATTTTAGGCATGCAAATAATCTAATGAGGCCCCCATATGTTCCCATTTCTTGGTAGTAATACGAAGTACAAAAGGTTAGGTTACTTGACCACAGTTAATCGCCTAGGTCAAACTCACCTCTGTTAAACTCTAAAGGCCTATACTTTTAATAACTACAATGTATTAATTCTATATTGCCAAATACATTGGGAACCTCAAATCCTTTTTCCACTTGGGCAGAGTACAGTTAAGTTATATGTGCCTGAAATTAGCAATATAAAATTCCTTGGGTTGTCATCACTATTGCTAAATTCACTTCTGATGGACGCATATAAAGAAGATTCCATCCTACCAGCACTTCTGGTTCATGTTCTCAATCAATAATGGGAAAAACTTTAAAAATACAGTGATGTACAGTTGAAACCTCAGAGTTAAACAGCAAAAACACTCAGAGTATCTGTCTATAAATACCAATGTCTGCAGTCAATTTTCCTTTCCCTCCTTTTTTCTTGGTAGGCGCAACTCTTTCATATGGCTACAAGAGATAGAAGTTATTAGCCCTGTAAATTCATGCATGCTTTGCAATCAGGTTTTACAATTAAGAAGTTGGGCTTCTGAAGGTAAAACTAAATCTGTGTGGACTGGAGATATTTAATTTAGAGCCAGGATTATGTCTTTGACTACTTGGTACAATGCTGGGTCTGCTGTCAGAGCATAGAACACAATAAATAATAAACACAATAAATGTGCTAGGGAACTGGTATAGAAGTTGCCTAGATTGATGGATCTCATTTGCTACCCTCTATTATTCAATTCCAATGGAAATTACAATTTGCTTGTAAAGATCTCTCATTTAACTTCAATCTTTAAAATTCTTTTCTTTCCCTTTTAGTTATTTGTATGTGTTTATCAAGTTTGTTTTTCTTTTGTAAAGATAATATTCCTTTGAGGGGGAGTTAAGAGATTCAGCATTGCCTGGCAGCATGCCAAGTAGAAAAACTACTACCATCAATTTTCTTTCCAATAAAAGATGATGTGCACAGTGGTAGACTTAATTTCCCAGTCTAACCTCACTGGGTGTTGATGAGGTTCTTAAAGGCTACTAAATGAAGCAAGGTCTACACCAAGAAGGAAACAGTTTTTTATTAGGGACAAGAGTAAAAATTAAACCATCATATACGGTGATAGCTAGAAAAGGAGGAAAGAGAAGTACAAAATCAAAACAAAAGGATTATTTACGGGCACATCTCCACAAAGTGGAAAAGCATGGCTCTTTTCAGAATAGTCAAGGGGAAAAGTACATAAGTCCATGTACTTCTCCACTCCCAAATGCATGTCCTCGAGGAGCTTGAGAACCATTTGGAAAAGGATTAAGAAGCAACTCAAGTAGCTGCTTCATTCAATTTTTCTTAAACATTTTTAAAAATGATTGACACAGTCCTTCAAGAAACTGCTGAAAATAACAAATCTTCTGCCTATAAAAATATATGAGCACAAAATTTCATACAATTTCAGGATCCTTGAAACACATCTACGGACTCACGGACCAAGACTAAGAACCACTAAGAGTCTCAGGAGCATGCTTTATGCTTTATAGGGTGTAGATTAGAATGCTGGCCAAGTTAAATCAGTACTCCAACTGCAACAGAACTGTTACCAGTACTGACCAGTTTGTATAGTTTTTATAGATTTCTAAGTGCTTTCTCATATATGGGTTATTTGATGTATTGGTGTGGTCCAAAATTTGTTTGGGTTTTTCCATATTAGCTTAGAAGTAGAAACATCTAGTTTCTCAGCTCAATAGACATGGTGAGAAAAAGGTAATACTGAATACTAGGCCCAGGCCCTGGAGAAGGCAATGGCTCCCCACTCCAGTACTCTTGCCTGGAAAATCCCACGGACGGAGGAGCCTGGTAGGCTGCAGTCCATAGGGTCGCAAAGAGTTGGATACGACTAAGCAACTTCACTTTCACTTTTCACTTTCATGCACTGGAGAAGGAAATGGCAACCCACTCCAGTGTTCTTGCCTGGAGAATCCCAGGGACGGGGGGCCTGTTGGCCTGCCGTCTATGGGGTCGCAGAGAGTCGGACACGACTGAAGTGACTTAGCAGCAGCAGCAGCAGCAGGCCTGGGCCCAGGCTTCCCAAGTGGCTTGGTGGTAAAGAATCCATCAGCTAAGCAGGAGACACAGGTTCAATCCCTGAGTTAAATCAAACCCACTCCAGTATTCTTGCCTGGAGAATGCCAGGGACAGAGGAGCCTGGCGGGCTACAGTCCACGGGGTCACAAAAACTCAGACAAGAGAGCATGAGCCTGAGGCGTGGGCTGGCTGAGAAACACAGGTCTGATGATCAATTGGGATTAGATATGGTAGAAATAAAATGTTCCCTCTTGAAACATAAATACGCTTAGTTGATGAACAGTTAAGTGCTCAGCTGCTAATACCCTTAGAATGAATATTTATTGTATTTTTTCCAATCAGAACCAAAATACTTAGATTTTCGAATGTAGTAAGTTAGATACCTAGATCAACAGTTTTCAAATGGTCCTCTCTTCGCCAATCACATATCTGTGTGAATCTGGATTTTCCTCATACACTTTAACCAAAGGAACATCTTGCAACAGACTGGATTCAGAAACAGATATGAAAATGAGATTTATAAAGATGGAAACAATGACACACTTTTTACTAAAGATTTTGTTCTGGAAAAGAGTTAACCTGTAACATACTTTTTAAGTGAATTTATACATATTTTAAAATGGTTTTAATTTTGAAATGGTAAATATCATATTTAACTTATATGCAAAGGACATCATGAAAACGCTGGGCTGGATGAAGCACAAGCTGGAATCAAGACTGCCGGGAGAAATACCAGTAACCTGAGATATGCAGATGACACCACCCTTATGGCACAAAGCGAAGAACTAAAGAGCCTCTTGATGAAAGTGAAAGAGGAGAGTGAAAAAGTTGGCTTAAAACTCAACATTCAGAAAACTAAGATCATGGCATCTGGTCCCATCACTTCACAGCAAATAGATGGTGAAACAGTGGAAACAGTGGCTGACTTTATTTTTTGGGGCTCCAAAATCACTGCACATGGTGATTGCAGCCATGAAATTAAAAGACACTTACTCCTTGGAAGAAAAGTTATGACCAACCTAGACAACATATTAAAAAGCAGAGACATTACTTTGCCAACAAAGGTTTATCTAGTCAAAGCTATGGTTTTTCCAGTAATCATGTATGAATGTGAAAGTTGGACTTATATAAAGAAAGCTGAGTGCCAAAGAATTGATGTTTTTGAACTGTGGTGTTCGAGAAGACTCTTGAGAGTCCCTTGGACTGCAAGGAAATCCAACCAGTCCATCCTAAAGGAAATCAGTCCTGAATATTCACTGGAAGGACTGATACTGAAGCTGAAACTCCCAACACTTTGGCCACCTGATGCGAAGAACTGACTCACTGGAAAAGACCCTGATGCTGGGAAAGATTGAAGGCAGGAGAAGAAGGGGACTACAGAGGATGAGATGGCATCACCAACTCAATGGACATGAGTTTGAGTAAGCTCTGGGAGTTGGCGATGGACAGGGAGGCTTGGCGTGCTGCCGTCCATGAGGTTGCCAAAGAGTCAGACACAACTGAGCGACTGAACTGAACTGAAATATCAGTAGATGTGACCCACCTAAACAAAAGCTCTTTGGAGTTTTCAGCAAATTTGAAGTGTTTTTAAAGGGGCCCTGGGGCTTCCCTGGTGGATCAGATGGTAAAGAATCCACCTGCAGTGCAGGAGACACAGGTTCAATCCCTGGATCAGGATGATCCCCTTGAGAAAAAAAATGGCAACCCACTCCAGTATTCCTGTCTGGAGAATTCTATAGGCAGAGTAGCCTGGCAGAATACAGTCCATGGGGTTGCAAAGAATGGGACATGACTGAGCAACTCACACATACACACACAAAAGGGGCCCTGAGACCAAAAGGTTTGAGAACTTAGTACCTGTCAGAAGACAGGTCTGGGGGGTGGGGGGTGGGGGGCTGAGAAAGTGCAAAGGTGAGAAGGGGTGAAGGAAGAGTTAAGGAGGAGAGCATTGTGAGTCTTGTCTGGGAGATAGGATTCCTTGACTGGGAGGAAAAGGGCAGAGAGGCAGTACCATGCAGTCTCTTCATTTTGTTTGTGACCTGTTCTAAACACAGCGGTCTGCATCACAATTTCTGGAAGGAGATCTCAAGAATCAAGCCAGTAGAGTCTCCACTCCTAAAACTAGGAAAGACAATCGCTGGTTGTTAAATGAGGAACACTGAAGCTGCTCCTTTTTTCTCCAACAAGAGTGCGAGAAACATTTTTTGAGATCTAGATTGTGTTTGCTTTGCCAGATAATACAAGATTTGTTATTACTGGGTTTTGCATTGTTAATAAATTTTCTCACCGTTTGGAATACCATTTCCAGGAAAAAAAATCTAAAAGGGGTCAAAACGGTAGGGGATAGAAAGACTAAATATCCCTTCAAAGAAATTCATCTTAAATCTTAATATTTACCTGCTATGCACTAAGCATTGTGCTACAGAGTACGTTGCAGCAGAGAGGAAGCAGCCTTGAATTAGGGATGAGAAATACTGTTTCAAACCATTCGTTTGTTACACTCTTTTGGATAATTTAACCTGAGTCGCGTTTTCTTATCTATAAAATATGTATAATAAAACTTATCTTACAAGGTTGTTAGGGATTAAAAAGAGATAATCAATGTCAATTGGACAGCACGGAGCATGGTAGGTCTTCCTTCAACAGCCCGGAGAGTGCGTGTAAAGGCCAGTGATAATCTACTAAGGGAGATAAGACGTGTAGATAAACACTTGAAAAATACAAGGCGGGAGGTCTGACGTGCCAGAGTCACAACAAATGTATGTGGAAAGTGCTACGGTGATGCAGTCACACTTGTTGGGATGGGGGAAGATGCTCAGGGAAATGACAGATTGCCTAGTGAACCCCTCTCCCACTTGCCGGCCCCCAAGGTCGGCTCAGGCTGAGCATCCCAGGCCCAGCTCCAACTCCCCCGCGGGATGGTCACACCGCTTCCACACCAGTCTGGAAGTGCTCGGTACTCCAGCCTTGCCCAGCTCATTCCCAGGCACCTTGAGCGTGGGCGTCCGGCCCCAAGTCCCCGGCAGCATCCACAACGACCCGGCGGCCCGGGTCCCCGCACTAACCTTCACCCACCTACTCCGGGCTCCGCGCCGGTATTAAGTGGAGGTAGGGAGGGGTAGGGAAGAGCAACTCGCAAGTTCTCAGCTTCTGGGACACCCACTCTCCTCGCTCAGGCGGCTACCCCCCGCCTCCCAGCTCGCCCTCACACCACCCCGCGTGAAGCTGCCCGGAGGCCTCAGGCGGCGGCGGAGCTCCGAAGCCGGCCCCCCCGCAACCCCACCACCTCAGCCCCACTCCTTCCCCCCAGCCGGGGGAACCCGGCGGCCGGCGTTCTCGCGCTCACTCATCGATTGGCGCTGCCTTGCTCCTCCGGCTCCCGTCGCGGGGAACGCGGCCCTGGAGACGGAGAAAGTCCGGCGGGGGGAGAGGGGCGGGGACCAAGGCAGGCGGGCCAGGGGATCGCCGATCGCACGGATGGGCGCGGGTGCCGGCTCGCGCTGTCTGGCGGGTGGCGGCGGGCGCGGGCCAGCCTGTGCGGCGTGAGGCGAGGCCGGAGTCGCGCGTCTGCCGCCCGCTCGCCTCGCCTCGCCTCGCCTCGCTCCGGTGCCGGCTACCCCTGCCCCCGGGAGGGCTGTCCCGCGGAGGCGGAGGGCTCTCGCGCGGACCCCGGGAAGGTGGGGCGGGGGGAGCCGGCGAGCTGCTGAGGAGGGGGCCGGAGGGAGGGAGCGAGCGCGGGCGGCGGCGGCCCGGCCCCTCCCCCTCCCGCCGCCGCGGAGAGCGCAGGGAGCCGCCGGGGGCTCGGCGGCGGTGGCGGCGGCGGCGGCTTCTGGCCCCGGCTCCTCCTCCTCCTCCTCCTCCTCCTCGCTCCCTCCATCTGCCGTGGTTATGGCCCGTCGCTGGAACACAAAAGAGTCTCCGCGGTGGAGGTCTGCGCTGGTCTTGCTTTTCCTCGCCGGGGTGTACGGTAAGTGTCCGCGTTTCCGCTCCCCCCTCAACCCCTCTGACAAAAAAAAAGCTAGGGCGACCCGGAGCCCCGAGGCCTCCAGGACAGGGGCTCTCCGAGGAGCCGGCTAGAGAACCCGGCTGCCGACGGGACAAAAGACCCGGCGAGGGGTGGATGCAGCGGGAGAGGTGTCCCCCCCCCCGACACGGAGATGCTGTGGGTCGGCTCGTCCGCCTCCAGACCCTCGGGGGTGTTGCAGAGCGGCTTGCGCGTCCCCGGAGCTGGGGGGAGCCCCCCAACCCCCCGAGAAGCTCGAGGGTGGCGGGCAGACTTCCCGATCCGGGCTGGAGGGCCCCGGCGGCCGGCTCCTTGGGAACTCGTCGCCCCTTGCACACTCTACACACGACAAAGATGTACGGTGTGGGGTAGAGAGAAAGGGAGGTCGCCCCCCGCCGCCGGCCGGGACGGTCCAGCCCCCCTCGACCCTCCCGGGGCCAGGAAGTTCTGTCCGCAGTGCAATTCCCACCGCACCGACTCCCCGCCTTCCCTAACTCGCTGGTGAAGCAGCCCGCTATTTTCTTCCCATCCCTGCACCTCGGGGGCCGAGGCTCTGCTGATCCCCGGGCATGCAAGATCCTGCCCCTTACTCTGGAGCAACGCGCGGGAGAAGGCCAGAAAATAGTTTCCATCCAGCTCTTCCTCAGTCTCTCCTTCTTGGGGCGTACATGTCTGTGCTGACTCCCGGTTCGTTTGTCGTCTCATCTATCGTTGTCCGCTAATGTTGTCACTGTTGCTTTATTCCAGTCGGTGGGTTATTATTACGTATATATGCCTTTGAGGTTAAGAGAAGGCTGAGGCTATGAGCGAGGACCAAGCTTTATGTATTACACAAGGGTCAGAACTAGAGCTACATGGAATTCACTGGAAAGAACATTCATTGCTTAATAGACTTTGAGTTCCACTTCTGACTTGACTGTTCTTAGTTCCTTCAGTTAAAAAACACCGAATCGTTGTTTCAGAGAACACCGTTAACCTTTACTTTGGGCAGTTGTGGTTTGATTTCTTCAGAGGGAAATAATTGAAAGTTGCCATTCTTAGATAAATTTTACTTCTAAAAATTGCCACAAACGTTTAATTCCACCCATGTAATTTACAAGGGAGCATTATCTCTTTTGAAAGCACTTATCTATAGGATTGAATGTGACCGTAACTTTTAAAAACCTGAGAAATTACAGGAAATGAAGAATTTAGTGAACTGAAATGGACCTTTACTAACAACCAAGAAATTGTAGTTTTCCTGTACGGTTCACAATGCATTGCTGCTCCCTGAGCTGATTAATATATTATTATTTTTGTTTGGGGGGAATTGGTCCACATTTGATGTGGTCATTGCCAATGGTGTGCTTATTTGTGACCAGAAAACCCAGTGCAAAACTTTTGATTGTTAGTTGCATCAAGTGGCTGTGATCCCTACTTGCCTGGTGACTTGTGGGTTTGGGTCTACACCAGAGATCAATAAGCTATTATGTGTTTCTTCTAGCCTGAAGGTGGGTGTAGTTCTGCACTAGGTTTGGTGTAATGGTCCAGGAGAGAGAAGAAAGAGAGAGGCATCGTTAATGTGATTAAGAGTGTCCAGCTTTGTCCTCTACTGTAATCAGAATTGAGGCAGTGTTGTCTGATCAAAATGGATAAACAAACAGGTTCTCTTAGCTCTGCTTTCATTAAAAGCTATGCCATTAGTATTTGAACTAAAAGTCTTTTGGCCTCTAGGGATAAGAGGCTGTGAACCCCATAATTTTGTCTTGGTGCACAAGAATGACTTTATAGTAGGTGCTTATCAGATATTTATGTTTGGGGAATTTGTGTTTAGTGAGAAATTGTTAGTAGGCAAAGACTGAAGCTCCTTTTTCCAACAATGTGGCATCAGATTATAAAACTAGCGAGTGATTATGCGAAGGGTTGATATACCAAGCTACACAGCAAGTTTCAAAGTATAAAGAAAAAGGAGGTAGTGAGCCAGGCGGAACATTAAACTATGAGCAGAGATTAAAGGAGCCCTTCACTCCTTCATTGCAGTTGGGGAAAATCTCTTTATTGCTACACTTTTTGTCCTCTTCTGTCTCTTCAGTCCCCTGTGGATTTGTATTAGAGGAAAAAAGCTGAAACAGTAGCGTGGGAGGGGGTGTGCGTTCATATAGTAGTGAGGTTTTATTTGTGTGTCCAGTCATTGTGACGAGTAGTGGATGCATCCTGAGAAGTACCTGTTCTGAGCCTATGGAACAAATACACCCTGTAGTTTATGGAGCTGTCCCTTGTCTACATCAAAACATGTGTTTTCCAAAAAGTGGCTTCAAAAATAATGAGAAATCTCTGTTAATGCAACTGAATATTTGGAGTAACGCTTAACTTAGACCCAGTGTGTTGGGAGGGGCGGGGGTGGAATACAGGTGGATTGGCTATTGGGGCAGTTCCAATACTAGCTCTTCACAGAGTGACTCTTTCTTGTCTATTAAAATGTAGTCGTAAATGGCTCCAGGTTGTGCCATGAATCTTTGAAACATTTCAAATGCCTTAAAAAATTATCTGTATTTTGGTGTTTAGTCTCTTCACATGACCAATTTCATGGACCCTGTAACTATTAAATGTGACTGTTTTAGTGGAATAGTATATGACTGTCTCCCTTCCAAGTTACTTTTCTGAATGCCCACACCTCATTTGAAACTCTTGATTATGATATGGAATACAGTTAATGTTTTATAGGAGTAGTTGTTCAAAGACCGATAATTATCTTCACGAGCTGCTATATCTTAACTGCACTGAATGTTCCTGGCAGGAGAAGGTAAAGGTTGACCTCTGCCGTTGGAAGTTTGTAGGAATAAGAACAGTTAATGAGGGCAGCTGTGAGCTTTGCTGGGCACTGTGTTGTTCAGTCGCTCAGTCGTGTCCAACTCTTTGCAGCCCCACGGACTGCAGCATCCCAGGCTTCCCTGTCCTTTACTATCTCCCAGATTTGCTCAAACTCATGTGCATTGAATTGGTATGCCATCCAACCGTCTAATCCTCTGTCTCCCTCTTCTTCTGCTTTCTATCTTTCCCAGCTTCAGTCTTTTCCAGTGAGTCGGCTTTTTACTCTGTTAGGCTGCCTGTAAGGGGAGAAGGTGTTTTCTCCATATCTCACATGGGGACATCTGACTGTTAGAATGCATGGAGGTTTCTCTGACTGTCTCCTGGTCAATACAATCTAGCCATAATTTGGTAACTGTGGCAGTTCCATTACTTTCCTTTTCCACTTCTCTTTGTCTCCCAGATCAATTTTTTCTAATCTTTTTTTCCCCCTACTCAAACCTAAAATAAAAATAAAACCATAAAATACCTAAAATATTGCATTTTTTTATTACTCCCAGAACAAAACAAAGTGCGTGAAATAATACTTGTTGGTACCACCTGAGATTCTCGCTGATGTTTTCTAGTCTATTCCACCTCCCTTCTGTCCTGCTTCCTTTCCTCATTTACTGGCTTGGACCCACTTATAGAATACAATTCTTAGTTTGTAAAATTCTGCCCTATGAGAAGCCTTAAAATGTAACTTAAAGTGTTTGTTGTATTTGTATATCATTTTACGGTAGCCTTGAAGAGTTGTAGGTGGTTAAGTCTTCAGTTACTTGCTCCTAGAACCTTTGAGAGCAGTGAGAACTCTTCCTGACGTATACTGACTGACTTGTGACAAAACGTTATCTTTAAACTGATTTTCAGCTCATTGTAGTCAAAAGTTCTTTCTGTACGCACTGCTGTTCTAGATGTTGTGGGAACATAACATATCTTGCAGTTTATGTCCAATGGGTGAGTCTTTCCCAGTGAATTTTATGAAACTTTCTGCAGCATTTTATAAATTTCCAGTTTAAGGATAGATGAGAAGTTCCAATTTTAGAAAGATTGTAGAAATAACTAGAATATAATAAAAAAAATCTAAACTGGATTCCAGTTACTTCTAAGAAAGTCAAGCTTGATTACATAAAATGTTGACTAAAACTAAATTAATTGCTTAATACTGTTTTTGTTTCTCTGAAGCATTTTTATATTTGGGGTTTCTTTGTTGTTTATTCTTTTGTCATATCAGTGAAATTACAGTTAAAAGAATGAAAGGTAAAAAGGAAATGAAAGGTAAAGATACATTTAATATAGACAAGATTTATGTAGATTTAGATAGAAAATGTTTTATTTTAGAATGAGTTCTAATCCTGTTCCAGCTGCAGGTCTTTATAGGTAATTGAAGGTTGTTCTAAGCTTAGGAGTTGAGGTTGAATCAATAATTTCCAATTTCTCAGATTACTTTTCCTTCCAGTTTCTTAATTTCTCTTCATTTTCTCCTCACCCCACCCTGCCCTTTGTGACAGGGGTGAGTAAGATGTATCCCACTTAATCCTCATTTTCTAAGGCGCAAGACTAGATCCTACAAATACAAGTTACCGGTCTGTCTGTTCAAATGCATGTCATTAGTCTTTTTAAGTAGGTGCAACGGTAGATGTATATGTAGATCGATTGTCTGTCTGTCTGTCTCTTTAGTTTCAATACAGAATTAGCTTAGGGAGTTCTTATTCTCTAAACTATAGAAGGAAGGGAAGGAAACTAACATCTACTAAATTAAGTTCAGATACTGTGCTTGGTCTTCATTCAATGCCCGTTAATCTTCCTTAGGTCTCATTTAGAAATCCTACAAGGTATTATTTCTTTTTTTTTTAGTAGAATCTCAGAGAAGTTGTGCCTTGTCTAAGCTCATACGACTAGGAAACAATAGGTCCGAGACTGAAGCTTAATCCTGTCTGTCTCTTCACTCATTCATTTAGCAAATATTCGTGGAGTACTTACTTGCAGTAGGTAAGACATGACAACCTGGTGAACGTCGTTTCTGCCCTCGTGGAGCTTATAGTCTAGTGAATAACTTGTGTGCTCTTCAACAAAAGCAAACAGGGGTCAGAGACAGTGAATAACAGACACAGAGCAGTTAGAGGAAGGCTTCATTGTAGAGAACAGGAGACATGAAGGATAGCTAACCATGTTATGATTGGGATAGGAGAGCTTTGCACAGGGAAACAACCCATGAAAGATCCAGACCTGGAAAAGAGCTGATGTGGAAGAGCTGTGCAAGAGCTGGTGTGTTTCAGGTAAAGAAACAAAATCAGTAGCTGGAACACGGTGGTCGTAAGAGTGATGAGGTGAGTCTAGATTCTCAGGCCAGAGCTCAGGGTGTTGGAAACCAACATAGAGAGTTTGGGCTTGTTTTAAGTGTAACTTATTGACACAGTTTAAGTGACATAATGTGATTTATGTTTTGAAGCAGTTGCTTTTGCCACTGTGTGAATTGTTGAGAAGTAGGCAAGGGCAGAGGAAGGATGATAGGTTTTGGCTGAGAGACACAGGAGCTTGGACTGAGGTGGTAGCGGTGGATAGAAGGAAGAGTATGGATTGCCTTTTGATAGGGAAGAAAGGGGTACTTTCTCTCTTGCCGAAAGAGGGAAGAGGTCCATAGGTTTGGAGGTAGGATGATGGAGAATTAACAGAATATGAAATCATCCGGTGAGAGTGAAAAAAAGAGCTGAGAGGTTGAGGGTCATTTCTGTTTCCATAATTCAGTAAATCAGTGTAGACCGTAGGAAGTTAAGTTTCTGTTTTTTAATCTAGAAAAGAGAAGGCTAAAAACATCCACTGCAAGAAGGTATATTGTGAATAGTTGTGCAACACAGACCCTGGGAGTGGGCTTAGATTAAAGTTAAGGGGAGAGGCTTAAGAAGTCTTCTCTGGAGAACTCAGTTCTAAGGAGTGTCACTTTTGTTGATGAAGTAAGTACAGAACAAAACTTCCTACAGTGTTTTAAAAGTGTTTCAGGCAGAAAATAAAGGGCAGAACAAATGTTAGATTTCAAGGTCTTTTTGCCCAAGTTTAACGCTTTCTACTAAGTGATCAATTAAAGATTGTTGTTCATCTTAGGAGAGTCAAGAATACATTGGTGGATCAGATAACTTAAGAGTTTTTGGAAAAATAAAATTACCTTTTACCTTCCCCTCCCTAGACTGAATAGTTTATTTACAGAAGATATAACTTTAGAAGGTTCCACAGCTTCAAAATAAATGAAACCTACTGAATAGTTTGTTAGTTCTTGAATATTTGATAACTGAGACCAAATAGTTTTCTTCTTCTTGAATATTTGATAACTCATTTCCCTGCTAGTATTACTTTGGTAAAGACATGATATTGTTGTGCATTCATGTTTTCACCACTGCGTAAAAGTAACTTGATACTTACCTTGAATACACTTCCATTTCAGTTTTTAGAGCTGGGAAGTGGTGCTAATCTTTTCATGTTAAATGGAGCACAGTGGGATGTGTCATAGTTGGAATGTACCATTCAAATGTAATTAGCTGACTTAATTCATTGATTGTTAAGCTATCTTTTAGGTTTTAGTAAGTTGGAGAAGACATGAATCTTTTTGTCTGGCATATTCTGAAATAGAATTCAGGTTCTTGGATTTATTGCCTGTTCCAATGACACCAAAACCTTTTACAGAGAGTTAGAATACAGAAGTCCTTTGCAAAAAGATGCCTCGTTTAAATACTCAAAATAACTCTGAGGTGGGTATGATTAGAAGAAACTGAAGCTTTGAGAACAGTGATTTTGCCTAAGGTTCACATCTCTTTACTGCTGTTCTCTTCACATAGAGACCCGTTATCCTTTAATCTCCGTTATTGTAACAGTCCCAGCTAGTCTTGAGTCTTATCCTGATTCACTCATATCACACAGAGCAGCCACTGCAAGAAGGTATATTGTGAATAGTTGTGCTATTCACAAAAAGAGGGACTCTTCTAAAGTGAGGATATGATTACATAACTTTCTTGCTTAAAACCTACTAGTAGTTCCCTTTTCTTAAAATAGGAGCATCACTAGGCCCTTCAGAACCCAGCAGATTCTCCCTTTGTTGTCTCCTGTCGCTTCCTCCACCATGCCCCTCCCCACCACGGTGTTGCTGCTGCGCTATACTAAGCACTCACTGAACGCAGGTCTCTGTCTCCTGGCCTTTGCACACACTGCTCTTTGCCTGGTTTTATCCGCCTTCCTCCACCACTTTCTTCTCTACACGGACTACTGCTATCCTTCGGCTTGCTTTTTGGTGTTATCTCCTTTGGGAGATCTCTCCTGGTTGCTCCAAACTAGGTGCCCGTTACCTAAGCTTCTCAGATTGTTCTTAATATATGCAAATTTGGTATTTTCCTGTTTTACTTCTCTGTATTTCCCCCTGGAGCAGCACTGCCTAACAGATGTATCATGTGAGCTTCAAGTGTAAGTCATACACATGGTTTTAAACTTTCTAGTATCAACATTAAAAAAAAAAAAGGAGATCAATGTTAATAATTTATTTAATAGATCTAAAATATTTTGATGTGTAATTGATATAAAATTATTAATGAGATATTCTGCATTATGTTTTTCATACTAAGTCTTTACAATCTAGTGTAAATTTTATTCTTATAGTTCATCTCAATTAGATTAACCACATTCAAATGCTTAATAGCCACTTTGAAAACAGTATCTATTATAAACAAGCCCTGTGATCCAGCAGTTCTGCTCCTGATATAAACTCAGATTCAAGGATGTCACGTGCATCAGAAGACATGTTCGAGGATATTCATAGCATCCTTACTTGTTTTAATTCCAGACTAGAAACAGCCCATATGTCCATCAGCAATAGAATGGATGAATAAATTATGGTATGCAGAATATTCACATAAGGGAAAACTGTACACCAGCAGTTTCAACTTTTCGGACTTGGGGCTCCACAATTATTTTATTTTTTAACATGGGGTGGGCAGGGGAGATGTCCCTGCTGCTGCTGCTCTTGGCTCCCACTCCCACCTGTAAGTAAAGTCGCTCAGTCGTGTCCGACTCTTTGCGACCCAACGGACTATAGCTTACCAGGCTCCCATCCGTGGGATTTTCCAGGCAAGAATACTGGAGTAGATTGCCATTTCCTTCTCCAGAGTATCTTCCCAACCCAGGGATCGAACCCAGATCTCCCACATTGTAGGCAGACATTTTACCGTCTGCGCCACCAGGGAAGTTCTCCATCCCACCTGAGGGCTCCACAATTACTGAGGACTCAAAGAATATTTTTATATGACAGAAATAGATGTTTTTAAATAATATGATAAAGTTGAAAAAGAAACCCCATTACGTGTGACCTTAAGTGGCATACAATTTAAAAATATGTAAAATGACAACTAAAATTTCCCCTAAAAAAGTTAAATAAGAAGAATGGCGTTGCTATACATTTTTGCAAATCACTGTAATGTCTGGCTTAATAGAAGACAGCTGATTTCTCATGTCTGCCTCTGCAGTCAGTCTGTTGTGACATGTTTTGCTTGAGGTATAGAAAGAATAGCTGGCTTCACATAGATAACTGTGTGAGAAGAATTTTAGTAGCTTTTTCAGATAAATGTGAATATTCTTTGATGCTGCACCAAGACTTGAGAAGTAGTAGCTTTTTAAAGTTTAGTTGCAATGTGGAATCTGAAATCAAATTAGTGAACTCTCTGTGTTCTGTTAAACTCTGAAAGGGTCTTGAAAATTTCCAAGAGTCCACTGACTGCACTTTGAGAACAGCTTGCTCTCATTACAAGAACAAGTAGAAAAAAACAAAGTTTTAAAAAGAAGGAAAAGAACCAAATCACTGCTGCAGGTAGGGTGGGTTAATTTCACATGTTGATTAAAAGAAGGTAAACACACGATTATGGCTCCTGTATGATTGCAATGTTAGAAGTTAGACTAATGTAGGAGAGTAGTTGCCTCTTGGAGTTGGGCAGAGGTGGGTAGTGATTGAGATGGGTACCAAGGAAGCTTCTGGGGTGCTGCCTAAATTTATTTCTTGACCTATATGGTGGTTTACACAGATGCAGGTTTTTTAGATCATAACTCATGGAACTATAAACTTGCAGTTAGTACATTTTTGTATGTATATTTCAAATAAAAGTTATTAATATCTTAAAAAATAGAGTAATGCTATATAATAATATCCATAGAAGATTTTCTGGTAAGGTAGATTCTCTTTAGTGTTTGCATTTAGTTTTTGTTTGATTTTTCCCCCATTGTGTTTGATAATTAAAAACAATTTTGAAACTCTGAAAAATTTCATATGTATTCAAAAGTAGAGCACTAGTATAATTAACCTGATATACCCAACATCCAGCTTCAACAAATGATCATTATATGGCCAGTCTTGTTTTATGCCCTCCTCCACCTACTCCCTAAACCCAAATGATTTCGAAGCAGATCCCAAATATCTAGTCTTAATAATATTTCAGTATGTATCTAAGATGTGGAGGCTCCCAAAAACAAAATTCAGTGAAAATCTTAGGCCCAATACTACTAACTAATTAAAAAGTTCACAGTTCCTGTCAGTACATGTCTAGCGATATGGTCTTCCCAGGTGGTGCTAGTGGTAAAGAACCTGCCTGACAGTTTAGGAGTCATAAGAGACTTGGTTTGATCCCTGGGTTGGGAGGATCCCCTGGAGGAGGTAATAGCAACCCACTCCAGTATTCTTGCCTGGAGAATCTTCATGGACAGAGGAGCCTAGCAGGATATAGTCCATAGTGTCACAAAGAGTCAGACATGACTGAAGCAATTGAGCATGCACACACATGTCTAGCCATATATGTAGATTGCTCTAGTTATAATATAAACATAAAGTTTCAGAAACCGTTTGAATCAGGATGCAAAGAAGATCCTTACTCTGTGGTTGAGATCTGTTCAGTCTTTAGTGTTAATGGTTCCCATCCCCCACCTTTTTTCCAAAACGTTAAGTGTGATGTTTGCTATAGGTTTTTGATAAACTCTTAATCAACTTGGAGCTACTACATGAGTTCCTATATAAAATAAGTTTCTGGGAATAGACATTTAATTTTGGCACTTAAGAGTTGTTATTTCTGAAATGATCTTAAGTTATTTATAAGGACCAGAAATTATACCTAACAATACAGGACAGTACTTGTTGAATAAATGAATTTGTTTATCCATGAATGGAGTAAATTACATTCATGTGAACTACTGAGGTTCAAGTAGTTCAATGTTGAACTCCTTTTGCATTTATGAGATAGACCAGGACAAGTTGGTAATGGTATATTATCTTTTAATCTGCTGGAATACATTTACTAATTTTTTAAGGCTTTGTGTTTTTATCTATGAACTCAGTTTATAGTTACTGCCAACTTTCTAACTCCCTCCACCCCTTTTCTTTCTCCTGTAAGCTGACTTTCTCTCTCCTCTGGCCATTTTTCATTTTTTCACATCTGTTAATCTATTCTTTTAGACCCACTTATAACAGAGTACACCTTTTAAAATTGATTTCAGCTGTCAGGAACAGTGTGGTGTTTCAGTTGCAATTAGGAAGGAAGAGTAAGAGTTTACGACCTGTATAGCTACAGTTACAATAAGAAAGCAAAAATGAACAACCGTGTTCTGCTGACAGGAGAAATGTTTTCATTCCTAGTGCAGATAGACTTTTGTTTCACTAAGCGAGATAATAGAGATGAGCCTGTGAGAGGTCAGCCCCTTCTTATGAATGAGCCTTATGACCAAAGAAGCAAGTAAGATACTTCGGTGGAGATGGACTGGTTCCACAAAAAGAAGAATTCCACCTGAAGGTGGGGGTCTGTGGAGTAAAATGGAGATGCTGAATGAAGACTGAGCTCAAATCCAGGGATAGGACCACTGTGTTCTGCCAGAGGGGCACTTCTAGTCTGTTGGGGATGATTATACTTTAAGACCAGACTTATTTGCTCAAAAGGTAATAGCCAAAGAACTGTGTAAGCCATGACCTTGTGTCCCTCACATGTTTATAAGAGTATCCACGCTGGTACCGAGGGTGGAAGATGGAATGAGAGCCTACTGTTTGTGCTGCTCTAGTAGAATCACCGCACAAACTTTAGGTTCTAATGTCAGTGAGTAAGTCTAAAGTGCAGGTCTTTTAAAACTCCCTGAAATCATCTTCAGGTATACTATACATGTTTTACAATATTCGGTGCTGAATAGCATACTTTCCTTAAGTGCAAAACATCCAGTTTTCTCTCTGGCACTGGTAAAGAAGTTTTTTGAGCACCAGATGAAATGGTTGTATTTAGAGGCCATGTGAAAAATGTGAGTGAGTGTAGGTAAAATTGCATAAATTCAGTCTGAAGTGGATTCAGCTCCACATTACTTTTCCCACTGCGTTACAACAAGGAACCGAGTGCTTGATTTGATTGAAGTATGTGGGTATGTTACAGAGAATTCAAAATAAGATACATAATTTATTCCCACTTTTTATTTATTTTGTTTACTTTTTAAAAAAATTAGTCTTTTGTTTCCCTGACCTAAGTAGGGGGCTAGCTACAACAGAATTTTAAATAATAGAAGTTATTTTTTTTTTATAAGTTCTTTTTAGAACTGTACTCTGCAACTATAAGGGCATGGTACTTCTGGAGAATATATTTTTTCAGTTTCTACCTCTTTAAGTCAATTTTGTTAAAAATACTAGGTCATATTTTCCTAGAATATTATAATTTCAACTCTATTTCCATATTTGCCTTAAAGTTATAAGTAATGTGCTCTCAAAAATATTTTCTGTGTGTGTCCTGGCTTTCTTTTTTGTCCTTTAGTTTTTTATCTTTGTCTTTTTATTCTAGAATTTAAAGATTCTTCAATTTAGTCTTCTCACTTGTAACTTTCTACAGTATAGTTGTTTATAATATAGAAATGTCTAATTCCTCAGCTTAGTCTTAAAAGTTATAATTGTCTGGTCATACGTATGTAAAATAGTTGCCTTTACAAATCATCTTTCCTGTTTATAATATGATGGGTTTTTTTTCAGTTAGCTGTGAAACTGATTTTTGTCTTTTCCACTCTCCCACAAAAGGTAGAGACTTTCTACTGTCTACCTTTCCCCTTCTCCTGCTTGCACCCCTGCTCCTGAGAAGATGGTAAGAACTGTACGTAGGTCCTTTTCTTAGAAACTAATCCACATATGCATATTCATAGAAAATGTCGTATGTGATATTATGTGATTCCAGAACTCCTTAAAGCTTGTTCATGACCCCCAATAGCATTGTTCTTGAACCAGCTGCATTGGTACCATCTAAGAGGCTTATTATAAATGCAGAATCTCAGGCCCTGCCCTAGATACTGAATTAGACTCTCCATTTTAACAAGATCCCCAGGTAATTTCTTTCATATTCAGGTTTGAGAAGCACTGTTGCAGGAGATTAGATTCTTCTGTAGTGTTGTGATGTGATCTATACTGATGGTTTTATTCTTGATATCTGTGAGCTTGGAAATACACACATGCACACACACACATATGTATCTAGATTCCACTTACGAGAGATATCATATGGTATTTGTCTTTGTCTGACCTCTTTCACTTAACATGATGCCGCCCATGTTTCATTAAAGGCAATATTTCATTTTTTCTTGCTGAATAATATTCTGTCATATATATCACAATTTCTTTATCCATTTATTTATTGATAGATATTTAGATGTTTCCATAGCTTGAATATTGTAGATACTGCAGTGAACATAGTAAGTAGTTCATATATATTTTAGAGTTAGTGTTTTCACTTTTTTCAGATAAATGCCCAGAAATGGAATTGAATAGATCATATGGTAGTTCTAATTTTAACTTTTTGAGGAACCTCCATACTGTTTTCCATAGTGTGCACTAAATTACATTTCTACCAACACCACACTAGAGATTCCTTTCTCCACTTTCTCACCTACATGTGTTATTTCTAGTCTTTTTGATAATAATAATGCTGATGGGTATGCAGTATATCTCAATGTTTTTTATTTGCATTTCTCTGATGATTAATGAGGTTAAGTATCTTGTCATGTACCTCTTGGCCATCTGTATAAAATAGCTACTCAAATTCTTTGCCCATTTTGTAATCTGAGTGTTTGGAGTTGTTGTTGTTGTTGTTGAGTTGTTTGAGCTTTTTATATATTTTGGATATTGGCACCTTATCAAATATGTCGGAGAAGGCAATGGCACCCCACTCCAGAACTCTTGCTTGGAAAATCCCATGGATGGAGGAGCCTGTTAGGCTGCAATCCATGGGGTCGCTAAGAGTCGGACACGACTGAGTGACTTCACTTTCACTTTTCACTTTCATGCATTGGAGAAGGAAATGGCAGCCCACTCCAGTGTTCTTGCCTGGAGAATCCCAGGGACGGGGGAGCCTGGTGGGCTGCCGTCTATGGGGTCGCACAGAGTCGGAAACGACTGAAGTGACTTAGCATATCAAATATGTATTTGCAAATATTTTCTCCCATTCAGTAGGTTCCTTTTTCATTTTATTGATGATTTCTTTTGCTGTGCAGAAGCTTTTTATTTGATATAGTCCTACTTCTTTATTTTTGCTTTTGTTACTTTTCCTTTTGGTGCCAGATTAAAAAAATTGTCACCAAGATGTGTCAAGGAGCTTAGTGCCTGTATTTTCTTCTAGGAGTTTTATGGTTTCAGGTCTTATCTTCAAATCTTTAATTCATTTTGAATTAATTTTTGCATATAGTGTAAGGATAGAGGTCCATTTTCATTTTTTTGCATGTGACTGTTCAGTTTTCCCAACACCTTGATTGAAGAGACTGTCCTTTTCCCATTGTATATTCTTGGCTCTTTTGTTGCAAATTAATTGATTGTACATGCATGGGTTTATTTCTGGGCTCTATTTCATTCCATTGATCCATGTGTCTGTTTTAATTAATATATCTTTGTAATATAGTTTGAAATCAGGGAATGTGATGCCTCCAGCTTTGTTCTTTCTGAAAATTAGAGTTTTCT
Organism: Bubalus bubalis; assembly: GCF_019923935.1. Taxonomy (NCBI): domain Eukaryota; kingdom Metazoa; phylum Chordata; class Mammalia; order Artiodactyla; family Bovidae; genus Bubalus; species Bubalus bubalis. The sequence continues at coordinate 22,163,338 of NC_059171.1, read as the reverse complement.
TTTAGATATTGTGTCTGGCATGTCATCAGAAGTATTTTAAAAAGAATTGTATCTTGATTAACTAAATTGTACATAGCTAGTTAAAGTAGGAGTATGTTGAAAAAGTCACAAAACAATACAATATTTGAATAGCAAGCTCTGCTATATGAACTAGTAGGAGACAAGGAGGGAAAGATTTATAAACTCGGTATATATTTGTAACAATAGCAAACATATAGCAGTTACTGCATACCAGGCAATATTCTAAACACTGTGTTTGTATATGTATTCACATACACTCACTCACTTCTCATAACAACCCTGTCAGCTTAGATGCTATTATTTTTTGCATTTCACATATAAGGAACCAGAGACACAGAGAAGTATTTCAGCAAGATCACATAATTAATAAGTAGAAGAGCTTGGATTTGAACCCAGGTAGTATGGCTCAAGAGTTGGTGCTCTTAACCTTTACACTGTGCTGCTGCTTTGGAGTTCTACTCTGAGACTTCCCTAAATTCAATGCAGTTTGTATACAAACTGATTAATTCCTGATATATTTCCTTTTTTAAATTTATTACTAGAACTCATCTGTTTATGATGCTTATAGATGAGCCACAGATGCCAGATCGTTAGTGTTTTCTGAATTAATTTAAGTTTGCTATTAATTGAGATCTCTAAATGGCAAGATGTTGGATTATTGGATTTTATGCTGTATACCCTCAAGGTTTGTTGTGAGCATATTAAATAACTTATGCAAATACTTTCTATATACAATATTAATTTTATTTCTTCCTCAGTAGATGGACAAGAGATAATTTATAGAAATAGTAATTGGATGGCTATTAAAATTAGAAACAAAAATTAACTTCACAGAGAAGTACAAATAAATACCACATGCTAATTTAGTAAATATGTAAAATTCAGAGTGTTCTGTTAAGTGTTCAAAATGTTCAATCATAAGTGTTTAAATGTTCAAGACATAAAAATCAAAATGTGTTTAGGGTGCAAGGAAATCAGCATTCATACTTGACTAGCAGAAATGGTATCTTTGGCTGATGAGTTTATTGGTATTACTTGACATATATCATGGGCTTTTCCATATCACTTTTTCTTCATAGACTATTTCCCTAATGTTGAATGTTAGATTGTTTACAGTTTTGTTCACATTTATAAATACTGTAATTGACATGCTTTAAATTATTTTCTTAATGGTTAAGCCATAAAACTAGAATTATTGGGTCAAAGGTTGTAGTATTTTCAAAGTTCTCATTAAAAATAGTACCTGATTGTTACTGAGTTTTTACCATATGCTAACCATGGCTGAACCATGGCTGAGCACTGAAGAATTGATGCTTTTGAACTGTGCTGTTGGAGAAGACTCTTGAGAGACCCTTGGACTGCAAGGAGATCCAACCAGTCTATCCTAAAGGAAATCAGTCCTGAATATTCATTGGAAGGACTGATGTTGAAGCTGAAACTCCAATACTTTGGCCGCCTGATGCGAAGAGCTGACTCATTGAAAAGACCCTGATGCTGGGAAAGATTGAAGGCAGGAGGAGAAGGGGATGACAGAGGATGAGATGGTTGGATGGCATCACTGACTCTATGGGCATGAGTTTGAGTAAACTCTGGGAGTTGGTGATGGACAGGGAGGCCTGGCATGCTGCAGTCCACGGGGTCGCAAAGAATTGGACACGACTGAGCAACTGAACTGACTGACTGACTGAACCATGGCTTTTAATGCCATAGATGTAAAATTATTTAATCTTTATACTAATACTATAAGATGGACCCTATTTTAACTCCATTTTATAGAAAACTCAGCCATAGAGGAATTAAATAATTTCTTAAAGTCAACCAATTAGAGATAGGGTTTGTTTTCCCAGAAAGAGTATACTACTTTAAGCTTCTGCCCATGAATTCAAGATTGTATTTTTTTATTATCAGTGAAACATTGTAATAACAGCAGAGTAGCATTGACCACGACTAGAACTCTATCATGGTAAATAATTCCTAACTGAAAGGATCCAGGGATTATGGAAGAGTGGCTGATTTCATTCTGGGGCAGAAAATGCCAAGAGATGAGCCTGGGACGTTCTGTATATCAAAAAAGCAAGAAAACTCTCAAAGACTAGTTAGTGGTTCATGCCAAAAGGACACAGGGACCAATGTAAAGATACTCCACTGACCAAAGATGAGAGAACTTAAGTATCAAAAAGAGTAATAAAGACAGCTGATTGAATATAGAAAACTCCTTGGTTCATAACAACAGACTCGTAATAAGACACACACCAGTACAAGTTACCAGATACCAGAGGTAACAAATAGGGCATTAACTCCATACTCTGAAAATAAGCAATTATAAGCAAAGAATTAAGCGTTCGTCCTCCCTTTTTTTCTGTATGAACTGTGTTTCAGGGTAAGCAAATAACATTCGTTGAGGGAAAGTTCTTTATAAAAATTGAGCCAATGAATGTGTGAAGAATGGCAGGATTAGAAAATCATTTTTTCACCCTAATGAAATAATATATTCAGGCTGTGACCATCAGTAAATGCAACTATTAGACAAACATCATGTGGGAACGTTACAGTGGAAGCATCAGGCTGCCCTACCTGGACCTGTTGATTAATCTCAGACTGATGAGAAGTCTGTAGGCAGACAGTGTGCTGCAGGGGTACATATAAAACAAACAGCACACTCTCTGAAGGAGAATTCCAGCCAAAAATGTTGAACCTGCGTGAAATCAGGTTTCTGCAGCAGGGGTTAGCAAATTATGGCCTTTGAGCCAAATCCAGGCCACTGCATGTTTTTTGTTTTTGTTTTTTTCATAATGTTTTATTGAAATACAGCCACTCTGATGCGTTTAAGTCTTGTCTTCGGCTCCTTTCCTGCTGTAGTGACAGAGTTGAGTAGTTGTGACAGAAACTGTATGGCCACAGAGCCTAAAAATATTCATCTCGCCTTCCTTACAGAAAAAGTTGTCTGGCGCTTGAGGTAGATGAACAAAGTTAAGTGACACCAAAAGGAAGTGACACCACAGAATATGAGCCTGTAGCAGGACAACTGATCCGGTTTCTGTAACAAGTCAGTGGCATGGAAAGTAAGGGAGTATCACTGTGGGTTAAGAGACTGAAACACACTCACAAATGAAATGTGGAGATGTTTGGATCCTGCTCGAAATAAGCCAGCATTAAGAATACATTTATGAGACAGCCAGGGAAACCGGATTATGACCTGGCTGTATTCAGTGATACCAAGAATTATTATTAATTTTGTTAAAATAAGAGCATGGTAGTTGGTAAGAGACTGTTTATATTTTTAGAAATGCATATTGATGTATCAGATCAGATCAGTTGCTCAGTCGTATCCGACTCTTTGCGACCCCATGAATCGCAGCACGCCAGGCCTCCCTGTCCATCACCAACTCCCGGAGTTCACTGAGACTCACGTCCATCGAGTCAGTGATGCCATCCAGCCATCTCATCCTCTGTCGTCCCCTTCTCCTCCTGCCCCCAATCCCTCCCAGCATCAGAGTCTTTTCCAATGAGTCAACTCTTCGCACGAGGTGGCCAAAGTACTGGAGTTTCAGCTTTAGCATCATTCCTTCCAAAGAAATCCTAGGGCTGATCTCCTTCAGAATGGACTGGTTGGATCTCCTTGCAGTCCAAGGGACTCTCAAGAGTCTTCTCCAACACCACAGTTCAAAAGCATCAATTCTTCGGCACTCAGCCTTCTTCACAGTAGAAGTGAAATGATATATGGAATATATTTCAACATACTTCCCAAAAAGAAGAAAGGAAGTACCAAAAGCAAATTCAAACTCAAGACTCTTTCATATCAAGACTCATATACTTTTCTACCATATCATCATGCTATAATATACTTTCTATAATAGATTTTAGTATATGGTCTTCTGGGTTGCTTTTAACGACTACTGACCTGTCTTTTTCTAAATTCCCTCATCTCTTGGAATCCTTATCAATATTAGTGCAACTTGATTTTCTCCTATTCCATTATATCTATAGACATCAGTAACCAAGGAACAAGAATAGATATATTTACATTGCATAATTGTTTAAAGATACGTTAAAAAGAATAATCTTCCAATTCATATAGGATACGTCTATGGGAAAATGCCTAGTTGACAGGATAAACTGCAAGTTACTATTTTAAGATTCTGTGAAAGAATAGATAAGTTATGAGATGAGCTCTGGTAGATGTGGGTGAGAAGCTAGCCACTTGCTCAGAGGAAAAAAGAGAATTCTTTAAATATATCTATTAGATTGATGGTCTCTAAGCTGTTAAGAACTCAGGAGTCATTGGAGATCAAAAATGGTAAAAGCATCATGCTTTTGACTTGATGTCCTCTCTTGCCGACCTGCAAGTTGCTAATGCTAATAGAGTCCCTTACAATCTGAAGACAGAAGCTGCTCAAGAGCTTTGAGTAGTCATTTGCTAATATTTTCCATTTTGAAGTACAGTTATAAGAAAAAGCTTTCTAAAGCCTGTTGTCCAAGTGGACAGTTACATCCAAAATCTCTCTTTCCTTTCATCTCTTTTTAACTTCATTCACAATGAAAAAAAAAAATGCCTGTCTTCTGCTATATTTCTTCGTCCTTTTCCTTCTTTACTCTTACTCTCTGAGCAAACTACAACATGAAAACCAAATGGCTATTTGTACAAGGGGTGTTCCATGCTTAATTTCAAAATCTGGAATTTTGATTCTTTAAATGAATAGCTACTGAAATTTCACTCTGTCAGAAACTAAGAGATAGGTTTTGGGGAATAGAAAGGCAGGGAGAAAAGAGAGTGAAAAAGAAAGAAAAAGAAGAAAGAAAGGAGGGATAAGACTTTCTTCGCCTCAGGACACTCAAAATTTTGGGTGTAAGATGTGCTCATAGTTCAATATCAAGATGATGTCCTGTGAAAACATCAAGAAGGACTCCTAACTCACCTGAGATGGATTGAGTTCTGTTTGCAGAATGGAGTTGAAGGAGTCTATAATACTTTTGGAAAAGGCATATCTGATATGAATCTTCAGTGAAACTGTTGATGTGTGCTGGTGGTAGTGTGCTGGACTGTTGGGCAGAGACTGCATCATGTTCAAAAACATCAGTTTGCGAAACTGTATATATTTAACCTGTGTTGAAACCAGAATTTATATGTATGAAGTAAAAGCAGACCAAGAGTATTAAAAGTTAAGGGTGAAGAGATACAGAAAAGCCAGATGATAGTGGGCCTCAGAGGCTGCTTAATACATACAAGGAGTTGAACCAGTTACAGATTTATAAGCTGAAGATTCATGTTAGATATGCCTTTTCCAAAGATCTCTAGTAGCACTATGAAGAATGGATCAGAGGCTGCAAGACTGGAAGTACAAAGCTTGCAAACTAATTCATTTATTCATACATTCAGCAAATATTTATCAAATGTCTGCTGTGAGCCAGGCATTATCCTGCACTTCTGTCCTTGTGGAGCTTAGGTTTAATGCAGTGAAACTAGAAAGAAGTATCAGTGACAGAAAGGAAGGAATCATGAGAACTGACTATATAGGGCAAAGGGAAAGACAGATTTGGTGAAGAAGAAATCTGGACTGACTTCCAGGTTTCTCTGGACAAGTGGAAGATGTTGTCATTCACCCAGGTAAGGAATACCAGAGAAGAAGATTGAAGGCAGATAAAAAAGAGTTCCATCTCAGACATAGTGAGTTTGAGATAGCTAGGTAATATTAAGGTAGTACTGAATTCCTGTTTAGTGGGAAGTTAAAAGACAACTTTTAGGATGGAAATAATAATAGCCGCTCCTTCATAGGGTGGTTATGAAGATTAAATGTGCTGAAGCGTGGAAATTGCTTAGACCATCATCTGGCACATATTCCAAACTCATTAGTTGCTGCTGTTTTTATTTTAAGAGTAAGGCCTTTGAGCTAGACAAATCTGCCTAAATCCTGGCAGTGCTACTAACCAGTTGTGTGGCTTTGAGCAAGTCTTTTAACCTCTTTTGAATCCAGATTTCTCTGCATGTAACATGGCATAGTATCTATTTTACATTGATGCTGTAAAGATCAGTAATAATACATGAAAAGCAACAACTGCAGTGACTGGCAGTAAGTGTCCAGTGAATGTTGGGGGAGGTTGGTGTCAAGAATTTGCACCTCAAGAAAATGATTCTTATTATGGGTAAAATTTTGAGAGAGAGCAGTGTGGAGGACTCAAACCTTTAAACGTACATGCTGAAGAGTTTCTAGAAAAGGAAAGGATACTATGTCAAAAGATCTCTGAGGGATTAGGGAGATAATTTACTAAGAGTATTTATTGGTCAAGGAAGTTGTTTGAAGGCTCAGAAAGAATAAAGGACTAATGTAGTTTTTGAGCGAATTAGAGATAGAGCTCAATGAAGCTTTTTTATAAAGTTATACTCCAGTAATAAATATCCAGTTAAGATGAAACCATGACTATATTGTGACATAATTCCTTGTGATTACATGATTTTCTCCAGTATCAGGAAACTGGGTCCAGTGCTGATGTTTTTGAGGATTGTGTTTAATTATGAAAGGTAGATCTTTCGTAATCTTTGCCACATGAGTTTCAGACATGCACTGAGGGTAAAAACTAGCAGGTTCAGGAGCAAATGATGGGTATGGAAGCTCCATTAAAGTAGACTGTTTCAAAGAGTTTTTGACTGAGAAAGTAAAGACCAGGATAGGAAAGAAGAAACAAGAAGATGTACTGGCAAAAAAAGTTTTTCTTTTATGGATGAGAATAAATCAAGAGGAAACAAATGAACCAGCGAGCAGGATCTTAAGGGGAAGGAAAGAAATGGGGCTAATGAGATTGCAGGATCCACTATCTGCTTTTAGACTAACTGTTCCTTTGGGTTCTTTGGATCCCATGATAGAGCCTCTGATAAACTTGAGAACAATCTTCCCTCCCAGTGAAATGTTCTCTGGCTTTAGACATTGCTAGGAGAAACAAATCACATGCCATCTCATCCTTCATAGATAATTGTTCTTTAGTCGCCAAATCATGTCCAACTCTGCGACCCTATGGTTGTAGCTGTCCGCGAGATTTCCCAGACAGGAATACTGGAGTAGGTTGCCATTTCCTTCTCCAGGGGATCTTCCTGACCCAGGGATTGAACCCATGTCTCCTGCATTGGCAGGCGGATTCTTTACCACTGAGCCACTAGGGAGGTCCCTCATAAATAATAAAGATAGGAAAAAGAACAGTGTGGTCATTTGATGTGGAAAAACAAAAAACAAAAAAACAGCTGGTGAATGTCAAGAAAAACCTAAGTCTACAAATAGTATCCCCAATGATTTTAACAATTTAGTGATTTAAATGTTGTTAAAAGTATACTTTAAAAATTTAGATGGTTACTGGTTTTAAAATTCTGCTTCCTGTATAATTTTCCTTTAAAAGGCTCTTTTCCTACAGTCTGATACAAATACATTAAGAATCATTTATCTTTGTTATTATTGCAGAAGCAACGCTGTTTCTATTTGTGTGCTTTAGTCTGTGCTTAAATGCCATAGTGCTGTTAGTGACATCAGCAAGAATAAGAAAAGTTGCAGCCACATATCCATCTTCTCATTACTGAATCTCATATATAAGAACATTTTTCAAAGTGACCTGTTGCTATGGAAGAGAACAATGAATATGTTTCAGGTAGTTCTTGTACTGTTTTGTCAATAATATTAAGAAAAAAGATACCATCTGTAATTGTTTTTAATTATTTTTATGAAGAAAAAACTTGAAACCATAGCTGTAGAATTTTATGTTGTAATTTTTTTCAGAAGGTAACATTTTAGTTCATAGTATCAATACACATGAGTTAAAATACAAAAGTAATATATGCTTTAATAAGTCAAACATTGTAGAAATGTATCAAGAATGAAAGCCAATTATCTCTGTCCCCCCTTCTTTCTACTTTGGGGCTACAGTTAAGGGAGTAAAGTAATCATTGTTAGTAGGTTTTCTTTGTATCTTAACATACATTTTTCTAGGCATATAACTTGGACTCACAAAATGCACCAGAGGTCACAATTTCAAGTGTTGACAAAGACCAAGAAAGTAACACAAGTTAACTTAGATGGTGTAGGATCAATGCCAGATGGCAATAGAAAGTAATGGGGCTGTTGGGTATCTTAAAAAAAAAAAATGCATACTTCTACTGAAGGAAACAAGCTCAGTAGATTTGTATGCATGAATATTTGTAGACGGTTACAACTTTTTTTTCAAGGGAAGTCAAGAAATTCAGTATTTTTTAATTAAAACTCTATTTTTAACATTGGAATTAGGTAGTCCTGGCTGTGAGTCTCTTTCTACCATCTACTGGTTTAAAGAAACTTGCACAGTTTACCTGAGCTGAGTCAGTTTCCTCATCCTTAATATGGGGATAACAGTATCCTTAAAGTTTTAGGAGGAAGGTTACATAGTGTATTGGGTTCAGTGCAATGCCTAATACTTACAAATGATGACCTTATAAATGCCTGTGACCATACATTGTCTGGGTGTAGAGTGTAGAAAAGGGATTCACCAGAGAGCCTATTGGGGTAATGGAGATGTGTGTCTTGATCGTGGTAGTGATTGCAGTACCATATATGCTTGTTAGAACTCATCAAACTATATACTTTGTAATTAGTGAATCTTTTGTGTGTAAATTATGCTCAACAAAGTTGCTTTTAAAAATATAACTGCCTTTCCCTTCTGTCTATACTTCAACTTCATCAACTATTAAAATAGAGTTGACATCAAAAATCCAACATTTTTATCAATATTTTATTTTATATTTGTCCCTTCCCAACTCCATTCATAGGCCATCCCCACATTGCAAAAGATTTTTCCTGTTGGAAAATCAGGAAGAAAGAAAAAAAAAACACCTTTATTTGTTGCACTTTACTCCTGTACTAAGGTGACCATGTACTGGATTTATCTGTCTGGGTACTGTGCCTGATACATCATTTGAGTAAAACAAACCACTAGGCACTTTGCAGAAGCATTATAATGTAATCAACAAACTACATAGTTCAGTAATAAAATATGAAGTTTAGTAAAGCAAGAAGAAAAATTAGAAGCAAAAGCAATATACTTGTTTCCTTAAATGCAAGTAAAATACATAAGTAGGAGCACACAGTGTGTATGTGAATGTATATATATCCTTTAAAAACTCATCCCAAGTCATTCTTTGAGGCCAGTACTTCCTTGATACCAGAAAAAGGAAACTACAGACCAACTTGCCTTACTTATGTAGATGCAAAAGTCTTCTTAACAAAGTGCTCGTGAACCAAATCCAGTAATGTATAAATAGAATTGTAAACTGTTACCAAATGAATTCTTCCCAGGAATGTGAGGTTCAACATAGGACGATCCATGTAATATACCATGTTGATAGAATAAAGGACAAAAATCACAGAGTCATCTCAGTAGACACAAGCAATTGACACTAACCATATCATTTTATAATAAAAATACTAAGAAAAATTAGAAATGAAAAGGAACTTCCTCAGCCTGAAAAACAGCGTTTATGAAAAACCCACAGCTAACATCATACTTAACAGTAAAAGACTGAAATATTCTCTCTAAGACCAGGAGCAAGACAAAGATGTTCATCTTCTCTCACTACTTCTGTTCATCGTCGTATTGGAGGTTCTAGGCAGGAGAAATAGGCAAGGGAAAAAGGCATCTTAATTAGAAGGGAAGAAGTAAAGCTATCTCTGTCTATAGATATGACATACTTGTGTATAAAAATCCTAAGGAATTCATAAATGCCCATGAGAGCTAATAAATTCAGCAAGATTGCAGAATATAAGAAAATGATTCTTACACACTAGCAATGAACAACTGAAAATCAACTTAAGAAAATTTGATTAGCAATAGCATGAACAAGAATAAAATACTTCAGAATAAATGTAACAAAATGTAAAACTAATACCCAGAAACTACCAAATATTGTGGGAAAAATAAAAGAATATCTAGTAAATGGAGAAGATCACTTTTCATTCCAGTCCCAAGGAAGGGGAATGCCAGAGAATGTTCAAACTACTGCATAATTGGACTCATTTCACATGCTAGCAAACTAATGCTCAAAATTCTCTAAGCTAGGCTTCAAGAGTACGTGAACCAAGAACAGCCAGATGTTCAAGCTGAATTTAGAAAAGGCAGAGGAGCCAGAGATCAAAGTGCCAACATACTTTGGATCATAGAAAAAGCAAGAGAATTCCAGAAGAATATCTACTTCTGCTCCACTGACAGTGTAAAGCCTTTGACTGTGTGGATCACAGCAAACTGGAAAATTCTTAAAGAGGTGGGAATGCCACACCACCTTACCTGCCTCCTGAGAAATCTGTATGCAGATCAAGAAGCAACAGTTAGAAGTGGACATGGAACAATGGACGGGTTCAAAATGGGGAAAACAGTATGTAAAGGCTGTATATTGTCACCCTGCTTATTTAACTTATATACAGAGTTCATCATGTGAAATGCTGGGCTGGATAAAGCACAAGCTGGAACCAAAATTACCGGGAAAAATATCAATAACCTCAGATATGCAGATGACACCACCCTTATGGCAGAAAGCAAAGAGGAACTAAAGAGCCTTTTGATGAAAATGAAAGAGGAGAGTGAAAAAGCTGGCTTCCAATTCAACATTCAAAAGATGAAGATCATGGGATCTGGTCCCATCACTTCATGGCAAATAGATGGGGAAACAATGGGAACACTGACAGACTTTATTTTCTTGGGCTCCAAAATCATGTGGACAGTGACTGTAGCTGTGAAATTAAAAGGTGCTTGCTCCTTGGATGAAATGACAAACCTAGACAGCATATTAAAAAGCAGAAACATCAGTTTGCTGACCAAGGTCCGTATAGTCAAAGGTATGGTTTTTCCAGTAGTCATGTATGGATGTGAGAGTTGAACCATAAAGAAGGCTGAATGCCCAAGAATTGATGCTTTTGAACTATGGTATTAAAGAAGACTCTTGAGAGCCCCTTGGACTGCAAGGAGATCCAACCAGTCCATCCTAAAGGAAATCAATCCTGAGTATTCACTGGAAGGACTGATGCTGAAGCTGAAGCTCCAAAACCACCTGATGTGAAGAGCCAACTCATTGGAAATGACCCTTTTGCTGAGAAAGATTGAAGACAGGAGGAGAAGGGGATGACAGAGGATGAGATAGTTGCCTGGCATCCCCGACTCAATGACTTGAGTTTGAGCAAACTCCAGGGGATGGTGAAGGACTGGGAAGCCTGGCGTGTTGCAGTCCATGGGGTCACAAAGAATTGGATGCGACTGAGTGATTGAACAACAAGTGCATGGAAAGATGTCCATCATATTTATGTATCTGAAGAATTAATATTGTTAGGAATTAGTATTCTTTATCCTCCCCAAGTTGATCTACAGATTCAACACAATCTATATTAAAATTTCAACTGTCTTTACAGAATTGACAAGCTGATTTTAAAATTCATTTAGAGGAAATTGTCTGTTGGTCCATTGGTCGGGACTCTGTACTTTCATTGCTGAGGGCTGGGTTCAATCCCTGGTTGGGGAACTAAGATTCTACAAACTGTATGTCATGGCCAAATAAATTAATTAAATTATTGATAAATTGATTTAGATATTCAAGTGATTCAGAATAGCCAAAATAATCTCAAAAAAGAACAAAATTGGAATACTCATACTTCCCAATTTCAGAAGCTACAGTATCAATACAGTAATGAAGCTACAGTAATGAAAAGTGTGTGGTACTAGCATAAGGATATATATTTTAGATATTTTAGATCAATGGTACAGAATTGAAAATCCAGCAGTAAATAATTTATAGCCAACTGACGTTTAACACAAGTGCCAGGATAATTCACTGGGGAAAAATAATATTTTCATCCAGTTGTGAGACAGCTGGTTATCCACATGCAAAAGAACGAATGTGACCCTTTTTTTACACTGTACACAACAGTTAACTCAAAATATACCAGAGACCAAATATAAGTGCTAAAACTGTGACATGCTTAGAAATAAACAGAATTAAATCTATGTGATCTTGAATTACAAAATGGATCCTTGGATAGGACTCCAGAACACTAGCAACAACAACAAAAATAGACTAATTGGATTGTCTCAAAATCAGAAAATACCTATACTTCAAACACTTATTTCAACATCAAAAAACATCTTTACATCAGGAAAGTGGAAAATTAAACTACAGAATGGGAGAAAATATTTGTGAATCACATATCTGATCAGGGATTAATATGCACAATATGTAAAAACTCTCACAACTCAACAAAAACAAAAAGACAATTCAGCTAATTGAGAAATGGGCAAAGGATTTGAATAGATGTTTTTCCAAAGAATATATTCACATCCCCAATAAACACATGAAAAGAACCTCAACATCATTACTCATTAGGGAAATGTAAGTGAAACCACAGTGAGATACCACTTCACACCCACCAGAATTAACTGTAATAAAAAGACAATAAAAAAGTATTGTTGAGGATATGGGGAAATTGGGACCGTTACACATGGCTGTTGGGAATGTAAAATTGAACAGCTATTTGGAAAAAAGTTCAGCATTTGCTCAGAAAGATAAGCATAGAGTTTTCCAAAAGACCCAGCAATTCCACTCGATGAATATACTCAGGAGAATTGAAAACATTTCTGCACACAAGCTTGTATATATATCCATAGCAAAATTCACAAAAAGTAGATGTCTACCAGCTGATGAATGGATTAGCCCAATGTGATTTATCCATATAATGGAATACTATTGGGCCACAAAAAAGAATGAACTACTGATTTGTGGCACAACATGGATTACCCATGAAAACGTTATGCATGATGAAAGGAACCAGACACATAAGATGACATATTATACGGTTCCATTTATATGAAATGTTTGGAATAGGAAAACCCCATAGAGACAAAAACTAGATTAGTTGATGTAGCGGCTAGAAGAAAACAAAAAGAGAAATAACTGTTAATAGGTACACATTTTCTTTGAGGTTGATGGAAACATTCAGGTATGAGATAGTGATGGTTGCACAACTTTTTGAATATAATTTTAAAAACCATGGATGGTACACTTTAAACGATAAATTACATGTTGTGTGAACTATATGTCAGTAAATCTCATTGGAAATACAGGTTCTTGTTTTTCCTGGATTTCTGAGTCCATTCAAACCTTCATATTTACTCTTGTGAAACACCGAAGTCACAGGTAGAAGTCACAGGTAGGAACCTTTGAACCCATATAATCTTTAACTGAGTCCCTTTCTAGTTTGTTTTGTGAGTTCTTACATCAATGCTTCAAGCTGTTTTACAATAAAGATTATTTCCATCTGCATGAACATGGTCACTGAGGTACTCAGCAGTGGGATTCATAACTGTCTTGCATGTTCTTTCAGGGATATGAGTCATCCTCTGAATATAGGTAACTTGTTGTTCTTTGACTAATAGTTCATCATGCCCTTATTTGAAGATATTTCCAGCGTAAAATCTTACTAACATAATATAGGAAGCCTAAACAGTGAATTCCCAAATGTCTTTTAATGTGCTTTGAAAATTAGAATGTTTATTTCCATAAAAAATAATGTTGTAAATGATCATTATTATTATTTTAAGTAGCAGGTAGGTTCAGGCCAGTTCATAAAAGTCTATTAAATCCATAATGAATGCCTACAATTAAAAAGCTATAGAAATAATAGTTTTAGAATACCAGTAATTAAATAAAGCAGGAAAATAAGCTCTGTCTCCAAGGGATTTCTTAACCTTTTTTTGCACAAAACATCTCATTATAGATATTCGTTACACACTATGGAGCCTGTTTTCAAAAGAATGTTCTGAATTTTTTATACACTTCTAAGGCATTCACAAACATCTTTGTTTAGCCATGACCTGGGAAAAGTGTGTTTATTAGTCTGCTTGGACTGCCTTATCAAAATACCAGAGACTGGGTAGCTTAAACAACACAAATTTATTTTCTTACAGTTCTGGACACTAGAAATCCAAGGTCAAGGTGCTGTCAGGGTTGGTTTCTGATGAGGTTCCTGTTCCTGGCTTGCAGTGTCCATCTCACTGTGTCCTCACATGGTCTGTTCTCTTTGCACAAATAAAGAGATATCTGATATCTCTTCTTAAAGAAACAGTCTTATCAGATTAGGTCCCCACCCTTGTGACTTCCTTTAACCTTAATTATCCCCCTCAAGGCCATATCTCCAAATATAGTCACATTGGGCATTTGGGCTTCAACATACTAATTTTGAGGGGCACATTTCAGTCTGTAACAGTGTACTTTCTCTATACCTTATTTGACCAGGTAGAAATGACTATTAAAATCACTTTAAAAAAAAAAAAAATGAGATTGGGAGACTTCCCTGGTGGTCCAATGGTTGTGAATCCACCTGCCAGTGCAGGGGACATGGATTTAACCCCTGGTCTGGGAAGCTCTCACATGCCATGAGGCAGCTAAGCCCATGTACCACCACTGCTGAGCCTGCGCCCTAGAGCCCACACATCCTGGAGCCCACGCTCTGCAGTAAGAGAAGCCACCGCAGTGAGAAGCCCACACACCAGAACAAAGAGTAGCCCCCCACTCACCACTAGAGAAAGCCCACATGCAGCAATGAAGGCCCAGGGCAGCCATAAATAAATAATATTTTAAAAAAATTAGATTAGGCAGAATCAGAGCTTAAGACCTAAATACTCTAAAGTAATTTAGACCAAAAAAAGTGCCTCCACAACATGAAAATCTGGAAAGAAAGTCTGGGGAGATTATTAAGATCTCAAAAATTTCTGGTTATTGAAATCACAAACTCCCAAAAAGGAATGAATGGTAGAAAAAACTGAGGAAATTAAGTGATTCCTCAATGACTTGACTAATTAAGAACATGTTCCCAAGATAAAAAGGATATTTAATAACCAAAAGTAAAAGCATTATTATTAGTAATATAGAGAAAACACAGATTGAGTTCAGCAAAAATACCAAGGACAACAAAGCAGCCTTTTAAACATTTCTTTGTAGAATAAAGAATAACAGAATATAAGTCTGTTACTTTGACAGATGGTGTAATACTGGTGATGTTTATGTCCTCTCTGTCAAATATACTACTCTTCACACTGAAAGGGTAAGAGTAATTGTATCTGAGAGTCTTCTTGAAGGACACAGGTACAAAGATTATAGGAGTTCATCCAGAGACTCTAAATGACTTAACGAGTTCTGACTTAGGTGGTAAAATACTTACAGGGAATGAGAGAAGGAAAGAAAGATCTGATGATTGGAAAACAGAACTGCAGTTCTGATTTTCCAAAATGGGGTAAGAAGGATGAGAGTTCCGTAAACCAGCAGTTACTGATAATGGCTTTAGGGAAGATCATAGAAAATATAAGAATACCTGGGAAAAGAAATCTACAAGCCATATGAATTTGGTTAGAACAGTGTTACCAGTACCTTATTTTCTTTACAGATTGGTAGTAGAAATGTCAGAGGCAAGTTTATTCACGTCTACAAGGGCATAACAAATTCTCTTATACCCTTTGCACAATTTAGGAAAATTTCATCTGGGTACGAGAACAACATCTAATACAATAATCATCCTATCTAGAAACAACTACTTCTTTTAAATTCTTCATGGTTGGCTTTTTGCATCTTTTATGAATAACACACACAAAAAAGGAATTTGAAAAGGAGTGAAGATAGTTTAAGAGACTTATGGACAGCATCAAGCAGACTGATATATACATTATTAAATTGTGAAAAGAGAAAGAGAGAATCTTAAAAGCAGCAAGACAAAACTTGTTACATGCAAGCAAATCCTCATAAGACTATTAGCAGAAACTTTGCAGGCCAAAAGGGAGTAGCATGCTATATTCAGAGTGCTGAAAGAAAAAAAAAAAGCAACTGCCAACCACGAATAGTTTACCTTGCAAAGTTGTTCTTCAGAATTAAAGGAGGGATAAAGAGTTTTCCAGAGAAACAAAAGCTGAAGGACTTCACCACTCTACCACCTCACAAGAAATGTTAAAAGGAACTTCTCCAAGTTGAACTGAAAGGATGCTAATTAGAAACAAGAAAAGATAATAGTATAAATCTCACTGGTAAAGGTAAATATATAGTTAAATTCAGAATACTCAAATGTTGTATTGGTGATTAGTAAATCACTTATAACTCTAGTATGAAGGTTTAAAAGCAAAAGTATTAAAAGTAACTGTGACTAAAATAATTTATCATGAATACTCAGGGTGAATAGATATAAATTGTGACATCAAAAATATAAAATGGGGGGAGTAAAAATGTAGAGCTTTGGTGTGCATTGAAAGTTAACGGCTTAAAATAGACTGTTATAAGATAGTTAAGCCTCATAAGAACCACAAAGCAAAAACCTATGGTAGCTACACAAAAGAGAGAAAGCTTATCAGACCACCACGGAAGATCATCAGATCACAAAGAAGAAAGTAAGAGAAGAAAAAAGGAAAAAAGGAATTATTGAAAAAACTAGAAAACAGTTAACAAAATGGTATTAGTAAGTCCACTTTGGATTTCTTGCTCTTTTTGTTGGTTAGAACTGCCTATTGTCTCATGTCTGAACTTTTGTTATTTTTTTTCCAACTTTTTCAGACATGGGACAGCAGGCAATATAAAACTGATCTCTGAGAAATAAAGATCTCTGGGAAACAAAAAGAGTTCTTGTATTGCATTAGCTTTCTACCTGGAGAAAGCTGGTCCATTATCCGTTGCTTCATCAGGACCAGCAGCAGGAGTTGCTGTGTTTGAGGTTTTAAAAATCTTTCTTTGTTGCTATTAAAAATTGTATCTTCTCTATCTTCTGACTGGCTGTTGCTTGTTTCTATAAAGATGTTTTATTTTTGTATGCTTATTTTATATCTTCCTACTTTGCTAATTTATCATATTTTTTATAATTTTGCTCTTGACTGTCTTGGGTTTTTCAAGTACATATACAATCATATCAGATACAGATAGATGTCATTTTACTTCTTCTTTTCCAGTCCTTATGCCTATAATTGTCTTTTTGTGTGTAATTGCACTGGGTTAATATCATGGCTAATATTGTGGGTACTCCTATCTTCCATTCCCATTTTTAGTAGAAAAGCCTCCAGAGCTTCCTACCTGAGTAGGAAGCTTGCTAATTTTATTTTGGTTTTATATTGTTTGCTTCTGTTTCATATATTTTAAATTATTTTCTCAATAGATAATTAACTCTGGTGGTAAAGACTATGCCTTTTACTTACATATCATCAACCTACTGTTCATTCGTTTATTTGATCAGATTTGGACCAAGTATCTCCTATTGTGTGTTGGGTTCTGTGCTAGTCACTGGGTTACAAAACAGAACAAACCCAGCTATGTCCCAGCACCCACCCACCTTCCCCCACCTAGATTAAGGTCACACATTAGACACTGCACAGATAATACAAGTGTGATAAGTTTTCAGAAAGTGACAGTACTATGCTGCTGCTGCTAAGTCGCTTCAGTCGTGTCCGACTGTGCAACCCCATAGACGCCAGCTCCCCTGTCCCTGGGATTCTCCAGGCAAGAACACTGGAGTGGGTTGCCATTTCCTTCTCCAGTGCATGAAAGTGAAAAGTGAAAGTAAAGTCGCTCAGTCGTGTCTGACTCTTCGAGACCCCATGGACTGCAGCCTACCAGGCTCCTCCGTCCATGGGATTTTCCAGGCAACAGTACTGGAGTGGGGTGCCATTGCCTCTCCAGACAGTACTATGGGAGCCTGTTAACAGAATGACCTACCTAGTATGAGGGAATCAGGAGATACCTTCCTAAAAAAATAATATGTTAAAGTCCAAAGGCAAAAGACACAACTGACTCTTTTCTAAGTGAAATCTAATATTTCTGGAAAGAAGAGATAGAGTGGAAAAGTGAATCATAAGAGAGGAAACTTTTGGAGTAGTTGGGAAGGCTCATACTTTGGAGAGTTTGGTAAGCCCTATTTACAATTTTGAAATTTTTCTTTAAGTAGAATAGAAATGATGTTTGCTTTGGATGTATATATAAATATGTATGTACATATTTTCATGTTTCATACTTCTTCTCACTGCACAGTGAAAACAAGATTGTAGGATGCTGATCATATAAGTGACTTGTAACTGCTACTCATTAACTTTTAAACCAGTGATCTTCCATACAAATTGGAGTAGCTGTGGCAGGTGGGTTTTAATTCTGAAAGTTAAGAAATTAAGTACTGTTTCTTTTGCAAGTAGGTATATTCACGCCCGCATTCTTTTTGTTTTTTAAGTAAGGAGCACAAACTTTTTAATGACTTTGAATTTGAATTTTTAATCCATCTAATTACTTGCTATAAGCTGGTTTTCTTGCCTTAAAGTGAACTGCTTTTTTTAAGGATAAGTTGAGGGAAGCCTTGTGAGGCCCTTAAGGTGTCTGACATGTATCTATCACATCTTAGCAGTATTTATTAGCTATTTTTTTTTTAAGAACTTTAGTTCCTAATAGAATAAGAATAAACAGGAAGAAAGATACAAAGCAACAAGGATGGAAAGACCATAAATTAAGACATTCTCTAAATGATAATATTCTGTTTATGCAGGTGAGTAAATCTTAGGAGAAATTGTGTAATTAAGGTTCATGAATAAAATAAATAGTAAAGCTAAGGTTTGATTCCACAGAGTCTGATTCCAGAGCTCAAATTCATCACCCTGTGGTCTCTTTTCATAAAACAGTACATATCTCTTTTAGAAGATTCTCTCTCGTATTTCAGAAATTACAGAACCATATTTTACCTTGGTAAGAAGAATTATAAGTGGGACCAATTGTCTTTGGAATTTGGTCAATCAGATCAGATCAGTCGCTCAGTTGTGTCCGACTCTTTGCTACCCCATGAATCGCAGCACGCCAGGCCTCCCTGTCCATCACCAACTCCCGGAGTTCACTCAGACTCACGTCCATTGAGTCAGTGATGCCATCCAGCCATCTCATCCTCTGTCGTCCCCTTCTCCTCTTGCCCCCAATCCCTCCCAGCATCAGAATCTTTTCCAATGAATCAGCTCTTCGCATGAGGTGGCCAAAGTAATGAAGTTTCAGCTTTAGCATCATTCCTTCCAAAGAAATCCCAGGGCTGATCTCCTTCAGAATGGACTGGTTGGATCTCCTTGCAGTCCAAGGGACTCTCAAGAGTCTTCTCCAACACCACAGTTCAAAAGCATCAGTTCTTCGGCACTCAGCCTTCTTCACAGTCCAACTCTCACAATCCATACATGACCACTGGAAAAACCATAGCCTTGACTAGATGAAGCTTTGTTGGCAAAGTACTGTCTCTGCTTTTGAATATGCTATCTAGGTTGGTCATAACTTTCCTTCCAAGGAGTGAGCGCCTTTTAATTTCATGGCTGCAGTCACCATCTGTAATGATTTTGGAGCCCAGAAAAATAAAGTCTGACACTGTTTCCACTGTTTCCCCATCTATTTCCCAGGAAGTGATGGGACCGTATGCAGTGATCTTCGTTTTCTGAATGTTGAGCTTTAAGCCAACTTTTTCACTCTCCACTTTCATTTTCATCAAGAGGGTTTTGAGTTCCTCTTCCCTTTCTGCCATAAGGGTGGTGTCATCTGCATATCTGAGGTTATTGATATTTCTCCCGGCAGTCTTGATTCCAGCTTGTGTTTCTTCCAGTCCAGTGTTTCTCATGATGTACTCTGCATATAAGTTAAATAAACAGGGTGACAATATACAGCCTTGATGAACTCCTTTTCCTATTTGGAACCAGTCTGTTGTTCCATGTCCAGTTCTAACTGTTGCTTCCTGACCTGCATACAAATTTCTCAAGAGGCAGATTGGGTGGTCTGGTATTCCCTTGTCTTTCAGAATTTTCCACAGTTTATTGTGATCCACACAGTCAAAGGCTTGGCATAGTCAATAAAGCAGAAATAGATGCCTTTCTGGAACTCTCTTGCTTTTTCCATGATCCATCGGATGTTGGCAATTTGATCTCTGGTTCCTCTGCCTTTTCTAAAACCAGCTTGAATATCAGGAAGTTCACGGTTCACATAGGAATGAAAAAAAAATTAAGTCTTAAAAATTATTTCCTTAAGTGATAATAAAACTTTTTCTTGTTTTCTAGAAGTTCTAGCTAATTAGCTGGTCCACTAACTAATTAGTCAGTTGCTAGGTGGCCCAGTAATAAAGAATCCACCTGCCAATGCAGGAGGTGCAAGAGACACCAGTTCAATCAGTGGGTCAGGAATAGCCCCTGGAGGAGGAAATGGCAACCCACTCCAGTATTCTTCTCTGGAAAATTCCATGGACAGAGGAGCCTGGCGGGCTACAGTCCATGGGATGGCACAGAGTTGGACATGACAGAGCATGTGCACACATACGCATACAATGTATGGCTATAGAAGTAATGGTTTACCAGACTGTGTATTATTGCAGTATATAGCAACTTTAAAGGGTGACTTATGTGAGAATATCTTGCATGGTTGCACTGTAGTTGCAATGAGGAGGTAGTGTGTGTTCAACCTCATACGTATGGGGTTTTCTTCTCTTGGGTGTTGGGGGCTGGGCATTAGGGGAAATATAATGAACTTTGTACTAACAAAGCAATTTGGGTCAGTGCTCTCAGCTTATAACGTGTGTTTTGTAAGTGGCATTTTTGTAAAAATGGCAAGTATACCTCAATTAAGCAGCCCACTTATTTCATGTGATACTTAGAGTAGGAAATATCTAGTATAATGTAATCCTCAAAAAAGGGACAGTTATTTGATGTTACCAGAAATTATCATCTTTTTTTAGCTTTTAAATAGGATTGTTTTTAAAATTAGAGTAAATTTATAGGAAGTTGGTAGTATCATATTTTATGACTTAAAAGTATTGTTATGTTGGTTTTGAAAATCAATAATACTTCTGAAATTATAATATTTCATACAATATTTATAAGATTTGTTTATTTAGAATGGTGGGAAATGAACTATATGTATTCTCTTCTATTTTTTTGATAATATGAATAAGTTTTTTTAAAAGGAATCTGTGCCTGTTGTAGTAAATTCGGTCAATGCTGAAGTACACAAAGCAGGTCTTCCTCTTTAATTTCAGTTTGTGTACCCTTAGACACACACACATACATATGTATGTGTGTATATATATATACACACACACATGCATTCATATATCTTATGCTTATATAAACATATGCATTAACTATATAAAAATTAAAATTAGATCATATTCTAATGTTATTCTGAAGCATATTTAACTTAGTGGGTGTATCGTTTCATGTGAGTACATAGAATTAGGCTTCCCTTGTAGCTCAGTTGGTTAAGAATCTGCCTGCAATGCAGGAGACCCAGGTTTGATTTCTGGTTTTGAAGATCCCCTGGAGAAGGAAATGGCAACCCGCTTCAATATTCTTGCCTGGAGAATCCCATGGACAGAGGAGCCTGGCAGGCTACTGTCCATGGAGTCGCAAGAGTTGGACATGACTTAGCGACTAAACCACCACCACATATAGAGTTAATTTGGTTTATTGAATATTTTATTGTAAGGCTGTTTTTAATTTGTTCATTTACATGCTAATGGGGGTATAGATTAAATTCTGTTTTTTTCTACTAAAAGAATTCTCCTAAACCCTGTAAGATAGGTATTATCTAGTCTGTTTTAAAGATGAAATTAAGACACAAAGAGGTTACATAACTTGCCCTAAATTGCACAGCAAGTAAATATTGGAACTGGTGTTAGAATCCTGGCAATCTAGTCCAGAACCCACAGTCTTGAATACTACATTGTTACTGTTTTCTTTCTGCTTGTCTTTATTCTGTTTACTGAATTAGAATAAAAATTTAATGTATAAAATATATCTAATATTAAAACTCTTCTGAAGATAATGTAATATGTTACTTTAAGGGTATTTGAATCTTAGGGTCATAGATTACACAGCTTTAATTTGGAGTTGTAGCTACTTTAGAAGTAGAAGGTTTAAACCCTACCTCTCAAATGTTAATGTGCGTTCAAATCAATGGAGCAGGGGAATGATCTTGTTAAAATGTAAATTCTCATTCAGTAATCTGGGGTAGGGCCTGAGACTCTGCCTTTCTAATAAGTTCCCTGTAATGGGAGTACTGCTGATCTTCTTGTAAATAGCAAAGATTTAGGCAATTTATACTGACCTTTAGCAAATGTAGTTAGTTGTTTATTGAATCTATTTCTTATTTACTGTTTTGTTTATGCTACCAATTTTCGTAAGTTGTACACATTAAAGAAATAATGTAGGAGCTTTCTAGTAGTTTCATTTCTGTGTCTGTATCATTTAATATTGCTGGGAAAAATGTGGCTTCTGTGGTACTAATGTTCAATACTTATATAAATAACTGATCCGATTTATTTGTGTACTAAATACAACTTACACACCTATGCCACCATTTCTACTGGATCATTTTTAATGGAGGGAAATATAATATCTCTTTTCATTTTGGAGGCTGTAGTTGAACTAAGGTTGTTTTATCACTATTATTCTTCAGTAATAATTAAAATATATTATACATAGCTATAAAAATGAATTTCTGTTCAGTGCTATGTGTCTGGCACTGTTATTGTTCATTTGCTAAATCACGTCTCACTCTTTGCAACCCCGTGGAGTGTAGCATAACAGGCTCCTCTGTCCTCACTATCTCCTGGAGTTTGCTCAAGCTCACATCCGTTGAGTTGGTGATGCCATTTAACCATCTAATTATCTGCTCCCCCTTCTCTTTTTGCCTTCAGTCTTTCCCAGCATCAGGGTCTTTTCCATTGAGTCAGCTCTTGGCATCAAATGGCCAAAGTATTGGGCCTTTAGCATCAGTCCTTCCAGTGAATATTCAGGGTTGATTTCCTTTAGAATTGACTGGTTTGATCTCCTTGCAGTCCACGGGACTCTCAAGAGTCTTCTCCAGCACCACAGTTCAAAGGCATCAGTTCTTCGGCACTCAGCCTTCTTTATGGTCCAGTTCTCATATCCATACATGACTACTGAAAAACCATAGCTTTGACTATTTGGACCTTTGTTAGCAAAATGATGTCTGTGCTTTTTAATATGCTGTCTAGGTTTGTCATGCCTTTCCTTCCAAGGAGAAAACATCTTTTAATTTCATGATTATAGTCACCATCTGCAGTGAGGGAGCCCAAGAAAAATCTGTCACTGCTTCCACTTTTTCCCCTTCTATTTGCCATGAAATGATAGAATTGGATGCCATGATCTTAGTTTTTTGAGTGTTGAGTGTTAAGCCAGCTTTTTCAGTCTCACCTTCATTAAGAGACTTTATTTTGTCTGCACTTTCTGTCATTAGAGTAGTGTCATCTGCATATCTGAGATTGTTGATATTTCTCCCAACAGTCTTGATTCCAGCTTGTGATTTGTCTAGCCCAGCAAATCATATGATATACTCTGCATATAAATTAAATAACAGGGTGACAATATACAGCCTCGATGTACTCCTTTCCCAATTTGGAACCAGTCCGTTGTTCCATGTCTGGTTCTAACTTGCTTCTTGACCTGCATACAGATTTCTCAGGAGGCAGGTAAGGTGGTCTGTTACTCCCAACTCTTTAAGAATTCTCCACAGTTTGTTGTGATCCACACAGTCAAAGGATTTAGTGTAGTCAATGAAGAAGAAGTGATGTTTTTCTGGAAACTCCGTTGCTTTCTCCATGATCCAACAAATGTTGGCAATTTGATCTCTGGTTCTTCTGCCTCTTTGAAACCTAGCTTGTACATCTGAAAGTTCTCAGTTCATGTACTGCTGAGGCCTAGCTTGAAGATTTTTAGTTTAACCTTACTAGCATGTGAAATGAGTGCAGTGGTAGTGTGAACATTCTTTGGCATTGCCCTTCTTTGGGCTTGGAATGAAAACTGACCTTTTCCAGTCCTGTGTATCAGGTGCTTAATTAGCATGATTTCATCTCATTGTCTTGGCCCTCCCATGGCCTCCCTTCATTCATTAGCTCTTTGAGCACCTGCTCTGTTCTGGCAACTGTGCATACAGTGGTGAGGCAGGCAAACACAGGTTCTGTCATCCTTAGTGCCTTCAGTTCAGTCCCTCAGTCATGTCCGACTCTGCGACCCCATGAACCGCAGCACGCCGGGCCTCCCTGTCCATCACCAACTTCCAGAATCCACCCAAACCCATGTCCATTGAGTCAGTGATGCCATCCAACCATCTCATCCTGTCTCGTCCCCTTCTCCTCCTGCCCCCAGTCTTTCCCAGTATCAGGGTCTTTTCAAATGAGTCAGCTCTTCTCATCAGGTAGTCAAAGTATTGGAGTTTCACCTTCAAAATCAGTCCTACCAGTGAACACCCAGGACTGATCTCCTTTAGGATGGACTGGTTAGATTTCCTTGCAGTCCAAGGGACTCTCAAGAGTCTTCTCCAACGCCACAGTTCAAAAGTATCAATTCTTCGGTGCTCAGCTTTCTTTATAGTCCAACTCTCACATCCATACATGACCACTGGAAAAACCATAGCCTTGACTAGACAGACCTTCGTTGACAAAGTAATGTCTCTGCTCTTGAATATGCCATCTAGGTTGGTCATAACTTTCCTTCCAAGGAGTAAGCGTCTTTTAATTTCATAGCTGCAATCACCATCTGCCGTGATTTTGGAGCCCAAAAAAATAAAGTCTCTCACTGTTTCCCCGTCTATTTGCCATGAAGTGATGGGACCGGATGCCATGATCTTGGTTTTCTGAATGCTGAGTTCTAAGCCAACTTTTTCACTTTCCTCTTTCACATTCATCAAGAGGCTCTTTAGTTCTTCTTCACTTTCTGCCATAAGGGTGGTGTCATCTGCATATCTGAGGTTATTGATATTTCTCCCAGAAATCTTGATTCCAGCTTGTGCTGCCTCCAGCCCAGCATTTCTCATGATGTACTCTGCATATAAGTTAAATAAGCAGGGTGACAATATACAGCCTTGACATACTCCTATTACTATTTGGAGCCAGTCTGTTGTTCCATGTCCAGTTCGAACTGTTGCTTCCTGACCTGCATACAGGTTTCTCAAGAGGCAGGTCAGGTGGTCTGGTATTCCCATCTCTTTCAGAATTTTCCACAGTTTGTTGTCATTCACACAGTCAAAGGCTTTGGCATAGTCAGTAAAGCAGAAGTAGATGTTTTTCTGAAACTGTCTTGCTTTTTCAATGATCCAGTGGTTGTTGGCAATTTGATCTCTGGTTCCTCTGCCTTTTCTAAAACTAGCTTGAATATCTGGAAGTTCACAGTTCATGTATAGTTGAAGCCTGGTTTGGAGAATTTTGAGCATAACTTGTGCAGTAGTTTAAGCATTCTTTGGCATTGCCTTTCCTTGGGATTGGAATGAAAACTGACCTTTTCCAGTCCTGTGGCCGTTGCTGAGTTTTCTAAATTTGCTGGCATATTGAGTTTAGCACTTTCACAGCATCATCTTCCAGGATTTGAAATAACTCAACTGGAATTCTATCACCTCCACTAGCTTTGTTTATAGTGATGCTTTCTAAGGCCCACTTGACTTCACATTCCAGGATGTCTGGCCCTAGGTGAGTGATCACAACATCGTGATTATCTGGGTCGTGAAGATCCCTCTTAGTGCCTTGGGGGATGCTAAACAGTAATCAAGCAACCACAGAAATGTGGTGGTTTAAAAGATAAACTATTAATTATAATATTTGCTATTATCTTCACTCTTTGAACCCGCAAAGAGAATTCTGCTTTTGCCATTGAAGTTTCTCCCACCTAGCTTCCTCTGAACGTGCTCTGCATTAGGGAGAATGCTTTATCAGCTGGAAATTGACCTAATGCATAGACAAAGACAAAACTTTGGAACTAAACATGAGCAACTTGTACAAGAAAAGTAGAGGTTGATGGAAATCTTTCATAATACAGCTAATTAAATTTTTAAGAATAATACCTGAGGGACACTGTTTACTCATTTAAAGTAGTAAATAGTTTCTACTTTAAAAGGAGTCTTTTTTAAACACTATTTTTCTAGCTGACACTTGGTAACTAATTTCAGTTATTTGAATGCTTCCATGTGCCCACTTTGTGGTAGGAGGTATAGAAAATCAGGGGCTACCAAAATAGGATAATATTATGTCTCTACTCTAAAGACGATTGATTGATTGAAAGTTGCTCAGTCTTGTCCAACTCTTTGTGACCCCATGGATTATACAGTCCATGGAATTCTCCAGGCCAGAATATTGGAGTGGGTACCCTTTCCCTTGTCCAGGGGATCTTCCCAACCCAGGGATAGAACCCAGGTCTCCTGCATTGCAGGCGGATTCTTTACCATTTGAGCCACAGGGGAAGCCCCTAAAGACAGTTAGAGTTGTTGATAAGAAAATGTTGACAGATTTAGAAGACAGTGCAATGCAAGACCTTTTTTTTTAAGTACCAACATGTATGACTGTAGCAATGAGCACATTGTGAACTGATTAAGCATGCTTTTAGAGAAATGCTGTTCTAAAAACTTTATGATTGTCCCTTTTCTAGTAATAGTACTAAGTTTTCTTTCGACTGTTCACTTGATAGAAAATTCTTTCTGGTATTAATCACATCTATATATTTGGCCTTTATATTACACTACCTTGTGATTTCCAAAACATTTTGTTGTTCTTACTAAGATTATGATTTGGGGCTTTATAGTATTGTTTTGAAGATTATTATGAGACTTTAATTTAGTTTCTGAATATTATAAGTAGCTCTAAGTAGCTGTTTTTCTGTTAGAGGGAGAATCTGAAAAATTTTTTTTAATTTTATCTTGGAAATTAGTTTATTCATTATGTTTAATTTTAGGAAATGGTGCTCTTGCAGAACATTCTGAAAATGTGCATATTTCAGGAGTGTCAACTGGTAAGTCATTTTTTGTAATGTTTAAATTTCATGCATGACTTATATGGTAAATATTGAAGGCCACCTGGTATCTTATGAAGTGATATTTGGCTATAAAAATTATTACTGCTTTTTGCAGCATGTAATAAGGAAAGAACTGGAACATGGAGAAATTCTCACAGATAAAATTGATACTTGCATGCCTGTGGATTGATTATACTTTTCCAGACGGACTGCATAATTATTTTTCTGTACAAACATTGAACCAAGAGAAAAGTTAGCTCAAGTTGAATTTGTGTTTTCTTTCCATACAAAGTTATATGAAATGAAATTTATTAAAATGTAATTTTGAATGCTGTTCATAGCATTGGAGCCTTAGAAATTAGCATTTTTGCCTGATGTTTTAGATGAAATGCTACTATACATGAAACTGTAGTACTTGAATGCACAATTTATATGTTACTAAAAAGCACCCCAACAACATTTTTGCATCTATGAGATTCAGAAACTTGCTAAGGTAAATGCATTTTCCCACTCATTTAAATGCTTTTATTAATAATTACTTAAGGGTCCATAACTATTAAAATGTTCATTCTTAATATACAAATAAATAATAAGGGCAAAGAACTATATTCAATATCTTTTAATAAACTAATAGAAAATAATCTATCACCTAAAATTAACACAGCATTGTAAATCAACTGTAATTCAATTAATTTTTTTTTTTCATTCTTAGGTGAGTTCTACAACTTTGATACCATTTTTACCTTATCAAGTACAGTTACTTGGAGAGCAAAATCTTTGATTTTCACATAAACTGAAATAGAGTTTACTATTATTCCCTATATTCTTAATGAGTTTTGTGTAGTTAAAAAAATTGCACTTGGTGTGTTTGTCAGTTTACTTCTTGATTTCTTCATGTTTTCTTACAATTTTGTGGTTTTCTCATTAAGCAAAACTGAAGGTTTCCTCTTTTGTTTTAGATCTGATTTTATATTTAAAAAGTTAATAGACTTAAGAAGTCGTCAAGGAGTTAGCCTGTGACAGGCCAAACAGATCGACAGGTCTGGTTTCCTGAAAGTGAAAAACAGGTGCCTTTGCAGCCTATGTTAATTATTTTACAGTGTGTTTCCCCATTTTCATATGCTTTCAAATATTATACAGTTGTGTATATCAAGTTAAAAAAGATTTATTTAGGGTTGACCTTAATTTTCTCCCTTTTTCTACTTTGGATATCTACTGAGAATTGTGATGACTTTTCCAAGTTGTCACTATGAAGTAAGAAATTGTTTACAAATGTTTAATTTACACAGCCAAATGATTATTACCTAATTCAGTGATTTTCAAATTTTTTGGTCTCAGGACCCCTTGTAAACTTTTAACAATATCAGGGATTGTATGTATTAGTCTACTCAGGCAGCTACCATAACAAAATACCATAGGCTGAGTGGCTTAAATAATAGATACTTAGTTTCTCACAGTCTAGAGGCTAGAAGTCCAAGGTCAGGGGCTGGTGGTGTAGTTTTCTGATAAGACCTTTCTTCCTGACTTGCCGGTGGTGCCTTCTCACTGTGTCCTCACATGACATTTCCTGTGTGTGCTCTCGGAGCAAGTGAGGTGGTACTCTGGTGTCTCTTCCTCTTCTTTATAAGGACCCTAGTCCTATGGGATTAGGGTCCCATCCTTATGAGTTACAGCCTGGCTTCCAAATACAGTCACATTTGAGGGTTAGGACTTCAGCAAATGAGTTTGGAAAGGATGCAATTCATCCCGTAACAAGGACTTCAAAGAGCTTATGTTTATATAGGCTATAGCTACTGATATTTACTGTATTGGAAATTAAAACTGAGAAATTGTTTAAAAACTTCTTCATTTACTTGCATATGAAAGTAGTAAATCCATGGCATCTTTACATCAATAACATTTTACTAAAAATGCATTTTCCAAAACAAGAACATCAGAAGAATGGTATTGCTTTACAGTTTTGCAAACTTTTTAAAGATTGGCTTATAAAGGAGTACCTGGATTCTGACATCTGTGCACTCAGCCTTTTGTAACGTTTTGCTTTGTTTGACAATATGAAGACAATCCAGCAGTACACCAATGTGTAATTTGAAAAGAGAGGAGTATTTCCAGAACTTTTTTCGGATAATTGTGAAGATTCTTCTTTGATATAATGCCAGAACTCAACAAGTGGTGGTTTCTTAAAGGTTAGTTGCAAATGGGATCTGAAACTGCATCAGTGAACTTCTGTTCCCTGTTTTACAAAAATCCAGTGACCATTCTTTCCCTTTAAAGGGGTTTTTTTCCACCATGCATGATTTTGTAATATGAATTAGATATTTGAAAATATTGGTTGGCTGAGTTATGTGGATTTATAACATAGGTTTATTTTCTCTAAAAATCTAAAATTAAGGTGTTAGCAGAGTTGGTTTCTTCTGAGGCCCCTTTCTTTGGTTTGTAGATGGCTGTCTTCTATCTGTATCTTCTCATGGTCCTCACTCTGTGTATCTGTGTCCTGATCTCTCCTTATTGGAACACCCATCACATTAGATAGGGCCCACCCATGAGACTTCATTTTAATTTAGTTGCCTCTTTAAAGATCTTGTCTCGAAATTCAGCCACATTCTGAGGTACTGGCAGTTCAGACTTTAACATAGGAGTCTTAGGGGTAACACAGTTCAGTCTGTAACAAAATGAGTGTTTGAATTAAATGTATTTATATATCAATAAATTAATTTCAGAGTCCAGTGAAACCTTATTAATGGCTTATTGTTTTTCCTGAAAGTTTGTCTTATAAAGTCTTTCTTTTGTGGAAAGAGAAGATTAAGATGAAGTGTATCCCAATCATATCATTAAAAATATAAATGGATGCTCTCTCAAAACGTGATTTTGGATGTACAGATTTATTGCAGTTTTTCTTTAGTCAGTATGGAGCTATAGAAGGTGTAATGCTTGGTATAGTATAAGCCTTCTGAATTCCTTGTATACCTAGTTGAAATGAGAGCCCTTTCATTGCTCTTATAAATGGGAAATTAGCTTTTGGAAGAATCTCTAAATGTAGGATTTGCTCTTTCTTGGGACCAGCAAGCAGCAAAAGTGATGAGGTGGCTCAGTGTTCTATGGAGCTGCGTGCCTCTGCTCTTCACCTGCTCTTTTCACCTCTGCTGCTTTATTCGACAGTGCTTAGCACCTTAGCTCGTTCATTCTTTACTTTCCGGAAATTTTAATGACATTTTTTAAGAATTTTAACTTATGTGCTATAGTATTTTAAGGTAATTTATTACCCAGATCAGGACACTTTGAAAGCAAAAGGGTACACTGTTTTCAATATGCTGATACCACAAGCAAACCAGAACTATCCTAGACAATTTGGAATATACAGTCACCCTAACTGTAATGAATTAAATTCATTCAGCTTGTATTAAACACCTGATATGTACCTTGTGCCAAGAAGGATAGGAGTAAGTAAAAATATTCCTTCCCAACTGAGCAGGCTCATGTGCTGCTCAAGCCAAGGCCTCCTCTGCCCACTCTTGCAGGTTCCAGGGTCCTGAGCGCCACCACCACCAAAGTCTCCTTTGACCACACTTGGGGCCCATGTGGCCCGTCCATGCCAAAGCCTCCTCCAGAATCTACCCTGGGCACCCCAGCATGAGAGCAGAAGCTGCCAATGCTGGTGCGGCCAAATGCTAAAACATGGGGTTAGGAAAGTGACTCTAGGGAGAGGACTGCTGTTGGCTCTGCAGAGACAACATGAAGCGATGGGAAAATCTGAACAGACGAATCACAAGTAGGGGCTTCCCAGGTGATGATACTGGTAAAGAATCCGCCTGCCAATTCAAGAGACATAAGAGACCCGGATTCGATCCCTGGGTCAGGAAGATTCCCCTGGAGGAGAAAATGGCAACCTGGTCCTGTATTCTTGCCTGAAAAATCCCATGGACAGAAGAGCCCTGTGGGCTACAGTCCATGGGGTCACAAAGGCTCTACATAACAGAGCACACACATAGGCATAAGCAGTCACAAGTAATGGAATTGAAACTGTGATTAAAAATCTTCCAGGAAACAAAAGTTCAGAACCAGATGGCTTTATAGGTGAAATCTGTCAAACATGTAGAGACGAGCTAACACCTATCCTTCTCAAACAATTCCAAAAAATTGCAGAGGGATAAATACTCCCAACCTCATTGTACGAGGCCACCATCACCCTGATACCAAAACCAGACAAAGATACCACAAAAAAAGAAAATTACAGGGCAATATCACTGATAAACATAGATGCAAAAATCCTTAACAAAATACTAGCAAACCAAACCTAACAACATGTTAAAAGGATCATAATAATGATCAAGTGGGATTTATCCCAGGAGTACAAGGATTATTCAGTGTATGCAAACGAATCAGTGTGATACACCATATTAACAAATTGAATAAAAAACATATATTCTTCTCAGTAGATGCAGAAAAAGCTTTTGACAGAATTCATCATCCATTTATGATAAAAAAAAAAAAAAAACTCTCCAGAAAGTGAGCATATAGGGAACCTACTTCAGTATAATAAAGGGCATATATGACAAAACCACAGCAGACATTCTCAGTGGTTAAAAACTGAAAGCATTTCCTCTAAGATCAGGAACAAGACAAGTATATCCAGTCTCACTACTTTCATTCAACATAGTTGTGGAATTTGTAGCAACAGCAATCAGAGAAGAAAAATAAAAGGAATCCAGGTTGGAAAAGAAGAAGTAAAACTCTCACTTTTTGCAGATGGCCTGATACTATACATAAAAAGTCCTAAGGATGCCAATAGAAGACTGAGCGACTTCACTTTCACTTTTCACTTTCATGCATTGTAGAAGGAAATGGCAACCCAATCCAGTGTTCTTGCCTGGAGAATCCCAGGGACAGAGGAGCCTGGTCGGCTGCCATCTATGGGGTCGCACAGAGTCGGACACGACTGAAGCGACTTAGCAGCAGCAGCAGAGCTCATCAATGAATTTGGTAAAGTTGTAGGATACAAAATTAATACTCAGAAATCTCTTACATCCTTATACACTAACAATGAAAGATCAGAAAGAGAAATTAAGGAAACTATACCATTTACCATGCAACAAAAAAAAAGAATAAAATACCTAGGAGTAAACCTACCTAAGGAGGCAAAAGAGCTATCTTCAAAGAGTTGGACATGACTGAACAACTTTCACTTTCAAGACTAAGTTACTCATGAAAGAAATCAAAGATGACACAAGCAGATGGAGAAAAATACCATGTTCTTGGATTGGAAGAATTGGATTGTGAAATTGACTATACTACCCAAAGCAATCTGCAGATTGAGTGTTATGCCTGTCAAATTACCAAGGACGTTTTTCACAGAATTAGGACCAAAAATTTTACAATTTGTATAGAAACACAAAAGACCTCAAATAGCCAATGCAGTCCTTTTTTTAAAAAAGATTTATTTTATATTTTGGCTGTGGTGGGTCCTTGTTGCTGCACTCGGACTTTCTCTAGTTGCTTCCAGCGGGAACTGTTTGTGGCAGTGCTTGGGCTTCTCACTGTGGTGGCCTTGCTTGTTGTGGAGCGCAGGCTCTAGGCACACAGGTTCAGTAGTTGCAGTACACAGGTTCAGTAGTTGTGGCAGATGGGCTCAGTTGCACAGCAGCATGTGGGATCTTCCTGGATCAGGGACCAAACTGGTGGTATTCGTTTCATTGCAAGGTGGATTCTTAACCACTGGACCATCAGGGAAGCCCGGCCGAAGCACTCTTGAGAAAGTAAAACAGAGCTGGAGCAATCAGGCTCCCTGACGTTACACTATACTACAAAGCTACAGTAATCAAGGCTGCATGATACTAGCACAAAAACAGAAATATAGATGAGTGGAACAAGATAGAAAGCTCAGAAATAACCCACGCATCTATGGTCACCTAATCTGTGACAAAGGAGGCAAGAATATGCAATGGAGAAAAGACAGTCTCTTCAATAAGTGGTGCTGGGAAACTGGACAGGTACATATAAAAGAATGCAATTAGAACATTCTCTAACACCATACACAAAAATAAGTTCAAAAATGGATTAAAGATCTATATGTAAGGCTAGATAACTAAAAATTTCTTTGAAGAAAACATAGGCAGAACACGCTATGAGATAAATCACAGCAAGATCTTTTTTGACCCACCTCCTAGAGTAATAAAACAAAGAGAAACAATTCGGATTTAATGAAACTTAGAAGCCTTTGCACAGCAAGATAAACCATAAACAAAATGAAAAGACAACCCTCAGAACTGGAGAAAATATTTGCAGATGAAGCAACAAACAAAGGATTACTCTAACAGCTCATGCAGCTTGATATCAAAAACACAACCCAATCAAAAATGAGAAGACCTAAATAGATACTTCTTCAAAGAAGACATACAGATGGCCAACAAACACATGAAAAGGTGTTCAGCATCACCAATTATTAGAGAAATGTAAATCAAAACTACAGTGAGGTGTCACCTCACACCATTTGGAATGACCACCATCAAAAAATTCACAAACGGTAAATGCTGGAGATGATGTAGAGGAAAGGGAACCCTCTTACACTGTTGGTGGGAATGTAAATTGATACAGCCACTATGGAGAGAAGTATGGAGGGTCCTTAAACTATTTTAGTAGTTTAGTTTAGTAGAACTACCATGTGACCCAGCAATCCCACTCCTAGGCATATACCTGGAGAAAACCATAATTCCAAAAGATGCATGCACCTTAGTGTTCATGGCAGCACTGTTTACAATAGCCAAGACATGGAAACCACCTAAATGTCCATCCACAGAAGAATGTATAAAGATGTGGCACATATATACTACTGAATATTACTCAGCCATAAAAGGAATGAAATGATGCAATTTACAGAGATGTGGAGAGACTTAGAGACTGTCATATAGAGTGAAGTAAATCAGAACAGGAACAACAATTATCGTATAATACTGTTTATATGTGGAATATAGAAAAATGATACAGGTGAACTTATTTGTAAAGCAGAAATAGAGATGCAGAAGTAGAAAATGGATATATGGATACATATGGACATATGGACAGGAAAGGAGGGGTAGGGTGAATTAGGAAAATGGGATTGACATATACACTAAATATGTATAAATCAGATAACTAATGGGAACCTACTGTATAGCACATGGAACTCTACTCAATGCTCTGTGGTAAATAGGAAGGAAATCCAAAAAAGAGGGGAGATACATATATATATCAGCTATACATTTATATATAGCTGATTCACTTTGCTATACAGCAGAAAGTAACACAACACTGTACAACTATACTCTAATAAAATTAATTTTAAAAATATTCCTGTCTCAAAGAACTGAGAAGATAGACATGCGATAAGTGCACCTGTAGTATGTTCTTAATGTAGTAAGTCCTGTGGTAAATAATGACCACGTTAAGGTTGATCATGAATTTATAAAAAGCCTAGTTACAATGTCTGGTGAGAGGTAAATGATTTAATATTTTTCTTTACTTAGTTGTGAGTAGTACTAAGTACTTAGTTTTGTTTATTCATATGAATTTTTATGGGAATTAGTAATTTATGATTAATAATATAGCTTGGGTTCTTAGGCCTCAGATAATTTATTTCTATTTCTAGCATTCTGGTCATTTTCATCTTCCTTTTCCTCAAATCTTTGCTAAGAGATATGTTTTTATCCTTTTGCTGGTTCTTATGCTATAGGAATTGTCACGAGAAAATGGGAGTTAGCAAAAAGTATACATCTAACGGTTGTATAATGGAAAAGAATGATTGGATAAAGTGTTATTTTTTGTATGCTTGCTTTCTTTAGAATTTTTTACATAATTTCATACATAAATCATGAAATTTTATCATAGAAATTGTAAGTAATTTAATTGTATATAAGAAAGTAGGAAGGCTGTTTTAATATTCTTTTTTTAAAATGCCTAAGTTAAATGCCTCCTGTTCTCTTTTAAATGTCTAAGTTTGTAAAATGGCTAATTTATTGTTCATCTCCTACATAGAATGAAACATTTTTTAGATCAGATTGATTTATACATATTAAATATATTTGATTTTTAATATGTATCTGCTTTGAATTTTACTATATAATCTATATGTATTTGAATCAGAATAATTCTAGGTGCACTCACCTATAATGGAAAAGAATTTAGAAAAGAATATATATATATATATTTATATATACACACACACATATATACATATATAACTGAATCATTTTGCTGGACACCTGAAACTTAACATCATAAATCAACTGTACTTCAATTTTTTAAAAAAAGAATATTTCTAGATGTAATTTGATTATGTCCTCATTGCTTTTAATTACTTCCAAATCATTTTTTTGTTTTCACAAATTCTGTTAATACATTATATAAATTACATTAAATATTTATAAAAATTGGAAAAAGAGCAAAAAGATTACAAAAATCACCCACTAACCTTGTATTCTTAGTAACTAATAATATTATAATTTATTTCATTTGTACTCTGTGTATACCTTTAAAAATAATTGTATTTGCATTTGGATTATAAGTAATTGTGTGTCCTGCCTTTTCTATTTAACATTGTATAGAATACATTTTTTTCATAGTTATTATTTTAATACCTATATAGTAAAGTTTCCATCCTCTGGCTATATTGTAATGTTCTTAAACATATCATTGGGCTTTTTCCCAGTGGGTTCTCCCTAGTCTGGATTATGTTGCAAGGAACAATTTAATATATATTTAGCCCTTTTTTAAATTTCTGAGATTATTTCTTTGGCATAGATTTCTAGAATTGGAATTACTCTATCAAAGGTCATAAAGAATTTAATGACTCTGAAAACCTTTTGACAGATTGCTTTCAGAAAGGATTGTACTAATTTACAGAGCTACCCCCAAGAAACGAGAGCACTTAAACCGCATATAATCATGCCTTTCCTGTTTAACTTGTTTCCTACCTTGTTTCTATTAAAGTCCCAACCTTTTATTTTCCCCAGACTGTTCAGAAATGTAACTGTTTACTTCTTTTCAGATTCATGGCTCAGAGTTTTGACATTGCAAAGAATAAAAG
This sequence comes from Bubalus bubalis, assembly GCF_019923935.1. Classification (NCBI taxonomy): domain Eukaryota; kingdom Metazoa; phylum Chordata; class Mammalia; order Artiodactyla; family Bovidae; genus Bubalus; species Bubalus bubalis. Next base: position 22,127,451 of record NC_059171.1, on the reverse strand, counting down.
AATGAGATTGGCTTTCTTTAATGGTTAAGCAGAAACTACCCTGAAATTTAAGACTTTCTGGTTGCTAATAGGTGCAGATGTTGAACAAGTGCTTTCTGAGCTAGAAAGTTTTTATTTATGAAATTTAATAAGTTATTCCCAGTTCACCAATGATACAGCTGCTGAATGTTCCTACCTTATAACATCTGTAGCTAAAAGCTCTCAGGTTAGCCCAGTCTTGAATCTTCTTTATATTTGACTTCAAATCTTTTTCAGGCAAGGCTGACGTTTCAGAAAGCAGAGAAAGAGAGTTATCTACTTAGGAAGTTTCTTTCCTAATACGTATTCATATTAATTGAATTACCAGAGTATAGAAAATAGTAGCTGTTACCTGTTATTCTTCCTATATTCTGTCAGAATTTTTATTTTATTAAAATCATCACCCTTTCTTGTTTTTGTGTTTTTCATTTTATAGTTCCTATTCTTGTCCTCAATGGCCTAGCATGCTACTGATCCTATAAGTCTTTTAAAACTAATAATTTAGTTGTGGGCCTTTTAAAGTAGGAGATATTTTCCTTTTTTTTTTAAATTTTTTTAAAAAATTAAAATGTGGACCATTTTTAAAGTCTATTGAATCTGTTACATATTGCTTATGTTTTGATTTTTTGGTTGCGAGGCATTTGGAATCTTAGCTCTCTGACCAGGGATTGATGCCCCCTGTCTTGGAAGGGGAAATCTTAATCACTGGACTGCCAGGAAAGTCCCTAGGAGATATTATTTCTAAGTTGCAATCATTTGCTTACAAATTATTGAGCAACATTTTACACTAGCATGAAGCACTGTAGTAAAATAGCTTTAGTTTTATCCAGTTTTAGGTTGAATACTACAATATGGTATATTGAAGTTACCCTGGAAGAACATCTTGGTTTAGTAATACTTTTATTGTCCTAGAATTTTCAGATCTTACCCAAAAAAAGTCTGAAAGGAAATGAAGCTTAAACTATAGTTATTTGATAGCAGTTCACAGTTGTTTTTTAAATATAGAAAAGTTGCATGAATAAAACAACAGGTACAAGTGGTTCTTTGTACCTTTCTTGTTATTTTAATGTTATTTTTAATTATTCAGTTAAATACCTGGACCTCTTGCTAAACTTATGAAAAAGAATTTCACCAGTTCTTTTGAGTAATACAGTATCTTTTATTCATGTTGCAAATGTCAGGGGGAAGGAAAGTTTATGAATTTTATAGTTTTTAGGATTTCAAAATATAAAAACACAACTTTGTGTGAACCCAAGGAACTGTCCTTCGAAGAAAGTGAGTGGAGAATACAAGACAGTACATTAAACAAAAAAAAAATTAGTTCAGGAAACAACACCACATTAGTTTTTAGGATTTCAGAATATAAAAACAGAACTTAGTATGAACACAAGGAACTGTGCTTCACATGAAGAAAGTGAGTGGAGAATACAAAACAGAGTACATTTCAAAAACAAAAAAATACCACTTTAGTTTATAAACAATGACTATACAAACATTGCCTGCCTTCAGAGAGTTTATTTTTGAAACACTTGAGCTTTTGGAGTAGAGCATTCCCTGTTAATTTTAGCAAAGATATAATGGTAGTATTATAATGTTTATATAATATACTTTTATATGTAATATTATATGCTGCATAATTAAATCTACTATAACTTTTTATACAATAATATATTTTATGTGAAGCGTTTACCTAATCATAACATTTCATGTGTTATAAATATCAGATGTTTACTGAACAATTATGTTTATAGCAAGATTATTATATCTTATAATTGTATGTTCTTAATAAATAAAGTCAACAGCAGAACATTAAATGTAGCAGTACCATAGACAGAACAGGGTGTAATGTGACAGAGTATGCAGTGTGTAGATGGCAGACATGATCATCTGCTCAAGTAAGCAGGCAGGCCAGCTCTGCTGAAGGTAAAAAACAAGTTGCATTCAAACATTTGACATTTTCTTTTCTACTCCGTTAACTTTGAGAATAATTTTTTTAAACTTTGACAGTAATTATTCAGTGTGTTGTTCATTAAGTCATGTCTGATTCTTTGTGACCTCTTGGACTGCTGCACTCCAGGCTTCCCTGTCCACTACTCTCTCCCAGAGTTTGCTCAGATTCATGTCCATTGAGTTAGTGTTGCTGTCTAACCATCACATCATTTGGCTCCTTCTCCTTTTGCCTTCAATCTTTCCCAGTATCAGGGTCTTTTCCAGTGAGTCAGCTCTTTGTATCAGGTGGCCAGAGTATTGGAGCTTCAGCATCAGTCCTTCCAATGAATATTCAGGGTTGATTTCCTATAAGATTGACTGATTTGATCTCCTGTGGTCTGAGGAACTCTCAAGAGTCTTCTTCAGCACCACAATTTGAAAGCATCAGTTCTTTGGCTCTCAGCCTTCTTTATTGTCCAACTCTTGCATCCTTACTTGAATACTGGAAAAGCCATAGCTTTGACTATACAAACCTTTGTCAGCAAAGTGATGTCTCTACTTTTTAATAAGCTCTCTAGGTTTGTCATGGCTTTCCTTCCAAAGAGCAAGCCTCTTTTAATTTTATGGGTGCAGTCACCATCCTCAGGGATTTTGGAGACCTGAAATCATGTTAATTATTTGTACTTTTGCTAAGGCATGGATTTGAAGATACTGTGCATCTGTTGTGCAAAAGCCAGTCACTTAGCAGATGAGCAGCGTTAATTAACAGACCCATATGGGACTTCCCTGATAGCACAGTGGTAAAGAATCCACTGCCAATAAAAGAGACACAGTTTTGATCCCTGGGTCGGGAAGAGAAAAAAATGGCAACCCACTCCAGTATTCTTGCCTGGGAAATCCCATGGACAAAGGAGCCTGGCTGGCTGCAGTTCATGGGGTCGCAAGAGTCGGATATGATTTAGCAACTAAACAACAACAAACAGATTGAAACAAGTTGGGTGATTTAATTTTAAGCTGCAGTGATAGAAATATAATACCCAGAACATATAATATCGTCAAACTCTTTATTCCTCCCTTAAACATAATCTGAATATTAGGTTTATTTCAGGATGTCACCCTTGACAGAGGACACCAAGACTGGAATACTCTCAGAAGATGTGTTATACTAAAAACTGTATCAAGGCTGATAGCAATGACTTATAAAATGGTGAACTTCAGGGCCAGTTTATCTTTTCTCTGGTGCTAATTCCTGCATTTCTTCTATGTTTCCAGCAAGAATCACAGTAAACTTCAAAAATTAGTAGTTTTTCCCATTCTGGAAATACAAGTAGTAGCTTGCTTAGCATTTTATTCATCTAGAGTGCTTAAATTTAGAAAATGTGAGTAACGTATCAATCGTTTTTATACCCTTCCAGGAAAAAATTGCCCTTTTACGGCCTTTTTAAAAAGGTATAAAAGGTTGAATCTTCTGTATTCATTTTATCTTATGCTTTGCCAGCAAAATTCAAAATTATTCTTGCCCTTAGAAATTTTAGGATAAAAATAGTTAGGTAGTTCCATTAAGAGTACTCTGCTGATCTTATATTCATATTGTGCTGTAACCCTCTTAGAACTAAGAAGACTGTATTTTCTTTTTAATTTTCCTTCTATATTTTCCCACATTTTGTACCTATTTTAACTCTTTAAAATGTATTTTACTGCCATGTAACCCCTGATTATTATTTGTTTGTTCTGGACATTGTTGTCACTATTGTTTAGTCGCTAAGTCTTTTGCGATGCCATGGACTATAGTCTGCCAGGCTCCTCTGTCCATGAGATTTCCCAGGCAAGAAGACTGGAGTGGGTTGCCATTCCCTTCAGGGGATCTTCCCAACCCAGGGATCAAACCTGGGTCTCCCATATTGCAGGCAGATTCTTTATCACTGAGTCACCTGGGAAGCCCTGGACAGTAGTGACCTTTAAGAAGCCAAGAAGTTAATGCCTTGAATAGAGCTAAAGACCAAGTGAATATTTTGGTCCTTGAAAAAATCATTAAGAATTATAGGAATAAGTTTATTGCTGTATCCATTCTTAAGTATCTGCTCTAATGTAGAGGAATGAATATCCAGTTATTATTCATTCTGGATATAGGATATCCTGGGTATAGGAGTTCCTGCTTTCAAAGGTATGTGTGATTCCCAAGTCTAAGAGTAATGAGAGAGTATCCTAAGTGTGAGTGATAGATTAATATAAAGGTTTCTGCTTATACTGATTCTTACATTTTAAATAATTAAAAAGCTTTCCCATGTTAGACTAGTAAACATTGCTATTAGAGTGCTAGTAATTATTTCCCTAAAGGGAAAAGGTTAGTTTGCTGACCTCTCGAAAAAATTAGAATGAAATGCAAAGTAATTCTAAGGGGTACTACTTATATCCAACCTGTCTCCTTCCAGCTCAGTCCATCCTCAGAATGTTGACTCTTCTGAGTTTCATCATGACAGAGCTCAGGTATTAAAGGAGTCTGGACAACAAAGGTCAAAAAATCAAGATGCTAAGTGTGAGCAACAAACCCTGTCAAGTTGCAGAAGTGGACTTTCAAACTGAGTTTCTTCCTGACCAGGGCTTCTGTGTTCCCTATTGAGTTGCAAAGCTGAGCTGTGTCCTTCCAGGGGGCATCCTGCCAAAGGGCCATCTTGTACTTACATGTCATTCATCTTGCAGATTCTGACACTCAACGGGTTACTTGCCCTGTGTTCTCAGCAATCCATGGTCTTCATGCTCGACATGCTTGCTTTCTAAACTCTGCCTATTTGTCCAATATGAAGAATCTATAAGAACACAACCACTTTCCATTAGTTGTCCAGCCTTCTCTGGTTTCCTCTTCTCTACTTCTCTTTCCTTTGAAATACCTCCCTCAGCATTCACTGCCTACCCTTACTGCTTCTATTCTGCCCCATATCCTAATCAGCTTACCTGGAGTTAATGTATATATGTACGTACTATTATTAAAAGAACTTCTAGAATCCTGTTTAATTCCAAAGAGACTGGAGTTTTGTTCTGCCTGCAGTCCCTGTATAGATTTGTAGCTGATAGGAATCAGTCTTTAGAAACTTTAAGTATACCCTCTTTATCTGTGCTATCATAGATTCTGTACCTTTTTCTCCATGTAAATATAGGACCAAGACATATTTTTTTACCAAATGAGACCACTTTTATCTTTATTGAAATTCTATTGAGGCCTCTTCCCCCCCATCCCCTGGTAATATTTCCAGGTGGCAGAGGGAGCTCCCTAGTGGGCAGTAGTATGTCCTGGCAACCAAAAATTCCACATGCTGCTACTAATGTAATACCTGGTGCAGCAAAATAAATAAATATTTAAAAAGTAAAGAGTGCCACTCTATAGCCTACTGCCTGGACATTTAATTTTTTGTGACTTTAGGAAAATTACTTAATTTCTCTGTACCTCCATTTTATAGTCATTGGTTAAATAGAGCTAATAATAGTAAAAATTAAATGTGAAAAGACATGAGAAGAAGAAGTACCTGATGGGCAGTAACATTATCATTAGCCAGGGGACCTACAGACCTGACCACACACTCCGCACTTTGAGTATATTCACAGATCTTGAATTTATGAACCATAAGCTTCTGATGAGTGACAAAAATCTCATCTTTAGCACTTTTCACCATACTGTAATTTTTCAAATTGGTGCCCTTCTTTTAAATTAACAGTGGACCACTTGGCATTTGGTTTCCAGGCTAATCATCTAACTATACACTTTAATTTTCCATGTCTGCCATGTTTTGCATGATTCACTTATTAACCTCAGGATCATTCATAGGTTCATCACACATGACCATTCAACAGTCACCATTTGCTTGTGAATTTTTTTACTTTGGAGATGGTATTTTTTTAAGTTCATTTGTTTCCATTGGAATCAAACCCTTTTTATTTGTATTTTCAACATGTGGAATTGCTTTTGTATTCAACAGCCATAATGAAGTTAATATTTATGGAGCACTCTATGCACTGAAAAAATGAGATGGCCAAATGATAGTGAGCACCGTTGACTATAAATACTTTGAAATAGAGTGAGCGTGCTTTTGTTTTATACTGAAACTTGATCAAGTAAAATTTTACAAGAGTTTCTGTACTTGCTTTTTAGCTGATCTCTTTGCTGTACCAGTTTGCCTTCCCACAGGTTGTATACAGCAAGGTAATGTTACACAGTATTTGTATCATATCACTTCTTGTAGCAGTAGCATACCTTGCCTTAGCTAGTATCTATAGAATTCACTGAATTCTTTTAATTTGGAATGTGCTCTTTATTCTGATTGTTCTCACTTCTATTCAGTGAAACCCTTTGTTAACAGACAAACTTGACTTATACATAAGGCCCAAAAGTGGGCCTTTGTTTCTGTTTAATAATACCCTATGCCTTATGACACATTGTTTATAAATACACACTATGTCATGTGGGACTATATTGTCTTGTATGCAAGGTCTTCCCAGGTGGCTCAGTGGTAAAGAATCCGCCTGCCAATGCAGGAAAAGTGGGTTCGATCCCTGGGTTGAGAAGATCCCCTGGAGAAGGAAATGGCAATGTACTCCAGTGTTCTTGCCTGGGAAATCCCATGGACAGAGGAGCCTGGCAGGCTACAGTTCATGGGGTCTCAAAGAGTTGAACAGGCTGAGCAACTGAATAGAAATACGTCTTGTATGCTCTCATAACTATTTATGTGTTTCTTGAGTTCAGTTAATAATCATAATTCATTTTTACAAAGCTTCAGTGTTCATGAGAACATTAATTTTCATTTTCTTTTGTGTTTTTCATATGTATCTCATGTACTTAAGGTGGCAGTAAGCACAGCTGATTTTTACTTGAATTTCAGCTTTGTAATTTGTTAAAACAAAAGGCACAAAGATTTCATATCACCTTTAGTCACAAAGCGCCAAAAACCCTTGTCAGTTTTGAAAAGAAACCCCATTCTTCATCTGTGGAACAGGAAATTGTACTTTTTCCCTTACAAGTAGAACTGTAAATTTCTTTCCGTGTCTCTCTTTTTCGGGTCTTAAAAACCATAAAATGTTTTGAAATCGTCCTCTTCTCTCCCATGTGGCCTCTAAAATAGTGGTTGTTTGCACAGTTTCTATTCTATAAATGGTTACTTTAAAGATAATAGGTATGGTATACAAATCTAATTTTAAAATCATAGTTACCTGCTTTTTCTGTGGGATTATTGAACTAGTATCAGAATAAGCATGAAGAAGTCTTGAGTGTTTCTCAGTTAGTTTTGCCCTGTTTTCTCAATTCTACAGTGAGATCTTTGTATTTTAAACCTAGAAATTATCAAAATTTTATTAAGAATGCCATCAAAGAATCTCTACCTATTCACTTTTCAGTTAATTCTCCTTCTCTTAATTGAAAACATATGCCATCAATTAAAAAGTGTATTCTTTAATTTAGCCTTTAATGCCTTTTAACCACTAGCATTGTGATAATGCTGTTTTCTTTTTTCATTCCAAATGTCCAAATGAAATAGGCTTTAGGGGAACTAATCAGATAACCAGAGGCTTCCCTGGCGGCTCGGATGATAAGAGTCTACCTGTGGTGCAGGACCTGGGTTCAATCCCTGGAGAAGAAAATGGCAACTCACTCCAGTATTCTTGCCTGGAAAATCCCATGAACAGGGGACCCTGGCGGGCTACATACAGTCCATGGGATCACAAAGAGTTGGACACGAATGAGTGACTAACACTTACTCTAATCACTGCATTCTATGAAGAAGATGCTCTGGGAGTTGAAAGTTGCTAACTTTTTTGAATGAACATTTGGAACTCTTAATTTGGGAGCTTCTATTTTGAGTTATGGGAAATCTGTCAAAACAAGAGATATATATTATCATCACCCAAAATACTTGAATACTTGTTTATATCTGAAGATACTGACTAAAGTAAATTAAACAAATTTTTTTTAAGGTATTTCTCTTCTGAGAACAAAAACTTGACACTGATTATTCAGTTCAGTTCAGTTGCTCAGTCGCGTCTGACTCTTTGCGACCCCATGAATCGCAGCAGGCCAGGCCTCCCTGTCCATCACCAACTCCCGGAGTTCATTCAGACTCATGTCTGTCGAGTCGGTGATGCCATCCAGCCATCTCATCCTCTGTCGTCCCCTTCTCCTCCTGCCCCCAATCCCTCCCAGCATCAGGGTCTTTTCAAATGAGTCAGTTTTACACATCAGGTGGCCAAAGTACTGGAGTTTCAGCTTCAGCATAAGTCCTTCCAATGAACACCCAGGACTGATTTCCTTTAGGATGGACAGGTTGGATCTCCTTACAGTCCAAGGGACTCTCAAGAGTCTTCTCCAACACCCCAGTTCACAAGCATCAATTCTTTGGCTCTCAGCTTTCTTCACATCCAATCTCACATCCATACATGACCACTGGAAAAACCATAGCCTTGACTAGACGGACTTTTGTTGGCAAAGTAATGTCTCTGCTTTTCAATATTCTAGGTTGAATATTCAATATTCTACGTTGGTCATAACTTTCCTTCCAAGGAGCAAGCGTCTTTTAATTTCATAGCTGCAGTCACCATCTGCAGTGATTTTGGAGCCCCCAAAAATAAAGTCTCTCACTGTTTCCACTGTTTCCCCATCTATTTGCCATGAAGTGATGGGACCAGATGCCATGATCTTAGCTTTCTGAATGTTGAACTTTAAGCCAACTTTTTCACTCTCCTCTTTCACTTTCATCAAGAGGCTTTTTAGTTCCTCTTCACTTTCTGCCATAAGGGTGGTATCATCTGCATATCTGAGGTTATTGATATTTCTCCTGGCAATATTAATTCCAGCTTGTGTTTCTTCCAGCCCAGCGTTTCTCATAATGTACTCTGGATATAAGTTAAATAAGCAGGGTGACAATATGCAGCCTTGACGTACTCCTTTTCCTATTTGGAACCAGTCTGTTGTTCCATGTCCAGTTCTAACTGTTGCTTCCTGACCTGCATACAGATTTCTCAAGAGGCAGGTCAGGTGGTCTAGTATTCCCATCTCTTTCAGAATTTCCCACAGTTTATTGTGATCTGCACAGTCAAAGGCTTTGGCATAGTCAATAAAGCAGAAATAGATGTTTTTCTGGAATTCTCTTGCTTTTTCTATGATCCAGCGGATGTTGGCAGTTTGATCTCTGGTTCCTCTGCCTTTTCTAAAACCAGCTTGAACATCTGGAAGTTCACGGTTCACGTATTGCTAAAGCCTGGCTTGGAGAATTTTCAGCATTACTTTCCTAGCATGTGAGATGAGTGCAATTGTGCGGTAGTTTGAGCATTCTCTGGCATTACCTTTCTTTGGGATTGGAATGAAAACTGACCTTTTTCACTCCTGTGGCCACTGCTGAGTTTTCCAAATTTGCTGGCATATTGAGTGCAGCACTTTCACAGCATCATCTTTCAGGATTTGAAACAGCTCAACTGGAATACCATCACCTCCACTAGCTTTGTACATAGTGATACTTTCTAAGGCCCACTTGACTTCACATTGCAGGCTGTCTGGCTCTAGGTGAGTGATCACACCATCGTGATTATCTGGGTCATGAAGATCTCTTTTGTACAGTTCTTCTGTGTATTCTTGCCACCTCTTCTTAATATCTTCTGCTTCTGTTAGGTCCATACCATTTCTGTCCTTTATTGTGCCCATCTTTGCATGAAATGTTCCCTTGGTATCTCTGATTTTCTTGAAGAGATCTCTAATCTTTCCCATTCTGTTGTTTGCCTCTACTTCTTGGCATTGATCTCTGAGTAAGGCTTTCTTATCTCTCCTTGCTATTCTTTGGAACTCTGCATTCAGATGCTTATATCTTTCCTTTCCTCCTTTGCTTTTCGCTTCTCTTCTTTTCACAGCTATTTGTAAGGCCTCCTCAGACAGACATATCGCTTTTTTGCATTTCTTTTCCATGGGGATGGTCTTAATCCCTGTCTCCTGTACAATGTCACGAACCTCAGTCCATAGTTCATCAGCACTCTGTCTATCAGGTCTAGTCTCTTAAATCTATTTCTCACTTCCACTGTATAATCATAAGGGATTTGATTTAGGTCATACCTGAATGGTCTAGCGGTTTTCCCTACTTTCTTCAATTTAAGTCTGAATTTGGCAATAAGGAGTTCATGATCTGAGCCACAGTCAGCTCCTGGTCTTGTTTTTGCTGACTGTATAGAGCTTCTCCATCTTTGGCTGCAAAGAATATAATCAGTCTGATATCGGTGTTGACCATCTGGTGATGTCCATGCGTAGTCTTCTTTTGTGTTGTTGGAAGAGGGTGTTTGCTATGACCAGTGCGTTCTCTTGGCAAAACTCTATTAGCCTTTGCTCTTCTTCATTCTGTACTCCAAGGCCAAATTTGCCTGTTACTCCAGGTGTTTCTTGACTTCCTATTTTTGCATTCCAGTCCCCTCTAATGAAAAGGACATCTTTTGGGGGTGTTAGTTCTAAAACATCTTGTAGGTCTTCATAGAACCGTTCGACTTCAGCTTCTTCAGCGTTACTGGTTGGGGCATAGGCTTGGAGTACCGTGATGTTGAATGGTTTGCCTTGGAACAAACAGAGATCATTGTGTCGTTTTTGAGATTGCATCCAGGTACTGCATTTTGGACTCTTCTGTTGTATTAAGAGATATATTAAGAAAGCAAAATGAACAAAGGCTAAAATATAGTCATTCTTGGCCCAAATGCCATGTGTCTGCTGCTGGAAAATCTCATATTCTGCAAAACTGAACACTAACAGGGCTTATGAGAAACATAGTTTTGGTACAGATTGCTTACAACTACATAACTCTGTAAGTACAGCCCTAACAAATAAAATGTTGCTCCAAATGCCAGGACAAATATCTCCTGACAGTTACACCTAGACTCAGTCCATACTTTGCAGCCACATACTCTGAAGTTCAGACTTCCTCCTTGAAGATACATGCTTCTTCTAATGGACACCAGTTTAATCAAAACTAAAAACATAATTCAGAGATACCCTTCATCAATTAAGGTGTTCTGTTTTATTTTGATAGTGGGGAAAGGTGTTCACATCTCCATCTATACTTGCTGCCTCCCAAGATGTCTTAATACAGAGGAAAGTCTAGCAGTTCTTTTTTTTTTTTTATTTTAATTGGAGGCTAATTACTTTACAATATTGTATTGGTTTTTCCATACATCAACATGACTCCGCCACGGGTGTACACGTGTTCCTCATCCTGAACCCCCCTCACACCTCCCTCCCCATACCATCCCTCTGGGTCATCCCAGTGCACCAGCCCCAAGCATCCTGTATCCTGCATCGAACCTGGACTGGTGATTCGTTTCTTACATGATATTATACATGTTTCAATGCCATTCTCCCAAATCATCCCACCTTTCCCTCTCCCATAGAGTCTAAAAGACTGTTCTATACATTTGTGTCTTTTTTGCTGTCTCGCATACAGGGTTATCGTTTCCATCTTTCTAAATTCCATATATATGCTTTAGTATACTGTATTGGTGTTTCTTTCTGGCTTACTTCACTCTGTATAGTTCTTTAAAACAGTAAAAGTAAGCACTTCTTGCAATAAAAGAAGTTACTTGCTAGGGGTTTTCTCCTGCTCCTGGTTACTTGACATCATTCACATGCTGGGAATAAGATCTTTCACAACTTTGCATTATACTGATGAGATTTCTCTGTTTGCCAGTTATATATATACTAACTCTATTGAAGAAATAATCAGATATTAGCTAAAATAACTGTGTAAGCAATAGAGATGATATGGGTAGAAAAAATGGAAGTAAAAGAAGATTAGGTTGGGTACATTGTAGATTGGAGTATAGTCAAAAATCTAGAAAGACGTTTAAACTAGCAGAACTATATGCAAATTTTGTTTAAAACAAACAAACAAAAATTCATTCCCTAAAGCAACATTTTGTGAGTCTATATCCCAACTCATGTCAGATATCCAGTCAGTTATGGCATAATTTTACATTCTTTCCAGAACATGATAGTGCCCAGCATACATTAAATGAACAATCACTGCCCTCTTTCACATTTAGCCTGGCCACTGCCTTAATAATCATCTCAGTATGACATTCCAGGCATCACTGCCAACCAGTCTGCTTTGGTCTATCATGTGATGTTATGTATCAGCAGGTTGCTGTAATCCAAACAGTGGGCTAATCTCCTTACCAAAATAGTTGTATTTATTTCTTGCAGCACTGTTATGTGGTAGGTAGTGTTTTAATCCCCATTTACAAGTGAGGAAGTAGATGCTAAAGTACTGTCAAATTCATTGCGATAGTAAGTCACCTCAAATCTTTTATGTAAAAGGGTAAAATATAAAATGAACAATAGTATAAATATAGCAAAATAAGAAAACAATGAGATTACAGTTGATGGTAGATACTTAAACTGACGTGTTAATGATAAGTTGGGAATGAGAAGTCATTATAAGATACTGAAAAATAATGGAAAAGTAGAAGACTCTGAAAGCCGGTTGGAAGATTGGGACAGACATATAGGAGACAGAGCAGGCCTTTTAAGAGGTGAAGAAGGCAGCCTCAGGTTGTGACTTTGAGATTTCTAGTTTTAGTTGCTGTGAGTTTTATTTCCTACACTTAAGAAGTCAGTGAGATTGCCTGTGATATTCTTAAAGTAAGTCTACTTTTTACTTGAATTAGGTGAAATGACTATTGTTTTTCCCAAATATCTACGATATCTATGATAATAACAATTCAGAATTTAAAATAAAGAGAAGGATTTGAGAAACGCACAGTTCTGATGATATTGAATTTGTGATGTCCAGTGGACCTTTGATTATGCAGAGTCTCTGGGTTAGAGATTTTTTAACTTGTCAACTGTAGATCGTAAGTGGAGATGTAGGCATGAATGAGATCTCCCATAGAGAGAGAGAAGAGCATAAAACTTTGGAATGAACCATGACATCAGTATATCAGGAGCTGGCTGAGTCAGAAGGATCCAGTCTGAGAACAGTCCCAGAAGAGTCTGAATTAGGAGAACTAAAAGAGTGATGTCAGCAAAGTCAAGGTAGTACGGGACCAAGAAGAAAAAGATCACTGTCAGGTGGCCTAAAGAGATCAAGTACCATGGAGAGTGAGGGGACGTTTGATTTGGTGGTGGCCTTTGCTTGCTAACACAGTTTTGATGGGGTTAAGGTAAGAATATGAAAATGTGATCTCAGTGGGTCAAAGAGACAATGCAAAGTGATGCAACAAAAAAATTTACCAATGCATCCTGATAAGTATCAGAAATATAGTAGAAATATATTATGATGATGAAAGAGGGGCATGATTTAGGGCTGAAATAGGCCTTAGAGATTATTCAAACAGCAACTGCTTATTTTAACACATGAGGAAACCAAGTCTTTAAAAGGTTTAGTCATTTATACCATGGCAAAGCCCATAGTGGCAGATAGAACGGAGGGCACCTTAGTCTTCTGATTCCAAACCTACTGGTATATATAGGCAAACTCTAAGCTCAAAAGGGAGGGGAATTTTCTTTTGATTTCTAATGTTTGTCGTATTCTTTGAGCATTTAAATGTGTTCTTCCTCATATATAGAAAGGGATAAATTGTGGTTGTGCTAGAGTATATTAATCTGCATGTCCAGTGTATTATATGTATAAAGATGTTGGTAAAAAGCCACTGGCTGAATCTAAAACAAAATGCCAGACTCAGTCATGTTGCAAAATTTAATCAAAATATATATTCATAGCCAATTAAGAGAGAAAATTTAATTTGTGATCAGGTAGAAATATTAAATAATGTTATAGAAGTATTAAGTGAATTAGAATGTTAAATACTTAATATTAAAATAACTGCTCTTATTTATGAATGTTGTGTCTATCCTTTGTCAGTTGTATGAAAATAAAATATTCACAACAGTATTTTTGAGCATCCATGCCAGATCATAATTTCTTTAGTTTTTGGTATAAGAGCACCACCTATGGGTTTCTCAGGTATTTGAGGGAAAACTTTTTAAGCGTAATCTAATAAAACAAAAATGTAATAAAATTCTTTCCTGTTTTGCTCTACAACTAGTCTCTCCAGCTCAGTTTATTTAAAGGTTAGGAGTTATTTGCTTTATCATAGGTTATTCCCACCTGGTTTTTGGATGTGTCCCAGAACTGTTAGATCAGCTGAAAAGTATTTGAGTACTTACATGCCATTACAGTGTTAGTTTAACATAAAATTGTATTATTCTCTTTAATGTAAATGAATCTTTTCATGAAAATGAACAGTTTACAATATCCTGGGGGAGACATGATAATAGTTTTTGCTAGTTTATTTGTATGTTTGTATCTTCATGAACTTAAGAATTTCTTCAATATACTGCTACAAAATGCTTTGGCAAGAGAGTGAAGAAAGGAAAAAGGGCTTATAAATGACTTAGAGCATCTTTTCATTAATTGCTGAGATGATAACTCATTAGAACAAGGATGGAAACAAAATTCTGGCACTTCAGTATTCAGTCAGTTCAGTTCAGTTGCTCAGTCGTGTCCAACTCTTTGTGACCCCATGGACTGCAGCACGCCAGACTTTGCTGTCCATCACTAACTCCCAGAACTTGCTCACACTCAACGTCCATTGAATCGGTGATGCATTCCAGCCATATCTCATTCTCTGTCGTCCCCTTCTCCTACCGCCTTCAATCTTACCCAGCATCAGGGTCTTTTCCAAGGAGTCACTTCTTCACATCAAGTAGCCAAACTATTGGAGTTTCAGAATCAGTCTTTCCAATGAATATTTTGGACTGATTTCCTTTAGGATGGACTGGTTGGATCTCCTTGCAATCCAAGGGACTCTCAAGAGTCCTGTCCAACACCACAGTTAAAAAGCATCAATTCTTGGGTGCTCAGCTTTCTTTATAGTCCAACTCTCACAATCCATTCATGACTACTGGAAAAACCATAACTTTGACTAGACGGACCTTTGTTGGCAAAGTAATATCTCTGCTTTTTAATGTGCCGTCTAGGTTGGTCATAACTTTCCTTTCAAGGAGTAAGCATCTTTTAATTTCATGGCTGCAGTCATCATCTGTGGTGATTTGGGAGCCTCCAAAAATAAAGTCTGTCACTGTTTCCATTTTTTCCCCATCTGTTTGCCATGAAGTGATTGGACCAGATGCCATGATCTTAGTTTTCTGAATGTTGAGTTTAAAGCCTGCTTTTTCACTCTCTTCTTTCACTTTCATCAAGAGGCTCTTTAGTTCGTCTTCACTTTCTGTCATTAGGGTGATGTCATCTGCACGTCTGAGGTTATTGATATTTCTCCAGGCAAACTTGATTCCAGCTTGTGCTTCCTCCAGCCCAGCATTTCTCATGATGTGCTCTGCATATAAGTTAAATAAGTAGGGTGACAATACACAGCCTTGATGTACTCCTTTTCCTATTTGGAACCAGTCTGTTGTTCCATGTCCAGTTCTAACTGTTGCTTCTTGACCTGCACACAGATTTCTCAGGAGATAGGCAGGTGGTCTGGTATTGCCATCTCTTTCAGAATTTTCCACAGTTTATTGTGATCCACACAGTCAAAGGCTTTGGCATAGTCAATAAAGCAGAAGTAGATGTTTTTCTGGAACTCTCTTGCTTTTTTGATGATCCAGTGGATGTTGGCAATTTGATCTCTGGTTCCTCTGGCTTTTCTAAAACCAACTTGAACATCTGGAAGTTCACGGTTCCCATACTGTTGAAGCCTGGCTTGGAGAATTTTGAGCATTACTTTGCTCGCATGTGAGATGAGTGCAGTTGTGCAATAGTTTGAGCATTCTTTGGCATTGCCTTCTTTGGATTGGAATGAAAACTGACCTTTTCCAGTCCTGTGGCCACTGCTGAGTTTTCCAAATTTGCTGGCATATTGAGTGCAGCACTTTCACAGCATCATCTTTGAGGATTTGAAATAGCTCAACTGGAATTCCATCACCTCCACTAGCTTTGTTCTCAGTGATGCTTCCTAAAGCCCACTTGACTTCACATTCAAGGATGTCTGGCTCTAGATGAGTGATCACACGATCATGATTATCTAGGTCATGAAGATCTTTTCTGTATAGTTCTGACTATTCTTACCACCTTTTAATATCTTCTGCTTCTGTTAGGTCCATACCATTTCTGTCGTTTATTGTGTCCATCTTTGCATAAAATGTTCCCTTCAGTTCAGTTCAGTTCAGTTGCTCAGTCGTGTCCGACTCTTTGCAACCCCATGAATTGCAGCACACCAGGTCTCCCTGTCCATCACCAACTCTTGGAGTTCACTCAAACTCACATCCATCGAGTTGGTGATGCCATCCAGCCATCTCATGCTCTGTTGTCCCCTTCTCCTCCTGCCCCCAATCCCTCCCAGCATCAGAGTCTTTTCCAATGAGTCAACTCTTCGCATGAGGTGACCAAAGTACTGGAGTTTCAGCTTTAGCATCATTCCTTCCAAAGAAATCCCAGGGCTGATCTCCTTCAGAATGGACTGGTTGGATCTGCTTGCAGTCCAAGGGACTCTCAAGAGTCTTCTCTAGCACCACAGTTCAAAAGCATCAATTCTTTGGCACTCAGCTTTCTTCACAGTCCAACTCTCATATCCATACATGACTACTGGAAAAACCATAGCCTTGACTAGACGAACCTTTGTTGGCAAAGTAATGTCTCTGCTTGGTATCTTTAATTTTCTTGAAGAGATCAGTAGTCTTTTCCATTCTGTTGTTTTCCTCTGTTTCATTGCACTGATCACTGAGGAAGACTTTCTTATCTTTCCTCGCTCTTCTTTGGAACTCTGCATTCAAATGGGTATACCTTTCCTTTTTGCCTTTGCCTTTCACTTCTCTTCTTTTCTCAGCTGTTTGTAAGGCCTCCTCAGACAACTATTTTGCCTTTTTGCGTTTCTTTTTCTTGGGGATGATCTTGATCATTGCCTCTTATACAGTGTCACAAACCTCCATCCATAGTTCTTCAGGCACTCTATCAAATCTAATCCTTTAAATCTATTTCTCACTTCCAGTGTATAATCATAAGGGATTTGATTTAGGTCATACCTGAATGGTCTAGTGGTTTTCCCTGCTGCTGCTGCTAAGTCACTTCAGTCGTGTCCAACTGTGACCCCATAGGCGACAGCCCACCAGGCTCCTCCATCCCTGGGATTCTCCAGGCAAGAATACTGGAGTGGGTTGCCATTTCTTCCTCCAATGCATGAAAGTGAAAAGTGAAAGTGAAGTCACTCAGTCGTGTCCGATTCGGAGCGACCCCATGGACCTGCAGCCTACCAGGCTCCTCCGTCCATGGGATTTTCCAGGCAAGAGTACTGGAATGGGGTGGGTGCCATTCAATTTAGTCTGAATTTGGGCAATAAAGAGTTCATGATCTGAGCCAGAATCAGCTCCCAGTTTTGTTTTTGCCGACTGTGTAGAGCTTCTCCATCTTTGGCTGCAAAGAATATAATCAGTCTGATTTTGGTATTGACTATCTTGTGATGTCCATGTTTAGAATCTTCTCTTGTTGTTGGAAGGTGTTTGCTATGACCAGTGCGTTCTCTTGGCAAAACTCTGTTATAGCCTTTGCCCCGCTTCATTTTGTACTCCAAGGCCAAATTTGCCTGTTACTCCAGATATCTCTTGACTTCTTGATTTTGCATTCTAGTCCCCTGTAATGAAAAGGACATCTTTTTTGGGTGTTAGTTCTAGAAGGTCTTGTAGGTCTTCATAGAACCATTCAGCTTCTTCAGCATTACTAGTTGGGGAATAGACTTGGATTACTGTGATATTGAATGGTTTGCCTTGCTTTATTAATACTTCAGTTTTAATAAGCCCCAAATATAATCGCATTTGGATAAATACAGTCTATTTGTAAAATACCAAAGTATTTTTTTGGTAAGGGGAAAGCAAAAACAAGTGGAAACTTTGTGTGTGGGCAATAAGATGTATGCTAGATTATTATATATATTATTATATATATATTAATTAATATATATATATCAATGTATTGTATACCTGTATTTTCATGCCATGAATCTCTGTGTTCGAAAAGTGATTAAAAACAAGATCCCTTTGGCAGTATACCCTAATTTCAAACTAGATGCATATTAGGCATGAACCTGCAGAGGTTTAAAACCTTGATTGCATGTTTTCTGCAGGGAATGGCTAATTCTATTGAAATAAGTATTGACTCTCTGAGCAATATAGTTTGCCATATGTTGACCATTATGGATAAAAACTTTGTAAAATTACTCCTTAGCAAGCATACTTAACCTAAATTGAACAGACCATAACCTCTATTACATAGACACACCAAAAAAATGGTCATTTTGGCAGCTACTTTCCCCACTTGTAATTTGCTCCTTTTTGTCTGGTCTTACTTTAAAAATTAGATAGTCTGGTCTGTCAGAGTTGTATCAAATAAGAGATTCCAAGATTTTAAATTTTATTGAAGGTTTAAACTTCATTGCATTTTTCTTTTTTTTAGCCTGTGACTCTTGAGGGAGACTAAATTCTGGGATTATTAGCTGAATTCTGGATTGTTAAAATGTGAACTGTGAGCATTGAAGATAATGAAGGGAGAATCAGTTCAGTTCAGTTGCTCAGTCGTGTCCAGTACTTTGTGATCCCATAGACTGCAGCACGTCAGGCTTCCCTTGTCCATCATCAACTCCTGGAGCTTGCTCAAACTCATGTCCTTCACGTCAGTGATGCCATCCAACCATCTCATCCCCTGTCGTCCCCTTCTCTCCTGCCTTCAATCTTTCCCAGCATCAGGGTCTTTTCCAGGGAGTCAGTTCTTCACATCATGTGGCCAAAGTATTGGAGTTTCAACTTCAGCATCAGTCCTTCCAATGAATATTTGGCTGATTTCCTTTAGGATAGACTGGTTGGATATCCTTGCAGTCCAAGGGACTCTCAAGAGTCTTCTCCAACACCATAGTTCAAAAGCATCAATTCTTCGGCCTTCAGCTTTCTTCACGGTCCAACTCTCACAATCCATACATGGCTACTGGAAAAACCATAGCTTTGACTAGACGGACCTTTGTTGTCAAAGTAATGTCTCTGCTTTTTAATATGCTATCTAGGTTGGTCAAAACTTTTCTTCCCAGGAGGAAGCATCTTTCAATTTCACGGCTGCAGTCACCATCTGCAGTGATTTTGGAGCCCCCCAAAATAAAATCTATCACTGTTTCCATTGTTTCCCCATCTATTTGTCATGAAGTGATGAGACTTTATGCCATGATCTTCGTTTTCCGAATGTTGAGTTTTAAGCCAACTTTTTCACTCTCCTCTTTCACTTTGATCAAGAGGCTCTCTAGTTCTTCTTCGTTTTCTTCCGTAAGTGTGGTGTTATCTGCCTATCTGTGGTTATTGATATTTCTCCAGGCAATCTTGATTCCAGCTTGTTTTTCATCCAGCCCGGCATTTTGTATGATGTACTCTGTATATAAGTTAAATAAGCAGGGTGACAATATCATGCAGGCAAAGTGCTGGTAGTAGTTTGAATTTATTCTCCGTTTCTTCTAAGATATTTAGATACCTAACCACATAATGATAACTTTAATCACTGACTGTTTCAAGCCTTTATTTTTAAAATAATTTAGGAATCATTTATGACTTTGTAATAAAGTTTGGAAGTATTCCTGGAATGAATTAAAGAACTACTTTGAAGTAATGTTTTGCTGCTTCTTTTCTAATCATCTACCCACTTTAACAACTCAGCATCTTACTGTTGTGTTTATATGTGCTTTCCTTTAATTATTTTGTTCAGAAGACTATATTTATATGATTTTTTTAAGTATCCAAAAAGTAGTTCAGTAAAGCTGATTTTTAGGTAGTTATAATAAATAAATTTAAAAGGTGAATCTTGGGAAAAAGATAGATGGATGGATGTACCAGTTGATCTCCATGGCTAAAGCTAGCAGTCTTGACTCTTAAATTGTGTGCAGAGATCCAAATTGAAAAGTTCCACACCTCCACAAGACTTTATACTTAATTAGGATAAGATAATTTGACTAAAAGGAAAGAAAACAATCTAATTAGAATAATGAAAGTTTTTAAGGTTGGCCATACCGTATTTATTGTATATGATTTGACATCTGATATGTTTCTTTTTAATAAATGCTGATTTACTTAATGCTTTATTTAAAATACAACAGTTTTCTAAGATTGCTTTGATTATCTTCCAGCCTGTGGAGAAACTCCAGAACAGATTCGAGCACCGAGTGGGATAATCACGAGCCCAGGCTGGCCTTCCGAATATCCTGCCAGAATCAACTGTAGCTGGTTCATAAGGGCAAACCCAGGGGAAATCATTACTATAAGGTAATTTTGATACCTCCTTGTATTATTGTTTGATGTTTTATTACAGAATATAAATTCACTTTCCAAGTATCATCATTCAACATGCAGTAGTATAAAAAGATGATTTTTAGAAAATAAATTGTATTTATCATTACCGTCTTGAGGGGAAGAATAACGGCCCGTTCTTCCCCTTCTATTAGGGCATGTGTTTAGAATATTTTCTAATGGTGATAATGAATTTGTGCTGAGCCATCCATATTCTTCTAGGCAATTTTTTAACAAAAGCTACATATCTGCAGAATAGTTAATTAGAATAAAGAATGTAATCTTTGGCAATGAGACAAATAAACAGACTTACTAATTCACTTGGATATCTAGCCCATAATCTTGGTCTTGAAAGTAGAGTCCTCTACCTTAATGAATTAAAACATAGTTGTAGACTATGCCTCTGTATATGTTATGTGTGTATAAAACTTGACGTAAGCTAATGATGGATAAATACTGTGTCTAGAAAAAGCTCATTTTTCATAGCAGTGAGACAATAGATCATTTGTTAAGAATACAAAATGAAATATAATCCTAGGGAAAATAACCGTAAATTTAAAATCCTAAGAATAAATAACATATAAATAAGGAAGATTAAGAGTATTTTAAAGACATTTAAAATTGTAGAGAAAAACTGTGGGAATAAGATACTAAGGAGGAAATACCCAGTAGAAGCAGTTATTGCTTGCTTAAGGAAATTATATTGGGGTTATTAGAGGAAAAAATTTGCCTGAAAGGGAGAAAAAAAGTGTACCTAAACAGACAACTATAACACAATTAAGAATGCCATTTCTATCACAGAAGTACTACAAAGGCATCTTGGACAGTCTTTCATTATTTACATTTTTATGGATGAGAATCATGGAACGTTAGATTTAAAAGAGACCTCATAGATCATAGACACATATCCCTTCATTTTTACATTTTCAAAAAAGTGGGATTCTAAATTAAGCCTATGTTTGACCGTTTCTGTCTTCCTTTTTTATATTTATTAACTAATGAGGACCAGTCACTTGAGGAACACAGTTGTTGTCTGTCCCCTTTTTTCTGTGGAAGCCATAAAACAGCAACATATGGTATGTTTTCCTTTGGTTCCTCTCTGCCCTGAGCCATATCTTCTGGAACACTGAAGCTGAGCATCGGTGGAAGCAGTAACACTCCTCTGTGAGAAGTACGATTCCCTTGCCTGATGCATGGGTGGAATGTGCCATGAAAGTTACCCTTCTGCAACTGTACCAACACTGGAATCGGAACAATATGTCTGTTTTCTGCTACTTACAGTATGACTTAAGTACAAATGTGTTTCCAAAGTAACATTTTACCATAGGGGTTCCAAATATTTTTTAAACATGAAACTAGCATTTTTAGAGATTTTTCTTCTTTTAACCTAAAATTTCAACTGCAGATTAAATATGCAGCCTACCAGCTCAGTTATGTAAAACTTGGCAATTCTTGCCAGCACAGAGGAGATGACATGGAGTACTGCCGTCTGGTTCTGATCATGTGTTGGATCCTTGAGATGTCACAAAGCTACACTAAAAATCAAGCACAATATTGAAATGCAGAGTATTAGAGGTGAGCCCAACACACCTAAAGGAAGATTTCCTAAATTCTGAACTGAGTTCACAAATTTGCATTTACACAGCCAGTCTCATAAAATAAGAAAGTAATTTTAGTAATTGTCCTAGTTCTTACTGAAACCATTATCATGGTAATAACAAACTTTTAAAAGATAACATATTGACATAATATGCAAAGAAAGTCAAGTTTCACTTGTGAATATTGGTGTAATATCTTAAAAAACAGTTCAAAAGAAATTTATACCATGATCAAATGAAGTTCATTTAAACACACAATTTAGTCAATATTAGGAAACATTAAATTCATTTACCATATTAAGTCAGAGAAAAGGTGTATGATTATCTAGACACAGGTTTTAAAACTTTTTGGTAAAATGAAAATCAACATGCATACCTGAGTTTAAATAACTAAAATATAGATAAAAGAAACTAAAATTACATGCTATAAACAAATAATACTTAGAGCTCTCCTTGTAAAACTGGTTAAACTATTTAACCAGTTTATAAGCATTTTTATCCTTTCCCCGGAAGTTTGCTAGAATTCACAAAGGCCACCTTATCCTCTGTCTACCTTATCTACAGAGGATTGGATTCTGGTTCCCTGCTTGAAGCCAAGGACTAGGGTCAGGATATTTTGCTTAAGAAAGGAGGCTGAAGAAGACTTCTACTAACCACTGCTTGAACTCTCATGGAGCTGAGAGCTTAGAAAGATAGGATGACATACCATAATAAATGGGAATTTTACTAAGTCCCTTACTGATTCTGTGACACGATTGTAATACTGCTCTGAACTGCCACGTTAGGGCTGGTTTTAGAAAGGAGACCTAAACAGGAAGTTACAGAGCAGATGCTGTGGGGGAATATAGGGGGAAAAAAATTAAAAACAGCACCAAAAATCATCCTCAGAAGTTTGCAACCCCAAAATTTCTAGAATGTATGAAAAAATTTAATATTAATCAAAACAGCCAACAAAATCAAACTGTTAGTCACTCAATTGTGTCCGACTCTTTGTGACCCTATGGACTATAGCCCACCAGGCTCCTCTGTCCATGGAATTCTCCAGGCAAGAATACTGGAGTGGGTAGCCATTCCCTTCTCACAGGGATTGAACCTGCATCTCCCGCATTGCCGGCAGATTCTTTGCCATCTCAGCCACCAGGGAAGCAACTTGGAACACAGATTTACTATAGACGTTTTACACTTTAATATACTGGAGTTTTTTTTCCTTAACCTTCTTTATGCTATGAGCACTTTGGTAGTTTGGTGAAACCTATAAATCCATTCCCAGAATATTTTTAAATGTATAGAATAAAACACATAGCATTACAAAAGAAACCAGTTATTCCTGAAACACAGCTATCAGATATTTTTGCAAATACATATATGTTTATTAACAATTAGTGAGCAAGCCATGCTTTTAACAGTTACTATAATTTCAAAGTGGTTTTGAGTGTAAGTAGTTACTCTAGATATCTACTAAAACTGAAATGTAATATGAAATTTTCTATGATTTCTACTGGTGACAGTGTGAGAAGCATTATAAAAACTATTCGTAGTATGTTTATTTTCATAAGTGAAGCAATGTTAATGAAATGTTAAATTTCAGTTACAAATGGGTGAAAATAAAATTGTCGATTTTTCTACAGAATTTGAGAATTTGAAAGGGGATTAGAAACACTGAATACTTGTAGTTGGACTTAATTAGACCAAAGCGTCCCTGGTGGCTCAGTGGTAAAGAATCCACCTACCAATGCAGGAGACGTGGGTTTCATCCCTGGATCGGAAAGATCCTCTGGAGAAGGGACTAGCAACCTGTTCCAGTATTCTTGCCTGGGAAATCCCATGGACAGAGAAGCCTGGCAGACTATAGTCCATGGAGTTGTAAAAGAATGGGACATGACATAGCAGCTAAACAACAACAACAAAGACCAAAGCAGAGGGAAAGAAACTTTTTTTAAAAACCTATTAATATAGGAGAATATAGGAAAAGGAAAATGAGAAAACCCTATCCCCACCCCAAATAGAATTAAAAAAAACAAATCTCGCTTAACATTTAGAAGATAGACTATCCAGTCAGGTTTATTGGTCGGTTAACTGGTATGATCCTTCTCTAATGGGCTTTAGGAACATACCTAAAAGAGTACCAATACAGAAAATCTAAGTAATGAAGACAGGAAAAGATAAGCTACGAAATACTGATCAGAAGAGAGCTAGTGTAGGAGGGTTAATCAGTTGTAATTGACTTCAAAACAAAATATTAATAACAAGTGGAAGATAGAACCATGGTTAGATGTTCTGTACCTAATAATGCAGCCTGAAACCAAGCAAAAGCAAACTATAGGGAATTACCAAGCAAATCTGACCAAGTTTTCCTAGTCCACAATTACAGTGGAAGTTTGTAAACATATTTATCTGAATTTAAACAGGAAAACTGTAAGTAAAAATAGAGAAAATTTGATACTGATCCAGTAGACACATATATCATGTATGTGTGTGATTTTTATATCTATCTCAGTGGATAGAGAATGCACATTCCTTTTAATGACATGTGCAACATTTATTTAAAAATTGATTATACATTAAATAACAAAGGAATTCTCAATGTATTTCCAGACTACATCATTCAGATTGTGTTCTCTGACCATAACACAATTATATTGGAAAACAACAATTAAAAAGCCCATATGTTCAGAAACATATTCCTAAATAACAACTGCACCAAAGATGGAAGGCACAGTGGAACTCAAAATATTTTTAAATAGCCGTAATGAAAATATTAGATATTAAAACTGTTGAACTACAATGAAACAGCAGTTAGTGAAAAATTTACAACTTTAATGCATTGAATTAAAAATAAATGCATGGAGAGTAAAGTGGAAAATATATTAGCTCAGCATTTTCTCAAGAGTTCAGAATAAAAACTACAGGGTAATCTTTATTGACCAGAAAATAATTAAACAGAAAAAAATGAATTAAAATTAAACAGAAAAAAAATCTGTATTTATCAGAAGATAATTAAACAGAAAAAACAAAAACTGGTTTTCTGAAAAACTCAGTAAAATAAACAAAGACAGATCTCAAGGCAAGACTGAAGGAAAAAAAAAGATACAAAAACAACAAAAATGCCTATAGTTATAAATACAATAATAGAGATTTTAAGTCACAAAGGAATATCGTGAATGGTTTATATTGATACTTTTATAAATTAGATGAAATGAATCATTTTCTGAAAGTGTGTTACCAAATTGATTCAAGAAGAATTAGAAAACTAACTAATGTAATAGTCATTAAAGAAATTAAATCAACAGTCAAAATAAGATTCCACACCCAGATAATTTTACAATACCAAATAAACAGAGAAAGAAATTTTCTTAACTTGCTAAAAGGTATCTGTTCAAAAATTTTAAAAATCAAACTTTTAATGTTGAAGTTAATTTAACACAAAGGACCAAAACAAGGTTACATACTTTCACTGCTTGTACTTGAACCCTCAATCAATACAACACTCCAACAAATAGAGATTAGTGATATAAAAAAAATGAAAAGGAAGACGTAAAACTCTTATTTGCCAGTATTACACTTACCTACAAAGAAAACCCAAACAAATTTAAAGACCATAGATAGGAAAATTTAAACAGTTGTTTGAAAGTACTATGTGAAGCTTTGCCGTGAAAAATTTTACTTTCAAGGGCAAATGACTTCTAAGAAAATTTAAATTATCAAAATTGACTAATTCAAAGTTTAGGAAAAGCTGATTAAACCAAAAAGCATGAAGAAATTGAAAATCTCTACCCTAAGTCGTCTGTACTGTGAAGAAGCACAAGGCACAGATTTGTAAACAATCTGTTATATAAACTATTACAAAGCATAAAAAAAGAAAAACTGAAAACTGTTTCTCCTTATAAATGTATTTTAAGCACCCTAAATGAATACTGGAAAACCAAATCCTCATAGTGTATACGTGAAGAGACAACTACTGATTATTTCTTTTGTTCTAGGTCAGGTCCCTGATTTCATGAATCTTAAACATTTTAGTTGATTAAAAGTTGGGAGTTCCCTGGTGGCTTAGTGGTTAGAATTCCAGGCTTTCCCTGCCATGACCCAGGTTCAATCCCTGGTCAAGGAACTGAGATTCCACAAGCCACCATAAACATTAGGGGTATATATATCTTTTCTAATTAATGTTTTGTTTTCTTCCATAAATATCTAGGAGTGAAATTGCTAGATTGTATGGTAGGTCTATTTTTAGTTTTTTGAGGAACCTCCATAATGTTTTCCATGTGGTTCCACCAACAGTGCACAAAGGTGGTTCCCTTTTTTCCACATCTTGAACAACACGGCTTTGACAATAACCACTTTGACAGATGTGAGGTGGTATTTCATTGTGGTTTTGTGTTGCATTTCCCTGATGATTAGAAATGTTGAGCATCTTTTCATAATGCCTGTTGGCCATCTGTATGTCTCCTTTGGAAAAATGTCTGTTCAAATCCTCTGCCCATACTTTAATTGGGTTGTTTTTTTGATATTGAGTTGTATGAGTTCTTTGTGTAGTTTGGATAATTAACCCCTTATTGGACATGTCATTTGCAAATATCTTCTCCCATTCAGCACAGCCACTGTGGAAAACAGCACGTAAGTTCTTCAAAAAATGAAAAACAGAACTACCACACAACCCTGCAGTTCCACTCTTCTTACCCAAAGAAAATGAAAAAAATAATTTGAAAAGATAAATGCATCCCAGTGTTCATAGCAACATTATTTATAGTAGCCAAGACATGAAATACAGATAAATAGATAAAAATGATGTGGGGGTGTGTGTATGGTGGTGGAATATTTCTCAGCCATAAAAAAGAATGAAATTTTGCTATTTCCAACAGTGTGGATAGACCTACAGGATATTATGCTTAGTGAAATAAGTCAGACAGAGAAAGACACATACTGTATATTTTTAGTTTATGTGGAATCTGAAAAATAAAACACATTAGTGAATATAACAAAACAGAAACATTCTCACAAATACAGAGAACAAACTAGTGGTTACCAGTGGAGAGGGATAAGATAAGTGGAGGACTATTGAGGTACAAACTACTATATATAAAATTAAAAAGTTACAAGGATGTAATGTACAGCACAGAAGAATATAGCCAATATGTAATAATAATTTTATATGGAGTATAGGGCTAGTCAAGGCTATGGTTTTTCCTGTGGTCATATATGGATGTGAGAGTTGGACTGTGAAGAAGTCTGAGCGCCAAAGAATAGATGCTTTTGAACTGTGGTGTTGGAGAAGACTCTTGTGAGTCCCTCGGACTGCAAGGAGATCCAACCAGTCCATTCTGAAGGAGATCAGCCCTGGGATTTCTTTAGAAGGAATGATGCTAAAGCTGAAACTCCAATACTTTGGCCACCTCATGTGAAGAGTTGACTCATTGGAAAAGACTCTGATGCTGGGAGGGATTGGGGGCAAGAGAAGAAGGGGAGGACAGAGGATGAGATGTCTGGATGGCATCACTGACTCGATGGACGTGAGTCTCAGTGAACTCCGGGAGTTGGTGATGGACAGGGAGGCCTGGTGTGCTGCGATTCATGGGGTCGCAAAGAGTCGGACACAACTGAGCGACTGATCTGATCTGATCTGATCTGATCTGATAAGCTATAAAAATATCAAGTTACTGTGTTGTATCCCTGAAACTAATATAATGTTGTAAGTCAACCATACTTCAAAAAAAACCTGTCTAAGTAACAGATACCATTAAGAAAGTGAAAGCAATCCATGGATAGAGAAAATATTAGCAATATACATATCTAATAAAGTACTTGGATCCAGAATGTACAAAGAATTTTTATAGCTCAAATTTTTTTAAAAGGACAAGAGACTTGAACAGACACTTCAAAGAAGATATAAGAATGTCCAATAAGCACATGAAAAGATGTTCAACATCATTGGTCTTTCAGGAAATGCACATAAAACAACCATGAGAGATGCCATTTCATGCCCAGTAATGGCTGAAATTCAAAATACTTTTAGCACCAACTAAATTTAGCATCAAATTCAGCACCACAGGTAGCACCGACTACTGGGGAGAATGTGGGTGTGAGTGGTTGTACATATATATCTTGTGTAACCTACATGCCTCAAAAAGATACATTTAAAAGTGAAAGTGATAGTTGATCAGTTATGTCCAATTCTTCATGACGCCATGGACTGTAGCCCACCAGGCTCCTCCATCCATGGAATTCTCCAGGTAAGAATACTAGAGTGAGTAGCCATTACCTTCTCTAGGGAATCTTCCCAACCCAAGGATCGAAACTGAGTCTCCTGCATTGCAGGCAGATTGTTTACCGTCCAAGCCACCAGGGAAGCCCCACATGTTTATAAAGAGTTCTTGAATAAGAATACATTTCACTGTACAAAGGGTATAACAGTGTGATTCACAGGAAAAGAAATAGAAATATCTAATAAACATAGGAAAAGTGTTTCAATCTCAGTAAATAAGGAAATGGAGACTAGAACAATGCTAAATTTATTTTATGCACCTAATTGGAAACAAATCTTTGGAAATAAAATGTTTCCTTTTGCCAGAGTTGTAGGGTATAAGGTATTTTTTCACACACATTCAGTGGAATTGTGAGTTGGTATAAACATTTTCTCAATGCCACCATCAACTTTAAAGTGGAATTGTATGCTTGGCTCTAACAATTCTACTTCTAGAAAAAGCTATCCTACAGAAATACTTGCTTATGTGTGTATGGAGAGAACATGTATGAGAATTCCTTAAAACATTGTTCATAATAGTGAAAAACTGGAAGCAGTCAAAGTGTCAGCCTTTGTTCTAGTTACACAGAATATTTAAAGAGGAAATAGCCTGGTGTAATAATCCTCGGATAATTAACTTTATCATCACTTGGCTTAAGGCAGAGGCAAGGAATCTCACTTTTTGGCTAATTTTTTATGTGCTTCTTATTTGTTCTGTCCTTTGCGTACATGCTCGGTTCCTCAGCCATGTCTGACTTTTTGTGACCACGTGGACTACAGCCCATCAGGCTCCTCTGTCCGTTCTTCCCAGCCAAGCATAGTGGAGTGGGTTGCCATTTCCTCCTCCAGGGGATCTTCTCAACCCAGGAGTCAAACCCACGTCTCTAGCATCTCCAGCATTGGCAGGTGGATTCTTTACCACAGAGCCACTTGGGAAGCCCCTTTCTGTCCTTTATTTGTGCCCGTGTTTTACAAACTATAAGATAACATTTGGCTATAAATCATTTATGTAGAAAAGTATTCCCAAACTCAGGGACTTGTCACTGAAGTTTTTTCTTTGTTCATTTTTAACTTCTTTACTTGGCTCAGGTTGGTGCTATTTGCTCTCCTGAAAATGTGACCTATAAACTTTTCATTATGCAAGCAGATTAACCAGTCTTAAGGGAAGGCTGACTTCCTCTGTGTCCTTCAGTTCATTGAATTATGGAGTGGTGTTCCTGGTCCAAACAGAGAACAATTTAGAGTATTAGAAATTAGAAGTGGTCCTTCTTAAAGACATACAGGGAGAAGAAAAAGGTGCCGTGCCAACTATCTCCTGTTTTTTTAGCATTATTTTGGAACTTTGTGTTACTTATGAAGAAGTATTATTCTGGAATCTGGGAAAGAGATATAAATATTAGGAACACAGAAGTATTATTGTTATTATTTTTTGATGATACAGTTGTGTACTAAGAAGAGCCAGGAGAATCAGTGGATATTTAGAGGCTTATAATAAAGTTCTCGGTTATTTTGATTTTTTTTTTAATGAAATTTTTTTCCAAAATTTCCTTTCAACAGCCTTTTCTGACTTTTTATTTGTAGTTTTCAGGATTTTGATATTCAAGGCTCCAGAAGATGCAGTTTGGACTGGTTGACAATAGAAACATACAAGAATATTGAAAGCTACAGAGCCTGTGGTTCCACAATCCCACCGCCGTACATTTCTTCCCAAGACCACGTCTGGATCAGGTTCCATTCCGATGACAGTATCTCTAGGAAGGGTTTCAGGCTGGCATACTTTTCAGGTGTGTTTTTATATAAGAAGAAAGGTTTGGAACAGAATTCTATCAAATTAACTCCTCAATCACTTCAGGACTTGCCTTCGCCTTCTAAACAACGTCCATTTTATTGTGACTAAATACCAAGACAGCTGAGATTGCAGAATTCGAGGCAAATTCTAGGTGCCCTAGAGTTAGGTCTCCAAAAGGCATTTTGTATAATCCTAATAGAATGGTTAATTTTATACACTAAAGTCAGTCTTTTTAAATATTTTGAATATATTTATTTTAAAAGGAACTTTTTTCCCCTCAAGTGTTCACCCGTATCCTGCATGTTATTTCAGAATGTATTTTTGTGTGTTACCATTATCTTTACACCTTCAAAGAAAAGACACAATCAATTTTACTTTCATAGTTTGTAGTATCAGAAGTCTTCTTTTGCTAGTTCTTAAACTTTATCTGAATAGTGTGACCAGATCATAAAAATACGAAGAACTCAGAGCATTAGAGTCCCGTAGATTTTTGCTGTAAATAACTTTATATTTTTCTGAAATTAACATGGTCACCTTTAGCAACATATGCTACTTTTTCTCTTTTTTATTAAAAGCACATCTTTGTAATAATTACTTTGTTCTGAAGCATTTTCTGTCACCTATTTGCCAGTAAATAAGTTGTTGATGGAGAGGAAAGCCTTGGGCTGACATCATCAGTGTGGACTGTAGGATGCTAATGTTTAGTTTTCTTTCCCTATCTCATTCTTGATATATATTTAGGATAGTCTACTAAACAATTAGAATTCTATGAACATTTCAGTTCTTTTCTCTCTCCTTTCCCATACTCTTGAGTCTAGATTAATGGACTTGCAAGATATTGCGTATATGTACATAAATATATATAAATAAATAGAAAAGAATATTAAAATGGATTTGAAAAGGTGATTATTATGGAGGAGTTTTTCTTAATTTCAAAATGTTTATTCAGTAGGGTATTTAAAATTCTTAGGCAATATATACTACTGGCGCATATATCTTACATCACTTTACTAAATGTTCTGTAGCAAAGCAGCTTCTGCAAAAACAGAATCAGTCCTTTATCTTTAGGTCAGCTGCAGAGATCTTCATGGAACAAATCATAAGTATTATTTAATTAAAATTTTGAGTAATCAGTAAGCCAGTATTAATTAAATTTTTTGCTTAAGCCCAGCTATCACCTGAGCTAATTAACATTTACGATAAAAATACCACTTGCTGTTACATATCCTTTAAAGAATATGTTTTTTTTCCCTCCTTACCTCTCCATCTCCCTCCTCTCACTGACCTCCCAGGGAAATCTGAAGAACCAAACTGTGCTTGTGACCAGTTTCGCTGTGGAAATGGAAAGTGTATACCAGCAGCCTGGAAATGCAACAACATGGATGAATGTGGAGACAGTTCTGATGAAGAGATCTGTGCCAGAGAAGCGAATCCTCCAACATCTGCCTCCTTCCAGCCCTGTGCTTACAACCAGTTCCAGTGTCTGTCTCGGTTTACCAAAGTCTACACCTGCCTTCCCGAGTCTTTAAAATGCGATGGCAACATTGACTGCCTTGACCTCGGAGATGAGATCGACTGTGATGTGCCCACTTGTGGGCAGTGGTTAAAATATTTTTATGGTACTTTTAATTCTCCCAATTATCCAGACTTTTATCCTCCCGGAAGCAATTGCACCTGGTTAATAGACACTGGTGATCACCGCAAAGTCATCTTACGCTTCACAGACTTTAAACTTGATGGTACTGGTTATGGTGATTATGTCAAAATATACGATGGATTAGAGGAGAATCCGCACAAGCTTCTGCGTGTGTTGACCGCTTTTGATTCTCACGCGCCTCTCACTGTAGTGTCTTCTTCTGGACAGATAAGGGTCCATTTCTGCGCCGATAAAGTCAACGCGGCCAGGGGCTTTAATGCTACTTACCAGGTAGATGGCTTCTGTCTGCCGTGGGAGATCCCCTGCGGAGGGAACTGGGGCTGCTACACCGAGCAGCAGCGCTGTGATGGCTACTGGCATTGCCCAAACGGGCGGGACGAGATCAACTGTACCGTGTGCCAGAAGGAGGAGTTCCCGTGTTCCCGGAATGGCGTCTGCTACCCTCGCTCCGATCGCTGCAACTACCAGAACCACTGCCCAAATGGCTCCGATGAAAAAAACTGCTTCTTTTGCCAGCCAGGAAATTTTCATTGTAAAAACAACCGGTGTGTGTTTGAAAGCTGGGTGTGTGACTCTCAGGACGACTGCGGCGACGGCAGCGACGAGGAGAACTGCCCGGTGATCGTGCCAACCCGGGTCATCACCGCCGCCGTCATCGGGAGCCTCATCTGCGGCCTGCTGCTGGTCATTGCCTTGGGGTGCACCTGTAAGCTTTATTCTCTGAGAATGTTTGAACGAAGGTCAGTATCAAGACAGAGCTATGGTGTTGCGTGCTCTGTACAGTAAAAACATGGCCCAGATATTTACAACACATTTTTTAAGGAGATGAGCAATATATTTTTGTTACACTATTGGAGACAGAGCTACCTATTGTCTGTGATTTATAAAATTACTATGAAAAGCATATGACTCAAAAGGTTAATAAGCACATTAAAAAAACAAACACTTAAGAGTTAATGAGGTGAGAAAAGGCAGACTGTAGTGTTTTCAGATTAACGTGTTTTATAGGAATTTTGCAAGCTGTAATTCTTGGTCGTGGTGCTTTAACCTGAGTTTTTATAAATATTAATTCAACAATTCCAGACATTTGAGAGCCTTCTATGTTCAAAGCAGTATATGGGTGAATAGAGCAATGAGTAGGAGTAATCTCACAGGCAGTTTACAGTTAGAAGGAAGGAACTGGTGGGTAGAATTAAATGACAAAACATATAAATGCTGTAAGAGCTATAAAATAAAGTGGTATAAAAGTCAGAGGACCTCAGTTAAGTAAGAAGTGGTTCAGCGTGAAAGGGTGGCCCTCAGGGAGAGCCGTCTTCCACGTGGCAGAGGAGAGACCTGGAGAAGTTGATGGCAGAGAGGTCTTCTAGAAAGCTCCTGTGGAGACCATGACCATCAGCCCCAGAAGAGTTGCAAGTAATACATACAACAAAGAAGTCACATACCAGACAGCCAAGAACAGATGCACAGTATCAAAACAACCATATGCTTCTTACTTGGCATAAGTGGCCAGAAATGTTTTACTACATTGCAACATAAAACCAAGTAAGCAACATAAAGAGTGGTAAAGAACCCACCTGCAGTGCAGGACATGTCAGAGACCTGGGTTTGATCCCTGGGTAGGGAAGATCCCCTGGAGGAGGGCATGGCAGCCCACTCCAGTATTCTTGCCTGGAGAAGCCCCATGGACTGAGGAGTGTGGAGGATTACAGTCCATAGAGTCGCAAAGAGTCGGACACGACTGAAAGGACTTAGCGCGCGCACACACACACACAAGAGCACAGTGAAGACCGGAGGTCTTGAGTTTAAGAACAGGTTATTCCAGAATGGGTTTTGGCAACTCATTTCACTGTTTTCCTTACCTGAAAAGTAAATGTGTTGGACTTGACGAATAAAGTATCTTCTAAGAATATTCAAATACTTTCACCTCAAGCCCCTCTGATCTCAGAAGGGTAAAGATCTAGTAGTTTTATCTTTTACAGGGATATTTAATTTATTAAAACTTAGTGATCCAGACCCCTAGTGTAAAACCACATGAGGCTGGACTGTCCGCTTCATCTCTGTGTTCTCAGTGTAGGGTAGTATAGATACTCACCAAATGTTGACTGATTCTGCTTTACAAATGAACAAATATATTAAAATTCAGATTGTTTTAATTGTTGATAATTAAAGAATTACTGTTTTGGCGTGCCCTTTTTTTTTTTTTTAAACTCCTTTCATCCGTCTATTTCTCTCAAAGATCATTTGAAACACAGTTGTCCAGAGTGGAAGCAGAATTGTTAAGAAGAGAAGCTCCTCCCTCTTATGGACAATTGATTGCTCAGGGTTTAATTCCACCAGTTGAAGATTTTCCTGTTTGTTCACCTAATCAGGTATGTTACACTTTGTGATTTCTGTTTCAGTACCTCTTAAAATGAAGTCTATACTTACATGTAATGGTGAAGGACCCTCGATTGTGTCAGAATTTTTGCAGTTGAGTCAAGAATTAAATAAATGGAAGATTTGAAATTATACGGTTGACTCCTGAACAGTGTGAGGGTTAGGGGCGTCAGTGCTCCATGCAGGTGAAAATTCACATGTAACTTTATAGTTGAGCTTCCCAGGTGGCCCAATGGTAAAGAATCCACCTGCCAATGCAGGAGATGCAGATTCGATCCCTGGGTTGGGAAGATCCCCTGGAGAAGGAAATGGCAACCCACTCCAGTATTCTTGCCTGAGAAATCCCATGGACAGAGGAGCCTGGTGGGCTACAATCCATGGGGTCACAAAAGAACTGGACATAACTGAGCAACTAAACAACTCTATAGTCAGCCTTCTGTCTAGAGTTCAGTGTCCACAAATTCAACCAACCATAGATGGTGTGGTGCTGTAGTATTTGCCATTGACAAAAAATCCGTAAATAAGTGCAGCTGGGTAAGCCCATGTTTTTCATGGGTTTACTCTAGTTGTTTCCTTATATTTTAACAAATTCAAAAGTAAAGTTTTCATTCTTTACTTCTTATTTGGTTACGTGATTCTTAAGCATTTTAATGTTTGCTGCTGCTGCTAAGTCACTTCAGTTGTGTCCGACTCTGTGCGACCCCATAGACGGCAGCCCACCAGGCTCCCCTGTCCCTGGGATTCTCCAGGCAAGAACACTGGAGTGGGTTGCCATTTCTTTCTCCAATGCATGAAAGTGAAAAGTGAAAGTGAAGTCGCTCAGTCGTGCCTGACCCTCAGCGACCCCATGGACTGCAGCCTTCCAGGCTCCTCTGTCAGTGGGATTTTCCAGGCAAGAGTACTGGAGTGGGGTGCCATTGCCTTCTCCGATTTTAATGTTTAGGATGTGCTTAGTCACTCAGTCTTGTCTGACTCTTTGCGACCCCATAGTCTGTAACCCACCAGGCTTCTCTGTCCATGGGGTTCTCCATGCAAGAATATTGGAGAGGGTTGCCATACCCTTCTCCAGGAGATCTTCCCCACCCAGGAATCGAACCCATGTCTCTCATATTTCCTGTATTGCCAAGTGGGTTCTTTACCACTAGCGCCACCTGGGAAGCCCTAATGTTTAAAATAATTTAGTACACTGAAATTCAAAAGTAAAGTCTGACAACTTATTTTTTACTTGAACTATTTCAAAGATTTAAGAATAAATACTAAAGTTGATATGCTTAGAAATACGTTAGTAACGTGCAAGATTAAAATAAGTCATTGAAATGAAGTTAATATCTCTACCTGCCTTGAGAGAAAACCTCTTCACAGCTGAATTTTACAGTGCTTAAAAATCCATATCATTTTCTTTAAATAGTGACTCATTCTTTTTTAAATTTTTTTAGTTTATTTGGAGTATACCCAGTTAACAATGTTATGAAAGTTTCAGGTGGACGGCAGAGGGATTCAACCATATATATTTATGTATCCATTCTCCCCCAAACTCCCCTCCCATATAGTCATTCTTTATTAATGTTGCTGAATTCTTTAAATTTTTGTTAGCAATTTTTTATTGAAGTGTAGTTTATTTACAGTGTTGTCTTAGTTTCCAGTATACAGCAAAGTGATTCAGTTATATACATAGTTATATACATTCTTTTTCATATTTTTTTCCGTAATAGGTTATTACAAGATGTTGAATGTAGTTCCTGGCAATTGCTTTTTAAATTTCTTTTTCAATTCTTAAAGTTGTGCCAGGGTTCATAAGGCCATAAAGGTTTATACATTTAAAATGTAAATTCATCATGAAATAATTCTAAAAATTGTTCCCAGTATCAGAATTAAGAAAAATTGTTAGACATTGTTTTCCCAGTGATTGAAAGTGAAAGTCGCTCAGTCGTGTCTGACTCTTCGCAGCTCCATGGATAATCCATGGAATTCTCCAGGCCAGAATACTTGAGTGGGTAGCTGTTTCCTTCTCCAGGGGATCTTCCCAACCTAGGGATTGAACCCAGATCTCCTGCTTTGCAGGTGGCTTCTTTCCCAGCTGAGCCACCAGGAAAGCCCAGTGATTAATTCCATTCAAAATGAAAGCCCATTTCCTTTTTGATAAATGAGATTTCTGATTGCAATCTGTCACCTTATTTGAGTCTTTTTAGGAAATCTTTGTGAGAATTTATAGTTTTAAAACATTTCTCTGGATATAATTTGCTAAGTAAATAATTCAGAATTTCCACTGGTTAAAATTCTGTGTGCAACATAGGAAGAACCTACATTGTGGCTTTTTCATAATATATTGTTGGTTCTGCCATGGGGAAGGGTTCTTTTTAGGTAGGAATTCAGAGAATGGTTAATTCCACGCATGCCCCTCTACCATCTGTCACCCACCACCAGTATACCTTGAGGGTACCTTCAAGAGTTTAGTCAACTGTGAGTTACAAGGAGCATAGTCCACATATGATAGCCCTCACTTCTAACACCAATTATAATAATTGTAAGTTCAGGGGCCCCGAAAACCATCCTCAGGTTGATAATTCACTAGAAAGCCTCAGAGCTCATTGAAAGCTGTTACATACCATGGTGTAACTTTTATTGCTGGGAAAGGACCCAGATTAAATCAGCCTCAGGAGAATACCAAGCATAACCCTTCCAATCATCTTTTCCCCGTAATGTCGGGACAGTGTAAGTCTCTCAACACCAGTGAATGGCAGTATGCATGAAACATTGCCATCCAGGGAAGCTCACCCAAACCTGGTGTCCAAGGATTTTATAGGAGCTCCATCACATAGGCACAGTTCATCGCACACGTGACTGATCCTGGTCTCTAGCCCTTCAGAGATTGACTGATTCTGCTGATTGAAAGCCCTCACCTGCATCACGTTTGTGTGGCTCAGAGCCTCCACCTGAAACACACTGTTACTCTCTGGCTGGCCCAAGGCTCCACACAATGACACTTCCATCAAAGATGACATTGCAGGGATTGAGATCTCTTCCCAGAAGTAAAGGGCAAAGGTCAGACTTCACTTTGGGTAAAGTTTCATTAACTCCCTATAACAGCTTTCCTCTTGGGTTATAATTTACCCTGAGAACTTTGATTCAAAAAAGTTTTAAAATAAAACATGTTTGTAAACTAGATTTTATTTAGTTAATGAAATTAAATTCTCAAGTTTAAAACTTTTGTTAATAAAATATCAAGTATCTATATTAGTTCTTAAAAAGAATTATTTTCTGAATTACCATCTCATTCAAAATAGCAATCCTTTCTGAGGCATGCTTTCTTTTCTTCTTCTTCATAAACTGAAGAAGTATATGAAATTATTCCTAAAACAATCATGAGATCCCCTTGTAGAACTGAATGGGCAGTCATTTAATTAAACAGACTTTGAAATGAGTAGAGAACTTCATCTCACTGTGGCAGACTGTACTGTTAAAGTCGGCTTTGAAGTGTGCTGAAGGCGTTGTGGATCTCAGCTGCCTAAGAGGGGAGGATAGCTGAAGAGCCTGTATTCCTTGCTGGATTTAATGACAGTGCTCACACAAAGCCTTAGAACTTGAGCCAGATGAGGAGAACCAGATCTGTGGAGTTCATAGGGATGTGAACCACTTTTGGTTTATATTCATAATTGGTGAAAAATCTTACTGGCATACTAAATTTATATATGCTGATATTCAGATTTCTTATTGACAATCTGTTCTTTATTAAGGCCAGACTATGAGATATTCCTATGATAGTAGCTTCTTAGCTTTCTGTGAATTATATTTCAGGAATTATGTTCAAAAAGTCTATATGGAAATCACAAATAAATGCAGTACCAGTCACAGAGAGAGATGGAGAACATTCTATCACATTTTCTTATTCTCTTCCCTTCTTTTCTTCTGTGAGGAGGAGGGGCAAGAGTCATTCATTTTGGCAGATAGAAGCTGTATCTTCATTTGAAAGGGAGTATATCAACTTACCATTGTTTCTTGGATATACTGTGTTTTAAAAATACTAAATGCCAGATTGATGAAAGCTGTGTTTGTTCCAAGTTTGATTACTCCTTTTTATAACCACTAGATGGAGCTTAAAGACTATTTTTATAACAGTAGCTTGTTGGGTTTTTGTGTTTTTTTTAATAATTCTGATAGTCATTCATCTACAAAAAAAGTTTTTCTTTCAGTTGAGCAATATGGTCACCTCCCAAATGCACTAGTTAAAAATCATCAGTTTTCAAAGAATAGTTTATAATTTATGTTTAACATGACAATAAGACTTAAATCTTTTAAGACTGAGAAGAAACCTAAATGTCTCAGATACCATTGACTAGTGCTATAAACAAATTATTTTCTTTGACTTTCTGTTTTCTGTGCTGCATTACAAATATAATAATTCCTCTGTTTATGGTAATATAAATAAACTCTCAGTATCTATCTACTCATCCAACAAATCCTTGGTTTTGACCTTGTAAATCAAGTCTGATTTGTTCTCTTCTAAACAAACAGATAAACAGCCTGGTTTTCACACTCCTGTAAGTCATTTAAAGAATTATGGTAGAGATTATTCTATGCTTCTAGCTAAAGAAGTATCAAATAATTTCATTTTCATCTTTGGTACATTTCTAGGATTGGATTACTGTGTGAAGTTTTAAAACAAAATTGCTGTTGTGATTGACATTATCATTTTAAAGTTCATATATAAAGTATCAAGAAAATCTTAAACACAGTGAACAGTGGTTCCAGTTATAGGTTAGTTTCTGGAGTGGGATGAACCTGTATTAATGAGAGAATTTAATTTATCTTTCATAGACCCTAACAATGAGTAATAGAATTTTTACCCACAACACAGTTTTAATACCTTGTTTTCAGCTGTCTTAAGATTTTTTTTTTTTTTTTGGCAGGCATCTGTTTTGGAAAACCTGAGGCTGGCTGTACGGTCTCAGCTTGGATTTACTTCCATCAGACTCCCTATGGCAGGCAGATCCAGCAACATCTGGAATCGTATTTTTAATTTTGCAAGGTCACGCCATTCAGGGTCATTGGCTCTGGTCTCAGCAGATGGAGATGAGGTTGTCCCTAGCCAGAGTACCAGCAGAGAACCTGAAAGAAATCATACTCACAGAAGTCTGTTTTCCGTGGAGTCTGACGACACAGACACAGAAAATGAGAGAAGAGATATGGCAGGAGCATCGGGTGGGGTTGCAGCTCCTTTGCCCCAAAAAGTCCCTCCCACGACAGCTGTAGAAGCAACGGTGGGAGCAAGTGGAAGTTCCTCCACTCAGAGCACCAGAGGGGGTCACACAGAGACCGGACGGGATGTGACCAGCGTGGAACCCCCCAGTGTGAGTCCAGCACGGCACCAGCTCACAAGTGCGCTAAGTCGAATGACTCAGGGGCTACGCTGGGTACGTTTTACATTAGGGCGATCAAGCTCTGCGAATCAGAACCAGAGCCCTTTGAGACAGCTTGATAATGGGGTAAATGGAAGAGAAGAAGATGATGATGTCGAAATGCTAATTCCAGTTTCTGAAGGAGCTTCAGACTTTGATGTGAATGACTGCTCCAGACCGCTTCTTGATCTTGCCTCCGATCAAGGGCAAGGGTTCAGACAACCATATAGTGGAACAAATCCTGGAGTGAGGCCAAGTAGTCGTGATGGCCCTTGTGAGCGCTGTGGTATCGTCCACACTGCCCAGATCCCGGACTCTTGCTTAGAAGCAACGCTGAAAACTGAAACGAGTGATGATGAAGCTTTGTTACTTTGTTAGGTACGGATCCCATCAGGGAGCTTGGGTACAAGTTGGAGCAATATCCATTCATTGTTTTGTAACTTTACAATTAAACTAGTTTTCATTTAAAAAGAAAAAAAAAGATGCAGGGTGATTTCTTATTATCATATGTTAGCCTGCATGGTTAAATTAAACAACTGTAACTCTATGAACTTTAGAGTTTACTATTTTAGCAGCTAAAAATGCATTATGTATTCAGATTGTTCAGTAATGTTTTTCCATTTGTTTCTAATTGTTTTCATTCTGGTACTGTGGTTAGCAGTAGAGATATGGCTGCTGAAACTCATTTGACTGTCAGTTTATCTATCCTATGTTAAAATATTTCTTTGTTCAGAATAATACCTTCTTTTAATTAAACCCTTTATGCTTTTGCCAACACATCTTGTAAGTTAATATACTAGATGTTAAGATTGTTGATATAAAAAGTAAAAATTCCTTATACTCATCTATTTTTATTTATATAACGTTTGTCTAAGCATTATTGTACTTCATCATAACATGAGCTTGTCAAAGGGAAAAAAAAACTTTGTCTAAAATTTTTTCTCATGTTTGACATGCAATGATGTGAAATTTAGATAGTTAGATAAATTAATGGCAAAAAACAAAACTCTTTTATAGGTTTTCTAATGTTGACTTTAATATTCTAATATGGTACAGACCAAATGGTAAAAATCCCAAGTCATTTTTTTTTCATCTCTATTTAAGGACAAATTAAGCAGATGAAGATATTCTACTATGCATTAAATCTTGAACTTTATGTGTACAAAAACTGTACAAGATAAGTTCCAACTGGTAATGTCTTTCCCTGATACAGGGTTATGCTTGTATTGGACCCTAGGGATTTGCACTAAAAATCATATTAAGGTCTCAGATGAGTTTAGTGCAGAAGCACTATCACTTTAAATACTATTATTTGCTATCATGATGACTATATTTCCATAGCTTTTTGGGGGGTTGAGGGGGCATTTTTATTACAACTTGAGGTTGCTTTGCTGGTTTCATATTTATTTGTTGTATTTAAAGACTGCATTCTTGTAAGACAGTGATTCTTTTCAATATATTTTATTCATGAGGGGAGGATCATGCTACATGAAAAGCAAATTAAGAAGTCATTCAGATCACCTCCCTTTTTAAAGTAAAGTGAATTGCAAAACCCCGCATATTTTTTTATTGTCAGTTCCCATTTATTTATTTTTTAGCTGTCTGTTTTAGTAGCTTAATGATTGAGTATGAAAAATGTATTTGTGTGTGATTATTGCTATTTATTAAATTTTAAATACTTTGCTGAATGTCATTTTAAAGCATGTTTGCGGTCTTGTGTATTTGTCGTGTTATGCTGTCAGGAAGAACTGACTGAAATGTTTTAATATGTATCAAAAATTAAAATTACTTTTTTTGTATTGCCTTGAGGTACTTTTTAACTTGAAGTTGCTGTTTATTTTTATTTGGTGTGTATACAAATTCAGGCCATGAAATATGCAGTATGTCTAGAAGAAAAATTAAAGGGAGATAGTCTTTCTTAACTCCCTTATCATAAAGTAGTAGCTTATACCAGTTCCCAAGGGTAAAAATCCCTAAGGATCTGAATATTATTTTGCCTTTGAAAAAATTGACGTATCTTAGAAGATTCAGTAACTCTAGCAGTTCT
This sequence comes from Bubalus bubalis, assembly GCF_019923935.1. Taxonomy (NCBI): domain Eukaryota; kingdom Metazoa; phylum Chordata; class Mammalia; order Artiodactyla; family Bovidae; genus Bubalus; species Bubalus bubalis. The sequence continues at coordinate 22,086,087 of NC_059171.1, read as the reverse complement.
CTTTTTATATTATTTTCAGACATTTAAAATTCCTATGCAGTATTTTACTGTCAGAATTTGGGTTACCAAATTAACCTTGTTTGGGTCCTACTAATTATATACTATTATGTATAGGTTTTTTGTTTTTGTTTTCTGGCATGTGTTTTTAATTTCTTTGTTTAAATTAACTAATACATCTTCTTGGTTTAAATATTAAAGAAATCAAGTCTGTCTCCTACTCCTGACACTCATCTTTTAGTTCCCTTTCAAAGAAAAAGGTACAAACACTACATTCTTGTATACCCCCCAGAAATACCATATACATACATAAATGTATCCATGTTTATAAATGCTATATGATATAATACAAATTGTAACATACTATGCATTCTCTTCTGCACTTATTTTCAAAGGCAAGGTATATCTACTACTGTTTGAAGGTTAAAAGTAAAGTTGGGTATTTCTGTTTTTTGACTTTTCACGTTTAAACACTTGATCTGTCCTGAATTTAAGGCTCCACTTTTTTTTTCCTAGGTAACTACCTAATTACTGCAAGACTGTTTATTAAATCTATCCTTTCCTCACTTTTGCAAATGACCCTTTTATCATATTACAGATTTTCATATTGTGTGGATATGTTTCTAGACTCCCATTCCATTCTCTTCAACTGACCTGCCTTTCTTTTTTTGTACCAGTCTTCCACTGTTTTAATAACTGTAATTTTTAAGTATTCCAATATTCTTGCTTATTCTTCCAGTTGAACTTTAGAACCAACCCTTGTGTTCCACCAAACAAACCCATAGGACTTTTTTTTTTTTGACAGTTTTATAGATCAGCTTGGGGAAATTTGACATCATTATCATGTTAAAAATTCTGTCTAAACCATCCAAAAATGGCTCCCATTTGTTCAAGTCTTTTTGTTGTTTCCTTTGAAGATGCTTCACGTTTTACTTTACTGAGATCTTGAAATGTTCAAGAGGTCTAAGAAATTTTATTATTTTTGTTACCATTATTAAGGAAGTCCTTTTGATTTATAATTTAGTCTTATTTTAGTATTAAAAAAGGTAAAATGTTTTCTACTCAGCTACCAGACTCTGATTTTCTTATGGTTTCTAATAGTACTTCACTTAATATTTTTGTGTTTTCCAGTTATACAGTCATGTCTTCCAGTTTGTATACCTCTTTTTATGTCTTGCTTGCATTGTCTAGTATTTCTAGAATAATGTTAAAATATATTGGCTACAATGAACTGGGTTGAGATATATACATTTAGTTAATCATATTAAGGAGTATCTGTTGACCCCTGTTTTTTAAAAAAATTAGTCAAGGTTGCATGTTGAATTTTATCACATGCCTTTTCATTTTCTGTGGAGATGATCATATGATTTTTCTCCTTTGACCTTTTAATATGAATTTTATTAATATATTTTGTACCATCCTTAAATTCCTGAAATAAACTCTACTTGACCATATGTATTACTCTTTCAATGTATTTCCAGATTATTCCATATTTTATTTAGATTTGCATCTGTATTCATCAGTGCAATTAGTCATGTGTGTGTGTGTATGCACCTTTGAGCACAACCTTTAAGAAGCTTTGTTATTGATTTTATGCTGGTAAATTGGAAATATTTTTCTTTCTCCTGAGTTCTGGAACAGTTTGCATAACATTGGAATTTTCCTTAAGATTTCAGTGAAATTACCTGGTGCTGGTCAATGTTTGGCAAATAGCTCTTTAACAGCTCTTTTGGTATTTATGGTAACTGGTGTGTGTAGTTTCTGTGTCTTAGCTAGGACCATCAACCATCCATACTGTCCAGGTTTTCAAGTTCATTTCCCAGTGGTGAGCAGAGTTACCCCTTCCTCTTTTGTGTGTGTGGCTCTTTCCCCTGAGTATGTATTATGCTTGCTCCCTTATTTTCTTAATTAAGATAGCTAGTAGTTGGCCTAATTTGCTGTTTTTGTTTGCTTGTTTCACCCCAAGTGGCATGCTTTGAGTGTCTCTTTTATTATTTTTCTGTTTTCCAATTAATTGATTTCCTTAAATAAATGTCCTACTTTTTGCTTTCCTTATTTTGTTGCTGTTTTTTTAACTCCTTGTTAGCATTCAATTTAATCATTTTTATATTTTCTTAATTATTAATATGAGATTTAATTCTGTTCAATTCAGTCACTCAGTCGTGTCCAACTCTTTGCGACCCCATGAACTGCAGCACGCCAGGCCTCCCTGTCCATCACGAACTACCAGAGTTTACCCAAACTCATGTCCATTAAGTCGATGATGCCATCCAGCCATCTCATCCTCTGTTGTCCCCTTTTCCTCCTGCCCTCAATCTTTCCCAGCATCAGGGTCTTTTCAGATGATTCAGCTCTTCGCATGAGGTGGCCAAAGTATTGGAGTTTCAGCTTCAGCATCAGTCCTTCCAGTGAACACCCAGGACTGATCTCCTTTAGGATGATGGATTGGTTGGATCTCCTTGCAGTCCAAGGGACTCTCAAGAGTCTTCTCCAACACCACAGTTCAAAAGCATCAATTCTTCTGCACTCAGCCTTCTTTATAGTCCAATTCTCACATCCATACATGACTACTGGAAAATCCATAGCCCTGACTAGATGGACCTTTGTTGACAAAGTAATGTCTGCTTTTTAATATGCTGTCTAGGTTGGTCATAACTTAATTCTGAGCACTGCTTAAACAGGCCAAAACACTTAGGTGTATTAGTGTTGTCATTACTTTTATATTCCAGGTGTTCTGTTTTTATTTCCTCCTTAATATAAAAGGAGGAAATATATAAAGGAAGCCTTTTTTCCTTTTTTTGCTATGTATTGTTTTTTGTTTCACCAAATAATAGCAGATTCGGTGTGGGTATTGGTACTGTTTTCTGATTGCTTTATTCTCTTTTTTTTTTTTTTTTTTGGCATCAGAATCAGAGAATGTTATGTGTATTATATTTACTGTGGGGAGTTTATTATCTTTCCTTAACTTTCAATATCCAGGATCATTTTTTTTGATGTATATTCCCTGTTTACAGGATGTAGATTTTATTAGATATTACTCAGTATATCATGTACCATTTAGATCTTCTCCCCTGTACTCTGTCTTATCAGTCTGTCCATCAGAGCTCCAGTGTTGTTGGTATGAAGGAAGAGGGGCAACCACAGGGCTGTGTCACACAGGCTCAGAGGTCGCAGCCCCGCCTGAGCTCATGTCACTCACTAGGACTGAGAACATAAGCGCGTGATGAGGGGAGTCTTCCAGCAAGACGTTGGGGTTTCAGCTGCTACTACTGCTTACCACTGTCATCCACTGTTAAGCTGGAAATAAGTGCATACGACATTTAGAATAAAGGGAAAAAGAGCAGAGTGAATTCACTAGGTGTTCATTGAGTCTCTACCACAGACCCAGCAATACTGTGGTGACCTGCCTGCTGCTCGCCACTCAAGTTGCTTGGCCATTCCCTCACCCTTCCTCCTGAATTCCAGGGAGAAAAGGACCGCAACTTGACCCATTTTACTCAAGTGGGCCCCTGTGTAAGAACTGATGGACATGTCTGCACAAGCTTCTTAGGACCTACTCTCAGAAGGGCCAAAGTAACACTTCTACCGTATTCTGTTGGTCAAACAAACCACTAAAACCAACACAGATTCCACAGAAAGACAAATAGACTCCACTCCATAGTAGACATAGCCAAGAATTTGTGACATCTGTAATCCATCTCAGGAGAGTACCTGATGCGTAAGAAACACCAAATTGCCAGAATTAATATCTTAAGCAGAAAAACAGTGCTACAGTCCCAGTAAGGGTCACTTGTGAACTTCCCTGGTGGTCCAGTGGTTGGGAGTCTGCCAATGCCAGGGACATGCTTCTGATCCCTGGTCCAGGAAGATCCCACATGCTGCAGGGCAACTAAGCCCACTCACCACAACTGCTGAGCCCACACACCACCACTACTGAATCCAGTGCTCCAAAATAAGCCACTGCAGTGAGTGAGAAGGCCACACTCCGACACCCAGAGTAGCCTCTGCTCACTGCAACTAGAGAAAGCCCATGTGCAGCACAGAATACCCAGGGCAGCCAAGAATAAATAATGTTTTTAAAAAAATTTGCTAAAAGGATATCACATTAACTCAGCTCCTCTGTTGTATGTCAAGTACATTAATCGTGCATGTCTTGGTTATTAGAAATACAACAATTAGCCTTAGTATATTTGGATGAGAAATCACAGCACTGATGCAAATTTAGATAAGCATATTTAGGCAGTATGAATGTTAATGCTATTAATATTTTTCAACTAAGTTTATATGTTATTATAACCTATGGCTTCCTTCATAGCTCAGTCAGTAAAGATTCCACCTGCAATGCAGGAGACCCGGGTTCAGTTCCTGGGTTGGGAAGATCCCCTGGAGAAGGAAATGGCAACCCACCCCAGTATTCTTGCCTGGAGAATTCCATAAACAGAGGAGCCTGGCGGGCTACAGTCCATGGACTCGCAAGAGTCTATAACATATTTTTTTATTTTTAGAGGCAATGTTGTGGATAAAAACAGCCACATTGCCTGCCCTACTCCTTCCTATCATGCAATCTTCAGTAAGTCCCTTAATCACTCTGCACTTTAGATCTTCATCTATCAATGGGGATGATGGGCCTCTTGGAATATTACTGTATGTAAAGCTCTTGAAGCAGTGCCTGGCTCATCGTAAGGACTACATCTTTGCTATTACTGTCATTGAATGTTAAACAGAAAACATCTCTGAAGCTTGAATTAGATGAGATCTTGTATGTGAAAAGTCCAGAAATATTCATGGTTTCTGAAGATCATGAAGATGTGCTTCCTGGGTGCTTCTGAGGGCAACCACTTCCCCCAGGATTATGAACGTGAACCAGCAACCCAGAATAAACATCAGAATGGAAGCAAAAAAAGGGGAAAAGAAACCGTAGCAGCCCACTTGTGATGAGTTCAAGGGAGTTCCAAGACCCAAGAGACAGGACTGTGCTGAGCCTGGGATCTGAGGAAATTGCCATAGTGACTGAATCTGGAGAAGGGTCTTCACGGGTCTCCTAGAACAGCAGTAATTTTTAGATCACTTAGTCGCCTGTAGAAAGGATCATTAGTGGCTTCCCTGATGGCTCAGGTGGTAGAGAATCTGCAATGCAGGAGTCCCAGGTTTGATCCCTGGGTCCCTCCTCCCTGGAGACGGGCATGGCAACCCACTTCAGTATTCTTGCCTGGAGAATCCCATGGACAGAGGAGCATGGCGGGCTACAGTCCATGGGGGTCGCAGAGAATCAGACACGACTAAGCAACTAACTCTTTCACTTCACTTTCAGTCCCCTCACTGGAGCAAATGTGTGTACTCAACATCCAGAAGGAGAGAAGCCACCTTCTGAGGGTTTGGGGAAAGAATAAAACAGGCCACTTGTCTCTGAGCAACTGCACCAGCCTTGGCCTGACTCCTTTGACTTCCTGTTCATGAAGCAAGTGTGGTAGGAGTCTCACTCACTCATGGAGAATGACATTCCTAACTCCTCCACAGGTTCTTAAGTTGAGAATAACAACTGGTTGGGAAGGATTAAGTGAGACAATATATGTAAAAGCCAGTTAGAATAGTGACTGTGAAGGGCAGTGTGAGTGCTCCATAAACAATAAAGGAGGCTACATGATCATGTCTTCCAGCACCAACTGTTTATATCTTGGACTTTCCTATAAGCTTTTGTTTGAAAAAAGTGGCTTGAGAATTAATAAACTTTGGAAACCAGTGCTAGAACATGACAAGACTAAGTTGCCCTAATTTAGGGCATGCATGGTTTGTTGTTATCGTTCAGTCACTAAGTCACACCCAACTCTTTGCAACCCCATGGACTACAGCACACCAGGCTTCCCTATCCTTCACTGTCTCCCAGAGTTTGCTCAGATTCATATCCACTGAGTCGCTGAGATATCTAACACATCATCCTCTGCCACCCCCTTCTCCTTTTGCCTTCAATCTTTGCAGCATCAAGGTCTTTTCCAGTGAGTTGGCTCTTTACATCAGGTGGCCAAAGTCTCGGAACTTCAGCTTCAGCATCAGTCCTTCCAGTGAATATTCAGGGTTGATTTCCTTTAGGATTGTCTCGTTTGATCTGCTTGCTGTCCAGGGGAATCTCAAGAGTCTTCTCCAACATCACAATTTGAAAGCATCAGTTCTTTGGCACTCAGCCTTCTTTGTGGTCCAACTCTCACATCTGTACACGACTACTAGAAAAACCACAGTTTTGACTGTAAGGAAAAGTAATGTTTCTGCTTTTTAATACGCTGTCTAGGTTTGTCATTGGTTTTCTTCCAAGAAGCAAGTGTCTTTTAACTTCATGACTGCAGTCACCATCCACAGTGATACTGGAGTCCAAGAAAAGAAAGTCTGTCGCTGCTTCCAATTTTTCTCCATCTATTTGCCATGAATTGATAGGACCAGATGCCATGATCTTAGGTTTTGAATGTTGAGTTTCAAGCCAGCTTTTTCACTCTTCTCTTTCCCTTTCATCAAGAGACTCTTTAGTTCCTCTTTGCTTTCTGCCATTAGGGTGGTGTCATCTGCATATCTGAGGTTATTGATATTTCTCCTGGCAATCTTGATTCCAGCTTGTGCTTCATCCAGCCCAGCGTTTCTCATGATGTACTCTGCATATAAGTTAAATAAGCAGGGTGACAATATACAGCCTTGATGTACTCCTTTCCCAATTTTGAACCAGTCCATTGTTGTATGTTCAGTCCTGCCTGTTGCTTCTTAACCTGCATATGTGCCTTGGAAGGAATATTCCCATGTGCTCAAGAGAGACTAAAACCCAAAGAAGCTTAATATCCTCCCAGAAAGGAACATGTAAGCTTTACTAAGGGAAAATAATAGAGTGTAATGGGAAAGCATGGGCTTTGGAGTCAGACACATTACAGTTTGAATCCTGGTTCTGCTACTTTAGATGTTTTAGAACTGAATGAATCACTTGATCTCACTAAATCTTATTGTATCATCTGGAAAGTGGGATAACATACATGCTTAAGGATTAAATGAAAGAAATAAGAGGTTGAAATAAATTTTAATTGTCATTATTACAGACTCATTATCCAAATTAAAATGATCTTTTTTCCCAAACTCCCCTCCACTGAGTATTATGCATTTTGTATATTAGTAGAGTTTTAAGAGCATATTTCATATAGTAAGAAATATGTCCTGTTTTTCTTGATTACATGGCTGTATCTCAATGAAAGGTAGATTCACTAAACAAAAGAGTGACATTTTAGCATAGACCTCTTTATTTTATTATAAAAAAGGCCAAAATTACGAACTTCCATTGAACCCAGACCAAGCAATATATGGTTACACGCTATGGACTTAGAACATGTGTTGAGCAAGTATAAATAAAAGAAATACAAAGAAGCTATTTCTATTCAAAAATTATGGTAGCATATTAAGCAATTTTCAAAAATTTTTCTCCATTTCACTACAGTACCAAATTTTATTTGAATATTTATATTTCTCTCATAGCACCTGTATACCTAGGTCAGGAAGATCCCCTGGAGGAGGGCATGGCAACCCACTCCAATATTCTTGCCAGGAGAATCCCATGGACAGAAGAGCCTGGCGGGCTACAGTCCATAGGGTCACAATGAGTCAGACTTAGCTGAAGCGACTTAGCACTCACAAGCTATTACTCTACAAATAATCTTCCTTATTTTTCAGAAAAGTAGTTTTTTTATTAAATTAGAGACAAAATGTATCATCTTCATCTACTTAGCAGTATAATGAAGTGGTTGGGGGTACCATTGGCTTTGAGATTGGAGTAACTAACTATATTACTTTGGCAATGAATCTCTCCGAGCCATAGTTTTTACATCTGTAAAACAGCAGTAGTATTTCCTACCTCCTGGAGTTCTGTAGAGATGAGGTGTCGTATACAAGGGCCTTGCCTAGCCCCATGCCCAGTGTGTTAAAGTTCAACAAATAGTCCATAAATATTCATGGAGAGAGTATTGTACACTCAGTAATCATGCTCAAGCTATACGCTCTTTAAATCATAATGTGAAAACTTGGTTTAATGTGAAGACTATATTTGATAACTCTAGAAAGTCATCATTTCGTAATATGAAATTGTACATTACAGATGTCCACCAAGGATGCATTAGTCATATTCAAGAGAACAAAGTAACAAGCTGTTTGCCTTTCCAACTTTAAAGGATAACAGCTGTCCATCACAGAGATAAAAGGTCACCAGGAATGGCTTGAAAGAAGTGAAAGTGTTAGGCACTCAGTGGTGTCCGACTCTTTGTGACCCCATGGACTGTAGACCACCAGTCTCCTCTGTCCATGAATTCTCCAGGCAGGAATATGGGTTGCCATTCCCATCTCTAGGACATCTTCCCAACCCAGGGATTGAACACAGATCTCCCACATTGCAGGTGTATTCTTTCTCGTCTGAGTCACCTGGGAAGGAGTGGCTTACTGTTTATTTATAGCAAATTGCTGAGCAGAGCAAAGAAATAGTTGGGCTTTACAAGAAACCACCTTAGTGGTTTATTTCAGCATTACAGTTATTTATTTTTCAACAGATAATTGAATACTTGCTTTCATAACACTCAAATGAACTTTGAATTCTTATTGACACAAACCAAGTACTAAAAAGCCCTGCATAGAGTCTTGCATGTGATGTTGACAAGGTGAAAATGAAGTTAGTGAACTCCTTATGCACCGCTGTGGTCTGTGATAGGTCTTGGAATACAAAGATAAATACCATGCAGTTTTCATTTTCCAGAAACTCACAGATTAGTGCCCTTAGGTACACAGTTATGCAACAGATGGGTAGTTGGTATTATCCTTGACCTTAAACCACATTTTCACTGTTTGTGTTGTCTATTGCTCAATATCTCTCACAGAAAAACTGTAACTTTTCTCCTGAGATGTCTTTAAGATGAATAAAAGTTTTAATAGAAGGGAGATTTCACCATACAACATAATTTCCCTTCCAGTTACATCAGAGAAATAAAGTATAAAACAAGATGGCACAGACAGGACAGACACAGAAAGGTTCTATTTGAGAGGGCGCGGGCCTGGGCGGGACTGCCGTTGTTGTTCAGTCACTAAGTCATGTCCGACTCTTTGCGACCGCATGGACTGCAGCACACCAGGCTCCCCTGTCTTTCACCATCTCCTGGAGTTGGCTCAAACCCATGTCCATTGAGTCAGTGATACCATCCACCCATCCCACCCTCTGTCGCCCCTTCTCCTGGGTGGGACATGTGCGGGTAAAAGGAGCTGCCCCTTGACTATTGTCTCTCTATATCTCATGCTCTTCCTTGAACCCTGATTCCTTCAACATCCAGAGCGTCAGTCCATCTACATAACTGGAGACAGTGTCCTGAGGACTCCAGAACAGAACCTACTATCCCTGCTTCAGCTGCAACTGAGGTCACGCCCAGGACCCCCCAGGATTCCTCAGAAAGTTGAGGTAAATGCTAGTAAGGGTCGCCTTGAATTTCTTTAGCTTTAGACCTTGACAGCATCAAGAGCAGGGCATAGGAATAGTTTTATACTAAGTTGCAGAACCAAAGACGGTAAACTTTCCTGAAGATACCCTGCAGCTTACTTTGTTTTCAAGTCTCAAGTCAACAAAATACAAAGAACTGAAAGCAGATCCTTGTTGCCAGGGGCCAAGGCTGGTGAGAGGACTCACCAGCAAAGAAGCCGCTGGAAACTTTTTGGGGTGATGGAAATATTTTCTATCTTGATTGTGGTGCATGGTCACATGAGTGCCTGTCTCGCTCAGAATTCATAGCACTGTACACTTTAAAAGATGGATTTTACTCTCTATGCTGTATTGTTTGTTAAGAAAATAAATATATGAAGTGCAACATTCAAACCCTATATGGTCTATGTAGCAAAGTCCAAATACCTTTTAAAAATTATTTCCTCTTGCTTCTTAAAAAGACTTTGTCAAAATGAAATTTCAAAGACAGTGATTTCTACACCCTCGTATTCATTGCAGCATTGTTTATAATAGTCAAGACACAGAAGTCAAGACATCAACACACGAATGGATAGAACAGTTTGGCATATACTTGTCATCGTTGTTCAGCTGCTAAGTCTGACTCTTTGTAACCCATGTGTATGTGTGTGTGTGTCATATACTAAGTCTGACTCTTTGTGACCTCTTATGTGCGTGTGTGTGGCATATATATACTCAATGTATAAAAAATGAATAAGCAGTAACGTCAATCAAATAGAGTTGGGAAACCAGAGAGGGAGCTCTCACATCCTGCGCTGATAGCAGAGCCTGGGGCAGTAAAGACTCCTCTCCTTTCCTGTCAAGAACTCAGCCAGCGAAAAGCCATGGACTCTTGGTTTACTGAATCCAACTTCCTTTTCTTCTCTACAAAAGCAATCTCCTTCCCTTACCCTGTGAGACTTGCTTGTGGCTCACCATGGTTGGAGACTCAAATTGCAATCCTTTTTGATCCCAAATAAACCCGTCTCTGGTAGAGAAACATCTGGCAGCCTATTTGTTACAGGACAACAAATGGAATTTTTTTTTTTTTAAGTCTCTCAGTCATGTCCAACTCTTCTGTCCATGAAATTCTCCAGGCAAGAATACTGGCATGGGTTGCCATTCTCCTCTCCAGGGGATCTTCCCAACCCAGAGCTTGAACTCAGGTCTCCCACATTGCAGGCAGATTCTTCACTGTCTGAGCCACCAGGGAAGCGGCAACAAATGGAACTGTATTCAGACATGAAAAAGAAGGAAATCCTGCCATTTGCAACACAATGAATGGACTGTGAGGATATTATGCTAAGTAAAACAGGTCAGAGAAAGACAAACACTGCATGATATCATTCATAGGTAGAATCTAACGAAGCATCTCACAGAAACAGAAAACAGATGGGTGGCTGCCATGAGCAGGGCTGCAAATGCGTGAAGACAGTCAAAAGGTACAAACTTCCAGTTATAAGATGAATAGGTTCTGGGGACAATGTACATTAACTATAGCACGGTGACCATGGTTAACAATACTGTACTGTGCACTTGAAAGTTGCTAAGAGAGTTCATTTTAAATGTTCTCACCATATACACATACACAAAGCTGTAATGGGGAGGTGACTGATGCGTTAACTCACTTTATTGTGGTAAACATTCTGCAACATGTACATACATCAAATCATTCTGTGTAGCCCTTAAACTTATACAATGGTTATATGTCAATTATATTTCAATACAGCTGGAAAAAATTCTCCTCAAGATCAGTATTGTGGATCTCACATTTTAAAAAGCAAAACTATGGGGCTTCTCTGGTGGTCTAGTGGTAAAGAATACACATCGAAATTCAGGGGACATGGGTTTGATCCCTGGTCTGGGAAGATCCCACATGTTGAGGGGCAACTAAGCCCATGTGCCACAACGACTGAGCTCACGCCCCACAATTACTGAAACCTGCACCCTGAGAGCCTGTGTTCTACAACAAGAGAAGCCACCTAAATGAGAAGCCTCAGCATCGCAAGGAACAGTAGCCCCCTCTCGCCACAACCAGAGAAAGCCAGAGCAGCAGTGGAGACCCAGCACAATCAAAAATAAATAAATAAACCTTTTTTAAAGTGAAACTATTAATAAGAAGAAAATGCTAGAATAGAAATGAAACCATTGGTTAAAAATAACATCTGACAAGCACAATGCTACAGACTTTACATGAACTACCTAATTTAAAGTATACAGCCCTTATGGGTTGCTACCACTATTCAAAAAAAAAAAAAAAATCAAGAGGCATAGAATTAAGAAGGTTAACCAAGAATCCACAGATGACAGATGATAAAGCCAGAACTCAAATCTAGAGCAGTCTGGCTCCAAAGTACAAGGTTTTTAACCTTACTTTATTATATTCTTTCCTGGTGGCTCAGACGGTAAAGAATCTTCCTGCAATGCAGGAGACCCAGCTTTAATCCCTGGGTCAGGAAGATCCTCTGGAGAAGGAAATGGGAACCCACTCCAGTGTTCTTGCCTGGAGAATCCCATGGACAGAGGAGCCTGACAGGGTACAATCCATGGGGTCACAAAGAGTCAGACACGACTGAGCAACTAACACACACTCATATTCTTTCTAATCAAGGGGGCACTTCCTTTATTTCCTTAAGTATTATTATATTGCTGAAAAATATTTTGCTAAGAAAGCTCAAAATAACTTGGAAGCCATAGCACTGTATGAGTGAGTCCAAAGGGCAGGAGTTTCTATATGTACATATTAGTGTTGCTGGCAAAAGGGCAGAAGAAACCTCTGAGCTGTGGCATCTTTTTGTTCAAGGGGGACAATGATAAGCACTGTCATTGGCTGAATTATGGGCCCCAGAGATACCTAGATGTCCTTCTAGTCCCTGGAATGTTGCTTTCTATGGTAAAAGGGACTTTGCAGAGGTGGCCAAGTGAAGGATTTACTGAAATGGAAAGATTACCCTGGATTATCTTAGTGGGACATCCTGCAAGTTTCCCCCCAGGGCAGGTCAATATTGGTGTGTTGGACCTGGAACCCCCAAGTTTCTTAACTTTTAGAGGAAGGAGCTTTTTATTCAAGCTCATGCTATTAGCTATCTGAGGAAACACAGATGACTCCCCAGTATTTAGCTAACAGTCTGAATGAGCTTTGTAGCCCCCAGTCAGAAGTGCTAGAGGTGTAAAGAGTGATGGATGTAGGAATTTTGTGATTGTAGGAGTCAATGCCCATCTATTTGTGTAACCTGAAGCCCAAGTGTGGCCAGGATTTGAACTTGGCATTCGAGTTTGGTCTCACATGAGTAAATGGTGTGTGCGTTTGGTTGCTCAGTCGTGTCTGACTCTTTGAGACCCCCTGGACTGTACCCTGCCAGGCTCCTCCATCCGTGGGATTCTCCAGGCAAGAGTACTAGAGTGGGTTGCCATTTCCTTCTCCAGGGGGATGTTCCCAACCCAGGGATCAAACCTGGGTCTCCCTCATTGTAGGCAGATGCTTTACCGTCTGAGCCACCAAAACCCCACTATTTACCATTAAAAATTATGACTCTCCTTGAATGGAATGATCAACATTTAAATCACTGTGCTAAATGATAAAAGTGAACACTCCTCTCTGAAATGAAAATCTTTTACAAAGCAATTCCAAAAGTATGAGACAAATTCCAGTTACTACCAAAGGCTGAAAGAATAAGTCACCACTGGATTAAAGTACACATGCTGAAGACACGAACACTATCGGTTGAAGTATAGTCTTAAATATACATGCAAAAACCTGACTGATGTCCATACAATGTTGAAAAAGGGCTTTTGACATCGCCTTATTTTAAGACATGGGTTTTGTAAATATGGTTATTATTGAGGTCTCTGTCTCTTTGGGAAATAAAAGATCAACATGCTTTTTAGAAAGAACAAATACGTATATCACAATAATAAAACTATAATATTATTCATTTATAACTATGGCTTCCTTGAACCTTTAAAACAATTTTTCCTGAAAAAATTAATCTGAAACACACTGAACTACATGTTTTCAACATATACTGATCTTTATCATGAATTAAATCCTTCCATTGTAACTGTACTTCTAAGGCAGACATTTCAGGAATGGTATGCAAAAATCCTATTAGAAATAAAGATGATATTCAATGAATAATAAGCTATTATCACTAAGACCTGATTAATTTTTAGTGCCTTTTTTATCCTGACATTTTTCACTGGGAGTTCAGTAGCAAATTCTAGAGCATACGGATGTCCATAAAGACTGAACTTGTTTGTTGATCTTGGTTAGCTATTCCATAAATTCCTACAGGCTTTAAACATCATCAAATATTCTGCTGCGAGACATAGAGAGGTATCATCCACCAGGCTGATATCTGAAAGGTGGATAAAGAAATGATCTTCCTGATTCAGATTCAAGAGGGTCATCAGTGAACATTTCTGTATTAAAAATAAAGCAGCCCCAAATCTAGAAGGCAAGTGGTCCTTGGTCTGCGATTCACTTACCTCGACCTGAGAAGAGTTGAACTCAGACCTATCCCTGGCACTCTCTGGATGGGCGACTTGTCCCTGTTTGCAGAATCACAGGACTGTAACAGTACATGTAGTAGTAGTGAAAGTTGCTCAGTCATGTCCGATTCTTTGTGACCCCAAGGACTGTAACCCACCAGGCTACTCTGTCCATGGGATTTCTCAGGCAAGAATAATAGAGTGGGTAGCCATTCCCTTCTCCAGGGATCGTCCCAACCCAGAGATTGAAGCTGGGTCTCCTGCTTTGCAGGCAGATTCTTTACTGTCTGAGTCACCAGGGAAGCCTTACAAGCTCTTGTCAACCTAGCTCCTCATTTTTCAGTTGAGGAGCCTGAGTGACTTGCCCAGACTCACACCAGAAGCTGGCATCAGAGCTGGACTAGACTCCTGATTCCCTTCCAGGCCACCTACCCGCCTCTCTATCGCTGATTCAGGTTTAACCTCATTCCTCTGCCAGGGACTTTGATACCAGTGAGGGTCAGGTGACCAAGGCTGCCCACAGCTCCCAGCGGGGGCATACTGGAGACGCCCAGCTCTGCCCCACTCTCCCCTTGTTCACTCTGGCTCACACACACTCATCGTCTCCTCTTTCTGCCCCATGGACAACTTTTCCTCGAACTGGAAACAACGCCCTGAAACCCCCTCATAGCCACAGGGGCCTGGAGCAGGAGTGAGGATGGCTCAGGAGAACAGGGAAAGCAAACTCAGGTCCTCCAGGGTTGTGGAGGACCTAAATATGCCTGGACCTGGAGGGTTTGTTTCCCCCAAAACCTGAGCTGCTCAGAGAAGGGAGTCACTCTTTGCTGCTCAGCCTTTCTGTCCCTTGGAGAGTTTGTTTCCCCCAAAACCTGAGCTGCTCAGAGAAGGGAGTCACTCTTTGCTGCTCAGCCTTTCTGTCCCTTGGGACCATCAGTCAGAGCTGGGAAGGCCTTCCTTTCCGACTGCTCTCACCTACACACTGGAGAAGATCCTGATGTTGGAAAGACTGAGGGCAAGAGAAGAAGGAGACAACAGAGGATGAGATGGCTGGATGGCATCACCGACTCAATGGACCTGAACTTGCACAAACTCCGGGCGAAGCTGAGGGACAGGGAGGCCTGGCCTGCTGCCATCCATGGGGTCGCAAAGAGTCGGACACGTCTGAGCGACTGAATAACAACGTGTTTCTCTGGGTTAAGCATCCACAATCCTTGTAACCCTCCTTTAAAGTTAGTCCTCTGAGGAGTAATGGTTCCTCAGACACACTTTGGTATGTTAGTCAGTCAAACTGACTCTCCAGCAAGAAGAAGCCAAAACAGCAGGAATCTTGCTTCCTGCCGTCCTCCAGTGACAACGCCATCAAGTCTGGGGTTGCTGTTTCCTGTCCACTGTGGGCCCGCAGGTCTGGGTGCGGAAGTGGCTGAGTAGGGCAGAGAAAAGGGAGGTAAGGGGTCTCTGAGGACAAGCTTCCCTTCTGAGAACACAGGCTCAGACTCAGCCTCCACCAGGCAAGATGGCGGATACGGTCCGGTCCGGCATCTGGACAGCAGTGAGCAGAAGTGGGCAAGACCCCTGCTGCGAGCTGGCTTTTCTCCTTAAACTCACCCTCCCTTCTGTGCGGTCAGTGGCTCTCTATGAGC
Organism: Bubalus bubalis; assembly: GCF_019923935.1. NCBI lineage: Eukaryota > Metazoa > Chordata > Mammalia > Artiodactyla > Bovidae > Bubalus > Bubalus bubalis. The sequence goes on along the minus strand of NC_059171.1, from coordinate 22,070,466 downwards.
TATTTCCTCCTGCTTCAGTGACATTCTACAAACCCCCTTTTCTGATACAAGTTTGAGTTAATTAAATGTGGAGCGTTTGCCTTGGGTTGTGTTACAGGGCACTTTGTGATATCAAGTGTCTGAGATAAAGAAACCTTTGAAATCATTCATCTGAGTAGTTTCATAAAGGATGTCACAACCACCCTGACACCAACCAATCTTATCTTCCTAGAGTGTTGTTACGTCGGTAGCTTGATGGAGTTTCATTACATTTATAATCATTCTTTTCACCTTGCCACAATGGCCTTTTGATAAAAATTGCATTACCTTCTTGGGTTTCTTGTTCCTGGCTTGACTGCCAAAATCTATGGAACTTTATTGATGTTTCCTAATTTTTAATCATTTTGAGGTTTGTGTAATCTGAGACCTGAGGTAATCTTGCATTCCATTATTAAAAATGCCATCTCCGAGGTCACATGTGACTACTTAGTCCCCAAACTTGAAGGGTCTTCCCGCTCTCTGTCAGCTCATGGTTGAAAATGATAAAAGATCCAAAGGAAACCCGCTGAAGCAAACACTGGAGAGTCTGAAAGAGGGGTCATCAGACACGGTTGGTTTCAGGAGTGCCAGCATGTCATGAGAACGCAGCCCCTCTCCATCTCTCCTTCCTGTTGTCTGTGCTGGCTTTGTTCGTGGGACTACTTCCTGTTGTAGTTGACTCCCTCCAGGATTCAAGTCCAGCAGGAAAGAAAAAGCTTCCCCTCTGCTCAGCAAAAACAAGTTAGGATCTGCTCTCACTGAGCAGATTAGTTAAGTTAGTCTTCTTGGGACCCACGTCATCTCTGAGCACATCACTATGGCTGCGATGACTTCCTGCCGTGATTGGGAGCACTGAGGTAAGTAGATCAGTCCCAGAGCCTGAGGGGCCATCAGTTCCACCAAGACAAGTGTTCCGAGAATGCACGTGGAGGACTTCCTGCCAAAGAAACTCCACTGACTACCAGCAGAAGGAGGATGAGAATAGACGGCGGAACAGCGCGCATCCACCACTCTTCACCACTTCCTTTACAAGGGCACTTGATCTTGGTGCCCTTGAAAAATCCCACATTGCTGTCTTTCCTCACACAGGGCTCCTTGAACTCCCTTCTCTCTGACTGTCCCTCTTTGGTCCCCTCTTCCTGCTCCTCCCCTGAGAAGAAAGGGCTGGTCCACGATTGTCCAACCCTAACCCCTCAGCTTAACCACATGGGGGTCAGACTCAGCTTGCCATCATCTCCTCTGTGCCTTTACCTAACTTGTTCCTTCACCTAGAAAGCCACCCCTCTCCCCACTCCTCCTCTCTCCATTCATGTCCTCTATGCTAGAGTTCAGGCTTCCCTGGTAGCTCATCTGGTAAAGAGTCTGCTTGCAATGTATGGTCCCCAGTTCAATTCCTTGGTCAGGAAGATCCCCTAGAGAAGGAATAGGCTACCCACTCTAGTATTCTTGGGCTTCCCTGGTGGCTCAGATGGTAAAGAATCCGCCTGCAACACGGGAGACCTGGTTTTGATCCCTGGGTTGGGAAGAGCCCCTGGAGGAGGGCATGGCAACCCACTCTAGTATTCTTAACTGGAGAATCCCCATGGACAGAGGAACCTGGTGGGCTACAGCCCATGGAGTCACAAAGAGTCAGACATGACTGAGCGACTAAGCACAGCACAGCACATGCCTGAAGTCAAATACTCTTTGTGAATCTTCCATCTCTAATTTTCAAGGCAGAAATAAACTCTCCCTTTCCTCTAAACTCATATATTTACCCTCTCTCAAAAGTAGAAACTTCTGGTTTATGTAGTTATAAATTGAAATATGTATGTGTGTTACTGTTGTCTCTTAGTTCCCTGAGGGTGAGGATGTCATTTATCGTTGTTATTCATATAATTAAGAATATTTAAAACGAAATCCAGATCAAGTGGCTCTTCCGGGCACGGGTATTTTCACTGTTGCAGAGATGTCTGTGTGTTTCCCTTCCTCCCTCCTTCTGCCTCTGTCTGTGTTTTGTTACAGACACATTTTTCATAAAGAGAAGAGATGAGGTGAATTTCTTTCCCCAAAGTGCCTTTTCTTATAAAGGAAAACAAATATCCCTCACTTTTAAAACTACCTCCATGAAAAGGAAACCCTCCTACACTCCATGAAAAGGAAACCCTCCTTACATTCCTACACTCAGTAGGAATGTAAACTGGTACAGTCACTATGGGGAACAGTATGGAGGTTCCTTGAAAAACTAAAAATATAGCTACCATATGATCCAGCAATCCCACTCCTGGGCATACAGCCAGAGAAAACCATAATTCAAAAAGATAGATGTACCCCAATTCATTGCAACACTATTTACATCAGCCAGGGCATGGAAGCCACCTAAATGTCCACCACAGAAGAATGGATAAAGAAGATGTGGTATATACATATATACAGTGGAATATTACTCAGCCATAAAAAAGAATGCAGCAATATGGATGGATCTAGAGATTGTCATACTGAGTGAAGTCAGAGAAAGACAAACATATGATATCACTAATATGTGGAATCTAAAAAAAATGATACAAATAAACTCATTCAGTTCAGTTCAGTCGCTCAGTCGTGTCCGACTCTCTGCGACCCCATGAATTGCAGCACGCCAGGCCTCCCTGTCCAACACCAACTCCCGGAGTTCACTCAAACTCATGTCCATCGAGTCAGTGATGCCATCCAGCCATCTCATCCTCTGTCATCCCCTTCTTCTCCTGTCCCCAATCCCTCCCAGCATCAGGGTCTTTTCCAATGAGTCAGCTCTTCGTGTGAGGTGGCCAAAGTAATGGAGTTTCAGCTTTAGCATCAGTCCTTCCAATGAACACCCAGGACTGATCTCCTTTAGAATAGGACTGGTTGGATCTCCTTGCAGTCCAAAGGATTCTCAAGAGTCTTCTCCAACACCACAGTTCAAAACCATCAATTCTTTGGCACTCAGCTTTCTTCACAGTCCAACTCTCACATCCATATATGACCACTGGAAAAACCATAGCCTTGACTAGATGGACCTTTGTTGGCAAAGTAATGTCTCTGCTTCTTAATATGCCATCTAGGTTGGTCATAACTTTCCTCCAAGGAGTAAGTGTCTTTTAATTTCATGGCTGCAATCACCATCTGCAGTGATTTTGGAGCCCTCAAAAATAAAGTCTGACACTGTTTCCACTGTTTTCCCATCTATTTCCTATGAAGTGATGGTGGGAATACTAGACCACCTGACCTGCCTCTTGAGAAACCTAAATGCAGGTCAGAAAGCAACAGTTAGAACTGGACATGGAACAACAGACTGGTTCCAAATAGGAAAAGGAGTACATCAAGGCTATATATTGTCACCTTGCTTATTTAACTTATATGCAGAGTACATCATGAGAAATGCTGGTCTGGAAGAAGCACAAGCTGGAATCAAGATTGCTGGGAGAAATATCAATAACCTCAGATATGCAGATGACACCACCCTTATGGCAGAAAGTGAAGAGGAACTAAAAAGCCTCTTGATGAAAGTGAAAGAGGAGAGTAAAAAAGTTGGCTTAAAGCTCAACATTCAGAAAACTAAGATCATGGCATCTGGTCCCATCACTTCATGGCAAATAGATGGGGAACAGTGGAAACAGTGTCAGACTTTATTTTTGGGGGCTCCAGAATCACTGCAGATGGTGATTGCAGCCATGAACTTATTAACAAAACAGAAAGGGACTCACAGAAAGTAACAGAGTTACCAAAGTGGGAAGGGAGGATCAGGAGACTGGGATTAACATATACACACTATTATATATAAAACAGACAACCAAGAAGAACCTATTGTACCGCACAGGGAACTCTACTCAGTACTGTGTAATAACCTATATGGGAACAGAATCTAAAAGCGTGGATACATGTATAACACTCACTTCACTGTAGACCAGAAACTAACACAACATTGTAAATATCTTACATTCCAATAAAAGTTCATATAAATATCAGTTCAGTTCAGTCGCTCAGTCGTGTCCAACTCTTTGCAACCCCATGAATCGCAGCACGCCAGGCCTCCTTGTCCATCACCAACTCCCGGAGTTCACTCAGACTCACATCCATCGAGTCAGTGATGCCATCCAGTCATCTCATCCTCTGTCGTCCCCTTCTCCTCCTGCCCCCAATCCCTCCCAGCATCAGGGTCTTTTCCAATGAGTCAACTCTTCGCATGAGGTGGCCAAAGTACTGGAGTTTCAGCTTTAGCATCATTCCTTCCAAAGAACACCCAGGGCTGATCTCCTTCAGAATGGACTGGTTGGATCTCCTTGCAGTCCAAGGGACTCTCAAGAGTCTTCTCCAACACCACAGTTCAAACGCATCAATTCTTCGGCGCTCAGCCTTCTTCACAGTCCAACTCTCACATCCATACATGACCACAGGAAAAACCATAGCCAGACTATGACTATGACTAGACGGGCCTTTGCTGGCAAAGTAATGTTTATATGAGTTAATATAAATAACTTGTATATTAAAAGAAGTACCCAATAAAAATTCATATTAATAAACTTTTAAAAATAAATTAATAAAACTGTCCTCAAGGTGTTTCCCTTCTAATGACCAAGACCAACACATACACCAGGATTCAGAGCCCAGAGTGTGAGTTGCACTGACTTTTGGTTGCAACCCCATCCTTTGGGCGCAGGCCCGGCCCAGGGTTGGCGTGGTTGGAGATGGATACGCCCCTTCTCCCCGCCCCACCCCGCCCCGCGGCCGAGTTGATAAACCTGGACGCGGGACCCTGGGGCTGTCCCCAGTCACCGAGGAGGAGCGCGCCCCTCGCCATGGCTGCGCGGTCTCTCCTCCTGATCCGTGGGGGGTGCGTCGTCAACGACGACTCCTCGCAGGAGGCCGACGTGCTGGTGGAGGACGGCGTGGTGCGGGCGGTGGGGCGCCACGTGCTGCCGCCCGGGGACGCGCCAGCCGGGCTGCGGGTCCTCGACGCAGCCGGCAAGCTGGTCCTGCCCGGCGGCATCGACACGCACACACACATGCAGTTCCCCTTCATGGGCTCGCGCTCCGTGGACGACTTCCATCTGGGCACCAAGGTACCCGGCCCCCGCGCTCCCTTACACCCTGGACGTCCGCCCAGCTCTCGGCTGCCTCTCCGGCGGTCCCCGGACCCGGAGGAGCGCGCCGGGGCGACCCCGCAGGATGTCGGCCCCCAAGCTGAGCTCCCTTCTTCTGGGTGGTCCTTCTCGGGTCGAGGTGGGGGGTGGGGGGAATCAGCTCAGCTTCGGCCGAGCCAGACACCCCCCTGATCCTCTCTTTGGGTAATCTGATTCGTTTAAAGCAACCTATTCCCTCACCCTTGTTTCTCTACTCCCCTCCCCCGAACCCCTCCTTTTCGCTGGGTGTTCTGTGAAACTCCGAAATCCCTCCTTAATATCTTAGACTCTTTGTAGTCGACGCTCTCAGCCAAAACCAAATGAAAAATCCATTCACCCAGTGGTTACCGCCTTGACTCAAAAGTTAGCAGCGCATGGCAGGTGATGGTGATGAGCCCACGACATTCACAATTTTTACTGCCACCCGCCAGCCAGCAGAAAAAGTATTCATGCAAGGCCGACGAGGGTTTCCAAGAACGCTGTTGTAGAAACGGTCTCCCAGCGCTAGCTCTCCACCTGAGCCCATCCCTTCTCCGACCTGCTTGCCTGGGGACACCAAATTCAGACCCTGATTCTTGCTGACTGAGCACCTGCGGCTTTCACAGCAGGGTCGAAGGATCAGATTATAGATCTCCCCAGGTGAGGGAGGCCTGGGTTTCTCTAGACACAAAGGCCTAAAGACTCAGCCTATGAAAAGAACTAAAACGAATCTCCAAAGCTCCCGGAAGGAAAAAAAAAAAAAAAAAAAGAAGATGAACAGGGCAGCTTACAGGAACCTGAAGTTAAAACTGCACGCAGCTACTTTGGCTGGAGCCTGACCTGCACCCTTCTCGAGGCTCCCGTTGGGGCTGTGGTGGGAGAGCTGGCTCCTTGGAAAATGCAAGTAGTGATATCCTGAAGGTCTGAGCTCTCTGTAGGGGTTCTTTCTCGTCGACCGTGCTGTGATGTGTATGAAGCAAATCCGGCCGTTAGTCCAAATACAGGCTGTGCAGTTTCAAAGCAGTTATGAGGATTTATTCATTACCCTACCGATTTCTAACAGCTTTACTCTCTCTACACCTCTCTTCCTCTACGTTCCCAATCGTCCATGATTGACCAAAATGTTTAAGAAAAAAAGAACTATCTGACCCAGGTCTGGGGCAGGCTGCTGACGCCAACATTTGCAAAGCTTCCTCCTAGTTACTAATTATCAGGACAATGGTCAAGGTCTTTTATAGGAAAGATCAGTATCTGTTGAAGAGTATTCACTTCTCTTTTGCTAAAATGTGAAATGTGCTAAACTTCAACAACTTTATGTTGACATGTAAAATACATTTTCTTCAGATATCCAAGCAATTCACGATTGTAGAAAGTTGGGGGGAAAAAAATGGAAAGTAGAGAGAGGAACAGTATTACCCATAATCTCTCACTCAGTGACAATGTTTTGGTTTAATGTCTTTATGGTTTTCATATGCTTTATTTTACATAACTGAGGTGGTGGTGTGCATGTGTGTATAAGTGTGTGTACCTGTATATAGAAATCATGCACCCTGTTGTATTCAGTTATCGTACACGCACTTTCTGTTGTCACGGACTCACCATTCACTCGGTGCATTGCTGATGGCAGGGCGTTTCATTGACACCTCCGTTTATCAAATAGGGAGCTGCTGTTGCTGATCATCAGTCAGTCACCAGGCCCACTAGCATCATTCCCCTTCATTATTTCCCTTTCTCTCATCCCAGATGAAGCAGCCAAGAAGGGTTAGGATGCTGTGGGAAAGGGACGGTCCTTCTCTCTCAAGATGATTGGTGCATGCCCGAAGATCCAGGGAGGTAGTTCTCAGTTTTCTACATGTTCTTGTCCATTCTGGGATTCCAGTTTGGAGAGGTTTACAATTCCATTACGGTAAAGAATCCGCCTGCAATGTGGGAGACCTCGGTTCGAAAGATCCCCTGAAGAAGGGAAAGGCTACCCACTCCAGTATTCTGGCCCTGAGAATTGCATGGACTATATAGTCCATGGGGTCGCAAAGAGTCGGACACGACTGAGCGACTTGCACTTTCACTTCACTTCATGCTTCCACACTTAGAAGACAGCTTTTTGTAGCATACTATTTAAAGAACTTACTGGTTGATTCTTTAGGTGTTTCTCACTTATAGTGTATAGTGAAGTTGCTCAGTCATGTCCGACTCTTTGCGACCCCGTGGACTGTAGCCTACCAGGCTTCTCCGTCCATGGGATTCTCCAGGCAAGAATACTGGAGTGGGTTACCATTTCCTTCTCCAGGAGATCTTCCCGACCCAGGGATCAAACCTGGGTTTCCCGCATTGGAGGCAGACGCTTTAACCTCTGAGCCACCAGGGAAAAACATTAAAGGAAAACATGTTTTTCATGAGCTTAGAATTGCAGCAGAAAATGATATGGTCAGAGATAAGGTCAAAGATTGAGCAAAGACTAAATGCATGTTGAACATTAAACAGTACTCACAAAAGGGCAACGTTGCAAAAGTTTACTTTGAAATCGGTTGGTTGGATCCCAGGAAATACCCACCGTCCCACCCCCACTCCCTAAACAGATGAGACTTCGTAACAGGGAACCAGACAGGTAAATAGAGATAAACATGAGCATTTAAATATTGGCCTGAGTTCTGAAAGAAGGCCATTATGAAGTTATTTTGTCCTCTTTTCTAGAGTCTTCACGATAATTCCCAACGCAGGGTTGGTGGTTTTGAGTTTGGGGAAATAGGGACAAAGAAGTCTTTTGTAAATGCTGGTCATATTTTATACTAAACTTGAAAGACATGAGTACTGTTGAGCAGCCTTTGCTTCATCGATCTGTGCTATGTTTTAGGCACCTTGCTAAGCTGTGCTTTGTCTTCCAACAATCCCAGGTGCCACTGTCTACCCTTTGCAATTAACGAAGCTGAAATGTAAGTCACCTGGCCATGGTTGCACACCTAGTAAGTGGCAGAGTGGTTCTTCAAATTCAGGACCGCCTGCTTTACCTATATAAGGAAGGGGTATGTTACTGTGAGATGTCTTTTGTCAAAGACAGAGCAAAGTCAACCTTAAGATATACAGTAGCCCTTCACCTTCCCAGTGCTGCAGGCAGTTAAGGTTGTCAAAATAAATACACACCACAGGGAGTGGGTTTGTGAGACGTTTGTACCTGCATTTATAGCCACATCATCTCTAAGGGTACAGAAACGGGTACCTTAAGTACAGAAAGCCATAAAGTAAGAATGATATATCATGCTTTCAGGAGATGGGCCCCAAAAGGTTAGACCAAAGTGTGCTTCCTGCAAGCACCAGGCTGATCATTTATAATATCTGACAAACAGAAGGGATACTGTTTGTGGTGTTCTATGTATTGATCACTAGGTTGTGATGGAGCCAAATTTAAAAACTGAAATATAGGTCAACCAAAGGTTACATATGTTGGAAATCTAATTCATGTCAGAGGTAGGTTTAAAGCTTATAATTGATTTACTTAATTACAGGTAAAAGCCTTCCATCCAATATAACTAATGATAATGGCATTCTGCTTTAAAGAAATCACATTTCATTTTGTTATTCTATACTAGATATACAGTAGTCTTCCAATAATTTCTGTTGTGAAAGACAATGGATTCTTTATTCAAATGGGTATTGTAAATTAGATAAACTTGAAGGAATTATGATTGCTTTTACAACATCCTGTGATAAGAAAGTGAATTAAAAGAACTCAGTCAGTTTTCAAATATATATATATTTGTATTCAGACACAGACACAGCTTGGAGTGGGTGGACTCACATTAAAAACCTGGCAGCATCAGTGGCTGGCAAAAATATCATTTTTTTTTTAATTGAGAGAATGCAGAATACCTTTTATGTGAAGGACAAAAAGTCCTCAAAATGATCAAGAGAGAAAATTATATTTTGCTCTGGAACTTATTGGTAAAATGCCATGACGGTGATTACTTATAATAAGGGAGTGGAAGGTATATGATTAAGCACACATTTATGGCTGCATTTATAGAGTGTCCTCACCTTGTAGAAGAGCTGTGATTCAGAGAGTTTGGTTGCAAACCAAACCTCTTTTTCTGTTGCCTCTCTTTTGGAGCTCCAGGATGGGTTTCAGAAGCTGTGCGGGCAAGTCAGTTCCTCTCTTGGTGTTGTCAATGCTTCCTTATCTGTAAAACAAGGCAATAATAGCGAGAACATCTTCGATTAAAAAAAATTTTTAAGTAATGAAAAATATATATTCATCATTCAGGAAAAGGCTGGAAATTATAGTCGCTTAATAAATATGAGTTGAATGAAGAAACTGCTCTTTTTAAAAAAAAATAAAAGGAAAATACAGAAGAGTATAAAGAAAAATAATAGCTAGATCGCCTACAGTTTCAACATTTTCCTTTCAGATTTTTCTTTTCTGGGAGGGACAGATGAACTTTTTTCCTTGTACTAAATTGTGCCTTTGAAATCAGCCTTATTCATGAAACCTTTCCCCAGGATCTTCACTGTTGTCAGAGAATATGATTTCTGTGTCCTGTTGTCTTGTCCAAGACTGAGTCCCAGATCTTTCTCTCTGGTCTTATATCTCTTCTGCATCAGGCTTCCATTTCTGCCAGTCTGAATATGTCCCATAAGCACCTCAGACTTCAAGTCCTCAAATTTATCCTTCTCTTCTAGTGCTTGACCCATTTTTCTTCCTATCTTTCCCCTACTGTTAACAACTCCACTCTCACCTTGTTCGTGTTGGACATTTTGGTGGTATCCAGCTTTTTTTGGCTTGTGTATAACAATGTAACGTAATTCATTGCTCAGATGCTTGATAATTGACGTGGAAATCACCCCACAGGGTGAAATGCCTGGGCCAGCATTGGATCCATCTTAAAAGAGTCTAACACAGACATCCAGATTGCCTTTCAGTTTATGCCCCAGTCCCCACCCACCTCTGCAGCAATACTCATTTCATTGCATCCTAGCTAATTGTGGATGTTGACTTTTAAAAAATTGATGCTAATTTAATAGGAAAAGCATAAAATTTCTTACTGTTTTTAAACAAGCATTTCTTTAATTGCTGGTAGCATTGGCACCCCACTCCAGTACTCTTTCCTGGAAAATCCATGGACAGAGGAGCCTGGTAGGCTGCAGTCCATGGGGTTGCTAAGAGTTGGAAACGAGTGAGCGACTTCACTTTCACTTTTCACTTTTCACTTTCATGCATTGGAGAAGGAAATGGCAACCCACTCCAGTGTTCTTGCCTGGAGAATCCCAGGGATGGTGAAGCCTGGTGGGCTGCCGTCTCTGGGGTCGCACAGAGTCGGACACAACTGAAGCGACTTAGCAGCAGGAGCAAGGATGAGCTTTGAACATTCTTGTGTTAATAGCTTCCATGTTCCAGCTGTAAAAGTGTGTAATTCTATGATTTCCATCAGTGGCTATTTACTGATTACAAATTTAATCTTTTTACTAATCAGAAAACAAAAATAAAACCATCTCAAAGATTAATTTGAAGCCACTCAGTATGAAGTAGGGCTTTGGCTCTATTGAGGGTGTTGTGTGTTAGGAAGCCTTTCACTGAATTTTATAGACTCTGGGACTTGCCTTCTTTCAGTTTTCATATTTGTGTTTTGCATGCTTTTCACTTCCACTTGTTTTCTCCTTCATTTATCTGGACCGCATGTCTTCAGGGTCTGACAGAGGTAGTCAGGAATCATGGTTTCCTTGATACTGCTATCAGGAAGGAAAAGTTTTCCTCTAACCACTTATGTTTAGTTTGGTGGGTAGCTCAGTCAGTAAAGAATCTGCCAGCAGTACAGGAGACCCAAGTTTGATCCCTGGGTTGGGATGATCCCCTGGAGAAGGAAACCAAGGCAAACCACTCCAGTATTTCTGCCTGGAAAATCCCACAGACAGTGGAGCCTGGTGGGCTGCAGTCCATGGAATCGCAAGAGTCGGACATGACTTAGTGACTAAAACCACCCCCTCAAAATAAACTGACAAAAGATAGATTTGAAAGAGAAAAGATAGATTTTTAAAATTCATGTACATTCAGGCCAAGTTCACAGAAAAATGTGATTCAAGAAGGCAAGTTAGAATTAGGGGCTTCCATATCACCCTGGGGCTTCCCCATGGCTTAGTGGTAAAGAATCCATCTGCCAGTGCAGGAGACACAGGAGATGCAGTTTCGATCCCTGGGTTGGAAAGACCACCGGGAGGAGGAAGTGGCAACCCACTCGTATTCCAGCCTGAAAACCTCCATGGACAGAGGGGCATGGCCCGCTAGAGTCCAAAAGGTCACAAAGAGTCAGAAATGACTGAGCACAGGCACGCCTATCACCTTAACATGGGAAGGGCACCTATGAGAAAACAAATGGCTTTTAGGAGAGACTGACAGGCTCTTAGGAGAATAGATGGAGATACGATATTTCATGACAAGATCTATTTAGTGTGGTGCAAGCTTCTAGTCTCAGGTAGTAAGAGTCATCTTCCTGGAAGGGGATTTATGACAATTCAATTCTTTTTTGAAAGGCTCTGCTTTCAGGCAGATAAAGGAGTTCAGGGAGAAAAAAAAAAGGCATCTATTCTCAGATGCCTTCAGCTCAAAATGATTTTTATGCCACAATGGCATATTCTGGACCTCATCACTGCCATTTAATATGGAATAACCTTAAGTGATGGATTTTTAAAGTTCATAATTAGGTTCCATGAATTCAGGCAACAAATAGTTCTTAGAAACCCCCTAAGTGCCAGGCATTGTGGTTGGGGTTATAGAGATGAAACCATGATCTTTGTTCTTAATGGCAGACAGACTGGAGGTATATGGAGCTCTAATTTTTCCTGGCTGTGGTAATAAATTATATGCAGTGAACTTTTGGATGTGTAGGCTTAACTTGATTTTTGTGTGACTGTTTTTGAGTGAACACTTGCAATCTGGCATTTTCCCTTGTGCTTAGTAACCAGTCATAATTGCTGACATCACTGGGCTACATTTCTGATAAGTGAGCTTCAGCACCTGCCCAGAGCCTTCCTCTCAACACTGCTTTGTCCTCTTCTTTGCAGATGTCAAGTAGCAATTGAGGAAGGACACCTCACTTTTTCTGTTACATTTCATTGCCTCCAATAGAAAAATTGTGTGTTACAGTGATAGTAGTCATGAGTTCTGAGTCCTGAGGATCTGTTTACCCATAAATGCTTAAAATAAAATAAAGCAAATCATAATCTTAAAAAAAAAAAAACAGGAAATTATTGGAGGCATAGATATAAAAATAGACTGTAACTCTGTTTTGTTAAAAGTCCTATTTAATACTGATTAAGTAACTCAGCAGTGGCCACAGGACTGGAAAAGGTCAGTTTTCATTCCAATCCCAAAGCAAGGCAATGCCAAAGAATGCTCAAACTACCGCACAATTGCACTCATCTCACACGCTAGTAAAGTAATGCTGAAAATTCTCCAAGCCAGGCTTCAGCAATATGTGAAACATGAACTTCCTGATGTTCAAGCTGGTTTTAGAAAAGGCAGAGGAACCAGAGATCAAATTGCCAACATCTGCTGGATCATGGAAAAAGCAAGAGAGTTCCAGAAAAACATCTATTTGTGCTTTATTGACTATGCCAAAGCCTTTGACTGTGTGGACCACAATAAACTGTGGAATATTCTTCAAGAGATGGGAATACCAGACCACCTGATCTGCCTCTTGAGAAATTTGTATGCAGGTCAGGAAGCAACAGTTAGAACTGGACATGGAACAACAGACTGGTTCCAAAAAAGAAAAGGAGTCCATCAAGGCTGTATATTGTCACCCTGCTTATTTAACTTCTATGCAGAGTACATCATGAGAAACACTGGGCTGGAAGAAACACAAGCTGGAATCAAGATTGCTGGGAGAAATATCAATAACCTCAGATATGCAGATGACACCACCCTTATGGCAGAAAGTGAAGAGGAACTAAAAAGCCTCTTGATGAAAGGGAAAGTGGAGAGTGAAAAAGTTGGCTTAAAGCTCAACATTCAGAAAACGAAGATCATGGCATCCAGTCCCATCACTTCATGGGAAATAGATGGGGAAACAGTGGAAACAGTGTCAGACTTTATTTTTCTGGGCTCCAAAATCTCTACAGATGGTGACTGCAGCCATGAAATTAAAAGACGCTTACTCCCTGGAAGAAAGGTTATGACCAACCTAGATAGCATATTCAAAAGCAGAGACATTACTTTGCCAACAAAGGTTCGTCTAGTCAAGGCTATGGTTTTTCCTGTGGTCATGTATGGATGTGAGAGTTGGACTGTGAAGAAGGCTGAGCGCCGAAGAATTGATGCTTTTGAACTGTGGTGTTGGAGAAGACTCTTGAGAGTCCCTTGGACTGCAAGGAGATCCAACCAGTCCATCCTGAAGATCAGCCCTGGGATTTCTTTGGAAGGAATGATGCTAAAGCTGAAACTCCAGTACTTTGGCCACCTCATGCAAAGAGTTGACTCATTGGAAAAGACTCTGATGCTGGGAGGGATTGGGGGCAGGAGGAGAAGGGGACGACAGAGGATGAGATGGCTGGATGGCATCACTGACTCGATGGACGTGAGTCTGGGTGAACTCCGGGAGTTGGTGATGGACAGGGAGGCCTGGCGTGCTGCTATTCATGGGGTCGCAAAGATTCGGACATGACTGAGCGACTGATCTGATCTGATCTGAAGTAATAGGCTTGGGACAAAACTGAGCATTCAGCTTTCAAATGTGCTTAGAGTCTACATTCCATGTTAACATTTCATAGAAGGATCTTGAAAACAACACAGCCAGGGCTAGTAATTTTTTTGAGAAATGGAATTGTGCATGAATATGCAATCTGCACAGCTTTCCCACTTTGCTATTGGAGAAGTGAGTCATCCTAATTATTCTACCTCATAATTTCTGGGAGAAATTCATTGGTCTCTCTTCCTTTCTCCCTTAAACATTTAAAGAATATTTATGTACTATAACACGCATGAGGCATATGGTGATGAAACTACATCAACTAAATAAAAAAAATCTCTGGAGGATGGGATAAAAGTTCCCTAAAGCAGGCCAGTAGGCAGCCAGGGCTAAGAGTCACGGAACTGGGGACTTCCCTGACAATCCAGTGGTTAAGACTTCATCTTTCAATGCAGGGGGTGCAGGTTTGATCCCTAATCAGGGAGCTAAGATTCCACATGCCTCACAGTCAAAAAACCAAAACATAAAACAGAAGCAATATTGTAACAAATTCAGTAAAGACTTTAAAAATGGTCCACATTAAAAAAAAAAAAAGTTCTTAAGAAAAAAAGTCACTGGATTAGAGAAGGGACAAGGAGAAAAGAATGTGGGTGACTTGACTCTCTGATATGGAAAGGAACTCAGATCATGCAGAGCTTTATGAAGCTGTGTGATAACTGTTTTCCTTCATCCTAACAGCACAGGGAAGTCAATAAAAGATGGAAAGGGGCTAGCATGACTGGGGACAAGGTGACAGTACAGAGACTAACTGCTCTGGTCTGGTCAGGAGATGCAGGTAGCACTCTGAGCAGGGCTGGAAGTATGGTGACTCAGGGTGTATGTCGGGGAGGGGATACGTTTGCTGATGGATTGGACTTGGTGATACCAGGGAAGAAGAGAGGTAGACATCAAGGGTGCCTCTTGAGTCTGTGGTTTGCCCAGTTGGATGGGTGATGGTGTGATTAATATTTCACACTTGGGGAGGCAAGGAGTATGGCAAGGTACTGTGGGACATTTGTTTTAAAGTATTTTTATTTATTTTTAATTTCATTTATTTATGTTTTATTTTTGGCCTTGCTGGATCATCATTGCTTCGTTCGGGCTTTCTCTAGTTGTGGTGCGTGGGTTCTCACTATGGTGGCTTCTCTTATTGCGGAGCACCAGCTCTAGAGTGCATGGACTCTGTTGCCCCTCAGCATGAGGGATCTTCCAGGACCAGGGGTCAAACCCATGTAACCCATACTGGCAGGTGGACTCCCACCCACTGGACCACCAGGGAAGTCCCTGTGGAGGACATCTTTTTACAAAGCTGGTTATGCTTCTGAAGTTAGAATATAAACTGGAATCATGAAATTTGCTTTCCTAAGTCTTAGTGACTATGAGAAAGTTGAAAATTCAGCCAAGTGTTTGTCTCCGTAAGGCTCAAATGTCCTGTTGGATTTCTTTTTGATTCATTTGGGTTGAGCAAGTCCTGTGATAAATTTTAATGAAACAAAGTCACTTGTTCCAAGATGAGCTTAGAAATGAAAATTCAGCAAGCCCATAAAAGAAAACACTTGAGATGCTTTCAATAATTATTTATAGTCTAATACAGTCTAAAGTAAAATCTTGTGTTAGGTAATATTATAACCCTACTCTTGGTTAGAGTTTATCCCAATTTATGTTCAGTCACAGAAAGGAGATCAAACCAGTCAATCCTAAAGGAAATCAACCCTGAATATTCATTGGAAGGACTGATGCTGAAGCTGAAGCTCCAATACTTTGGCTAGCTAATGTGAATAGCCAACTCTTTGGAAAAGACCCTGATGCTGGGAAAGACTGAATGCAAAAGGAGAAGAGAGAGGCAGAGGATGAGATAGGTAGTATCGCTAACTCAATGAGATAGTATCACTAACTCAATGGCTATGAATCTGAGCAAACTCCAGGAGATGGTGAAGGACAGAGGAGTCTGGTGTGCTGCAGTCCATGGGGTCTCAAAGCGTCAGACACGACTTAGAGACTGAACAATAAGGTTTGCACATAAGATAGCAAGTACATGCTCTTCTCTCCCTAAGAGAAGGTCTTAGACAAATTAGAAGGTTTTCAAGGGAGAACAGCCAAAGTAATTAGGAGCTGAAAGAACTGATTTATGAGCCAAGATTAGAAGAGGTAAATGCATTTTGTTTGGCTAACTGACAAATAAAGGTGAAGTCAATCATCATAAGTACAAAGGAAACAATTAGGTTTTGTATGAAAATATGAAAGGAATTTTCTCTCTTTCCTGGTTTTCCCTCCCCTAAACTCTCTTTATTCTTCAAATGTTGATTCTGGCGAACATGTTGTGAAATGAATGTAAAGCAACTGATGTTAAAAGTAATTCAGTGAATACTGAAAATCTACAAAATGAGCTAGGAATGCAATGTTCTGATGAGTTGATTTGCTGGATAAAGTTAATTATCCCGTGAATAGTAGCTGTGTGGAAGCAAAAAGCATCAAGATAGAGCTTTTCCTTGTAACTCTTTCAGGAGCACATTATTTCAGTGACATTTCTCAAAATGATGAACATGACATGAGCTTAATAAAATTTCATTTCCTTTGTGAATTTACAATTCATAGTTCAATGAGATTTGTTTTGTTTTGGTATGGTCATGGGTTTCCTAAATGGTTGATTTATTTTACCAACCTATGCATTTCTCCAAGTAAAGATTCACTGATGAACTGGGACAATAGGCTGGAAACCATCATACTAAATTGAAGACTGGGTAAGGGGACAAGGCCTGCATGGGGTTGAGGCACAGAGTAGGCAGAATGTAAGACCTCCTGGACAAAGCTGCAGCCTCCTCCGTGTTCCCAATGAGAATTGCCAACTGTGTGACCCTGGAGAGCCATTTGACATCTCTGAGCCTCAATATCCTCAACTGTAAAATAAGAAAAGCAATTTCTATCTCTCAGGACTGTAGCAAGGCATCATTCAATGAGTTAATGTACATAAGATGCTTAACGCACACAGAACAAGATGGCGGAGGAGTAGGTGAACATGGAGTACATCTCTCTGCACGGATACATCAGGGATATGCCTTCAGACACAGAAGTGCATGCAGAACATCAGCTGAGAGCAGGCAGGAGTACCTGACCAGCGGAAAAGAAGATATAGGACCACGCAAAACTCAGTAGGACGAAGGAACTAGGGGGGGTAAACAGGAGTATTAGCAGGACTGGACCTGCCCTCAGCGGATGGGGGAACTGAAGCAGGGGTCCTAGCCCCACAGCAGGGCAATTGTCTGAGTCAGAGGAGAAACATTTAAGGCTGAGAGTGAAATAGCTGATCTATGGCAGCCTAAATGGAATGAGAATCAGACAGCTCCTGCCACAGCCATACATACCCCAGACAGGAACACTGGTCTCCCGGAAGGTGCAGCAGCTAGGAGCTGGAGGGATTGTGGAGCAATCCCAGGGTGAGGGCTGCTGTTAACTGCAGAGAGACAGGTTGAGGGGATGTGAGGGAGGAGACCGTGATGGGAAATGCCAGTGGAGGAAAGCCAGGCAGGGGTGGAGCCACCACCATAGCCTCTCTCTTCTCACATGCCAGCATCAGCAGCTGAACAATAGGGAGGCTGGCCCATCAAATGCCTGACACACTGAGCTACAGAGAAGGACCCCACCCAGGATGCCCCTTTAAGTGCCTTAAGAGCTGATCTACAGAGTAGGACCCCAGCCAGGGAGGGGTCCCTGTATGTGCCTGACACGCCAAACAACAGAGAAGGACCCCAGACCAGTTCAATTCAGTTCAGTTGCTCAGTTGTGTCCAACTCCTTGCGACCCCATGAACTGCAGCACGCCAGGCTTCCCTGTCCATCACCAACTCCCAGAACTTGCTCAAACTCATGTCCATTGAGTGAGTGATGCCATCCAACCATCTCATCTTCTCTTGTCCCCTTCTACTCCCACCTTCAATCTTTCCCAGCATCAGGGTCTTTCCTAGTGAGTCAGTTCTTCGAATCAGGTGGCCAAAGTATTGGAGCTTCAGCTTCAGCATCAGTCCTTCCAATGAATATTCAGGGTTGATTTCCTTTAGGATAGACTGGTTGGATCTCCTTGCAGTCCAAGGGACTCTCAAGAGTCTTCTCCAACACCATAGTTCACCAGCATCAATTCTTCGGCGCTCAGCCTTCTTTATAGTCCAACTCTCACATCCATACATGACTACTGGAAAAATCATAGCTTTGACTAGATGAACCTTTGTTGGCAAAGTAATGTCTCTGCTTTTTAATATGCTATCTAGGTTGATCATAGCTTTCCTTCCAAGGAGCAAGCATCTTTTAATTTCATGGCTGCAGTCACCATCTGCAGTGATTTTGGAGCCCCCCAAAATAAAGTCTTTCACGGTTTCCATTGATTTCCCCATCTATTTGCCATGAACTGATGGGACCAGATGCCATGATCTTAGTTTTCTAAATGTTGAGTTTTAAGCCAGCTTTATCACTTTCCTCTTTCACTTTCATCAAGAGGCTCTTTAGTTCTTCTTTGCTTTCTGCCATAAGGGTGGTGTCATCTGCATATCTGAGGTTATTGATATTTCTCCTGGCAATATTAATTCCAGCTTGTGCTTCATCCAGCCTGGCATTTCTCATGATGTACTCTGCATATAAGTTAAATAAGCAGGGTGACAATATACAGCCTTGACGTACTCCTTTCCTGATTTGGAACCAGTCTGTTGTTCCATGTCCAGTTCTAACTATTGCTTCTTGACCTGCACACAGATTTCTCAAGAGGCAGGTCAGGTGGTCTGGTATTCCCGTCTCTTGAAGAATTTTCCAAAGTTTGTTTTGATCCACACAGTCAAAGGCTTTGGCATAGTCAATAAAGCGGAAGTAGGTGGTTTTCTGGAACTCTCTTGCTTTTTTGATAATCCAACAGATGCTGGCAATTTTATCTCTCGTTCCTCTGCCTTTTCCAAATCCAGCTCGAATATCTGTAAGTTCACGGTTCATGTACTGTTGAAGCGTGGCTTGGAGAATTTTGAGCATTACTTTGCGAGTGTGTGAGATAAGTGCAATTATGCGGTAGTTTGAGCATTCTTTGGCATTGCCTTTCTTTGGGATTGGAATGAAAACTGACCTTTTCCAGTCCTGTGGCCACTGCTGGGTTTTCCAAATTTGCTGACATATTGAGTGCAGCACTTTCACAGCATCATCTTTTAGGATTTGAAATAGCTCAACTGGAATTCCATCACCTCCTCTAGCTTTGTTCGTGGTAAAGTTTCCTAAGGCCCACTTGACTTTGCATTCCAGGATGTCTGGCTCTAGGTGGGTGATCACACCATCATGGTTATCTGGGTCATGAAGATCTTTTTTGTACAGTTCTTCTGTGTATTCTTGCCACCTCTTGTTAATATCTTCTGCTTCTGTTAGGTCCATACCATTTCTGTCCTTTATTGTGCCCATCTTTGCATGAAATATTCCCTTGGAATCTCTAATTTTCTTGAAGAGATCTCTAGTCTTTCCCATTCTCTTGTTTTCCTCTATTTCTTTGCATTGATCACTGAGGAAGTCTTTCTTATCTCTCCTTGTTACTCTTTGAACTCCGCATTCAAATGGGTATATCTTTCCCTTTCTCCTTTGCCTTTAGCTTCTTTTCTTTTCTCAGTAAGGCCTCTTCAGACCACCATTTTGCCTTTTTGCATTTCTTTTTATTGGGAATGGTGTTGATCACTGCCTCCTGTACAATGTCATGAACTTCCATTCATAGTTCTTCAGACACTATCTGTCAAATCTAATCCTTTGAATCTATTTCTCACTTCCACTGTATAATCATAAGGGATTTGATTTAAGTCATACCTGAGTAATCTGGTAGTTTTCCCTACTTCCTTCAATTTAAGTCTGAATTTTGCAATAAGGAGTTCTTGATCTGAGCCACAGTCAGCTCCCTGTCTTGTTTTTGCTGACTGTATAGAGTTTCTCCATCTTTGGCTGCAAAGAATATAATCAATCTGATTTTGGTATTGACCATCTGGTGATGTCCATGTGTAGAGTGTTTTCTCATTTTGTTGGAAGAAGGTGTTTGCTACGACCAGTGCATTCTCTGGCAAAACTCTGTTAGCCTTTGCCCTGCTTCATTTTGTACTCCAAGGCCAAATTTGCCTGTTACTCGAGGTATCTCTTGACTTTCTACTTTTGCATTCCAGTCCTCTATAATGAAAAAGACACCTTTATTGCGTGTTAATTCTAAAAAGTCTTGTAGGTCTTCATAGAACCATTTGATTTCAGCTTCTTCAGCACTCCCCAGGAAAGAGAGCCCTCTAAGTGCCCTCTAAGTGAACAGGTGGAGCTACAGAGAAAAACTGACCAAAGAGGCCTTCTGATCGCCAACTACAAGAGACTCGAAAAAAGACTCTGATAGGGCAGAGGCAGTCTCTGTCCCTACACACTTGATGCTGCCAGGGTCCCTGCAAGCCAAGTAGCTGCACCATCTTAATGTTCAACTCTCACTGGGGCAGAGCTGCCACAGGCAAAAAATAAGTCTTGCGTCTATGCTCACAGGGTCGCTTCGGTCGTGTCTGACTCTGTGACCCTGTAGACTGTGGCCTGCCAGGATTCTCTGTCAGAGAGGGGGGTCTCCAGGCAAGAATACTGGAGCATATTGGCCAATACTGGTTGCCATTCCCTTCTAGAGCACTATATTTCCTGCTATCCTAGCCACCAACCCCCTCAGTGCCTGGTGCTGCCAGAACCCCTGCGACACGAGCAGCTGCACCACCTCCACACCTTGCCCTCACAGGGGCAAACCCAAGCCCTCCAGGGCAGCCTCAGGAGCTAAACCCCAGGGGACGACCCACATGTAGAGGTGGAAATAGAACCTCAATTGAAACCCAGAGGTAGAAATAAAACCACAATTGAAACCCAGGGGCAGTGTGTCTAAGGAAAAAGATCCAAAATCTTCCCACCAGCTATACAAGCTGCAAATTAAGTCCACATAATCAACTAAGCAGACTCTGTGTCTATGGAATATATAAAAGGCCATTGAGAGCTCCCACAAAAGAAAATGCACTAACTCTGATAGCTGTGGACATTGGAGGCAAGAACACACAGGAGTAGAACCAGATTAGAATCTGTCCCACAGCAGATCCAGAGATCAGCACAGTGTTGGAGGACATCCTAGGGAGAGATCAAGCCCTGAGCATTTGGAGTCAGAGCACTGACTCCAAGACCCTAGACTAGCAAAAGACTACCCATCATGAGTATCAAATAGTGGGAGCTGACACAAAGGAAACCACTTGAATACAAGACCTGGCATCACCCAACCATGAGTAGCACCCTGTGCAGGATGCCTCATCTAAACAACAAACAAAACAAAGATACAATCCCAATCATCAGCAGACAGGATTACCACCTCACTCAGCCTTGCCCATCAGAGGAAAAACAAACAAACAAACAAAAACCCAGCACAAATCTTATTCTATACAAAGCTCACGCAAACCACTGGACCAACCATAGGAGAGCAGAAATCAAAAGGAAGAAAGAACTCAACTTTCTTCAAGGAAAGAATTCAACTTTCCTTGAAGCCTCAGAAAAGAGGAGACCTCAAACACAATAGCTTAAAAAAAATAATGAAAAGACAGAGAAATACTGCACAAATGAAGTAACAAACTAGAAACACAGAAGTCCAAATAAATGAAGACTAAATAAGCAAACTACCTGAAAAAGAATTCAGAATAATGATAGTAAAGATGATTGAAACCTTGAAAACAAAATGGAGAAAATGTAAGAATCAATTTAAAAAGACCTAGAAGAATTAAAGAATAAACATACAAAGACAAACTACACAATTACCGATATTAAAAATACTCTAGAAGGAATCAATAGCAGAATATCTGAAGCAGAAAAATGAATTAGTGAGATGGAAAATAAAATGGTGGAAATAACTTCTGAAGAGCAGAATAAAGTAAAAAGAATGAAAAGAGTTGAGGATAGTCTCAGAGACCTCTGGGACCATATCAAACACATCAACATTCAAATTATAGGGGTTGCAGAAGAAGAAGAGAAAAAGAAAGGGTATGAGAAAATTTTTGAAGAGATTATAGTTGAAAATTTTCCCACATGGAAAAGGAAATAGTCAATCAGGTCCAAGGGACACAAAGAGTCCCATACAGGATAAACCCAAGGAGAAACATGCCAAGACACATACTAATCAAACTAACAAAGACTAAACACAAAGAAAGAATACTAAAAGCAGCAAGGGAGAAGCAACAAGTAACATACAAGGGAAACTCCATACACTTAACAGCTTATCTTTCAGCAGAAACTCTGCAGGCCAGAAGGGAATGGCAGGATATATTTACAGTACTGAAGGGGAAAAATCTACCACCAAGATTTCTGTACCCGGCAAGGATCTCATTCAAAATTGATGAAGAAATAAAAAGCTTTTCAGACAAACAAAAGTTAAGAGAATTCAGTACCACCAAACCAGCTTTACAACAAATGTTAAAGGGACTTATATAGTCAAGAAATACAACAGAAGAAAAAAAGATCTACAAAATCAAACCCAAACAATTAAGAAAGTGGCAATAGGAACATATATACCAATAGTTACTTTAAATGTAAATGGATTAAATGCTTCAACCAAAAGACACAGACTGGATGCTGCTGCTGCTGCTGCTAAGTCGCTTCAGTTGTGTCCGACTCTGTGTGACCCCATGGACTGCAGCCCACCAGGCTCCCCCGTCCCTGGGATTTTCCAGGCAAGAACACTGGAGTGGGTTGCCATTTCCTTCTCCAACAGACTGGCTGAAGGGATACAAAAACAAGACCCATATATATGCTGTCTACAAGAAACCCACTTCAGACCTCAAGACACATATAGACTGAAAGTGAGAGGATGGAAAAATATATTCTATGCAAATGGGAAGCAAAAGAAAGCTGGAGTAACAATTTTCATATCAGACAAAATAGACCTTAAAACAGAAGATTACAAGAGATAAGGAAGGACACTACATAATGATCAAGGGATCAATCCAAGAGGAAGACATAACAATTGTAAATATCTATGCACCCAATGGGAGAAGGCAATGGTATTCCAGTACTCTTGCCTGGAAAATCCCATGGACGGTGGAGCCTGGTGGGCTGCAGTCCATGGGGTCGCTAAGAGTCAGACACAACTGAGCGACTTCACTTTCACTTTTCACTTTCATGCATTGGAGAAGGAAATGGCAACCCACTCCAGTGTTCTTGCCTGGAGAATCCCAGGGATGGGGGAGCCTGGTGGGCTGCCGTCTCTGGGGTCGCACAGTGTTGGACACGACTGAAGCGACTTAGCAGCAGCAGCATGCACCCAATGTAGGAACACCTCCATACATAAGACAAACACTAACAGGCATAAAAGGAGAAACTGACAGTAACACAATAATAGTAGGAGACTTTAACACACCACTCACACCAATGGACCAATCATCAAAACAGAAAATTAATATGGAAACACAAGCCTTAAATGATACCTTAGATGAGATGGATCTCACTGATATCTTCAGGACATTCCATCCAAATGCAGAAGAATACACCTTCTTCTCAAGTGCACATGCAAAATTCTCCAGAATAGACCACATCTTGGGTCACAAATCAAACCTCAGTAAATTTAAGAAAATTGAAATCGTATCAAGCATCTTCTTGACCAGAATACTATGAGACAAGATATCAATTACAAGAAAAAAACTGTAAGAAGCACAAACACATGGAGATTAAACAACACATTTCTAAATAAAAAACAGGTTACTGAGGAAATCAAAAGGGATATCAAAAAATTTCTAGAAATAATGACAATGAGAACACAACTCAAAACCTATGGGATGCAGCAAAAGCAGTTCTAAGAGGAAAGTTTATAGCAATACAATCCTACCTCAAGAAGCAAGAAAAGCGCCAAATAGACAACCTAACTTTACACCTAAAACAACTGGAAAAAGAAGAAGAAGAACAACAACAAAACCCCCAAAATTAGTAGAAGGAAAGAAATCATAAAGATCCAAGCAGAAATAAATGAAAAAGAAGTGAAAGAAACAATGGTAAAGATTAATAAAACTAAAAGTTAGTTCTTTGAGATGATAAACAAAATTGACAAACCTTTAGCCAGACTCAACAAGAAAAAAAGAGAGAAGAATCAAATCAACAAAATTAGAAATGAAAAAGGAGAGGTTACAACAGACAATGCAAAAATACAAAGGATTATAAGAGACTATTATGATCAATTATATGGCAATAAAATAGATAACCTGGAAGATATGGACAGATTCTTAGAAAAGTTCAATCTTCCAAGAGTGAACTAGGAAGAAATAGAAATTATGAACAACCCAATTACAAGCACTGAAATTGAAGCTGTGATCAAAAATCTCCCAAAAAACAAAAGCCAGGACCAGATGGCTTCACAAGAGAATTCTACCAAACATTTAGAGAAGCGCTAATGCCTATCCTTCTAAAACTCTTTCAAAAAATTGCAGAGGAAGGAACACTTTCAAACTCATTCTATAAGGCCACCATCTAGTTTTGATACCAAAACAAGACAAAGACAACACACAAAAAGAAAACTACAGGCCAATATCACTGATGAACATAGATGCAAAAATCCTCAACAAAATTTTAGCAAACAGAATTCAGCAACACATCAAGAAGCTCATACACCATGATCAAGTTGGGTTTATTCCAGGGATGCAAGAATTCTTCAATATACACAAATCAGTGTGATACACCATATTAACAAATTGAAAGATAAAAGCCATATGATAATCTCAATAGATGCATAAAAAGCCTTTAACAAAATTCAGCACTCATTTATGATTAAAACTCGTCAAAAAATGGGCATAGAAGGAACCTACCTCAACATAGTAAAGTCCATATATGATAAGCCTACAGCAAACATTATTCTCAATGGTGACAACTGAAAGAATCCCCCCTAACATCAGGAACAAAACAAGGGTGTCCACTTTTGCCACTATTATTCAACATAGTTCTGGGAGTCCTAGCTGTAGCAATCAGAGAAGAAAAAGAAATAAAAGGAATCTAGACTGGAAGAGAAGAAACAAAGCTCTCACTGTTTGCAGATGACATGATCCTGTACATTGAAAACTCTAAGGATAGTATCAGAAAATTACTAGAGCTAACCAGTGAATTTAGCAAAGTTGCAGGATACAAAATCAATACAGAGAAATCACTTGCATTTGTATGTACTAACAATGAAAAATCAGAAAGAGAAATTAAGAAATGAGTGCCATTCACCACTGCAACAAAAGAATTAAATATCTAGGAATAAACTTACCTAAGGAGACAAAAGAACTGTACTCAGAAAATTATAAGATAATGAAAGCAATCAAAGACGACATAAACAGATGGAGAGATATTCCATGTTCCTGGATAGGAACAATCAACATTGTGAAAATGAATATACTATCAAACACAATCTACAGATTTAATGTGATCCCTATCAAATTACCAATGGCATTTTTCACAGAACTAGAACAAAAAAATTCACACTTCATATGGAAACACAAAAGACCCTGAGTAGCCAAGGCAATCTTGAGAAAGAAGAATGGAGCTGGAGGAATCAACCTTCCTGACTTCAGATTATACTACAAAGCTACAGTCATCAAGACTGTATGGTACTGGCACAAAAACAGAAATATAGACCAATGAAACAAGTTGGAAAGCCCAGAAATAAGCTCATGCACCCATGGGTACCTTATTTTTGACAAAAGAGGAAAGAATATACAATGGGGGAAAACAGCCTCTTCAATAAATGGTGCTGGGAAAACTGGACAGCTACATGTGAAAGAATGAAATTAGAACACTTCCTAACATCATACACAAAGATAAACTCAAAATGGATTAAAGACCTAAATGTAAGATCAGAAACTATACAACTCTTAGAGGAAAACATAGGCCGAACACTCGATGACATAAATCAAAGCAAGATAATCAAAGAAAATAATAGCAAATGAAACAACTGACAAAGGATTAATTTCAAAAAATATACAAGTGGTTCATACAGCTCAATACCAGAAAAACAAACAACCCAATCAAAAAGTGGGAAAAGACCTAAACAGACATTTCCCTAAGGAAGACATACAGATGGCTAACAAACACATGAAAAGATGCTCAATATCACTCATTATTAGAGAATGCAAATCAAAACTACAATGAGATATTACCTCACACCGGTCAGAATGGCCCTCATCAAAAAGTCTACAAACAATAAATGCTGCAGAGGGTGTGAAGAAAAGGGAACAGTCTTGCATTGTTGGTGGGAATGTAAATTGATACAGTCACTATGGAAGATGGTATGGAGATTCCTTAAAAAACTAGGAATAAAACCACCATATGGCCCAGCAATCCCACTCCTAGGTATCTACCCTGAGGAAACCAAAATTGAAAGAGACATATGTATCCCATTGTTCATTGCAGCACCATTTACAATAGCTAGAACATGGAAGCAACCTGGATATCCATTGACAAATGAATGGATAAAGAAATTGTGGTACATATACACAATGGAATACTATTCAACCATAAAAAGGAATGCATTTGAGTCAGTTTTAATGAGGTGGATGAACCTAGAGCCTATTGTACAGAGTGAAGTGAGTCAGAAAATACCATATTCTAATGCATATACACAGAATCTATAAAAATGGTACTGAAGAATTTATTTACAGGGCAGCAATGGACAAACAGACATAGAGAATAGACTTATGGATGTGGGGAGAGGGAAGGAGAGGATGAGATGTATAGAAAGACTAACATGGAAACTTACATTACCATGTGTAAAATAGCCAATGGGAATTTGCTGTATGGCTCAAGAAACTCAAACAGGGGCTTTGTATCAACCTAGAGGGGAGGGATGGGGAGGGAGATGGGAAAGAGGTTCAAAAGGGAGGGGATATATGTATACCTATGGCTGATTCATGTCGAGGTTTGACAGAAAACAGCAAAATTCTGTAAAGCAATTATCCTTCAATAAAAAATAAATTAAAAAATAAATAAATAAAAGGGATTTCAGTTCAGTTCAGTTCAGTTCAGTCACTCAGTCGTGTCTGACTCTTTGCAACCCCATGAACCGCAGCACACCAGGCCTCCCTGTCCAACACCAACTCCCAGAGTCCACCCAAACCCATGTCCATCGAGTCGGTGATGCCATCCAACCATCTAATCCTCTGTCGTCCCCTTCTCCTCCTGCCCCCAATCCCTCCCAGCATCAGGGTCTTTTCAGATGATTCAGCTCTTCGCATGAGGTGGCCAAAGTACTGGAGTTTCAGCTTCAGCATCAGTCCTTCCAGTGAACACCCAGGACTGATCTCCTTTAGAATGGACTGGTTGGATCTCCTTGCAGTCCAAGGGACTCTCAAGAGTCTTCTCCAACACCACAGTTCAAAAGCAGCAATTCTTCGGCGCTCAGCCTTCTTCACAGTCCAACTCTCACATCCATACATGACCACTGGAAAAAACATAGCCTTGACTAGATGGACCTTTGTGGGCAAAGTAATGTCTCTGCTTTTTAATATGCTGTCTAGGTTGGTAATAACTTTCCTTCCAAGGAGTAAGCGTCTTTTAATTTCATGGCTGCAGTCACCATCTGCAGTGATTTTGGAGCCCCCAAAAATAAAGTCTGACACTGTTTCCACTGTTTCCCCATCTATTTGCCATGAAGTGATGGGACCGGATTTCTAAAAGGGATTTAGAAGACAAAAAAAAAAAAAAATTGCTTAACACAGGACTGAGTGTTTGAACAAGCTCTTCCTTGAGAGGCAAATACTTAGTAGGAGGTACAGGTCTCCTTCCTACGTCTGAGTGTCCCCTTTAATTGAGATTACAGAATTGCCGCTGTGACACATGGCTCCCTGGACCCTGTGGAAAGAAGGGAGTATTTCAGCTCCTGAAATCGTGTTCAGGGATTTGAGATAACTTTGGGCTGCCAAAGGACCCTGGGTGACTAGAGAGACCAAAAGAGGCTCGAGGGACACAGGGAGGAACGCTGATGGTGCCCGACCACTGTTGGCCAGGTCCCAGGGTAGCAGCTAGGATCCTTGTGGCAGATGGATGGATGATGCCCTAGTGGTTTGGGAAAAGACAGATTCCGTTTTCCATCCATTGCCCACTCTGGCCCCGGACTCTGGCCCAGGCTGTCCTCTCCCAGGCACTTTGTTCCCATTTTGAGATTTGAAGAAATGGAGGAAAGTGGGAAAGAGAAACAGAACAAGAAGAAATGAAAAAAGACAAATGTCTGCTCCTTTTCAGTTCATTAGGGATGTGAAGCATTTGTGATAAATATGTATTCATGATTAAATTATAGCTAGTCCCAGGAATTTTAATTTGCTGTAGTTTTAATAAAAGTGGCTGTTTGACCATCACATCTTCAGTTTCATAAGAGACTCATCATTACTTAGTGTATATGGCATATATGCATATATGAGTTTGTATCATATTATGTAAAACCTATATTTAATATAATACACCAGGCTTCCCTGGTGGCTCAGATGGTAAAGAATCCTCCTGCAATGTGGGAGACCTGGGTTCAGTCCCTGGGTTAGGAAGATCCCCTGCAGAAGGGAACGGCTACCCACTCCAGTATTCTGGCCTGGAGAATTCCATGGACAGAGGAGCCTGGTGGGCTATAGTCCATGGAATCACAAAGAGTCGGACACGACTGAACACTTTGACTCACACTAAAACCATGTAAAATCTATTTTTTCATCTTTCAAAAGTTAGGCTTTTTTGTAGAAAATATAGCAACTATGGAAAATAAAAGTTAACTAGAGGGAAATGAAGACCCGTAAGCATACCATCCAGAAACAGCCACTGAAAACGTTTCGACCTGACTTCGTCCAATTTTATTCTCTTGCTAAAGGCTGGTATGTTCTGGAGCGTGTTGCTGTGGCTTCTCTCTCTCTCTGGTTACTTCCACCAACCTCAGGACCCCTTGCGCATCCTCTCCAAGGTCACTGCCACATCTTTCTCCTTTCTTCCTCATGAGTGTCGTTCAGTCTCAGGGCTGCGTCTTTCTCTGTCCACAAACAGAGTGGACATGTGCCCGAGCACCTCACATGCAGGCTGCTCTCCATGGAACCCATGCTCTCTCCCAGATGGGCTTCCCTCCTCTGTCCCTCATCCACGCCTCAGTCACCCCAGACCCCCATCACGCTTGCAGCCTCCACCGCCCTGCCTTCCTCTGGGAATCATTGCTTCACACGTCTTGGTCATCTTTTCAAGTGTATTTATTTTTATCTGGAGGATAATTGCTTTACAATACTGTGTTGGTTTCTGTCATACATCAACGTGAATCAGTCATCCGTGTACATATGTTCCTTCCCTCCTGAACCTCCCTCCCACCTCCCCCTGCTTTTGAAGTACACTTAGTTGATTTACAGTGTTATGTCAGTTACAGGTGTACAGCATAGTGAGTCAATGCTTCTGCAGATTACACTCCATTATAGGTTATCACAAGGTAATGGCTGTAATTTTCCATACTGTACAGTATATCCTTGTTGCTGCTCTATACATAGTGTTTGTATCTCTCAGCCCTAACTGTCCCTCCCTGGTTCCTGCTCTCCTTAAATAACCACTAGTTTGTGTTCTCTGTGAGTCAGTTTCTGTTTTGAGATACATTCTGCCCTTTACCACCTCTCTGCTGATTCTTCCTCGCAGACCCTTTTCTCAGAACTTCTGCCTGCTCTTGGCTGTTCCCGAGAGCACAGGCTCTGGAACCCAATGCCCTGGGTCCAGTCTAGCCTTTGTTATTCTCTAGCTGTGAGAACTAGGCAGTTATTTCATGGTGCTGGTCTCGGTTTCCTCAACTCTAAAACGGGGTTATTTGATATGATATATGGCATATATGATATGCCCTGCTGCAGAGCTGCTGAGTTGGTTTAAACACTTAGAATATCAGAATAGTTCCTGGAACATAATAAGTAGTCTCTACCAGTTAGATTTTATTACCATTAGTGGCAGCTTCGAGTGTATGTCCTGATACTAATTCAAATCCCAGCCTCCTCTGATTGTTTCCCTTGGGATTTTCCAGCGGTCTTTTCCCTCTACCTTGTCTAGTATGCATACTAAGTCATTTCAGTTGTGTCCAACTCTTTGCGACTCCGTGGACTGTAGCCCACCAGGCTCCTCTGTCCATGGGATTCTCCAGGCAAGACTAGTGGGTTGCCATGCCCTCCTCTAGGGAAATCTTCCCAAGCCAGGGGTTGAACCCGTGTCTCTTATGTCTCTTACATTGGCAGGTGGGTTCTTTACCACTTGACACCACCTGGGAAGCCCATCTTTTCTAGGAGCTTAGCAACGTTAGCTTCCTTTTCACAATCCCTATACTGTGCTGGATCATGGAAAAAGCAAGAGAGTTCCAGCTTTATTGACTATGCCAAAGCCTTTGACTGTGTGGATCACAATAAACTGTGGAAAATTCTGAAAGAGATGGGAATACCAGACCACCTGATCTGTCTTTTGAGAAATTTGTATGCAGGTCAGGAAGCAACAGTTAGAACTGGACATGAAACAACAGACTGGTTCCAAATAGGAAAAGGAGTTCGTCAAGGCTGTATATTGTCACCCTGTTTATTTAACTTATATGCAGAGTACATCATGAGAAATGCTGGGCTGGAAGAAGCACAAGCTGGAATCAAGATTGCTGGGAGAAATATCAATAACCTCAGATATGCAGATGACACCACCCTGATGGCAGAAAGTGAAGAGGAACTAAAAAGCCTCTTGATGAAAGTGAAAGAGGAGAGTGAAAAAGTTGGCTTAAAGCTCAACATTCAGAAAACGAAGATCATGGCATACGGTCCTGTCACTTCATGGGAAATAGACGGGGAAACAGTGGAAACAGTGTCAGACTTTATTTTTCTGGGCTCCAAAATCTCTACAGATGGTGACTGCAGCCATGAAATTAAAAGACGCTTACTCTTTGGAAGGAAAGTTATGACCAACCTAGATAGCATATTCAAAAGCAGAGACATTACTTTGCCAACAAAGGTTCGTCTAGTCAAGGCTATGGTTTTTCCTGTGGTCATGTATGGTTGTGAGAGTTGGACTGTGAAGAAGGCTGAGCGCCGAAGAATTGCTGCTTTTGAACTGTGGTGTTGGAGAAGACTCTTGAGAGTCCCTTGGACTGCAAGGAGATCCAACCAGTCCATTCTGAAGGAGATCAGTCCTGGGTGTTCTTTGCAAGGAAACTGAAACTCCAGTACTTTGGCCACTTCATTTGAAGAGTTGACTCATTGGAAAAGACTCTGATGCTGGGAGGGATTGGGGGCAGGAGGAGAAGGGGACGACAAAGGATGAGATGGCTGGATGGCATCACTGACTCAATGGACGTGAGTCTGGGTGAACTTCGGGAATTGGTGATGGACAGGGAGGCCTGGCGTGCTGCGATTCATGGGGTCACAAGAAGTCAGACACGACTGAGCGACTGATCTGATCCGATACTGTGCTTACTATGAAAGTGTACTTGCTACCTGTTATTACCATCTGATTATTTTTAAATTGTTTGTTCGTATTTCTGTCTCCTCCTCTAGACTGTTTGACTATTCATGTGTCTGATCATTTGTGTATCACATGGGGGAGTGACCAGGTGAGCCACTAGGGGTCTAGTTTCTTCCATTTAATTGCTTAGTCCTTGCTCTGTGTAAGATCAAGGAATGGGCAATGTCTAAACACAAGAAACTGGTGATGTGCGTTGCTTCCTGGAAGTCAGAATTGGAGGGAAGATTTTTCATTGCATTGTGCGTAACCACCCCTTTCACTCCATGAAATACCTTACATAGGGTAGACTTCTGGGGGGTAACAATTTTATTAAAATATAATTCATATATAATGATATTTACTCATTTGGAATGTGCAGTTTAATGTTTTTTAGTACATTCACAGAGCTGTGCAAACATCACCACAATTTTAGAACATTTTTATCTCCCTCAAAAGAAGCCCAGTACCCTTTAGCTCTCCTCCCAACTTTCCCCAACCCCCTTAACCCCAAGAAACCACTGGTCTTCCTACTGTGATTTATCCCTTTTGGACATTTCATGTAAATGGGATCATAGGCTATGTAACCTTTTGTGACTGGCTTCTTTCACTTAGCATCATGTTTTCAAGGTTCATCCGAGCTGTAGCAGAAGTATCAGAATCTCATTCCTTTTTATGGCCAAATAATATTTCACTGTATGAACACACCACCTTTTGTTTATTCATTCAATAGTAGATGGGCATTTGGGTGGTTTCCACTTTTTGATTATTATGAATAATGCTGCTCTGATTATCTGCGTACAAGTTTTTGTGTGGACGTGTTTTCATTTCTCTAGGGTATATACCTAGAAGTGAAATTGCTAAATCGTATGATAACTCTATGAGAAACTGCCAAACTATTGTCCAGAGTGGCTGCATCATTTTATTTATATTCCCACCATCACTGTATTTAGTTTCCCACATCCTGCATGTGATGAGACTTTAAATATGGAAAGAATTGTTCTTTAAGCTTGATTTTCTAGTTCAATAGACACGAAAAAGGTATTTTCTTTCAACACTTTAATTAACAGCACTTTCTATTAGAAAAATGCCCTTCATCCTCCAGGGATATCAGTGAGAAGACATTTTAGAAGGAAGAAGGTGAGAAGATTAATCTGCATTCAAATAAAAATACAGAGCCTAAGGAATTTTTTCTGGTACTCTCATTATACCCATAGGGGTTTCTTAAGAAATGCAAATATGTATTGTTTCACCATGCATAAAGCAATCGTTATCTAAAGATAGAGATAAAAGTACAGAATCCTGTATAAATAGTGAGATTTTTGAGAGCAGAAAGAGTTGGAGTGGGACCAAATGACTTAAGGAAAAAATAAAAATCCACTGAAGTAAGCACGAAAAAAGAGATGGAACCTGGAACCTGGGAGCACTCCTGGGAGCACTCTGTGTCTGGGGAGGAAGGCTGTGGGGTGGGGGGTAGGGGAAGGTGACATGTGGGCATACCTGGGAGAGAAGCTGGTGGCACTCCCTTCTGTGTTGTAACATGACAACACGTAACTTTGTTTCCTGGTGATGAGATCAACTGACATATGAAAAGTGGGAAAATGCCTAATTCACAAAGGCTCATTGTGAGTTGAAGCTTATGAAGCACTTACCATGAACCAAACACCATACTAAGCACTTTATATACATCACCTCAATTTAATCTTCCCAGTGACTCTATGGTTTAGGTACAATCCTCACTTCACAGGTTAGGAATCAGAGGCACCCGGAGGTTAAGAAGCTGCTGTCTACTTTCCCCTGTTCATTGCAGGATTATTCACAAGTCAAGATATAAATAAATTTACGTGTCCATCTATGAATGAGTGGATAAAGGAAACCTGTGTATATACAATGGAATATCATTTAGAAAGAGGGAAATCCTGCCATTTGTGACAACAGAGACGGACCTTGAGGACATTGTGCTGAGTGAAATAATATGAACTCGCTTATATGTGGAATCTAAAAAAACCAAACTCAGAGAACCCAAGAGTAGAACAGTGGCTGCCAGGGGCTGAGAAGAGGGTGCGGCGGGGAAATAGGAGCTGTTGATCAAAAGACACAGACTTCAGTTACAAGATGTCTAAGTTCTGAGGACCTGATATACAGAGCAATACTGTACAAGGAAGGAGGTACAAATGAACTAACAAAGGAAAGAGAACTTCCCTACTGGTCCAGTGGTAAAGACTCCACCTGCCGATACAGGGAATACAGGTTTGATCCTTGGTCTGGGAAGAGGCCACATGCTGAGAGGCCACTAAGCCCACGAGCCACCAACTACTGAAGCCCACGCACACCTAGAGCCTGGGCTTTGCAGGGAGAGAAGCCATCTCAATGAGAGGCCTGTGCATCACAGCTAGGGAGCAGCCGCCGCTCTCCAAAACTAGAGAAAGCCCGCCTGCAGCAATGAAGCCCCAGACAGCCAAAAATAAATAATAAATAAATTTAATTTTAAAAAGGAAGGAAGGAAGGAGTGAGGGAGTGAAGGAATTACTCGGAGTGTAATGTTGAAGGTGAGCTGTACCCTGGAACCAGTAAACCTGTGTGGTCAGTGCCCTTAACCCACGCACTAGCATATCTCTGCCTGTGTGTTTTTCTTCACCTGCATCATTTGAACTGTGGTTGTTGTTCACTTGCCCAGTCGTGTCTGATTCTTTGCAACCCCATGGACTGCAGCATGCCAGGTCTCCCTGTCCCTCACCATTTCCCGGAGTTTGCCCAAGTTCATGTTCATTGCATCGGTGATGCTGTCCAGCCGTCTCATCCTCTGATGCCTTCTTCTTCTGCCCTTGATCTTTCCCAGCATCAGGGACTTTTCCAATGAGTCATCTGTTCGAATCAGATGACCAAAATTCTGGAGCTTCAGCATCAGTCCTTCCAGTGAATATTCAGGGTTGATCTCCCTTAAGATTGACTGGTTTGATCTCCTTGCTGTCCAAGGGACTTTCAGGAGTCTTTTCCAGCACCACAGTTCGAAGGCATCATTTCTTTGGCATTCTGCCTTCCTTACGGTCCAGCTCTTACAACTGTATGTGAGTATTCAACCATTGTTTAAATGCAACAGTTAAAAACATACTTAACCATCTTGTAATAAAATCAGTGTCAATAATTAGTCAAAGACATTTGATTTAATAACTTAATAGTTTTTAATCCAGTCATATTGTAACGTAGTATATGCCAAAGAGACTAGAAGTCTCAAGGCAGATCATTCAGGGCCTTGCAGACCACATGAAGGTTAAAGGCTATCCCAGGGGCAGTGAGAAGCATTCAGTTTTAAGTCTTGGAGTCAAGAGGTCACACTTGTGCTTTGAAATTTCCTTCTAATTGCAATAAAGGGGGTTGTATTGGAGGAAGTAATAGCAAAACTGGGGGTGTAAGGAGCAAGCCGAGGGGAGACACTAAGGCCAGAGCACTGGAGATGGATTAGAGGGGACAGCTGAGGATTAAGGAATGATTCAGGAGTTGCCCGAACAAAGACCAGCTGGGAATCACGTGAGTCTTCTGAGAGTCTGTATGGAACCCAGTGTTGTTAGAGATACAGTTCCCGAGGCTGATTCTAATGAAGTGGATTTTACAGTGATGAATATAGTTCTCTTGAGAAGAAAAATGTTTAAATCATCTCCATTTTTCCATTTTGGCTTTTCTTTACAGCCTCCACTCTGTTTTCTTTGGATCAAAGCCATTTTCATTTCACCAGACGTGTCATTCTTTTTGCAGAAGCCATTCCAGCTCTTTTAATGCTTCAGACTTTACTTTATGGAACATCTATTCATGTCTCTCTAGATCTTTTACACAGGCAGCATCTTTGTGCAAATACCTGGACCCGTCAAATTTGCCCAAGTGCTTATAAATGCATGCTGTTCAAGGAGATAAATGACTCAACTAGAAAACTGATGGCTAACCTGTTGAAACTCTCTTTGTGATTTCAGGCTGCCCTGGCAGGAGGCACCACCATGATCATGGATTTTGCTATTCCACACAAAGGCCACTCCCTCATTGAGGCCTTTGACACCTGGCGAAGCTGGGCTGACCCCAAAGTCTGCTGCGACTACAGCCTACATGTGGCGGTGACGTGGTGGAGTGACCAGGTGAACCATGCAGGGGTCCAATTTCTTCTAGTTAGTCCTTTAATCATTGCTCCGTGCAAAGATCAAGGAACGGGCAACGTCAAAACATAAGAAACCAGTGATGTTGGTTGCTTCCGGGAACTCACAATTGGAGGGAAGACTTTTCATTGCACACTCTTTTGTACCATTTGAGTTTTGAATCCTGTGAAGTATTATCAATTGAGAAAACTAAAAAAAAAAAAAAAAAGCATATGAAGATAATAGGATAAATCCCTTATACTGATTCACAATAGTCTTTCCTAATATTTAAGTCATGAATTGTAAATACTTTAAATGCAATTTTTTAAAGTACTTGACTTTTCAACTTCAACATCTCCGGGCACTTTTAAGCAGTCTTTTCCCACAGATTAGACTTCAGTTAGATAAATGTTTTTAATATCTGGAAAGAAACCAAGGAAGGGACAGACCAGGAATGTGTTCCAGGCCTTCTCCCAGCTGTGCACTAAGCTGGTACTCTGTTAATATCAAGTCCTGGTCAGATAATTTCAAAATTGAACTTCCACAGTCTTCTGTATCTGCTCATTATTTAGACCATGGCAGAAATGATAACATGACTCAGATAGAAAAGAAAGTTTTGTGAGATGTTAAAATATGCTTATTTTCCCCATGAAAACATGTATGTGTACTTTGGAAGAAACCTTTATTTGTGATTTAAATCAATAGCATGTTTTCCACATTGGACTTAATTCAGAAATCTTTTTGCTAGAAAGGGCTCATGGGGTGACTTTATTTGAAGTCACCATGTAACTTATGTCCCTACTTCCTCCCAAAATTTGGGTTGTAGACACTAAGTTAATATAAAACAAGTAACCAGATAGTTCAGCAAACATAGTAGCAAGGTTTAGAGTCCAGAGAAAAAGTTAATTTTTTTCCAGAAACGGCATTCTGAGTGAGGCCTCTGACCTCCGTTGTGTGTTTAAGATCTTCCTGCCTTCCTTCTTCTCTCCGGCCCCTCCTTCCTTCCCTTCTCCCTTCCTCCTTTCCTCTCACTCTTGTTTTATAAGATAGCGCAAAGGTGAAGATGCTTGCTCGTACCAGTGTTTCTCACATTTTAATATGTAAATGATTCACCTGGTGAATCCTGTTAAAGTGCAGATTATGTTCAGTGAGTGTATTAGTTTGCTAGGACTGCTTTAACCAAGAATTACAAGCTGGGTGGCTGCAACAACTGTCTCACAGTTCAGGAGCCTCACAGCCTGAGATCAAGGTGTTGGTGCGGCTGGTCCCTTCTGAGAGCGCTCAGGAATAATGTCTTTCAAGCCTCTCACCAACTTCTGGTGGTTTGCTGGCAATCTCTGGTTATCCTTTGATTTGTAGGAACATCACCTGAATCTCTGCCTTTGTCTTCCCATGATGTTCTGTGTGTGTGTGTGTGTGGCTAAATTACCCCTTTTTATAAAAACACCAATCATACTGAATTATGGTCCACCCTAGTGACCTCATCTTAATTGATTACTTTGGTAAATGCCCTATTTCCAAATGTTGACCTGAAACAAGGAGACTGCCTGATATTTCTCCAGCAAAGATGGGCATATTTGAGATCAGCAGAAGAATTGCAGTTCAGGGTCTACCAACACGTTGAGCCACGTGCAAGTCCCCACAGGGCAAGGGAAGGCGCAGGCTTTCCTAGAGGGGAGGGGGAAGCTGGGAGGGCTCCAGTAAACAGAGTCCATGACTTTCATTGTTCTGGTCCTTGCCAAGAAAGAGGACCCTTCTGCGCTGACATGCAGGTATGAGAGCTCCCCCTTCTGGTCTCTTGACTCTACTTAATTGAATGAGTGAAAATCACTCAGCTGTGTCCGACTTTTTGCAACCCCATGGACTGCCAGAGTCCTTTGTCCAGGGAATTCTCCAGGCCAGAATACTGGAGTGGGTAGCCGTTCCCTTCTCCAGGGGATCTTCCTAACCCAGTCGAACCCAGGTCTTCCGCACTGCAGGCGGATTCTTCACCATCTGAGCCACTTTCTATTTATTAATTTTTTTATTCAAGTCCGAGGTGGTGCTGGGCTTCCCAGGTAGTACTAGTGGTAAAGAACTTGCCTGCCAAGGTAGATGACATAAGAGATCCCTGAGTCGGGAAGACTCCCAGGAGAGGGGCATGGCAAGACACTCTAGTATCCTTGTCTGGAGAATCCCATGGACAGAGAAGTCCATAGGGTCCCAAAGAATTGGATGTGACTGAAGTGACTTAGCATGCATGCACAAGGTCACATTTGGTACCAGGGGCTAGGATTTCAACCTATAAATTTAGGGGGACACAGTCAGCCCATAGCAGTAGGTCTGGGGCAGAGCCTGAGATTCTGCATTTCTAGTAAGCTCCCAGGTGATGTTGCTGTTGCTGTTCAGGTACCACACTTTTGGAATAGCAAGGCTTAAACTGCTATGCCTGACCGTCGTATAGTGGGACTTACCCACAGATATGGATATGGGTGACAGGGATGTTTAACAAGGTCATCTGCAGAAAGGCTCTTCTACTCTGGGAGTCATGGGTATTTCACTTGAGCTATGTGGGTTGTAATTGGGAAGCCCGTAGTTTGAATTTTCTAACAGTCTAAAGCGGTTTTTCCCCCACTATAAAAATAATAGACTCATGGTAGAAAATTAGAACTTATAAAAAAGTTTTTTAAAATGAGGCATATTATACCAAGTTCTACCCTTGCTGTTGTCACTTAATGCATCTTGAAACTCATTCCATCATTTCAGTGATGTTCACTCTCAACATTTTGGTGTTTTCTGCTCCTTTTCATTCATTATTCATCCAACAGAAAGTTTTTGAGTGGCCACTATGGGCCAGGCACTGTTCTAGGATATAGCAACAGATAAACTATACAAGCTTAGCTTACATGCATGCTCAGTCATGTCCGACTCATAGCAACCCCATGGACTGTAGCTTGCCAGGCTCCTCTGTCCACGGGATTTTCCAGGCAAGAGTACTGGAGTGGGTTGCCATTGCCTTCTCCAGGGGATCTTCCCCACCCTGGGATTGAACCCACGTCTCATGTGTCTCCTGCTGGGGTAAAGACAGATTCTCTACCCCAGAGCCACCTGGGAAGCCCAAACTGTACAAAGCTGCTCCTCATATGGGGTGGAATTCTAGAGGAGGAGGCAGGTCGTCAACAGGTAAATATATTATATGCCAGCTGATAAAGTGCCATGGAGAAAAGTGAGAAAAATTAGTAAAAGAGTAAACAGTGATGGAAGTGAGTAGCTTAACATGTGATATTGTCATTTTTAAAACTTTGCTGATATAGAAGGAAAAGATTGCTTTGTTTTATTTTGCACATTTTAATGAGTAGGAAGGTTAACATTTTTTCCATGTTTATTAGTCATTTGAATTTACTGTTTGAACTGTAAATAACATTTTTCATCTAGAATGTTAGGATTTTTCAAGTAGAAGCAGCAATAACTCTAACATTTTTTTTAACTAAGCAATAATTCTATCCTTGTTACATATTTTTTATGTTTTATTATATATTTTTGTTTTATGTTATATTTATATGTGTATATTTTTTATGTGTATGTGTGTATTTTTCAACTTGTAGAAATTGAAGCAGTTTTATTTGGTCAAATCTTCTGACTTTTCCTTTGAAGTTATTCGTCATTGTTGAGACTAGAAATGGACCTGCAAAGGCAATTACTAAACTAGTTTTGATCCTATCTTGTCTCTTATCATTGGTATGATATTATGGCTTATAAGAAGAAATTCACATCTGGTCTTTGTCCCCATTTCTGGCACAGAGCTCCTAAAACGCTTGGAATTTCCTACATGATGAGGGCAATGAAAAGGTCTATTATGTTAAGTGAAGTGAAAGTCGCTCAGTCGTGTCTGACTCTTTTTGACCCCATGGACTATACAGTCCATGGAATTCTCCAGGCCAGAATACTGGAGTGGGTAGCCTTTCCCTTCTCCAGGGAATCTTCCCAACTCAGGGATCGAACCCAGGTCTTCCGCATTGCAGGCGTATTCTTTACCATCTGAGCTACAAGGAATTAAAGAGGTGATTTTTAGACACCACCTAAGGACAGAGGCGGAGAAGGCAATGGCACCCCACTCCAGTACTCTTGCCTGGAAAATCCCATGGACGGAGGAGCCTGGTGGGCTGCAGTCCATGAGGTCGCTAAGAGTCGGACATGACTAAGTGACTTCCCTTTCACTTTTCACTTTCATGCATTGGAGAAGGAAATGGCAACCCACTCCAGTGTTCTTGCCTGGAGAATCCCAGGGACGGGGGAGCCTGGTAGGAGGCCGTCGATGGGGTCGCACGGAGTCGAACACAACTGAAGCGACTTAGCAGCAGCAGCAGCAAGGACAGGGGCTGATTGACCCAGGAGCTAACTGTGTGATTAGATGGTTGAAAATTTCAGTCCCCCCCAACTGACCTGTGAGGCGGGGAGAGGGGCTGGAGGTTGGGTTAGTTGCCTGTGGCTAATGCTTTCATCAGTCATGCCCATGTAATGAAGCCTCCACGAAACCTAAAAGGATAGGATTTGGAGAGCTTCAAGGATGTGACCGAGTGGAGGTTTGGGAAGAGCGGTGCTCTCAGAGGACACACAAGCCCCATGCCCTTCCCCCATTCCTTCACCTTTGAAGGACCTCTTCCATCTGATCTTCGTTTGTATCCTTTATCATGTCCTTTTATAGTAAACTGGTGATCCAGTAAGTACAATGTTTCTCTGAGCTCTGTGAACCACTCCAGCAGATTGATTGAACCTGAGGAGGATGCTTTGGGAACCCCCGATTTATAGCTGGTTGGTCAGAAGTGCAGGTGACAACCTGGATACCCCATAAGACTGAACTCTTAACCTGTGGACCATGAGGCAGTCTCCAGGTAGTGTTAAAATTGAGTTGAGTTGTAAGATACCTTCTAGCTGATGTCTGGAGAACTGCTTGGTGGTATGAAGGAACCCCCAATCTCCCCACTCACACACTGGAATTGGTGATCAGGACGTTTGAGTTGGCAACCCAGAAGGCTCCTGGGGCTTCCCACTGGTTCAGAATCTTTCACCTCCAGGAGCTGCCAGTGGGTCAGTGCACATCTTCCACCGCCTCTGTCTTCTAACTCATCCTGTGGGGTTCAGATGTGACCCCAAACCTTACTTCACATTAGCTCTGTTTCCTTCCAGAGACATGACTGCTTCTGTTGCTGCCAAATGGTTGTCTTTTCATGTTCTAGAATAATTTCTTCCCATCTCAGTACCTGTTTCTCTAGATAACGAGAATTTCATATCTACGTGTAAAAGTGAGGTATTTGGGGGGGGAGTACTATTAACTCTTTCATGATTTAAAAGCATCATAGCCACAGCAGTTCATCAGATGATGAAGTCTGAGACAAAGTCTGACTTAGGGGAACGATCGAGGCCTTAATTACATTTTTCTGGAGTTCAACTGAGGTCCTCATTTTGCTTTATTTTCTTCTGAATGCAGCATTTTGGAGAATGCTGGTATCATCTTTAAAGGGTGACACTTTGCTATGATTGTGGTCCCCTTTTAGGTTAAAGAA
This sequence comes from Bubalus bubalis, assembly GCF_019923935.1. NCBI lineage: Eukaryota > Metazoa > Chordata > Mammalia > Artiodactyla > Bovidae > Bubalus > Bubalus bubalis. The sequence goes on along the minus strand of NC_059171.1, from coordinate 22,029,503 downwards.
GAAATGAAAATCCTCACCCAGGATAAGGGTGTGAACTCCTTCAAGATGTTTATGGCTTATAAAGATGTGTACATGGTGAGGGATGTGGAGCTGTACGAGGCCTTCTCTCGGTGCAAGGAGATCGGAGCCATCGCTCAAGTTCATGCCGAAAACGGAGACCTAATTGCAGAGGTAGGTAATTACCGTTCAGAGCTTCCACAGAAGGGAAACTGCCCATGAGTTAAGGGGAAGATGACTGGCCGCAAGTAGGTAAATTCATTCAAAGGACTGGAAGAAAGGAAATCCAGGAACTAATTTTCTGTGACTTGGAAACACTTGACTCCATTTACTTGCTGTCCTTGCTGAGTTTTTTGCAGGTGGTATATGCGCTGGAAGGAGGAGTTCCCTTTTTCAGAGCAGCCATTAGATCTCAAACAAGGTTCATTCTAAAAGCACAGATATTTTTCTTTGTGTCCCCAGCACTTTTTTTTTTTATTTAAATTATGCTCAAGCTGCTGGTTCAGAATGCCAAAGTGTGGGCATCAGTGTAATCTGATGACTTAGGCAGAGCATTAGGTAGCTGTTTTAAGCCCCACTCTTTTCAGAAATTGGGTATTAAAATGTGCTCTGGAGGAATCTAGATGGTATTTATTTCTCATATTAGCTCCATCATTAATGCCTGAAGGGTACACCATCTGTAAGATTTAAAGAGCTGTCTCTTATCCTTTCTATTGGTTGATCTTTCTCTCTCCCTGGGCTCAGTTCCCATTAAAGTCTGTGAGAGGGCGGTCACATGGCCAGAAGGTGGGGGGAATGATACGAGGAAAGCATGAGCTGTAAGCTCAAACAGACCGGGGTGTAAACTGGACTCTTCCACGTCCTAGCTGTATGACACCGGGCACATAGTTTGGACACTCTGTCTTGACTTCCTGCCTTTCTTGTAAGGAGAAAATAACACTTTTGGAGAGGAGAAATACTGATCTAATATCATTCTGTGGGTTAGAGGAGAAGGCAGTGAAGAGTATGAATTGGTAAAGAACAGAACTAACTACATAATAGCATGAGTCATTTCATCAAGAATCTAATATGGGGAACTGGAATACTTTGTTTTGTTTGTTCTGAACCAATGTCTTAAATACGGACACTACTTCTTTTCAAAGGGGCTTCGCTGGTAGCTCAGCTGGTAAAGAATCCACCTGGAATGCAGGAGACCCCTGTTCGATTCCTGGGTCTTTTCCAAGACTGTGATTAGAACAGACCTCATATCTTCTTCACCTTTCCAATCAAAATAATTTAATTGTGAAATATGTATATGAAAAGTTAACAACATGCTATCAGAGTACTGGGGTTCCCAGATGGCTCAGTAAAGAGCCCACTTGCCAAGCAGGAAACGTGTGTTCTATCCCTTGGTCGGGAAGATCCCCTGGAGAAGGAAATGGCAACCCACTTTAGCATTCTTGCCTGGGAAATCTCATGAACAGAGGAGCCTGGCGGGCTACAGTCCATGGGGTCACAAAGAGTCAGACACAACTTAGCGACTAAACAGTAACAAATCAGAGTCGTAGATTATTTTTTACCAAAAACACACACTGTATACACACACGTTCACACACACTTATGCCAAACAGATCTAAAATAAAAAGCTGGCAGTGTATTTATTTCACATAACGATGGAATTTGTCATTAGCAAAGCTTTCTCCCATGTATGTTCCTGCTGCCTTTTCAGGGAGCAAAGAAGATGTTGGCATTGGGGATAACAGGTCCCGAGGGCCATGAGCTGAGCCGTCCAGAAGCGGTGGAGGCAGAAGCCACGCTGAGGGCCATCACCATAGCCAGCGCCGTGAACTGCCCTCTCTACGTCGTGCACGTGATGAGCAAGTCTGCGGCAAAGGTGGTGGCGGATGCCCGGAGAGATGGTAATTCCTGAACTGTACCCTCCTTACGACTCAATACTATTAGCTGAAGAGTAAGGTGAAACAATGGCAACCCCTATGAGAAAGCTGTCCTTGCATTTCCATAATTTTTCTTCCTGCCTTTTTATTAGCATCCTTTCTGTTTTCTCCCAGTCTTGCACAGGTCTGTCTGTTTTTGCCCTCCTTCAGTCACAAGCTCCAACCTTCACACCACTAACCACCAGTTCTCTAGGGCTTTCCAGGTGGCGCTAGTGCTAAAGAACCCACCTGCCAATGCAGGAGACATAAGAGATGTGGGTGCCATCACTGGGCTGGGAAGATCCCCTGGAGGAGGACATGGCCACCCGATCCAGTATTCTTGCCTGGAGAATCCCATGGACAGAGGAGCCTGGTGGGCTACAGCTTATAGGGTTGCAGAGAGTCAGAGCAGTTCTCTAGTGAACTTCAAAGAAGCTTTCCTGTCTCTTAGGCACCTCCATTAACACTTCCAATACCTGAATCAGGGTCATGCAAGGCACATAGTAGGTGCTCAACACATTTCTTTTGAACCAAATTAATCTGTCTCATAGCAACTTGGGCATTGGCACAATGGAAATAATCATCCAGATAGTGTTTTTATGATAATTATTTTAAGATTTTTAATACAAAGGTATTTTTACTCCCAATTGTTTAATTGCCTCACTTCTATAATTTAATATGTGGTGGTGGTGGTTTAGTTGTAATCGTGTCCAACTCTTGTGGTCCCGTGGACTGTAGCCGTTCAGGCTCCTCTGTCCATGGGATTCTCCAGGCAAGAATACTGGAGTGGGTAGCCATTTCCTTCTCTAGAGGATCTTCCCGACCCAGGAATCAAACCCAGGTCTTATGTAATCATTAATCTGCTTTTGGTAAGACTTAAGGAAGGAAATAATTTCATTCATTGGCCAGTACCGGGAAAGGAAGGATGAAAAACAAATAAGATATATTTTATTCAACACTTTAGACACTCCTGGGAGATGGTTGTGGTTTCTCTCACTTTTAGGAAACCAGATAACCAGAAAGAATTGTATAACTCATCCTGGCTGCATGTTTATAATATAGATTTTTAAAACCATGAAAATAGACTTGGCATATCCATAATTGACACTAGGATAAATTTTGCCAACATTACTTCTTGCTGCTTGAATTTCACTAAGAATTTTGGGCAAGCTAAATGCACTTTTAAATGCAATATATCAAATTAAGAGTAACCTCAGTTTCACACAGGAGCTGATAAGATCTGACTACCAGCTCTGTCTTCTCTGCACTGGGAGCAGCTCTCCTGAAACAGCCCTTCATTCCCTGAAAATGTACACTTGTGCCAAGTTTGTCTCCACTCTCTCCCTGATCAGCTTCCCAGGTAGCACCAGTGGTAAAGAACCCACTTGCTAGTGCAGGAGACACAGGAGACAGGGGTTCAATCCCTGGGTCGGGAAGATTCCCTGGAGGAGGAAATGGCAACCCGCTCCAGGATTCTTACCTGGAGAATCCCGTGGATGTGGAGAGAGGAGCCTTGTGGCTACAGTCCATAAGCTTGCAAAGAGTCGGACACAACTAAAGCGACTTGTCACGCAGGCATGCCCTCCTTGATCAGGAGAACCTCTTCACTATTGAGCCGGTCACTGTCTGCAGGGGTGCTAAAAAGACTGGCGACACTGACAGCTGAAGGCCACAGTAGCTCGGCAGCCCCATGTTCCCGGACCACTTCACTTATTCCTAGCCACAGTTCCAGACCAGTGCCATTTCAAGGGACATTGACACAGTGGTCAAGTTCATTGCAGCTGGGGCTGCCACAGTAGGGGTGGCTGGCTCCAGGACTGGAATTAGGACTGTGTTTGGGAGTCTCAGGCTTCCCTGGGGGGCTCAGATGGTAAAGAATCTGCTTGTAATGCAGGAGACCCTGGTTCGATCCCTAGGTCAGGAAGATCCCCTGGAGAAGGGAATAGGAACCCACTCCAGTATTCTTGCCTGGAGAATTCTATGGATAGAGGAGCCCAGTGGGCTGCAGTCCATAGGGTTGCAAAGAGTCGGACACAACTGAGCAACTAACACTTTCTACTTTCCTTTGGGGGCCTCATCATTGGTTATGGGAGGAACACTTCTCTAGAGCAGCAGCTCTTCTACGCCATTCTGGGCTTTGCCCTGAGGCCATGGGGCTCTTTTTGCCTGATGGGGGCCTCTGTCATCCTCTTCGCCATGTGAAGGAGCCATTTCCACCTCCCATAGTTCTTTCTCCCGTGTCTCCTTTTCCTGTACTTCTCCAGGCAGCCTGGGGAAGATGGTTGGCTCAGGGCTTGAAAGAAGGAAGACAAAATAAATACTGTATTCATAAGAAAAGAAGATCTTAGTACCAGCCATTTCTGGTTGCTTTTTTCTGCCATATGTAATTTCAGTATTAAAGAACACAGCACTTCAAAAAGAACCTTTACTTCAATGTTATTAATCGTTATAGCTTTAGATTTTGCCACCAGGTGGCGCTGTTGCTAGCGCTATGAAATTGGTTTTCTCTATTTTCTGGTAAGTGATGTACCAGGTCCTATAGCTTGTCAGTGAGGTCTGTAATGTAAGAATATGATTTAAGAAACAGCAAAATCAGCAGAAATGGTCAATCTTCACCCACAAGCAATCTATGATTTTGACTGTTCTGTCAGGAAACGGTTTCTGGATCCTGAGTATTTTGATTTGGGATAGAATTCCATGAGCCGCAGAATAAGTCTAGGAAAGATTTTAGAATGTAAATCATAGGTAGAAAATTATTAAAATTAATTATGAATATCTTAATATTACTTTAAATATAATTTTATATTTTGAATGTGTAAAACATTTACCTGGTCCAAAAGTCAAAGTGATACATTAAAAGATGTAGTCTCAGAGATGCCTTGCTTCCTTCCTAGCTGCTTCATCCCACATCCCATAGTTAATTATTTCATTAATTTATTTCTGGGCTACCCTTGCAGTGGTTTTTTTTTTTTTTTCTAAAGAACATATGTTTCTTATTTTTCTTTCTCTCCTACTTGAAAGGTAAAATAACACAGTGTTCCCTAACATCCCATAGTTATTTCATTAATCTATTTCTGGGCTACCCTTGCAGTGTTTTTTTTTTTTTTTTTTTAAGAACATATGTGTCTTATTTTTCTTTCTCTCCTACTTGAAAGGTAAAATACACAGTGTTCTCTATCTTATTTTTTCCTGTTTGAAAATATGTCCTAAAGGTCAGCTCATGTTAGATATGGAGAGCTTCTTCATTCTTTTTTACAGGTGCAAAGCATGCCACTATATTTTTCAACTAGTCTCTAATGATGGATATTTGAGTTGTTTCCGATTTTCAGCTGTTACAGATAAATCCACAGTGATGGCCTTATGCATATGTTATTTCTATATGTGGAAGGAATAGTAGTCTTCTGTTACTGCTGTAACACATAATAGCAAGTGTAATAGCTTACAATGGTATAAATTTATTGTCATATAGTTCTGGAGGGTGGAAGTCTGAAATAGGTAACACTGGGCTGAAACCAAGGTGTCAGAGGGCTGTGTTCCTTCTGGAGGCTCCAGGGGGATGCCCTTCCTTCTCTAGCTTCTAGAGACCCCCTACATTTCTTGGTTCCTATCTCCCTTCCTCTTCTTCACAGCCAGCTGTGGTGGGTGGAGAACATTCCTTTGTTCTGATCTCTCTTTAAGGATCCTTGGATTATATTGAATCCACCTGTTTAATCCAGGATACTCTCCCTATCTGAAGATCTTTAAGATCTTTGAAGTCTCTCTGCCATGTACGTAACATACTCACAGGCGGTAGAGATTAGGTCACGGACATCTTTGGGGCATCATTATTCTATCTTCCACCACAGGGTAGCCTCACTAGAAACGAGACTGCTAGTTCAAATGCTTTTTGGACATTGCTAAATCCCTTTGCAAGGTGGTTATAAGTATGAAATACTTAAAATCTCAACCCAAATGCTCTAGTTGAGTCAGACGTACTGTAATAACACTTGTGAAGGTATTCCAACGTGCAATTGTTAGGGGCAGCAGAGGTCCAGAATAAACTAGCATGAGAGATTATTCCATCGCTGGCATGTAACCTCTCACAGGTGACCAAGCAGTGTCACGCCATTCACATGGTGACCGCGTCAGCCAATCCGAGGGCAGGTCCATGGGGAGTACAGAGTGACAAGAGCTGGTGGGCACAGTGGCCTTTTTCAGTAGATTCATTTACTCCGTCCTCATTATCTCACATAATTTCTGAATGTAAAAGGGCAATACACATCTATTCATCATTGTCTTGCTTAAAAAAGGAATGATTCAGCCTTACAGATTTGTAATATGAAGATTTCCTATCAGTAAATCCTTTTGCCAGCCCATTCTGTCATCCAGGGCCTTGCCACTCAGGGTGTGGTCCCTGGAACACAGCATTGACATCCCCTGAGAGCTCGTTAGAGATGCAGATCCTTGGACCTCGTGCCAGATGCACTGAGTTGGAATGTGCCCTTATAACTAGAACCCCAGGTGATTCATATGCATATTAAATGTGAGAATCATTGCTCCCGGAGGCACAAAAGAGATCCAGTTATTAATCGTGTCTATTGTAGTTGCCTAGAAATACAACACTCTCATTATGTTGGATTTTATTGTTATGTTGCCAGCTATATACCCAGAAGATAGCAACCTGAGGGTGAACGATTATAACAACCAACTTTGTTTGTTGAGCGCTTAATATGCACTTGGCACATATTTCAATATATCTTGTTTCAAGTTTTAGTATATGTTATCTCATTAATACACTCTAACATACGTTATCTTTTCAAATTGTCATAACAATGCTTCAGGCAAAATTTTTTCACTGTTTTGTGATTGATGAAATTGAGGATTGGGAAAGTTTGGTAAATTAAGCCCAAGTTCACTTTACTAGTAAGTGCTAAAGCTGGGATTCAAGTCTGTTCAACCCTAAGTCCACATTTTTAATTACTCTTTACTCTGTTCAAGAAGAAATTGGGTTACAGTGTTGGGAAATGCAGATGTCAAGTTTATATTTGATTGGTTTTGCTTATTGGCCTTACATTTTTTAGAAACATATTTAAAATGTTACTATCATTCTGTTATTTATCATTGTTAAAAGAAAAAAAAAATGCCAGAAATAGAAATGATGAAGACTGTATTAAGTAAGAAGTAAGCATTCTCTCTCTCAGCTCAGTCTTGAAACTAGAATTTTTTAACCATATCTATTTTTTGTTGTTTTTGGTTTCCTCCAAAATCCTAAGCCCTAAGTTTGTAAGTAGTGACTTAATTTTTGACAGTATAACTTGATTCTAAGTGGTGAAAAAAGAGCAGTCTAACTTACATAAATCTAACCCTCCTGAGTTTTGTTAGTAGTAAATGTCACTTCAAATACTGTTACTTAAATTTATGTGTTTTGGCTAATTTTTTGTGTGGGATCTCCTTATTATCTAGTAGGTTGAAAAGAAACTGAGAGTCCCAGTATTACCCTCTCTGTCTCCTCCTGACTTTTGTCAGTTCCGTTATTATCTTTACGTGGACGGGAGTTCCAGCGTTTGTAGTTGGCTCTATAACTGGGCTTCCCAGGTGGCGCTAGTGGTAAAGGAGCCACCTGCCAGGGCTGGAGACGTGAGAGACGTGGGTTCGATCCCTGGGTCGGAAAGGGCCCCGGAGAAGGGCATGGCAACCCACTCCAGTATTCTTGCCTAGAGAATCCCATGGACAGAGGAGCCTGGCGGGCTACAGGTCATGGAGTCACTAAGAGCTGGACAAGACTGAGCACTTAACACTTTTTCCTGGATTATCTCTGTTTCTTACTGAGTCAATTTTTCAGTGTGTGTGTGTGGTATTTTTTTAAACATCTTGGCCCATCTTTTTATGTTGTTTGTTTTTTCAAGTGTCTGGTGATCCTGGGCTGTCCGTGCTATGACCGGACGCTGCAGGTGGTTGAGCAGGGAGCTGGTGTGGACTTCCTCCACTGTTGGGCAAACTCTGCCCCCAGTTGAGAGCACCGGCAATGAGACTATGGGCTTAGTGAGTGTAAATGGGGCATGGTCACTGGTGAGCTTCGGTTTCAGGTGTTGGGGCTTCACTCTGTAGCATCAGCACCACCTCAGGAAGCTTAGTTCCCTGGGCAGAGGTGGGGTCGGGGGCCAACTGCCCCATCTCATCCCCTTCCCCAAGCTCACTGCCCTCCCCACCCCAGGAAGAATGTTCGTCATGACCCTTCTGCCCCTTTGAGCTCAGGCTGTTGCTGCCACTACTTCCCGTTATAAGCACTGCAATCCGTCTGCTTTCTGTCATCCTACAGTCTGTCATAACCTCTGGTGAGCCATGGTCCCTCTTTTGTTCTCAGCACAGCCCTGTATTTTGTTCATCTGTTGTACATCTTCACCAGCGTTTGATGTGAGCTGGAAAGGAAGAGAGGGGAATACATGTTCAGTGAATCAACTTTCATTCAAAGCCTGCCGTTTCCCTTTGTTCATACCTTGATATTTCCTTTTAGGGTTCAGCACCTGCAATAAAACGTGAAAAGCAGGTTATAGGAAAAAGAATAAAGCTTCCCCATGCACGCCATTGAAAGCTTGAGTTGCCTTTGACAGTTTGCAAGGAATTTCAATTTCGTGTTTATTTCAAATCTCAGTTAATCCAAGTTGAGCAACTAGATCTAGGCTAGTTCCCATCCACTCGTGCAAAAATGAGGCAAGGGGGTCAGAAGGCTGCCCCTAGAGTGTGTTTCTTCCAGAAGTAGAATTCCCCCTCCATTGTTCCATACCTCCAGTAAAAAGTTGGGTGAACCAGCTGAAATCGTACCTCGTCTAGGAGTTCCCATCTGCCTACTCTCAGATCTCTTTCACTCACTGTTCACTCTTTATCTAAATGGTACGTGCGTCTGTGTATGTCATGTGCTTCAGTGACAGAGGTACTTTTTACGTTGGTTTAAGTAGCTTTGGTTATCCATGTTCCTTTTTTTTGCCACATATTGACAAATGGGATTATTAATAGTATTTAAAAATTATTGCTCACCTCTCCTTCCCACCTACCAGTAGAACATGGATGCACATGAATTCAGGATTTTTCTGGTGCTTTGCTTAGAATGCCAGTGATTTCTCTCTGCAACTTACTTGATGCTTTCTTTGGTGTATATCTGTTATAATTTGTTTACCAATTAAAGACTGAAATTTTTAATACTAATTTCTCTATATAACTTGTTTCAATTTGTCTTAATAAAGCATAATTCTGTTTTACATCCATATTCATGTCTTTCAGGTATAAATATGACTCTCACTTGAACTTTTTAATAAAAGGTTTTGTTTATACTTCATAAAAAATGAAGTTATTGGATGCCTAATATATGCTTGACACTGCTCTTGGCATTGAATTTGCAAAGATGATTAAGATAATTTTGATTCTCAAGCAGCTTACAATGAACTGGGCTACATTATGGTTGAGGTTTTTTTGTTGTTCGTTTGATTTGATTTTGGTGTGACATTTGTAGAAAGCTTTATTTTTCAGGCTTATTGCTGTAAAATACAAACTTCTCTTCCAGGAAGGTTTAGATGTCTTATTTTCCATTTTATTTAAACTCTACCTTCCTTTCCTCACGTAGTCCTCTTGTGTTGGGGACTAAGGGGGAGAAAGGGCCACACAGAGACCTCTCTGTGCCTGTGTGTTCATGCTGCCCCCTGCTTTTTGGTGCTGAGTAGAGTAAACCACCGGAGAAGGCAATGGCAGCCCACTCCAGTACTCTTGCCTGGAAAAACCCGTGGGCGGAGAAGCCTGGTGGGCTGCAGTCCATGGGATCGCTAAGAGTCGGACACGACTGAGCAACTTCACTTTCGCTTTTCACTTTCATGCATTGGAGAAGGAAATGGCAACCCACTCCAGTATTCTTGCCTGGAGAATCCCAAGGACAGGGGAGCATGGTGGGCAGCCATCTATGGGGTCGCATAGAGTCGGACACAACTGAAGCGACTTAGCAGCAGCAGCAGCAGAGTGAACCAAATCTTACTTACACAAGTACAATGAGCTGATGCTTGGTAACTGGTGCTTTTCCTAAGAAAAGATGGATGTATGCCTGAGTCAAGATGGATTTGAATCTCAGACTTCATTTCCTGAGCATGAACATCTGAACCCTCCTTGTCCTTTAAATTTAGAACATGGTGATTTACCTTATGTCTAATTGCAAACCAATTCAAGACTGCCCAGTTTAAAACACTAAAAAAAAAAAAAAAAAAAGGAGAGAGAGAATTGACCATAAGAAAACTAATGTTTGCTGCTGCAATAAAGTGCCACAGACTGAGTGGCTTAAACAACAGAAATTAATTTCCTTACCATTCTGGGGGCTAGAAGTTTAAGACCTGTGGCTTGGCGATGTCAGTGCTTTCTGCGGCCACTGAAGGAAGGACGTTCTAGACCTCTCTCCTCGGCTTGTAATGCTTGCCTCTTCCCTGTGTCTTCACGTTGGGTTCCCTCAGTGTGTGTCTGTGTCCATATTTCCTCTTCTCACAAAAACCCCAGTCTTATTAAATGAGTGCTCGCTTCTAATGACCTCATTTTAACCTAATTAGCTCTTTAAAGCATCGTTATCTCCAAATACAGTCACATTCTGAGATACTGGGGGTTAGGACTCTAACATGTGGATTTTGACAAGGGACACAGTTCAGCTCATAACATGAAGTGATTCCAGGATCCCAGGAAGATGCCAAGTACTTTCGTATATGTTAATTTATTTGATCCTCACCAAACTGCCACACTAAAGGGACACTACAATCCCATTTTGCAGATGAGCAAAACTGAGACCAAGAGCAATGACTCATCTTGCACAAGGTCACCAACTAAAATGAAGAAAATCAGAATTTGAATCTAAATCTGTGTGATCTACTTTATTATGCCCCTTCTATGTATTATCCTTCTCAATTATTTTTTTTTCTTTATAAGTGTAATGTTTTGAATCTGAAGTCCAGTAAGGTTCTACTCTGTCTTTCAAGCTGGGACAAATTTTTTTCATGAAAGTGTTTGGTCTTCTGTTTGGTAACCAATGCTTCTGCTCTTGGGCACCTATGCCAGCTTTTCTGCATCTTTCAACCTTTTCTAAAAGATGCCGTGACTTGATTAAATGCAGCTCCCAAATGTAGACAAGATGTTAACATCTGCTTTCTCACTTGCATTTAATAAACAGTGATTTTATTAGTGTTGTCTGGCCAGGGATGGGGGCAGTTTGGGTTGATCTGACATGTTTCATTATTTAGAAATCCTAAGAATCTCTCAGAGTGCAGAACTCCTTCAACTGGAAGATTGCATCATAAGTGCAGATTCTTTGTTGGTTTTGAGCCAAAGGATGGAGAAAGGAGGAGAGAACATGCATGGGGGGACAGGGTACAACATACTGTGAAGCTTGCTGAGGCAGTGGGAGGACATTAGTGATGGAGATGTACTATCTCCCAAGGGTTGTTGAAACCATCTGGTCTCGAATATAATCAAGAGAGAACAGATCTAAGACTTTTCATTACCAACCTGTTAAGTATAGTAAATCAAACCAGTAAGTGAAATTGGAAAATTGTTTAACCAAGTCCACAGATCTTATGGTTGACTTTTGAAAATATATGCTCTTTACCAAGAAATGAAAAATAATACTTCTCCCTACTAACATAGTGCCTGCGTGTGGTATGTTATTAGTGTACTAGGGTTCTATAATTCTCATGTACCACTTACTCCTGTGTCATGGATGAATTAGTCTTATTGGGGGTCAATTTTTTTTTTCTTTCAATTTTTATGTGGTCTATTTTTAAAGTCTTTATTAAATTTGTTACAATATTACTTCTGCTTTATGTTTTGGGTTTTTGGCCATGACTCATATGGGATCTTAACTTCCTGACCAAGGATCGAACCTGTACCCCCTGCATTGGAAAGCAAAGCCTTAACCACTGGGCAGCCAGCGAAGTCCTGAATGTGTTTCTTTATCTGTCAAACCAGTGTTTGGGTTTCCATGAAGGTCAAATAAGGTCTATGATCTTCAGTCTACATCTGCAAACTCCAGAGAGCTATACATAAGTTATATTTTTTATTACTACTTTATTTTTGGCCCCCAAATAACAGAACCCAACATTATGCTGAATTATCTAGTGTAATTTTTCACTTTATAGATTACCTAGGCCCCTTGTTTTCTTTTCACTGCTTTCCTGCTGTTTAGCCTTTTGAAAGTGTCTTAGAACCATTGTGAAATACAGGGAAGAGTAATTAGGAATTTTTACTTTTTTTAAGTATTTAAAGATACTTAATGGGGAGTCAGTTGAAAATAGCCCTATTAATGGAGAGTTTGTTAAGTGGCATATCACATTTTAAAGGTGCTAAGCCCTTCCAAGGAAATGGCCTGTCATCTGGTTTCAAAACAACCCTGGCAGACTCCTGGTAGATGCTGACACTTTTAATTTTTCCAGAGAGCTATTAAAATTGTAGAACTTTTGGAACTATATTCCCATACCACCTTGATGGGCCAAATGATTGAACAGAACATGTGATAAGAATCTTTCCTCTGTGATGAAGCACCATGAAAAATCCTGAGTTGGCAACTTGTAAAGTTATTGCAGATCAAGTATCTGAGTTTCTCATTGTCTAAACTATGCGTTAAGAGTTCTCTTGGACTAGGAAGTTCTCTTTGTACCTGCAAATAAAATACCCTGTCTGTCCTGTTATCTCTCCAATAAATACTGCATTACCTCTTAGTTTGGGGCTTTCCTACTGGCTCAGCAGTAAAGAATCTGCCTGCAGTGCAGTACAGGAGACACTGGAGATTTGAGTTTGATCCCTGGTTCAGGAAGATCCCCTGGAGAAGGGAATGGCAACCCACTCCAGTATTTTTGCCTGGAGAATTCCATGTACAGAGGAGCCTGGCAGGCTATAGTCCATGGAGTTGCAAAAGAGTCAGACATGACCTAGTGACTAAACAACAGAAAGTTCTCCGAGGATAAATTTCATTGACCGTGGTCTGATACTGGGTTAGTTAAGACGCAAAGTTGGTTAGGCTTCAAGCAGCTTTGTTTTCAGGGTTTTTCAAATTCCTAGGCTCACTGGAGGAAGATGGCTTTTTTGGGGGAGAAATGATCTGTGTGATAATAGTATGCTACGTTCCAATTCAGCACGACTTGGGCATCTGGTGGCCATCCACTGTCAGGACTCTCTGAGTACATCAGTTGATTTCAGTTATATATCAGGATTTTAACTAAGGTCTGGCATCTGGTTAACCAGAGTGAAGTAACTGGGACGCCAGCCTCTCTCTTCTGTGTATTCTCCTTCAAGACAGCTTGGATGTGATCAGGTGGATGCCAGAGAATCTATTATAGTGCTGACAAACGCTAATCAGAGATAGGCTCCTGATTTTAAATTTAAATTCACTCTGCGCTATTAACTTTTCTAACATTGTGTGCTTTTGATAGTCTCATTTGCATGATTTTATAAATATGCATTTCTGGCTACAATTTTATTATCTGAGTGTTCTTTTATTTAACGTTAAGCTTTTAGAGGAGGTTTTTTTACCTTAAGAGTGAGGAAAGATGATCAATCTATTTGTGGCTGGGCTCTACGTTGTCATTATCATCAGAGTAGTATAGTGCAGAGATTAGGATTGATGGAATGAAAATGCCTGGATTCAGATCCTACTTCCTCCCCCAACTTGTGTTGAGTTGTAGTTTAACTGTACAGAGGTTGTTTAACCCTACAAGCCTTAGCCTTGCCTTTTAAAACTTATTTATTTATTGAAATATAGTTGATTTACAATGTTGTGTTAGTTTCAAGTGTACAGCAAAGTAATTTAGTCATACATACATATATATAGTATGTATGTATATTCTTTTTCAGATTCTTTTCCCTTCTAGGTTATTTTAAAATATTAAATATAGTTCCCTGTGTTATACAGTAGGTCCCTGGTGATTATGTAATTTTTATATATACTGGATTGGCCAAAAGGTTCATTCGGGTTTTTTCATAAGCTGTTAGGAAAAACCTGAATGAATCTTTTGGCTAACCCAATGGGAGTGTGCATTTGTTAATCCTAAACTCCTAATGTATCCCTCCTTTGGTAACCCATAAGTTTTCTATGTCTGTGTATCTATTTCTGTTTTGTAAATAAGTTCATTTGTATCTTTTTTCTTAAGAGTCTGCACAGAAGCAATATCATATGGTATTTGTCGTTCTCTGTCTGGTTTACTTCACTTAGTATGATCATCTCTAGGTCCATCCGTGTTGCTACAAATGGTGTAATTTCATTCTTTTCTATGGCTGAGTAATGTTCCATTGTATGTATGTACCACATCTTCTTTCTTCTTTCGTTTGCCGGTGGACACTTATACTGCTGCTATGCTTTGGCTGTCCTTAATGTCGCTGCAGTGAACACTGGGAATACATGTATCCTTCTGAATTCTAGTTTTCTCTAAATATATGCCCAAGACTCTTCCTTTAATGGAGATAATAATAGCATTTTCCAGATAGGGTTTTTGAGAAGATTACATTAAAATGGCATATATATCAGCCAGATTTTGCTAGGTTATGCTCCCGTAACAAATTAACCTAAAATATCAATAGCTCACAGCAGCAGAGATCTGTTTTTCATTCATCCATCATCAGTTGGCTCTGCCTCTGCTCCATATTCTCTTCATTCTGAGACACACCTGAAGAAGCAGCTCCCACTGGTCTCATGACAAGACTCATTGTGGCTTTAATAGCTCCTGCCCAGAAGCAGCACGTGGCACTTCTGTTCATATTTAATTGGCCAAAGGAAGTCATGAGGCCAAGCCTAGTATCGGTGAGTGGGTGCAATCATCTACCACAGGCTGCAATGCACATTTAACATAGTAAAGGTTTTACTGACCATAGTAAAGGCTCAGTAAATAGGAGATTTTAGTTTTCAATCTAGAGCCGCTGGAGAGGTGAAAGACAAAGGCACATGATGGTTTAGCTAGGACAGAGAGACTGATATTAGGTGTTTGTCAATCAGCTCTCTTAAGAGCAAATGGGGGTGCTGATCACTTCCTTTGAACTTTCCAGGGAAGGTGGTGTACGGAGAACCCATCGCAGCAGGTCTCGGCACAGATGGCACCCACCACTGGGATAGAGAATGGCTCCATGCCGCCCATCATGTTATGGGTCCACCCCTGCGACCAGACCCTTCAACTCCTGACTTCCTCATGAATCTGTTGGCTAAGTAATCAATTAGCAGATGACTGTGAAGTGTTTTGCCAAATTAAGATGTTTTTCAAGTCTTAAAATGTGAAGGATTTGAGTATAGGAGGTTGTGTGATACCAACTTGACCTTCCATTGACCTCCCAGTCTTCTGTTCTACTTGACCTGACAGGCCCTGGGGAGTCCTGCACTTGGGGACCAAAAAGTATTGGCTTCATTACGTTATGATGTGGTGTCAAAATCTCTCCCGACCACAGTGAAATCAGATCATTTTTCCTGAAGTTTTCCTCTGCTTTGATTTTTTTTGTTGTCTTTTCTATCTCTTGTTGCTTAGGGCCGGGTCTCTTCCGTATGCCCTATTTTTATCAGACAGAATATTCTTGAGTATTTCCCATGCTGATATAACCCAGGAACTGGATATGCCTGTGGTAGAGATACAAAAGATGATGATCTAGGGAAGAGCCACAGGTAAAAGACAAAATCCTGCCCTCAGAGCAGGTTATCCCCATGAAAGACCATTCAGACCATTTACAGATGCTTTTTGGCATGGGGGGTGCATTATGATCATTTTTGTTGATGAATACACCATTCGTGGATAATTTGACATTCCCCATTCACAGGTACTCAGATCTGAGTTAACAGAGAGCTTTTTGCAATAGACCGTACAAGAGTTCACTTGCCACTTCCTTCCAACCTTGAAAAGCTGCTCATTCTCCATTGTGGTTTTCTGAGTTTCAGTTGAGAATGGGGTCAGGGGACCAGAGAAAGGTATGGTAGTTTCCTCCTGGCATTTTCTATCTCCTCACCCTGCTCTCATGTGTATCTTTTACAGCGATGACCTAACCACCACAGGGTCTGACAACTGTACTTTCAACAGCTGCCAGAAAGCTCTTGGGAAGGATGATTTTACTAAGATTCCCAATGGAGTGAATGGTGTTGAGGACCGGATGTCGATAATATGGGAAAAAGGCGTGGTGAGTGTCACGGAATTCAGTTTGTTTTGCTGAATTCTTCAGTGAGGATCTGGTCTATTTTAGGACCAAAGTTCCAGAAGCCTTCATGAGAAGCTTCTGGATTGTTTTCGCAGAAGTGGCCACTGGGAATACTGCCGCATCACCACCACCATGCCATCTCCCCAGATAATAAGAAAAAATACTTTTCTTCTCTGCATAGTTTAGCAGATGCTTTGCGCCATGGTGCAGACATCAGAGTATAAGTTTAGATCGGGTACCAAGAGGATTGTTTTTGAAGACTTTGAAATGTAATAGCCCTTCTATCTGATTTCCATGTTTGTGAATCCAAGTTCCTCATGTGTCACTGATATAAACACTTGGAATGATTGAAAAGACATGAAGGGTCTTTATTACATTTGCACCCCTTTTTCATATAAAAATATAAATGTCCCTTTTAAAGAACTTTTGAATATTATGGTTAAAAAGCTACTGTATGAGGTCACATAAATCATAAATCCAAAGCACAGACATTTTCTTTTAATTTCACAGTTTAAAAGTTTCTACCTGAGGATGAAGAATAATCAAATGGCTAAATGTTCATACATGAGCCTATCCAGGCGGCTGATGAGCGTAGTTGTAACGATCAGCAGTGAAGACTTGATGGGTAGGACCTGAGGTCCCCAATGTCATGCCATCCTCATCCGTCTCTCAGAACCCCTCCCTTCAATGATGTAGTAATCACATCTCTGGACTTCCTTGGTGATCTAGTTGTTAAGACTCCGAGCTTCTGATATAGGGGGTATGGGTTCAATCCCTGGTCAGGGAACAAAGATTCCACATGCAGTATGATACAGCCAAAAAAATTAAAAAAAAAAAGAAAAGAAAAGGAATAATCACATCTACACCCAGAATCCCTTGCATATACCACTCACTGCCAGCTCTAATTTTTTTTTTTAAAACCAGGTCTTGTCAATTTTATTTCCAAATGCCTCCTTATTTCCACCTTCATCTCTACCATTCTACTTGGAGTCCCACATCTTGTTTGGACCATTGTGGTAGTCTCACAGCTGGTGTCCCTGCCTCCACTCTCTGGCTTGCTACAATCTATCCCATACTCTAGGACCACCACTGAGTTTCAAACACCAGGGTATACTCATGCTACTTTCTTCCCTAAAACCCTTTCATTTCCTGCATTACTTCTTGGATGATATTTGAACAATTCATTCACATGTAAGGATCTTCAAAGCATCTCCACGGCCCTGTCTTCTGCCCTTTGTCCTCTCCACCCCCTTTTACCTCTCCCTTAACTCTAATCATCCCAGATGGCTTTCCTTCTCTTTCTCTTTGCTTAGACCTTCTTGATAATAACAGCCTAACCTTTCATTTTGAACTTGTGTTAGCTACAATGAGTAACTTCATTACAGCAGATTTTCATAATATATAAAGCATATTAGTTAGTTAGTTAGTTCAGTCACTCAGTTATGTCCAACTCTTTGCAACCCCATGAACCGCAGCATGCCAGGCCTCCCTGTCCATCACCAACTCCCAGAGTCCACCCAAACCCATGTCCATCGAGTCAGTGATGCCATCCAGCCATCTCATCCTCTGTCATCCCCTTCTCCTGCCTTCAGTCTTTCCCAGCATCAGGGTCTTTTCAAATGAGTTCGCATCAGGTGGCCAAAGTATTGGAGTTTGAGCTTCAACATCAGTCCTTCCAATGAACACCCAGGACTGATCTCCTTTAGGATGGACTGGTCGGATCTTCTTGCAGTCTAAGGGACTCTCCAGAGTCTTCTCCAACACCACAGTTCAAAAGCATAAGTTCTTCGGCACTCAGCTTTCTTTATAGTCCAACTCTCACATCCATACATGACTACTGGAAAAACCATAGCCTTGACTAGATGGACCTTTGTTGACAAAGTAATGTCTGTGCTTTTTAATATGCTGTCTAGGTTGGTCATAACTTTCTTTCCAAGGAGTAAGCGTCTTTTAATTTCATGGCTACAATCACCATCTGCAGTGATTTTAGAGCCCCCCAAAATAAAGTCTCTCACTGTTTCTACTGTTTCCCCATTTATTTACCATGAAGTGATGGGACCAGATGCCATGATCTTAAGGTGTATAAGTGGATCTAAAGTGATTGGAGATTTCTTCATAACATACAGGAATCTATGTTATTTTCTGAAATTTTAGGATGATTTATTTATGGGAATGTTACTTTCAGGATGCGTTTCCTAAAGTTTTTATTTTTATTTTTATTTTTTTTTGAGGCAAAGACCCTTTGATAATTAAATAGACCTTAAGGATGCTCTTGCCATATAAGTGTGTATAGGGATAAACTCTCAACATTTAAAAAAAAATCATTTTCGAAGGATCACATCCCACTGAAGTTCATCCATATTAAAATCTCTTGCAGCAGACTGTCCATGACTGTTGGTTCATGTAAATTTTAGTAGAGTAAAAACTGAACCTCTTGGTTGATTTTTCTTTTTTTAAAAGTGTTGTCACCTGATTTATAGGCCTATCTTATTTTAATTCTATAGTATTCTATATAATATCTACATGATTATCTTATAAATCTTATCTATAAATCTTAGGTCTGCAGTAAATAATCCAGATCATAAATGTAGTAGGTAGTGGAAGTAAAAAGAATCGGAAGTACTGTTACCAACATTTAGCTCTTTTCTCTGTGATTCTGGGAAGAATGGGAAAAATTTGTGCAGATGTTTTGTTAAGCTGATAGGTTTTTGAAAAGTTACTTTCAGGCTTCCATATTTAACCCCATTCATCCCCATCATTATCACAATGATTGTTTAAGATTTATCAGTATTCGCAGATGTGTTTGGCCTCACTATACAAAATTAGGTGTGGTTCTATTTGGTTCTAAGAGATACAAGTCTCCTACTTTTATTGATAAGAGATTTTTAGTGTTTTATGATTTATCAGAAAAAGAAATGTATTTTCTTCCTTGAATTGTTTTACAGCACAGTGGCAAAATGGATGAAAACCGGTTTGTGGCAGTTACCAGCACAAATGCAGCGAAAATCTTTAACCTCTATCCAAGAAAAGGAAGAATAGCTGTGGGCTCAGATGCTGACATTGTGATTTGGGACCCAAAAGCCACAAGGTAAGCCTAAGTTTTTGTATTACTTGGCTTCTCCATGGAGAAAAAGCACTAACTTGCAAAGAAATTATTCATTGGCCTTAATAAGCCATTTCTTCTTAGGTGATTTATTTAGGCAGGCTCAGGTATTATAAGCACAGGGTACAGATTTGACTGTACCAACATTCTTTTGTTCTCTTTGGCATAGAAGATGCAAAAGTTGTGTTGCTTACCTTCTGTGGAAATGCATATGTGTATAAAACCAATATGAATTTCCCAATTCAGTGCTTGGCAAGCGCCTGAGTTCACAGGGAGGAAAGGTACAGAGCAATGAAGAAAAGGAAAGGCTTAGTTTAAAAAGGATTGCATTGAAAACTCGAAATAATTATAGCCTTTTTCAAGCTTTCAGATAGAAAAATTCCAGCACAAAGGATGTCACTTTTAGTTACCCACATTTTCCAGCTCAGTTCATCTTGAGCCTGTCGTTCCCAGTAGACTCTGGCTTTTTGTTTCCAATTTCCATAATTCTATGTTAGTATTGCAGGTTTGGCCAATTCTACCAACTCAGAAAAGCATTTGGTGGAGACTGAAGCTTTGTTAATTTCTCCTGATAGGATGTTGATGCAGACAACATCTGCATCCTGGTCGTGTTTTTCATAAACTCTGCAGCTGTTCATAGAGAAAACCCCACATACTTTAACATTGCACGTGTGTGTGCACAAGTGCGTGTTGATGCACATGTGTATGTGTAAATGGGGATAGGTAAGACCGTCTACTATTACCAAAGAGACATTTGTTTAAAGGTTTTATGTGGTGGTAAACAAAAGTCTATGCAAACAGACCCTGTTTTATCGGACTTCAGACACCCTGTTTTAACTGAGGGATTGTGGCAAACCTGCTTGGAGCAAGTCTGTTGGCTCCATTTTCCCAACAGTATTTGCTCAGTTTGTGTCTCTGCTTCGTATTTTGGTAATTCTTGCAATATTTCAAACTCTTTCATTATTATTGTATCAGTTATGGTGATCAGTGATCTTTGATGTTGCTGTTGTAATTGTTTGGGGATGAACTGAGCCCGTGTAAGACAATGAACTTGACACATACTGTGTGTGCTCTCACTACTCTACTCGATGGCCATTCGCTAGTATCTCCCCTGCTTCTTGCACCTCCCATTCCCTGTAACACAACGGCACTGAAATTAAGCCAGTTAATAACCCTATAGCAGCCTCTAAGTGTTCAAGTAAAGGGAACAGTTTCGTGTCTCTCACTTTGAATCAGAAGCTCAAAATGATTAAGCTTAGTGAGGAAGGCACGCTGAAAGCTGAGATAGGCTGAAAGATAGGCCTCATGCATCAAACAGCTAGCCAAATGGTGAATGCAAAGAATAAGTTCCTGAAGGAAATTAAGAGTGCTCCTCCAGTGAACACATGAATGATGAGAAAGTGAAACAGCTTTGTTGCTGATATGAAGAAAGTTTTAGTGGTCTGGATAGATGATCAGACCAGCCATAACAGTCCCTTAAACCAAAGCCTAATCCAGAGCTTTACCTCTCTTCAATTCTGTGAAGTCTGAGAGATGTGAGGAAACTGCAGAAGACTATTCATAGTTTGAAGTTAGCAACGATTTGTTCATGAGGTTTCAGAAAAGAAGTTGTCTCCATCACATGAAAGTGCAAGGTGAGGCAGCACGTGCTGACGTAGAAACTGCAGCAAGTTATCCAGAGAATCTAGCAAAAATATTTCGTGAAGGTGGTTACACCCCACAACAGATTGTCAGTGTAAATGAAAACGCATTATATATTCCTAATATCAGAAGAAGATACCGCCTAGGACTTTCATAGCTAGTGGGAAGGCAATGCCTGACTTCAAAGCTACAAAGCACAGGCTGACTCTCTTATTAGGGGCTAATGCAGCTGGTGACTTTAAGTAGAAGCCAGTGCTCGTTTACCTTCTGAAAATCCTAGGGCCCTTAAAAATTATGTTAAACCTACTCTGCTTCTACTCTATAAATGGACCAACAAAGTCTGGATGACAGTACATCTGTTTGCTGAGTATTTTAAGTCCACTCATGAGACCTGCTTCTCAGAAAAAAAAAAAAAAAATTCCTTTTCAAATATGACTGCACCTGGTGACCCAAAAGCTCTGATGGAGACTCATGCTGTTTTCATGCCTGCTAATCCAACATCCATTCTGCAGTCCATGGATCAGGAATAATTCCAACTTTCAAGTCTTACTGTTTAAGCAATACATTTGGTGAGACTATAGTTACCCTAGATAGTGATTCCTCTGATGGATCCCGGAAGTCAGTTGAAAACCTTTTGGAAAGGATTCACCATTCTAGATGCTGTTAAGAACATTTGTGATTCATGGGATGTGGTCAAAATATCAACATTCACAGGAGTTGGGAAGAAGTTGATTCCAACCCTCATGGATGACTTTGAGGGACTCAAGACTTCAGAGGAGAAAGTAACTGTACATGTGGTGGAAATAGCAAGAGAACTAGAATTAGAAGCCTGAGGTTATGAATTAATTGCTGCAATCTCATGATAAAATTTCATGGATGGAAAGTAGTTTCTCATGAGCAAGCAAAGAGAGTGGTTTCTTGAGATGAAGTTACTATGAAGGTGTTGAGATGACAACAAAGGATTTAGAATATTCTGTAAGCTTAGTTGATAAAGCAGAGGCCGGGTTTGAGAGGATCAACTCCAATTTTGAAAAAAGTTGTGCTGTAAGTAAAATGCAATCAAACAGTCTTGCATGATGCTGCAGAGACATTTTTTTTCTAATGAAAGGAAGAGCCAATCATTGCAGCAAACTTTATTGTTGCCTTATTTTAAGACAATTTCCAGACTTCTCTTGTGGTCCAGTGGTTAAGAATCTAACGCAGGGGACACGGGTTCCATACCTGGTCAGGGAAGATTCCACAAGCTGTGGGACAGCTACTGAAGCCTGCATGCCCTAGAGCCCATGTTGTGCAACAAGAGAAGCCACCACAAGAAGAAGCTTGTTTGCCTAGAGAAAGTCCTCACAGAGCAGTGAAGATCCAACACAACCAAAAAGAAATAAATAATAATAAAAAAGAAGTTGCCACAGCCACCAAAGCCTTCAGCAACCACCGTCCTAATCAGCCTGCAGCCATCAACATCCAAGCAAGACCCTCCATCAGCCAAAAGATTAGGACTTTGCTGAAGGCTCAGATGATGGTTAGCCTTTTTTAACAATAAAATAATTTTTCATTAAGGTATGCATACTGTTTCTTTAGACGTACTGCTATTGCACACTTAGTAGACTACAATATGATCATGACTTTTATTTGCCCTGGGAAACCAAAAAAATTCATGTGACTTGCTTCATTGTGATAATCGCTTTATTCCAGTGCTCTGGAACCAAACCTGCCCTCTCTCCAAGGTATGCCTGTATTCTTCCAGATTCATTATTCATGGAGTCTCCTCTTCAACCACCTATTCGACCCCATTTCTCACATTCTGCAGTTTTCACATTGAAAAAGATGAATAATGATAGTGCAAAAAATTCTGACTGTGGATTAGAGAAAATTCTTAAAGGGTTGGAGAAGTAAGATATAAGTCAAAGAAATCCAAAGAGAGCTAGATCATTTCAGTACATCCTGCCAAGTAAAGATAACATTTCTCTGTGTTTCAAAAGGACATTAAAATAAGAAAAGTTTTTTGTTTTTTTTTTAAGATTCTGAGAGTCAGAGAAATAGAACCCAATAGTTCATCTGCCTCCCTGATCACCACAGGCAAAATAGCTGAGAACACCTAAAAATAAAAAAGTATTGCAAAGAATGACACCAGCCAAACTAGATAAATGTAAAATAACCATAGTAATACATATCTTATTTTGGTGTAACACTTTCTTAGGTTATAGAACGTTTTCGCATTTCTTATGTGATTCTAAAAAAAACCATCTGAAGTAGGCATAATAATTATTATCAATATCTCATTACAGATGAGACAGTGGACATTCAGAGACCTTAAATGATATGCCTGGGTCCTGCAGCTTAGCATTGATGACCTAGGACCAGACCTACACAGCAGGCTCTCAGGCTGTGCTGGTTTTCATTATGCTTAGCCTTTAGTTATATACAGTAAGCAGACATCAAGAGAGAAGACTCAGAACTAGTAATCAAAGGCCAATATATAACCTTTCCCCAAAAGATACATATATAAAAATGTAAATATTTAATTTTCTGTTATCATTACTGTTATAAAGTGAAGGACAGGTATTATATAAGAAATATGAGAGAACTGATGAAAAAAGTGGTAGAGAGAAACTTAAAAGCACAGAGGCTTTTTGGCTTGACCTTAAGTTAGTTATTTTAGGCTAGAAATTAAGGAAATTAAGCAAGTAATATATAGATCTTTAAAAAGAATAAGAACTTAACATCTGGATCATTATAGGCTATTATTCTGAAACAAGTGAATAGGAAAGGAAGGACAAAGAATGTTATAGAAATCGGTAGCTAACACTGGTGAGAGAATGGTCTAAATTTATATAGTCCAAAAACATGACTCAAAGAGACATAATCACAGCCTATAAATATCTTCCAAGCAACAATATATGTGTAAGTAAAGGAAGCGAATTATTCACAACCTGGAGTTCAGGTCGTTTTTCTTTGTCCACTTGTCTAAGGAAGACAGTGCTTTACACCTGAGCTGGTGTCGTTCTCAGACATTATAAGAACCAAGGAGACTCCTAAGGCTGGTACCACGGGAGATAGATATCCAGGAGAAGGGTTAAAGAGAAGATCCACAGGGACTGGCCTGCGTATGGCTGTCCACATGGCTAGGAATTAGGACAGTCAACACGCAGAGTGTTTTCATTCCTCTCTTGTCTTTGAGGGGCTTCCCTGGTGGCTAGACGGTAAACAATCTGCCTGCAATTTAGGAGACCCCAATTGATCCCAGGGTTGGTGAGGAAAATGGGAAAGATTTTCTTCAGCAAAGATTAAAATAAGAGGAAAAGTGAGGAGAACATTATTTCCTCACACTTTTAACTTACTGCAAGTTATCAATAAATAATTGTTGAAAGAATGAATGAACGGAGATGAATAAAGGATAAAGGATTTTCTGAGCAAAGGAGGAAGAACTGGTTTACAGGTCTCCTTTTCCTTGTGTCCCCTTTATTTTGAGGTTGGGAAGCAATTAGCTTTTTAAGCAACTCATAATAGGAAAAGAAAATTAAGTTAACAGAGAGCTATCTTCCTGGTTCATGCACGCATTCACTCAGCAAGGAGCGGCGCTGAGAGACAGGCATGAGGGTCAAAGTTATATACAAGAGCCAGGCCCTGCCTTCGGGAAGCTGACAGTCTAGGAATGTGTTAAGAATATCGCATGCTAGGCAAAAACAAGGCACCACCGAAGTTCAGAGAAAGAAAGATCCTTCTTGTATTAGTGCAGTCATTGGCAAAAGACCTACAGGCCCACCATCAAGAGGGGAGAGAAAACGAGACATCTAATCCTGAGTGTGTGTCAGTCGCTCAGTCGTGTCCAACTCTTTGTGATCCCATGGACTGTAGCCTGCCAGACTTCCTCTGTCCATGGAATTCTCCAGGCAAGAATACTGGAGTGGATTGCCATTTCCTTTTCGACCTGATCTTCCTGACCCAGGGATCAAACTCTAGTCTCCCGTGTGGCAGGCAGATTCTTTACCATCTGAGCCACCAGGGAAGCCCCTGACCTGAAAGTCGGACTAAACATGGAGGTCAGATAAACCGAGGCATGGATAGGAGGGTCTGTCTGGGTGGAGGCAGTTAAGGTTTGGGGTTACAAGGCAGAAAGAACAGGTTCAAGATGTGGAAGGGAGCAGAAGGATGAGAAGGCCGTGGGCTGCCTCTCTTCCAGTTTTAATTTTGTTTATTACAGATAGAGGCAGTTTTAAATAGAGCTCATCTAGTGGGGAAACATTATTTAATTAAATGAACAAATAGATGTATCTATAGGTTCTTTTCAACATATCCCTTTTTATTTTACATGATTTTATTATTATCTGAAGGCTGGTGATGTGAAAGCTTTCTGTCTAACCACACCATTAGAGATTGGACAGAATTTTCCTTCTAAATTTCCCAAAAGGTTTTAGCAAAAGCAATTGCCCGACTATGTCAAATGAGAGCAATGTGCATTTCTCCCAAGAGCCTGAAGGGGGAGCGCACAGCCCGCCCTGAGCTAGGGGCCCCAACGAGGACAATCTAGCTGCTGGTTATGCAAGAACAAGCCAGCCCCTGGAGGATGGATGCACTTGCTAATGATTTTTGGCTTCATGGTACATAGATGTTTTCCTTTCTTTTTTTTTTTTTTTAATTCTCATTACTTTTTAATGGCATGTGAGGTAAGTATGCTTGCAACACAATCTGTAACCTTAAAAATGGGTTGCGTTAAAGTGACTGAGGGAGATGAGAAAGAAAAGCAGTACACTAAGCTTTTTTTTTCCTTTTAAACTTGTAAAAAGCCAGATGATTCCAGAGTGAGGAATCTGACATGTGATGATGGATGTTGAGACAGGATTGGCAGTGGGAGTCTATAGAGACGGTTTGGACATCCTGATGAAAGATTACCTAAGATGTTGCTAGCCTGTAAAAATTTCTGCAAAAATCAAGTGCAATAGCTCTTCTGTGTCATTGCACAATCAAAACAAACTGCATTTCGTGCATATAGAGCATTCACCTTTTTTGGAAGTGAAAAAGAGTCTGCTGTATGCAGCGTGACGGCCCACGGAGCCAGGGTCTATTGCTTGTGACAGAGGTATGTGTCCTAACACGTCACAACTTGAGTCAGAGCTTCAAATTTAAGGACACATTGCCAATCTAAATGTTTGGCCCATTTCTGCAGGATATCTTTGGAACTTAGAATCAGGAGGACGAGATCCAGAGTGATTTTCATGTGATGTCAAGACAAAATCTTTCAGTATTACGTGGTGAAGACAGAAACCAGTCAAATTGGCCAACTTGTTAAAAACCTTATTAGTGAAGATGGCATGAAAGTTACTTGCAAGCCCATAGCAGCAGCAGTAACTCACATTCTGACAATTTAAGACTATCCTATGAGCTTCTGTTCTTCTGTATTCATTAAATAGCACTTAGTTACTATGGCAACTGTCCCTTTTCAGTATTTATGAGCTGCAGGGTATCTCACAGAATCTCAAGCACACAAACACACAGCTAACCCATTGTGTACACTGGAACATTTCATGAAGACTCCTAGGCTGGACTGTGTTTTGCAAAGCAGGCATACTTTGCTCACAGTTATTTGTGTGTATTATTTTTTAAACTAATTATTGCAGGTTTTGACCTTGAATATGCCATTCTTGAAGGCATTGTGCTGTCTTTCCTGCTTAATTTCCTTCCCTTTCTCATTGAAGATAGAGATAAATGAATTTAACTATATTCAGAGAAGAGTAATGACTTGCAGCTTATGAAAGTGCCCTCCTAGATCTAGAGAGGGCCTTGTGTGTGAAAGCAAGCAGGATAAGAATGATGGTTTCATCCTTGGGCAGTGGAGATTGTGGGACTCAGGGAAAAACAAGAAATAGGGAGTAAGGTGCCCTTTGGTAAAGGGTGGTGACTGGTTGATTATTACAGCTGTGTCATCAGTGACTATTTAATGGAAGCTACTGGGCATTTCCCCTTGAAGTTGGACATTGTGTACCATTTAACTAATTTGTACACTGTGTTCTTCCTTCTCAAAAGGAGTGTCAGCACGCCCACATACTAGCACACATTCACAGACACACAAACACAGCTACCACGTCTCTGCTTGTAAATGCTGGTCAGCCTGAAGGCTTTGCTTTTAATGCCTGTTTCTAAGACTGTTTATAACTCACGCCTCCTCTAGTCCCCAAACCCACACTATCACAGCACACATCCTGTGGGTGGAGGGAAGAGGGCCAACCCTTGTACCAGATGGGCGATGGGAAACGAGGATGATTTACGCCATGATTTTTCACCGGGTTGCCTTGCAGACGTTCCCGGGGGCAGCCTGGCATCCGGTGAAGGTCGCTCAGCCTCTGCTTTTGCACAGCTATCCAAGCACCCACCACATAGTAGATCTACCATAGATTTATAGAGCAATTATGACAGTTCTCTGGCAAATGGTAGCAAAGTATCTTGAGGAATAAATGACTTTTGCTAGTCCACACAAAATCTAGCCTACCTGCTGGGGCAGGAGCAGAACAAGGTTGTAAAGAGAAAGCCTTGGCGGTTCGTTCCTTCTCTGTCTGCCACATACTGGGTATGACCTTGGGAATGTTATTTAGTTTTTCTGAATTTCAGTCTCTTTATTTGTAAAATAGGGATGATGATGATGTCTAATCTCATAGCATTGCTGTGTTTAAGATAGTGTACATAAAATGCTTGGTATAATAAACCAAATAAAAAACAAACTATTTGAAATGCTCTGTACATAATTAATGTTCATAATTAAATGCTCCGTAGATAATTAATGTAGTGCCTGGCATGCAGGAGGTGCTCAGTAGTTGTAGGTAGTCAGTGGCAGTAGATGGTCAATTGATTAAATAAGTGGGAGCTAGTGTTAACTATAATTGTGATTCAAAAGCAGACTAAACAGTACTAAAATTATATGAGATCATATACCATACAGTACTAATATTACATGAAATTATGCTAAAATCATGTGAAAGCTCAATCTCTTGTGTTTCTTACACACCTGCAACTTGCAGCAAAAAGGACTAAAATGAAGATGCTTAGATGGATTATTTTGGCTAAGATAACCTGATTAAATCAGAACTCATGTGCCCCTACAGCTGACTCCTTTAAGAGATTATTTGCAGTGAAACAGTTTCAACAAACCACTAAGATCCACCCTGTGACCTTCAGAAGATATTTGCTTTTAAAAAAGTTTTGGACTATGCGTGAGAAAAGCTAGCTTGCTGATTACATATGGATAAAATTTTCTCTACTATTTATTCCAGTTTGTTTATTTAAACATGTTCTTATGCAACTGAACCTTTCAAGTGAACTAGAAATGATTTCCAAGGACTTCACTACTAATAACTGCATTTTTTTTTCAAATTATAAAATAAAAGCAGCTTAGAAACAGATCACAGTAACCCATTCTATCACTGATGGTTTGCCCTTGCCAGAGTAAGCACAGTTTATTTTAAGCATTAGGATTTGGGCAAAAAATAAGCACCAAGGGGAGGTGGTTGTATGAAAGGCGTAGTCTTTTCTAACTAAGCACCTGCTATATTTTTCTTCCTACCACACATGTATCATACATTTTTCTGTCTTTGGCATTTGCCTGTCTTATTTACAGCTATATCCCTAGGTACCAAAACAGTGCCAGGAATACATAGAAGTTCAGTAGTTATTTGCTGAGTGACTAAACCAGATATTAATTGTCTTGGGCCAGTGAATAAATGTGACTTTAAATTTTTGGTTGGGCCTTGTTTATCTGTTCCTGAAACAAGTTCAAGATCCAGGTTTTACATTTTCCCATCTGAGTTGGAAAAAAAGAAAGATCCTTGGCACTTCTGTCTTCTCCTTCCCCAAGGCAGTGCTTGACAAGGATACATTCCAGAGTCAGGGGCCAGTAGCATTGCCAGACCTAGCCTGGCCATGAATGTGGCTTAAGCCAGATTGGATTCTTTTATGGGTTAAATGATTCTGTGTTTTGGTCACAGACTCACCCCTAATTCTGGTTAGTTATCTTAAAAACATGGGCCCTTGGTTATGGAGGGGTCAGGAGACAGAGTGAAAATGGATGGAAGGAAATTTATTATCAGTACCTGCAAAGAATCCCAGGGGTCCTTGTGTTCTTAAAGCACAGCAAAGAGCCATAGCTTCCTACAAAAACCTTTAGAGAAAACATCAGTAACAATGTATTGTTCTCTGTGGAAGATGATCACAGTGGAAGTCTATTTGGAGGCAGTGAGTCATTTAGGAAGGCAGTCTTTTTTAATGACCTGAGCAAAACTCAACCCCCCTCCCCGCCACACACACAAACCTTAATGTAAGCTGATGTACCTTTTTTTTTTTTTTTTTTAATCTGGGGTCCTCAAAGTGTGGTCCCTGGACCAGCAGCATCAGAATCATCCGGGAATTTACTAGAAATGCAGATTCTCAGGTACCTCCTGGGCCTACTGTCTCAGAAACTGTGTGTGGAGCCCAGCAACCTGTGTTTTCACAAGCCCTCCAGGGATTTCTGATGCTTAGGTTTGAGCAGCACAGTTTCTCATCGTGTATGAGAAGACTTTGGAACTCAAAATCCAGTTAACTCCCCAGAGTTCTTTATAGCCCCATTTGATTATTACTCATTTTAGGGAACTTACTACCTAACCAAACAACTTAGTCTTTCCTGGGATGGTTTTAATTGTTAGGATGTTCTTACCTTGGTTGCATTAAAAAGTACCTCCTTCCAGCTCCTAACATGTTTGGCCTCTGAAGCTACAAGGAATGTGTCTACAGTCTCAGATAATAGTCCATTCATTCATTTAATCAAACACTTGAAGAAAGACATTGGCCCCAATAAGTCATACCATCACCAGATAAGCATCCTCAGATCCCTCAGTGGATCCTGAGGACCATAATTAGCAGAATCCCAATGTCCTGGGCACACCTCTGCTCACCCTTCTCTTGACAGACACCTGTCCATATCCTACAAAGATGCAAGTCCCAGAACTGGATCTGACTCTGCTTGTAATACCACCAGAGCAGGAACTTGTGAAGATGACTGGTTTTATAACTAAGTAAAGAACTCTTCTGGAGAAAGAAATGACACCCCACTCCAGTACTCTTGCCTGGAAAATCCCATGGATGGAGGAGCCTGGTAGGCTGCAGTCCATGGGGTCGCTAGGAGTCAGACACGACTGAGCGACTTCCCTTTCACTTTTCACTTTCATGCATTGCAGAAGGAAATGGCAACCCACTCCAGTGTTCTTACCTAGAGAATCCCAGGGACAGGGGAGCCTGGTGGGCTGCCGTCTATGGGGTCGCACAGAGTTGGACACGACTGAAGCAACTTAGCAGCAAAGAACTCTTCATTACCTTCATGACATTTTTCTAGGATATATTGCAGTGGCCAAAAGGTTCATTCGATTTTTTCCATAACATTCTACAGTAAAAGCCAAACTAATCTTTTGGCTGACCCAATACCTTATGAAATTGCCATTTGTAGATTAAAAATATGAAATATGAGCAATTGTATGGAGTTTTAATATCTTGTCACATTTATTCAGTCAATAATATAGAAACTTGTGTAGGGCCTTCTCTGGTATTAATATTTATGTTAAGATGATAGGATTATACTGAATGGTTGTTTTTGGTATCACATTCTTAAGTCCACTTGAGCAGATAGTAATTTACAGTGTCCATAATCCTTCAAAGACACAATATTTAACATAAACAAAAGGTACAAAGAACAATGCAATGAGCACTTGCATATTAACCTTCCCAAAGCCATCTCTCCCCTCCCCCAGTAAACACCTTGAATCCTGGATTTAATGTTTATTGCTTCCATGCATTTCTTTCTATTTGTGCAATACATAAGTGCATCCCCAAACACAGTATATACCCAATATATGTATTCTGTGTACTTTTGGCTTTATATGAATTGTACCACATATGTACAATGTATTATGTCTATGGCACTCATCTGTGTTGAAATGTGTAGGTGCTTCACGCATTTCCACTGCTGTATCATATTCTATTTTATGAGTATAGCGTGATTGATTATATATGTGCCAATGCTGGAGGATGTTTAGGTTGTTTCCAGTCTTTCACTATTTCAGACACTGTATCCATCTTTGGTACACTGGGAGAGTTTTTATAGGACATCCATTTGTTTTATATCAAATGCTGTCAGATTTTTGCCAGTAGAAATATATAAAATTGCATGATTCTTTGTAAGTAAACACAGAACTTTCCATTACACAGAACTTTCCATTTGTCTATAGTGCATTTTATCTTGTCCCACAATCATTTACTCAGTCATTAAGAATGGTATATTGGACCCCTTTGTTGTTCAGTCGCTAAGTCCTGTCTGACTCCTTGCGACCCCATAGACTGCAGCATGCCAGGCTTCCCTGTCCTTCACTGTTTCCCAGAGTTTGCTCAAACTCATGTCCATTGAGTTGGTGATGCCACCCAACCATCTCATCCTCTGCCGCTTCCTTCCCCTCCTGCCCTCAATCTTTCCCCAGCATCAGGGTCTTTTCCAGTGAGTCATGTGTCAAAGACCACAATAGGCAGCTGAAGACAAAAGTAAGACACAATCCCACTCTTTACTTGGGGGTAGGGGGAGCAGGGGCAAGGCTAGTGGAGAGGTGGTGGCTTTTGCTTTTTTGCTGCAGTTATTGTTTTCTGAACTGCAAGTGTGACATTCCAGGGATCAGCCCTCACCAGCAGAGTGGGACAGAATGTGGAGCTGGGGTGTGGGTGGGAGGAAGTGGAGTTAGACAACTTGCACTCAGGATCATTTCCTGTCCCTTCAGATGACGCACAAATATCCACCTTTAGACCTGGCCCTGTACCTATTTTGTTATTCTAACTTCATCCCTCATCCTCTTAGCATTGACCCAGGACACATGCACACAGACACATAACTGTTTCCTATTCATCAGGGACTCTGGTTACAGCCTCACATACTTTATGCAAACGTACATGTTGGTCCTGATTTCCCCACTCTCATCACGTATAAACTGAGATTAAATTTGTATTCATATATGTACACACATGTATATGTGTAGGTTCATGAAGAGCAGGCCGCCCCAGACTTCAAGATCACAGCTTCTTCGCTGGGCTGGAGAGAAGCAGATTGCATGTAATGTCCTCAGTGACAAGTGTGCGCTTGGCCAGCGAGTGACATAGGTCCCTGCAAATCTGCCAGTGCTCTGGGATCACACTTCCCAGCACATCCTGGTGGCTGGGGGATTCTCTGAACACCAGAGGATAGTTGACATTTTCCATTTAAAAGGTTTCCTGCGCCTGCAGAAACTCTGCGCTCTCCCAGAAGAGTGGCCAGAGCAAAGCAGAGCGCGCTGGGTAAGGAGAGTCAGGGTGCATTAGGTTTATTTTGCAGCTGCAGTTGGGGTCACATTAAACCTACTGCCTAATTTCCTTTGTCTAACTTGATTTCTCTTTGGCTGGAAGGCAAATGGATCAATATTGTTTTTTATGCCGAGATTATGTTGCCTGAAGGAAATTTTCCATCAGTTCCCTGTGCCTGCCTTGGGTCCTGTAATTGGGGCTGCATGCTGATCAGGCATCTGGGCACCCCCGGGCATGGACACAAGTCCCATCATCTGCATGGTGCCCACCGAGGGCAGCCTTCTGGAGGGGGTCACAGGAGCGGGGCCTCCAGGCAGAGCTTGCTGTTTGTGCCAGGCCTCTCTGCACATTCTCTGGCCATACGCTAACACAAACAGCTAATTTTATTTTTTCTTTTCTGTGAAGCCCTTTTCCCCTCTACCTTTTCTCTCTTTTCCTATATTTCGAGTCCTCTTCACCTCTCCAACATTTCTTAAAGGTTGTTTCTTTACATTTCTGTGATAATATTTTCTTCCTGTCTTCCTTCCCAACCCCGCCTCCAATATGATTCTGTCCTTTTTTTTTGGTCACCAGGGAAGGAAATGTTTATACTACGCTCTTGGTTCTATTCTCCTACGAGGCATTTAAGAAAAGCTAAGAGTCTGGAGGCATAAAAATGAGAAGGCAGTTTAGCCTCACACACAAAATTGGAGCATTCATCTGTGTAGAAGGGTTGCTGAATTCTTTATGCAGTGGAGGTGGGAGAGAAAGACAGTATTGACCAGTTATCTATAAACATGCATGTATTATATGCTCACTCAGTATAAGAAATGGCATTTATAAACACTGTGGGGGACATAAATATAAGGTGTAACACCTGCCATCTAAAGCTGCATTCTGGTTGGATAGACAAGATATAAACCTAGGAAAGGATAAGGGAGCTCTTGGAAGGGGAAAGTTATAACCTGTCAGCACAGTTCCAGAAGAGGGCAGGGTCTCGTGCACTTGATTCCTACCAATGGATGGTTCAAATAATTGTCCTGAGTTGAGCACAGAAGATTGAGATGGGCTTGGGAAAGGGCATAGAACTAACTGAATCCTTGCGGGGAGGATCTGGACGAGTAGACAGGGGGCAGTAAAGCCCTCCAGATGAAGAAGTCTGGGCAAAATGAGGGAAAATGGAAAAGATAATTCAATAGGCAATCAAGAGACAGAAGAGGCTGGGCAGAGAGGGGTCAAGAGGGCAAGCAGCTGGAGACAAGATTAGTCCTGAAAAGTGCCAAGGGCTTTGAGTGGTGGTTTAAGTCCAGAAGATTTTCTCTTAGGCAGCACGAGCTATTGAATGTCTTTGTGTGAGGATCTGAATTGATCTAAATCTGTGCCTCCCTATTTTTACATGGCATAAGTAGAAAATGGTTATTTGTAGAGTACATGGCAGTAAAGAGAAGGGGATCTGGAGACTGGAAGGAGAATATAGCAAAGTCAACTTGTCCTGGTTTGCCCGGAACCGTGCCAGTTTTCCAGTAACGCTGAAAGTCTCACATCCAGACAAAATCCTAAGCCTGAGCCTACACTAGGACTGCTTGTCACTTGGGAGGATGCTTTTGGTCAAAGGTGACTAGCTTAGGAGCTCTGCCCACACTTGGTCACCCTGGGATCTCAGAGTTTCAATCTTGCATCTGGGCTCATCAGTTGTAAAACCTTGATTAAATAGCATTTTAGGGTCATGAGTGTACAGGTGGGGTTGGAGTCTGGGAGAACAGTCAGAAGGCTATTGGTGGAGTCTGGCTTGAGTGAATAAGGCCTCAAACAAGGTAATGGCAAAGAAAAGGAATGGAGGAAAGGGAATTGATTTAAGATATTTTTCCCTGGGGGACATAAAAGTCTCCTGACAACTTGGAGAAAGACTGAAAATTGAATGAAGTAGAAATGACTTCAAAACAACCGCAGCTTTTTTCATTTATGACCCAAGCATTTATTGAGTGCCATCTGGGTGCAAGACATCATACTCAAAGTTGAGGGAGAAATGTGTTCCCCATATGAGCTTAGAACCTAATTGGACAGATTGAAACAAATCTCTTCATATTTACTATAAAGTAAAAGGTAAGGGTGTGTGGCACAGTAGTTAAGGGTCATGAGATTCAGAGCAAAACTGGGTCACTAGATTCAAATCTCAGATACTAGCTACATGACCTTAGATGAGTTACTCACCTCTTCAGGTCTCAGTTTCCTCTCAAACACAATAATGTAGATATGCAAATCATAGTACCAAGCTCTGGGGCTTGTTGGGGGAGGAGATAATACCTTTCACGTGATGTGTGAAAACTTGAAGCATGTTAATAGCTTTATGGGGCTTCCTTGGTAGCGCAGATGGTAAAGAATCTGCCTGCAATGCGGGAGACCTGGATTCAGTCCCTGGGTTGGGGAGATCCCCTGGAGGAGGGCATGGCAATCCACTCCAGTATTCTTACCTAGAGAATCCTCAGGGACAGAGGAGCCTGGTGGCGACAGTCTATGGAGTCACAAAGAGTTGGACACGACTGAGAAATTTAAGCACAACACAGCAATAGCTTTATCATTATCACATACAAAGTGATAAGAGATTTCTCAACTAGCAAAGAAGTATCAAAAGTAAATGACTTTTATGATTTTAAAACCTATGGGAAATTAAAAAAAAGCTTAGAAGAATCAACAACAGTTTCAGAATTCCAGTTTGTTTTGTCAATCATAGTTTCAATCCTGCTTACAAATCCTCTTCTGCACACTTAGTTTGTGATTGGCGTGTCACTGGGGTGCAGTTGTTCCTGTGGTTTTCACAAAAAAACCCCTTAGATGTCACATTGCAAAGCAGTAGTAAGCAGCTATGGCTGTCTGACCATATGGGGCAGTGTCTCCAGAGAAGGCTGTCTGTATAATTTCTTTATGTTAGTTATAACTTGGAATAGTTTTACAGTTTTTAAGTCTTTCTCTCTCTCTTTTTTTTTTTTTTTTTGGTTTTAAATCCAAATTTCTGATTATTTCTTTTGACTGAATTACTAACAGCAGAATCACTACATCAAAGAATATATGAATTTAAGGGTTCTCTGCCTATGTGGTTACCTCCTCACTGTTCCTGACCAACTCTGAGCACAATCTTTTATTTTCTTTGATTTTTGCTACTTTTTTGGGTAAAAATTCTTACCTTTCAGCTACAAATTGCATATGTTTGAGCACTAAGGAAGTTGAATATTTTTTCATGTTTGTTAGCCATTGGGCTTTTTTTTTCCTTGTAAAGAAATATCCGTTCATGTGCTTTGTATATTTTTCATTTGGTAACATATTATTGTTTGTCTCTTCATTTAAATGGTCTGTCTTATTTTTTGAAAACTCTCCAAGTTTTCTTTTGAGAAATAAAACCTATAGTTACATGAAAGTGCTTTGCATAAACTGTAAAGCCCTATATGCACATTATTATTATTGAAAGCTTGGCCTTGTTCATATGTTAGAGTCATACTTACAATAAAGAGGTCCTTGCAAATTCAGAAATAGGCTTGAGTAGAGTGTGAGCTTTATTCAGGTTGGAATTTTTGTCTGTTTTATTCGCTGCTGTATCCCCAGTGCCTAAAACAGTCCATGACATGGAGTAGTGATCAATAAATATATGTTAAATGAATGAGTATGAGATAAACACATAGATGGATAGAGATTTTCTACAATGTTCCACCAAGATGACTTCATTTTCTTTTTCGCCTCAAGCTGGAAGGAAGCAAATGGAGTTGTGGATAGCTGGCAGGTCAGAACTGTGAAATAGTATTCTTATCATTCTGGACTTAGGAAACTCATTTCTTAGAACCTAACTTTCTTTATGGTAACATTGTAAGCCTAATTAGTAATTCTACCTCATTTATTTAAGTGATAAACCAGAGACAAGAAGAGTTTAATGACCCAAGCATGGCTTTCAGCAATATGATAAAAGACTCAAGTTGTTGCTTTGTTTTTATATAAGAGCATTTCTAATTCCTAAATATATGGCAAGCCTCCTAGTCTTCCCATGCCTCACTTGTTGTTTTCTGGCAATAATGAGAATAAACTGTTCACAAGGTCTAAAAGAAAACATGACAGAATGCCTTAGAATTGATTCATTCTTTGGTCGCCTAGTTTGGGGGAAAGGTTTTGCACAGAAATTTATGCTAATGAGTTTAATCTCCTGTATAGACCTAAATTCAACTACCCACAGGTGCCTGGGACCATCTTCTTTTCTAAAGTTTCTCTGTTCTGTTTTTATCTCTAATTATCCTACCTCAAATTAGTTTTCCTTTTAAGGTGCTTTAGTGTTTCTGGAAGAACATGGGGTAAAATGTGCATTTTGCTCCAGACTTGTTTCCTGGATGGATCACTTACAGTGGGAGGCAGTACATGGTGGTTAAGTGCTTTGTGTTTGAGGCACATAGACTCTTATTTATGATCTTAGGTGAGTCACTCAGCTTCCCTGAGCCTCAGTTTATTCATTTACAAGATAAGTATTTTAAAAACCCTGCTCCCATTGGATTGTGAGGATTAAATAAAATAATGCATGTAAAGATGCTGGCATAGGGTTTGACAAATAAGCAAGCAGTAAATAGAAGCTGCAACGGAATGTTATTTATCATTGTCATGTTCATCATACATGGCTTGACCATGGCTCCTAAGCCACTGAGGTGCTATAAGTGACTGTAAGAAAATCAAGTGAAAATGTCAAAGCAAAAGACAAGTGAGAGAGAGCCCTGTAAGAAAAGATCCCAGAAGTAGTCCATCTAGGATATATCAGTCAGGGTTCAAACAGAGAAATGGAACCACCTGAAAATATAGATATAGATACAGATGTATACACACATGCATGTATACATGTGTATGAGCAATAGATATGTGCTCACATGTATATATACATACATGGACTTCCCTAGTGGCTCAGTGGTAAAGAAGCTGCCTGCAATGGAGGCGATAAGCATTCGATCCCTGGGTTGGGAAGATTCCCTGGAAAGGGATGTGGCAACCCACTTGAGTATTCTTGCCTGGAAAATCTTGTGGACAGAGGAGCCTGGAGTCAGAGTAGCTGATGGAGGCTGATGAAGACAGAGCAGGAGAATCCAGGGGGGCTTCTCACCCCTGGAGATGAGGTGGTAGATCATTTGACCTGCAAACTGGTTGCTGCTTCACTTCCACCCTCTAAAGCCTAGATGCCATGATCACTGCGGGTGTCTGTTTTAAGATAAAAACACTGAGAGGTTCAGAGATGTTATTCATTAGCTTCAGACACACGGCTGAAAAGGGCAGAGCTGGGATTCAGAGCAGACCTGGTTGGCTTGTGTCTCATCGCTTTGACACTGCAAAGTGACAGCCTCCCTAGAGGGCAGGGAAGGAAGGCGCGCCTGCAGCATAGAAGTTAAGACGTGGTCTCTGGATTCAGACCTCCCTGCACTCAGACCTCTCAGGTTTATAATTTGGCTTCTCCACTTACAGATGGTGAAACCTGGGGTGCGTTACTTAACCTTGGTTTGCTTCAATTTCCTCGTCGCCAAATGGGCCTGATTATCAATCCCCTAGTCAAAGATTATATGTGGAGTCAGGGCATTAATACAGGTGCATTCTCCGCAACAGTTCCCGGGGCTGTAAGCACCCTGTTGGCAGTTGTTACCCCAGTTTGCTCAAGTCAGCGGGTTTCTGCCCGTCTCTCTGCAGTGGCAGAGCGCTTGTCCGGCCGCCGCTGCCTTCGCTGCTTCATTATGGGTGAGCTGCCCTGAGGCGGCTCGGTGGCGGGCTCAAGCGCTGTCAGTTTCTCCCACAGCACTTTGCGCAGCTTTTCAGCATCACCACCTTGGATTCTGAGCCTCGCCTGCTCGAGGAGGACAGAGGTGATGCTGCCGTGACCACGATTAGCCCCGGCGCCTGCTCCTTTGACCCGACAGTGCTCCCTTGAAGCAGCTGCCTTTTAGGTCCGGTCAAGTGGAAACTAGACTACTGTATTGCTAATTGGGACTTTGGGGTTGTGCTCATTCCTCCAAAATGCTCTATTTTTGGAGGGGCAATGAAAAGCTCCGGTGCACCCGGACGGAAATAGATGATTAACTGTCACCAACGTTCTTGCCCAGATGGAAGGTAGATACTCACTGTTCAAAGTCCAAGTGTTCTAGTAACTTTGTCAATGAGTGAAGATTGTGATGCTCTCATCCTTGGGGCAGGGGGTGCTCATGGATGGTGGGGTGTGATGATGGAGGGTGGAGAAGGAGAGGGGTCAGTTTGCCGGTGTTTATTTCCTGCCCTGCCATATGTACTTCCTGTGTGACTCAAGCAAGTTTCTCAACCTCTCTCAGTCTCGGTGTTCTCAACTGTTCAACAGAGATAATAATCTGGGCTGTTGCGAAATGAGATAAGGCAGTGCACATGGAGGAAACTGGAATATAGTTTAATGGACACTGATCACACCTGGAATTTGCTGGATGGTCACAGTTGAGTCCCCTTCTGCCCACAAGTATTTTGTCCTCCTTTGCACTTTTAAAATTATTATTATTATTATTTTCTTTACCCCTTTTCTTTCCACTCTCTCTTTCTCCCCTGTCCTTCCAATTTTTCTTTCTGCATCTCTATCCCTTGTCCAGATTTTAGGTCTTTTTTATTTGTTTGTTTGTTTCTTTTTGCTACTGGATGCATTTAGAGCTGGAGAAGGAAATGGCAACCCACTCCAGTACTCTTGCCTGGAAAATCCCAAGGACGGAGGAACCTGGTAGGCTACAGTCCATGGGGTCGTGAAGAGTCCAACACGACTGAGCAACTTCACTTTCACTTTTCACTTTCATGCATTGGAGAAGGAAATGACAACCCACTCCAGTGTTCTTGCCTGGAGACTCCCAGGGACGGAGGAGCCTGGTGGGCTGCCATCTATGGGGTTGCACAGAGTCGGACACGACTGAAGCGACTTAACATCAGCAGCAGCAGCATTTAGAGCAGAGGTCAGTGAACTCTCCTTTTGTAAAGGGCCAGAGAAAAAATATTTTAGGTTTTATGGGCCATAAAACCTGCTGTTTTATGGTTGCTACTATTGTTGCTACGTCTGTTGCTACCATTCAACTCTGCCATTGTGATACAAAAGCAGCCACAAGTAATATATAACTGAGTGAACATGGCTATGTGCTGCTGCTGCTGCTAAGTCGCTTCAGTCGTGTCCGACTCTGTGCGACCCCATAGACGGCAGCCCACCAGGCTCCCGCGTCCCTGGGATTCTCCAGGCAAGAACACTGGAGTGGGTTGCCATTTCCTTCTCCAATGCAAGAAAGTGAAAAGTGAAAGTGAAGTTGCTCAGTCGTGTCCGACTCTTAGCGACTCCATGGACTGCAGCCTACCAGGCTGCTCCATCCATGGGATTTTCCAGACAAGAGTACTGGAGTGGGGTGCCATTGCCTTCTCCAGGCTATGTGCTAGTAAACGTTATTTACAAACACAGGTTGTGGGCCTGATCTGGCCTGCAACCTCTGATAGTTTTCCAAGCCCTGATTTAGGGTTTTGGGAGATTACAAACTCTTCTTAAACATCCAAGGTCAGCACCTTCTCTGGACACCTGGGACTCTGGTTCACACCACGACACCGGGGAAGCCTCTGGTATCTGAGTGGCTCTTGTGGGGTATTATTCCACAGCACAGCCTTTAGATAGAATCAAAAAAGTGATAGGGAAATGTTACTTTGTTATTCACAATTCATGTCTAAAAAATTTTAAGGAAATTCCCTTTAGATACTTGGATCATCAGTGACTCCATCCATTCAAAGCTGATTGATGGTGTTTGAGCAGTCAGCATGAGGGAAGACTTGCTAGCCATGGCAGACATACATAAGCATAGCACTTTGCATAGTTAACGACCGATAGTCTCAGGCTACTTCTGAAAGAATGTGTAGAACCTGCATTGCCATTAAATCAAGCTGCTTTTCATCATTACATGGAAGCCTTTTTACTTCACAGACTGAAGTTCAAGGTCTAGCTTTGCCACATGCTAGCTGTGTCCTGGAGAATTTAACCTCTTTTGACCTCAGTTTTCTCATCCGTAAAATGGGCATAATGATAATATATCAATATCATAGGCTTACTGCAAGGATTAAATGAGATAATGCTTTCAATGCCTATGACAGAGTAAATCCTAAGTATTTTGGTTATGGTTATTATAAGCAGATGACAGTTTTGGAGTTTCTGAGGGCCCCTGTTTGAAGGGACTTGGAAATGGAATCATGCAACATTCTATTTGCCTCAGGAATGCTGGCGGCCAGGGGTCCATTCTTAGGTTTGTGGAGCTGGAAATTCCCTCTGGCTTCTTCACACAGTTCACTGGCAGCCACGTCCATGGATCTCTTTCCTGGCTGTAGACTTTGCTCTTCTTCACTAACACATCTCACTCCTGGTTGTCAAGAAGTTATCTTCCAGTGTCATACCACATTCCATCTGCCAGCATTTCTGCTTACTACCTCTTTTTATTAGCTTCAGCAGGGATGGAGGGAAAATAAGTCATCTTTTTCCTTCCAAAAAAAATGTTGCGAAGTCCCTCTGACATTTCTGTTATCCAGCGTTCTCTTTTTCCATCCCTTTATTAAGAACCCTACTGTCTTCCCTTTATATTCCAGTAAACCTTTTTTTATTCCTAAAATATGTTATTAGAGCTGAACATAATCTTAAGGACCTAGCCTATTCTGATTTTCAGGAAGGATATTATGTGAATTTGACCTAGAGTATTGCTGTGTGGAAAACCTACACAGCTTCCCCAGTGACTCAGCTATAAAGAATCCACCCATAATGCAGGAGATGCAGGTTTGATCCCTGGGTGGGGACAATCCCCTGGAGGAGAGCATGACAACCTACTCCGGTACTCTTGCTTAGAGAATCCCATGGACTGAGGAGCCTGGAAGGCTATAGTCCATAGGGTCACAAACAGTCGGACATGGCTGTAGTGACTGAGAGAGCATGAATTTCTGTGTAGAAAAACCACGTCTTTTTCTGTCCAAGTTGCCCCCATAGTTAGGGTATCAGTGTCATCTTGCCAGGAGCAAGGCAGCTTCCCAGGAAAGGTAACAATGTAATTACAAGGCCAAGTCCACCCCCCCACCCCAGAAAGTTATTTCTAACTCAGAACCAATATGTTGAGCCCACAGCCAAGCCTTCTGAAAGCTAACAATCAAACCTCAGCAATAAGCACTTACCTGTTTACCATTCATGGGACATGCATCCTAGAATCATGCTAAACTTTTGCTGATTCACATTCAACTCCTCTTTCTTTGAGACACTAAATTATTTTTAGTTCCCCATTTTCTGAAAACTACTATATAAAACATGAAATATTTATGTTAAGTAGTAATGTCAAAATTAGCTAATAACTTATTTTCAGATAAACAAATATGTATGCAAAGTGCCTTCTGTTTGCTCAGTGCTGTGTGAGGCACAGGGGGTGAAAGATGTGGTACCTCCTTCCAAGGTCAACTTGTTGTTGTATTTATTAGTCACTCAGTTGTGTCTGACTCTTTGCGACACCATGGACTGTAACCCACCAGGCTCCTCTGTCCATGGGATTCTCCAGGCAAGAATACTGGAGTGGGTTGCCATTTCCTTCTCCAGGGGAATCTTCCCAGCCCAGTGATCAAACCCAGATCTCTCCCGAATTGTAGGCAGACTCTTTACCATTTGAGCCACCAAGGAAGCCCAAGGTCAACTTTCTAGAGTCTAAATCCAGTGTATCTAACTGCAGTCTTTACCACTATCCATGACCTGTAGAATATAACTCCAAGGACGAAATAGCTGGCTTACCTGATCAGTTTATTTCTGTAAGTCAATGTTTAGGCAGCATTTTTATGATTCTGCATTGAATGTTTTGTCATCCATGGAGCACCAATAGAGTTCCAAGTGATTGTCCAATTTAGATTTAATAACGTGGCTGAAGCAATTCCCACTTTCTCTTCTGTGGGAGGCGGTGCAGAAGTCTGCAGAGAGGATGGAAGATTGATGGGTGCAGTGAGCAGCAACTTTGCTTAATAATGAGAATGCACTTGAAGCAGCACCATTTAGCATTTCCAGAGAAGTGACTGCTTTGCTCCCCATTTATATAACTTGTCACATCTAAGAAATTGATAGAGAAGTAGTTTGAAATGGACAGTTGGAACACACATTAAAAAAAAAAAATCTTCCACTGTGATCAGCTGGAGAATGACCAATCTCAGTTTAAGGAATAGCATCCTAAACCTCTTGTGGCTAAACAGAAAACAGACTTAAGAAACACCAGAAAGTATGGGACAAGCTGCTTCCCATTTGTTTCCTGGTGGAGGAAGAATGTTTTCACTGATTGCATGCTTTGCAAGTAACTTCTCATAGAGCTTTCAAGGGGCTACATTTCTAGTGGTTAAGAATCCAGCTTCTTATCTCATGTGAGCTACATGAACTTACAAGCTGTGTAACAGAGCGTGAG
Source organism: Bubalus bubalis (assembly GCF_019923935.1). NCBI lineage: Eukaryota > Metazoa > Chordata > Mammalia > Artiodactyla > Bovidae > Bubalus > Bubalus bubalis. The sequence continues at coordinate 21,986,928 of NC_059171.1, read as the reverse complement.
TTATTCACCTTTTTGTGTCATCATCCTTGTCTATTGCATGGGAGAAAAAATAGTATCTACCTCATAGTGTTGTTCAGTCAGTCAGTTTAGTCGCTCAGTCGTGTCCGACTGTTTGCGACCCCATGGACTGCAGCATGCCAGGCTTCCCTGTCCTTCACCAACTCCCAGAGCTTACTCAAACTCATGCCCATTGCGTCGGTGATGCCATCCAACCATCTCATCCTCTGTCGTCCCCTTCTCCTCCCACCTTCAATCTTTCCCAGCATCAGGGTCTTTTCAAATGAGTCAGCTCTTCGCATGAGGTGGCCAAAGTATTGGAGTTTCAGCTTCAGCATCAGTCCTTCTAATGAATATTCAGAACTGATTTCCTTTAGGATGGACTCCTTGCAGTCCAAGGGACTCTCAAGAGTCTTCTCCAACACCACAGTTCAAAAGCATCAATTCTTCGGCACTCAGCCCTCTTTATAGTCCAACTCGCACATCCATACATGACTACTGGAAAAACCATAGCTTTGACTAGATAGATGGACCTTTGTTGGCAAAGTAATGTCTCTGCCTTTTAATATGCTGTCTAGGTTGGTCATAACTTTTCTTCCAGGGAGCAAGCATCGTTTAATTTCATGGCTACAGTCACCATCTGCAGTGATTTTAGAGCCCAAAAAAATAAAGTCTGCCACTGTTCCCACTGTTTCCCCATCTATTTGCCATGAAGTGATGGGGACAAGATGCCATGATCTTCGTTTTCTGAATGTTGAGTTTTAAGCCAACTTTTTCACTCTCCTCTTTGACTTTCATCAAGAGGCTCTTTGGTTCTTCTTGGGAAGCTTTAAATGGTTAATATCCCTTCATGTTCAATATAGAAGGTGTCAGAACAGTGTAGACAGATGAGCTATATATTTTTTTTTAATTAATTTTTATTGGAGTATAGTTGATTACAATGTTGTGTTCGTTTCTACTGCACAGCAAAATGAATCAGCCGTACATGTATGAATATCATCTCCCTTTTGGATTTCCTTCCCATTCAGGTCACCGCAGTACATTGAGTAGAGTTCCCTATGCTATCCAGCACGTTCTCATTCGTTATCTATATTGTCCATAGTGTCAATAGTATATATATATATATATATATGTCAATCCCAAACTCCCAATTCCTCCCACCCCCTCCCTTTTTTTGAAATAAGCTATATTTTTGAAGAAGCCACTAATAGACCTGAGACGATTCTTTTAACTTACTTTTGGTTCTCATGGTAAGAATCTGTTCATGCCATGGACGAAGTAGCTCAGTTGGAGAAACTATAAGAAAACACCTACACAAGTGACTTCTCTGGGGTCAGGAAGACCCACAGTTATTCTCAGGAATTCTTGTCCTCTCCCCAGTGCTCTCTGAAAGCACATGGACAGTGTTGCCATCTCCCACAGGCTTTGCTTCAGTGATTTTCTCATCTGTAGGAGCACGCAGCTCTCTGATAGGAAGCTATTTGCAAAGGGACAGAATGTTTTTCTGTGGCTGTGATGTCAGTGGTATCAAAGTTATTGACTCAGTTGAAAAACAGCTTAATGTTATCTTCAGGGCTTCTGCTTTCCTGTCAGCTCAAGCCTTGGAGATGTGTATAATTGGGACTCGCTAAGACAACCTTGACACCCCTCTGCAGAGAGACGTGCCTGTTTGATACAGGCTGAAAGCTCGTTTGACAGAGAGCAGCTTTTCCCTTGGGGCAGGGTTACCATGGAGAATCTGCTAATGAAGAGTCGATGGTCCAGGAACCCAGCCTCACTTCCCAGATGAGAAGGCTTTAATCATTCTTATCTTTCCTGTCACCACCCGGACAGACCAAGAGCCTAGCCATCCAATTGATAATCAAAAAGAAGGTATTTCTTATAATTATTCCTCTCCTGAGCTGGCTTACATATCATTAAGTTGAAAAAATGTTTGATGATGAATTTCACAGCTCTTTGGTTTGACTTATGAATGGAATCAGAGCATCACCGCACATTCACATCTATTCTGTGGACAGATTTGGTGGAAAGTAGCTTCTGATTTCTTTTTGAGTAATAGACCTTTTGAACTGTGCCTCAGACATCGTGGGCTTTTCATTACAGGAATTACTCCCCAAAGGCCAAAGTCTTTATCAGTCAGGGTCTTTGGCTGCAAAAACCAGAGTAAGTAACTTACACTCAGGTGAGTAAAAATGGTCTATGGTAAGGTCATGGGGAGCTCATAAATCAAAGGAATAGTCTATGGGCCAGGCTTTGAAAGAGCAGAGCCCAGAACAACTATGGACAGACTGTAGCAGAAGTTGATCTGTGTTCGGGGATGTACCCTCCAATCACTTTTATTTATTTGTTTATTTTGTCATCCTGCCAAAGATTCAAATTCTCGGGAAACATTGAGTTTTCCCATCTCTTAGCCACGGAAGAATAGGGCACCATGTGTAGCCATCTTGCCAGATTAACTCCAATGGGGGAGAGACGTTTCTTTTTTTTCTTTTTCCTTTGGCCACAGCATGCAGAATCTTAGTTCTCTGACCAGGGATTGAACCCACCACCCCTGCAGTGGACACACTTGGAGTCCTAACCACTGAACCACCAGGGAATTCCTGAGAGAGTTTTCTTAAAGAAAAGTTGGGGGTGGCTGAAACCAGAGGAAGGGAGAGTGAATGTCAAGGGTCAGAACTACAGTGCTTGCTACACTGCATCTCTCGGAATAGGACCACGTGCGGCTGAAATACGCTGCAGAGCTCCCATTCGTCACCTGCTGCAGTTTGTCTCCCAGTGTTGCTGAACCTTAGGATGATGACGTGTTAGCCCAAAGACTGAATCCCTTTTAGTCAGAGCCCGGGCATGTTGTTCTTGTTTTCTTCTAAGATGGCTAAAAGAAAAAAGTGTATCAGGCAGGGTTCTTCAGCTGCAAGCAAAAGAACTCTAAGCGAGGTGGTTAAACAAAAGAGGAACGTGTTAAAAAAACTGGTGGCTCAAAGAATCTCCAGGAGGGCCAGAAGACCAGGCTGAGAGGATGCGTAGCTGGGACCCATGCCGCAGGTCTCCCACAGGATAGTGGAGAGCCCCAGGGCTGTCCCTGGGCTCAGTTACCATGGATGGTTTGACTGAAGCAGGGCTTGAACCCTAGTGCTAAACCTCTGTCACAACTGGCCTGAAAAACAGGATTGATCCATCTCTACCTTCACCAACATGGATTCTGAGGCACCTGCTTCCTGAGCCACCAGCTTGCCATGCAAAGACTGGTGCGGGGGCACCATTTTGGAGGAGGCCAGGTCACATGACGGGGTCAGCTGCAAAGGCATCTGAGAAGTGTGTTGTGGCTTCTGCCTTAGAGCAGAAGGCCTCTGCCTTGGAGGAAGCATGTTCAAAGGGACAAGCGTCCTTACAAAAGCAATTGTGTGACTTTGAACTTGTGCTTATTCCATCAGTGGACCACATCTTTCATGGTGGTAGTTTAGTTGCTAAGTTGTGTCCGACTCTTGTGACCCCATGAACTGTAGACCGCCAGGCTCCTCTGTCCTTGGAATTCTCCAGTCAAGAATACTGGAGTGGGTTGTCAAGAATACTGGAGTGGGTTGCCATTTCCTTCTCCAAGGGATCTTTCCAACTCAGGAATCGAACATGGATGTCCTGCACTGCAGGCAGATTCTTTACCAACTGAGCTATGAGGGAAGCATCTCCCATACTGCACTGGTAATAAGTAGATTTTAAATACATTTTGTAATAATTTTATAAACCTTGTGATGATACTGTGCTGTATTTTTTTGTTTAAAACAAATATTGAAAATGTACCACAAGTTTTAAAATCTTCTTATGATGGGGTTACAGATATACCAGTTTACTCAAAAAGAGGCAGTGATTCCAACCTCTCAGAGGTTGCCTCAATATCAAACTGGGCAAGCTCTTGCTGCTGCTGCTGCTAAGTTGCTTCAGTCGTATCTGACTCTGTGCAACCCCATAGACGGCAGCCCACCAAGCTCCCCATCCCTGGGATTCTCAAGGCAAGAACACTGGAGTGGGTTGGGCAAGCTCTTACACAGCTGTATTTCAGCCTTGTTATCCAGGACATGGATACTTATCTATGGACTTGATCATGTTGACAATGTTGGTATTGCCAAGTATTGTTAGGTATTGATAAACAAATGTTTCACATAACTGGATACAATACAACTAAGAATGATAATTATAACAATGTTTACTTATTTATTACTAATGAGCTGGTACAGTTCAGAAATGTTAAGTACACAACAGAACTGTAGGACTGGATGTTTACATTCCATTTAAGTCAGCATTCTATTTCCAAAACATACAAAACATAGTAACTGATTTAGATAATGCTAAACCACAGAGGAAAATGCCAAGTTTCACCCTGGGTCATCAGGGTTAGCTTCTAGAGGGACCAGTATTCTTTTTTCTTTCCTTTCCTTTTCTTTCCTTTCCTTTTGTTTCTTTTCATTTCATTTCTCTTCTTTTCTTTTTCAGCTTTTTTGAGATATAACTGACATGGGACCAGGATTTTTGAGCAGAATCTAGTTAGTGGAAGGTAAAAGAAGTTGGCATGGCAGGGGCAGGGAGAGGGCAGATGTGAGCAGTGAGAAGGGCACCCAGGGAAAGAGAAGATTCAGAAGTGTGAAAGCACAGAAGGAACTGGAGACTCGCAGCTCAGCGGGAAGGAAAAGTGGGGTGAGGAATGACACCCTGTCAGACACCTTCCAATGTGAGAGTGGAAGCACAGAGTTTTGCTGCTGGTGATAATGCCAAGAATTTACATTTTGTGTTAATTGGACCTCATTTACATAATGCCTTATAGAGCATCACTTAGATGTTGCCTAATTGCCCTCTTTCTCTTGCTAACCCCAACACCGAGAAAGTCAAAACCATGACCTTTATTTTGGCTGAGGCAGAGAAATCTGATTTGATATTTTGCTGCCACAGATCTTTTGCTTTCATATTTACTTGTTTTTTGCATATTTGTTTTTCCTAGGCCACACAAGCACTTTGCCTTGTATATTTCCTTTGCATTTGTCCACATGCATATGTGTTCACCCATGCTTTCTGGGAAGTTAGGAAAACCCAACTTTTTCCATTTAAATTATATAATTTAAATGATAATTATATAATTATCATTTTCTTTTCTTTCCCAGTGTATTCTTAATTCTAGTCTTTCATTGATATGCCATATTCCACTGAGTAATCATTGGAAAATTGTTATGCTTCAGTTTTTCAATAGTTTAGATATTGTAATGGCAATTTTTGTGTATAGAACTTATTTCTTCTGTTGGATTATTTTCCTAACAGCATCTGTAACTCTTAACTTTCTGCTTAGAGAAAAAAAGTTTTATAACTTAGGGTTTTCTCTTTCTTGCCTCCCAATCTTGTATGTAAATAACCATTTCAGTATGAATTACTATGCATTTTATTTTCTCTATACAGCAGCCTTACTAATGCATCAGTCTAGACATGCTTATGTAACATACTACAATATAAGCCCAAGAGCTTCTGCCATCAGCGTAACTGTGAAAAGCAGGAACCCAGTACCAGACTATGGCTCTATCAGAGAGACTGTGATGGTCATAAAAAAGTCACTGTAGCCTGAAGGTCTAAATCTCCTTTATATTGTTTCCTAGATTTATTTTCTTTAAGTCTGTGTCTTTTATCACCAACTCATAACTTATTCATAACTCATTCTATATCTACTAACCCTTTAACTATTTTGTTCATTTCCTTACGTTAATGACATCACTTGCTATTTGACCAGTACTCTTCCCCGCTCCTTAGTGTTTGAAATTATTGTTGTTGTATTTGTACCCACCTGCCAATCATTAGTGATCTTTTAATATTTCTCTATATGAGTAAGTTGATTCCTAAGGATACTGAAAGCTGTTTTTTGGCGGTATACACTGGCCATATGACCCAGCAATGCCAATCATGGGAACATATAGTAGAGATGAGTTCACAACAAATATGTACATGAATCTTTATAACATCTGTATTCATAATCATCAAAAGTTGGAAACAACCAAAATGACCTTCAGAAGGTGAATGGACAAACACTCGGTAGTGCATCTGTACAATGGAATGCGTGCATGCATGTGTGCATGCTAAGTTGCTTCAGTCGTGTCTGACTCTTTGCTACCCTATGGACCATAGTCTGCCAGGCTCCTCTGTCCATGGGATTCTCCAGGCAAGAATACTGGAGTGCGTTGCCATGCCCTCTTCCAGGGAATCTTCCTGACCCAGGGATCAAACCCACATTTCTTCAGTCTCCTGCATTCGGAGGGGTTTCTTTACCACTAGTGCCACCTGGGAAGCCCATGCAAAGGAATACTGCATAGCAATTAAAAAGAAATGAACTCCTGATTCACGCAACAACTTGGGTAAATCTCAAAATAGTTATGCCAAATGAAAGAAGTCAGATTCAAAAGGTTACCTACTCAATGATTCCATTTATATGCCATTCTTGAAAAGAGACAGCTACAGTAACAGAGAATAGATCAGGGTTTTCCAAGAGTTATGGGGGAGGGGAAGTTGTGACTACACAGGAATGGTGTGAGTTATGGGAGGTGATGGGACTGTTTTGTGTCCAGAGTGTTGTGAAGATAAAACTTCTATCCAGGTGTCAAAATTCACAGAACTACCACTAAAAAAGTAAATTTATTGTAGTTAATTTTAAAAATATAAAAAGGTTGCAGTTTCATCAAAGTAGTCATAGGTCTTTTGACAAGTTATATAATCTCTCTAAATCTCAATTTATTTACTTGTCAAGTGTAGAAAATACTCTATCTTGAAGCAGTGCTATAAAGATGAAATAGGATGTCATAAAGTATCCACCTGGCATAAGGAAGCTCCTCTTTTTCTTTTCCATGCTGATATTTCTCATTGGGAGCAGATTCTTTTTTGGGGTTATTATCATCTGGGCTTTTTAAAGAGTTATTTGGCTTTTGGGGAACAGACTGGAGCTAGTGAGGGTTTCAAGCAGAAATGTGACCTGATCTGATACTCAATAAAAAAAAAATCATTTGAGCAGCTTTGTGGGGAGTGGTGAGGAGTGCAGAAGGGTAAGAGTTGAAACATGGAGGGAGCTCTCTGGTGGCCTAGTGGTTAGGATTTGGTGGTTTCGCTGCAGATGCCCTGGATTCTATCCCTGGTCAGGGAACCATCCCACATGCAGCATGCTGCTGCTGCTAAGTCGCTTCAGTCATATCTGACTCTGTGCGACCCCATAGATGGCAGCCCATCAGGCTCCCCATCCCTGAGATTCTCCAGGCAAGAACACTGGAGTGGGTTGCCATTTCCTTCTCCAGACATGCAGCATAGTACAGACAAAATGCTAAAAAAAAAATAGAGTGGAAACATGAAGAGGGGTTGAGGTTGTCCAGATGAGAGATGGTCGTGGTGTCACTGACATGACTCAGTGGGACAACAGAGTGGGAGAGAAGTGGGCAGGTTTGAGATTTTTGGGGGAAGAGGTGGAATCAATAGGCTTGATGATGGTTAAGGATTGAGGAAACATGGTTGGAGGTAGTGTTTATTGAGATGAGAAATTCAAGACAGGAGCAAATTCAAGTGTGTGGACTGTAGTCATCATGGAAAATCAAGAATTTGTTTGGATGTGTTAAGGAGTAGAAACCCAACAAGTAGTTGGGTACGGGGTTCTGGAACCCAAGACCAGGCCAGTGTTGTCCCATTCATTTCCACTGGAGGTGGCTCTGTGAAGCTTCCCAGCTCTCACCCTCCAGATTAGGACTGCAGGGGAGCTGTAAACTGCTATTCCTTCGACCTAACCTTGGGATTTTTTTAAACGAATCACTTCTTTAATCCATTCCTGAGAGCAAGCACTTGTAGAAACTTCAGGTTATGCTTGTATGGTCCACTGCTGCCAGATTTTCTTTTTCATTTTCCATTTAATGTGATTTAGGGAAAGGAGACACCCAGCATTTCCAAATATCCAGCCTGGAAGTCATATTGTATATGATTGAGAAGTATTAATAAACTGCTGAGACAGCTGATGAATATGCAAACACGTGACAAAATATGCTAAGGGATTATATATGTTAACATATTTTGTTATTTATATTGTGCTCAAATTTCCAGTTTTGCCACAGACAAGGGAAAGAAATTCAAGATATGATTTTCCTTGAAAGCTACCCATTAACTATTGCCTCTGGGAATGGAATGGAATTTGGGGAGAGGTATTGAGGAAGCCTCAACTGTGTCTGCAAAAAGTTAAAATTCTGTAGAGTTGGGTATTGGGTCAGCGTGTTCATCAGACTCATCTATTTGAAATATTTTATAATTAATATTTTGTTCTTTAAACATATACATAAAAATAACTTAAAATCATAAACATGAGAGACAATGCCCTTCTTCCACCCACTCCACCTCTTTAATCACCATAAAGAGTGATCTACTGGGCTTTTCTCTCAGAAAATGTAATTACTTTGTAATGAAATATTAATGCTATGCTCTATTCTTAAAGTCACTTGTTCCAGTAATAAAGCTATGGCTTAATAGAGTTGCTAAATTTTCTTCTAAGCCATTCTTTTAATATTTCATACTTGTCAAGTGAGCCAGGCATGATCAGGAGAATCTTTGTTTTTACATCAGGACCATTTCGGCAAAAACTCATCATCAGGCTGTCAACTTCAACATCTTCGAGGGCATGGTTTGCCATGGGGTGCCCGTGGTGACTATTTCAAGAGGCAAAGTGGTATACGAAGCTGGAGTTTTCAGTGTCTCTGCAGGAGATGGGAAGTTTATTCCTCGTAAACCGTTTGCTGAATATATTTACAAACGGATCAAGCAACGAGACCAGGTGAGTTTGGGCCTGCAGAGGCTGTTACCACGGGCTGGACTGTCACATGCTCCTGGATGTTGGTGCTGGTATTAATCACATACAGTGGGGTAACATATTCCTGGGATGTCAGAAAAAGTTAAGGATAAATAGAGCTTTCAAAGAAAAAATCATTACTGGATGGATGCATTTTCCTTTGCAGATTAGTGCCTATTCAGGGTTTCCTAATGGACCAAGTCGGGTTTTCCTAGACAAATTCAGGGCCGCTATGGGCCTTTTGGCAATTGCTGTTAGTCAGGCTCGTCTCACAAGTAGCCATCCAGAAAGATAAAAGTGCCACCGTTTTACACCTGAGAGAAAAATGGGAGGGAAAGTGGGAAAGACTGTGGAGAGCCATCAGACTGCAACTCAAGCCCAGCCCCAAGGAATGAGAGAGGGAGAAAAAATAGCGTGAGAAGCATCCTAGAATACCATCTCATGCAGACTAACAAAGGTTGAGCAACCTACAGACAGCCCGTGAGCCTGTTCCTGTGTCCAGCTACGTGGCGTGCTGTCATTGGCTGGGAGCAGCAGTGGGAGGCGTGGCCTCCCCTACGAACAAAAACATGAAGTTCAAGCTCAACAACTGCCCCTTGAGAAACTGCGTTCCCTGTAGTTGAAGGTCTGCAAGGTGCATCCTGGCTTCCCCGATAGCTCAGTTGGTAAAGAATCAGGCTGCGATGCAGGAGACCCTGGTTCGATTTCTGGGTCAGGAAGATCTGCTGGAGAGGGGATAGGCTACTAACGCCAGTATTCTTGGGCTTCCCTTGTGGCTAAGCTGGTAAAGAATCCACCCGCAATGCGGGAGACCTGGGTTCGATCCCTGGGTTGGGAAGATCCCCTGGCGAAGGGAAAGGCTACCCACCCCAGTATTCTGGCCTGGAGAATTCCATGGACTGTATAGTCCATGGGGTCAAAGAGTCGCACACGACTGAGCGACTTTCACTTTCACGTTCAAGGTGCATTCACGGCAGGGTTTGGGGTCAAGTAAATATGAATTCTACCTTGACTTCACATTTCCTCGCTGTGTGGCCAAGCTTCTCTGTTGTCCCTGGGCTGCTTCCTCATCTCGAAAACGAGGATAGTGTTTTCTCCCCAGGAGACTGTAAGAGTCAAGTGAGAATTTAAAATATAAGGCACTAGTGGGAGGTCTATAAATATCAGTTCTGTCTGTTTTCCTCCTTTGATGACTGAATTTATAATAAAGTCTTTGTAATAATCCTGTTGTTATAAGAGAGGTATTAAAAGGTATGTTCTTTTACTATGTCTTGCATTTTCACGTCTGTTTATTTAGGTCATGCAGTGTTTTCAACAATTTTAAAAATTCATTTCACTAAAGACACTAACATAGCAAAAATTTCAGATTAAAATCATCTAAATGGCTGGTTTGGAAGTGATGGAAGGCAACCAGTGCCCTCAATCTCACAGGGTAAGAATAGGCTAGAGCAGGGTGATGGAGCCCTGCAGAGGCAGCCTTTATGACTTTCATCTGCAGGCTTCACTCATTAATGTTCCCAGCCTGACCACATAACCATTACAGTTTATAACCCTTGGATTAGTTCTAAGGCTTCCTTGTCTTTTTACATTTTAAAATATATTTCTCTTTTTCCAAAGTTCTCTAGCTGTTTTCTGATTCATTTCGTTTGGATCTTGTAGTCTCTTTGATTTCTTCCCTAATGTCTTGTGAAATGTTTTTGCTTGTGGATTCTCAGACTTTGTTATAAATAAGATTCATCCTTTCTTCTCCTTTTTTAAAAATCACTTCCTAAAGCTTTGATTTAGTAAACAAGTACTCTGGAATGCTGTAAATTCTCAGAATGTTACAATTCTTCATCTACTGTATTCCAGTCAAAATATTTAAGGTTGCCATTTATTTTGTTAATTTGTAAATGTTGACACTGACAGGTGACAGGTAGGTAGAAACTATAAGGTTTCCATATATTTCTAAATATCATATGGTAAATTACAGCAATACTAACATTTACTGAGCTCTTACTGAGGCAAAGCACAGTGCTAGGGGATCTTGTCACTGTAACAACCCTGTGAGTGAGGGAGTATTTATTATTTTCCCCACTTTAAATATTAGGAAACTGAAGCTTCAGGAAATAAAGTTTGTAATGTCATACAGGTCATATATGGCGGGACCAAAACATAAACTCTGGTTGTCTGACTCCAAAAGCTATATGCTTAAGCAATAAACCACATACTGTAAAACATAAAGGTTGACTTAAGTGAGTTAAGTAAGTAAGTGTTAGTCGCTCAGTCATGCCCGACTTTTTGCGACCCCATGGACTGTAGCCCATCAGGCTCCTCTGTCCTTGAGATTTTCCAGGCAAGGATACTGGTGTGGGTTGCCATTTCCTTCTCCAGGGGATCTTCCCAACCCAGGGATCAAACCCGGGTCTCCTGCACTGCAGGCAGATTCTTTACGTACTGAGCTACAAGGGAAGCCCTTAAAGTGAGTTCAGTTCAGTTCAGTTCAGTCGCTCAGTCGTGTCTGACTCTGCGACCCCATGAATGGCAGCACGCCAGGCCTCCCTGTCCATCACCAACTCCCGGAGTTCACTCAGACTCATGTCCATCGAGTCAGTGATGCCATCCAACCATCTCATCCTCTGTTGTCCCCTTCTCCTCCTGCCCCCAATCCCTCCCAGCATCAGAGTCTTTTCCAATGAGTCAAGTCTTCACATGAGGTGGCCAAAGTTAATGGGAGGTAAATTATTCTGTACTAGGTTTGGGAAAAAATAATTAGAGACATTGAGGGAAGCTAGTCCATTCATGACACTTGTAGAAGTAATACAAGGAATAAACAGAAAGACGTAGACTTAGAAGTGGTAGATCCAACACAAAAAGTGAAAGGCTTAGTCTCTCAGTCACGTTGGACTCTTTGCGACCCCATGGACTGTAGCCTGCCAGGCTCCTCTGTCCATGGAATTTTCCAGGCAAGAATACTAGAGTGGGTAGCCATTCCCCTCTCCAGGGGATCTTCCCAACCCAGCGATCAAACCCAGGTCTCCTATATTGCAGGTGGATTCTTTACCGTCTGAGCCACATTTGGTGGTAAGTTATGTAACACCGTAATACAGGGTGAAGCAGCTCCTGGCTGTCAGTACCTGCTGCTCACCAGCAAGGATTCTAGACTAACTGAGAACACCTCATATTAGTCTCTCCCTGTCATGTCGGACTCTTTGTGACCCCATGGACTGTAGTTCACCAGGCTCCTCTGTCTGTGGAATGTTCCAGGCAAGAATATTGGAGTGGGTTGCCATTTCCTTCTCCAGGGAATCTTTCTGACCCAGAGATTGAACCCAGGTTTCCTGATAGACTGTATTTAAAAGACTGACTTTGCCTAAGTCTTCCTCCTGTTGGGAAAATGTTTGAGGCAGCCAAGATCACCACATGATTGGCTTTATCAGTTCTCTATTTCAATTGTTGGGTGTTTTGTTGGCAAAATTAATGTCAGCGTCATTTTATTCAGAGTTCACTATCAGTTTTGTGAGTTAGTTTCTTAATATTTTCTTCTGATCTAAACTTTGAAGGTATTTTAGTCCATGATTGCTTTTACAATAAGTAATAGTTGTCATTATATGTTGTTCTGAGTACTTATGATCTGTCAGGCACTGTACTTGGTGTAATTAATAGTTTTTATTTTACTTAATCTGCACAGCAAGCCATGTGAGAGATAGTATCATCCCTGTTTTACAGAGTAGAAAACTGACTCTTAGCAAAATTAGGTAAAATTTCCCTGGGCTAAGCAGTGAGGAATCATAAGAGCCAGGGTTTGTGGTAATGCCTTCCAGATTCTCACTATACCATGGGATTTCAATAGAACAAGAAAAAAGAACATAATTGTGAAACCCAAATCATGGGGAATCCATTATTTTTAAAAGTGTTAATGTGGAGAAAGTATCAAATAAAGTGGAGAAAAAGAGGTTTGAAGATTGTGCGGAGATGTTTCAGATCTTTTTTTAAAATCTCCATTAGGCAAAGATAATTTTATAGAAGAAACATCATACTGAAGGCAAGAAAAAGAGCCGTTAAGAATCCTAGATTTTATATTCACATGAGATAATGAGAGCTCTTCCCTTGGTTTTCATTTAAAATGTTCAGACTTCTTTGTGAGTGAGGATAAGAGTTTGAAGGCAAACAGGAAGTGCGCACACCACTTCTCCTGCTCACCTGTTATCCTTCCCAAGAACATTAATCACTCGCCACTCTGGACCCCAAAGCACAGCTTGTAGAGAAATGCCAGGGTTTCTCAGTCCCAGAACTCAGCTGGTCTCCTGGCTAGAATGTTAGTTCTTTGAAGAACTTACTTTGTTTATGCCCAATACTTGCTATCTAGTAGGTGTGTGATAAATAGACGAATTGCAAATGGAAGGAACAAGGACTATAGTTTCAGAGGCTATGGACAGGAATTTAGACTAATTTGCACAGAAGATTGTCCATGCCTTGTCCCAAAGAGTGGGGTTATCTGTAAACGTGATTCCTATCGATGATTTTATGACTTAATAAAAAACTTAGTATCACGCTGTGCAGCTGTCACTGTTAACAGATATTCTGAGGAAGTCCAAAGGAGAGAAACGACATTTTAATGTAGTTTGACAGCTTCAGGAAATTGTTACTTTAACATTTAAACAGTGGATCCTTAAGGGAAAAAAATTAGATCAGGAGATGAAATATCAAATTTGATTTGATAAACATAATAATAAAATATATATTTCAATTCAATATATAAAGTCACATATGGAAGAGTACTGGGGGATTCAGGAAAACAAAAATAAAAAAGGAAGAAAAAAAGTACATCGTTCCCTGGTATCTGTAGGGGTTTTGTTCTCAGAATCGGCAGATACCAAAATCCACAGATGTTCTAGTCCCTTATACTGTTGTCCCTTTCTATCTGTGCATTCAACCAATGATGCATATGGAGACCACTGTAACAGCAACTGAGATGTTCAAGAACATTTTGAAAGAACAAAATCAATTTACATGTGATTCATTCTTCGCCCCCTCCTCCAAAAGCTAGCTCTGTAGACTCAAATGATTTATTATTTCTAGACTTTTTGTGTGTTTAGAGTGTTACATTTTTTTACCAAAACTTGGAAGTATAGACATTCTTCTGATCATCCCCTTTTCTCTTTTCTCAGTAGTAAGCAACCCAATCTCTTTTGTAAAATAAGAGTCATGTTGCATTTTCTGAAGAAGCAGGAATAGCTGCATGGAGTCATGCATGGTTTCAGAATACTGCTGCCCAAGCTTTTAAACTGGCTGTACCTTTGCATCTATACACATAATTTGCCATTTAGATACGATAAAATTGAGTGAATGGCTGATCTAATCTTTGAAATGGGTGTCCTCCATTTCTTAAATGAAAGTTTTTCAATGTCTTTCTCAATGTGGTAGCTCAAGGAAAATATTAGTAATTGAAGTCATCATCAACTGCCATATAATTCTAATTTTCCCAGATGAATGGCTAGTAATGAATAAAGTAAGTAGATCTCTTCTTACTTACACTTACAAAAGGTGAGCTGTATATTGGAGCCACATGTATGTATCCCATCCCAGCTCCTTATTCAGTGATGTTAGTTTGGTAGCTTGAAATCAGCCATGGTGGGAGCATTTACAGGACAGAAAGAGGCATGTGCATTAAGTCAGGGCTTTAGGAGTGACAAGAGAAAGGGAAGGTGGGTTGTCAACATTTACCAGCACATCACTGTATACAGCGACTTTCTAAATGCTTTCTTTTCATATTTCATCTAACCATTCAACACTCAGTAAATATTTGCTGAAAACCAATTCGGTGTTCATGTTGTTCTGGAGAAATAGCTCACAGAGTATTTTGAACATTAAATAGAAACATTTGGTGGATTATAAAGCATTATCAAAATGCGAATTTTCATTGTTATAGATCACCTCTATTGAGTCTAGTGATTCACCATCCCTTGGCAAGCTCAGTTCCATAAGGACCTCTGAGAGCCTCGGCATTCACAAGGTACTGAGTACCTATCTAAATTCACCAGCCAGGCGTGGATTTTATCCTCAGTCACTGTTCCAAAGGAACAAAGGAACTGCTTGGTGTTAGGTCAGCGTCTGCTTTTGGTATTTGAAATTTCTGTTGTCTTTATTACTATTTTAATATCTTAGCCTCCATGATCAGCATTATCTTAGGAACTCCATGGAATTCAAGATTCTTTTCTATGGTCTTGCTCGTCAGAAAATCTAGCATCTTAGCATTCCACTCTCTGCAGACAATACAGTTAAATTTTCTATCAACTTTAAGTTTCCTCTTTCCCCTGATCAGCTAACCAAAATGCAGTTATGCAGGTATAATGAGTACAATTAATATTTATTCTAGCACTGCATATTGTGATATAATTCTTTTCTGTATTTCTATTAACTCATCATAGTAACAATCATCATCAAATACTGTGAACCCAAACTGAACTCTCATCTATGTGAGTAAACCACCAGCACCCTGCTGGGTGAGGTGCCATCTGTGTTTCCTGTATTACTTAGGATAGCCTTTCACACTGTTTTACTATCAAGCCCTTCTATTTGGTTGTGAACACATCAAGACAGGAAGAACTGCTGGCCTGGGCTGATCATCTAATTTTGACCAGCCTGTACTAGGGGGGAAAGATGCCACCACCCAGGTCAGTCTCCCAAAGGTGTACGTTCAGAACCCTAATCTCTTGAGGTGCTCCTTGAGAAAGCTGTCAAATGATCGTAGATAATGCTACCCTCAAGTGATTCTATCACCCAATATCATCTACAAAGTTCTAAAAAAAAGTCCTGCAGTCAAGAAATCTTTCACTTAACAAATGTTTATTAAGCCCCAGGCGTTATTTCATCTTCCATCTGCTGGGGATACAGGTGCAACTGAGATAGTAGTTCCTGGGCTCAAAGAACTGTAATCCAACTTGAGTTTCAGCTATAGTTTGTTGCTGCTTAAGTTCTCATTCTATTTGAGACACTAGTTACGCCTCCCTGTGAGGAGGTCATTAGCCATTTGGATAAAGGAGTCTGGGATTTGGGACAGATTGGGGCTGGACATAAGATTCAGAAATCCTGGCATACATAAGATTTAACACCACAAGTCTGAGGCCACCAGAGAAGAAAGCGACCTTGAGAAAGAGCTCTGGGGCTGTCAACCTTCAGAAGTTGAGGAGAGGAGGGTAAGAGCCAGCAAGAGAGCTGAAGAAAGCTGACGGGTGAGGCTGGAAGAAAGCCAAGAGAACACAAGAAGAGAAGAGAAGAGACCTACTTCCTTTATTCAACCCAGAAGCCTCTGATGCTTCATCCTGGCCTTTCTGTGAGCTTTATGCTGCATTAACATCCTCTAAGTAATAGGTGTGCCCTTAGTTGGGAGACTTGGGATGGAGTCCCTGTCTTACTGTACTCATCCTGGATACCTGGGAAAGAAACCCACTTGATTTTGATTCCCACTCCTAGGACAGCCTCTGAAATTATGCCAGATGCTGGTGCCCCTAGGACAGTCTCCAGGACACCCCTAGGACAGCCTCTGAGGGCATGCCAGATGCCAGTGCCCATGTCCAGGCTGAGATGGAGATTTGCCATTTGTCACCAGAGATAAGCCACATGACTGCTTTTCCTGAGACCTGCAGTCTACTTAGAAAACAAATGGGCAACTGAACTCTGGAATAACGCAGGGGCAGCTTCACATTCTGCAGCACCAGCACCGTCACCTTTCCATTTCATCACAGTGAACATCACTGAGGTTCTAAAGTGTACACAGAGTACAGTGCCCCGGGCGATAAACAGTACAAAGATGAACAAGACCTGGGTCTAGCATTAAAAGAGATTATGTAACCATGTCTGAGGATAAGAAAAGATGAAAAGGTTGAAAGGACTTCAAGGCTTGAGATCAGAACTTGCCTTTGATTCCTGTCCACTTGTCTATAAAGGGAAAGGCTGTGAAGTGTGGGGTGGCAGAAAACTCCCCAAAGAGGGTCAGTCTGTGCCCAAGGTGCCCGTTGGCCATGGCCATTCTGGTGGGAAACCGGTCCCTGCCCATCCTGAGCCTCAACGGCAGATGCAGAGGGAAGCTATGTGCAAATGACACCTGGCCAGTCGGGTCAGAGCTGTTGGATGGTCACTGTGATCAGAGTGACCACCCAGGCTGAGAGGGGCCTCGTGGCATTGCTAGTACAGTGACTGAGCAGCTGGAAAACGGTCTTAAGACAAGTGCAAAGGGCAAGTGCAACCTGGGGAGCAGCTCAATGGTGAAGCAGAACAAAAGAAGATGAGGGAAACTGAGTCAGCCCTGGCCAGGGCAACAGATGCAAAGAAGAGAGAAGTTCAGATGAGGGATCTCTTCCCACCAACACCCTCCACCCTCGGTAGGGACTTGTCAACTATTTACTGAGAACTCATTATGGAGAAACAGAGCAATACACTGTCCCTGAGTCTGCCGGAGGAGGCAGACTATTACACAAAAACAGAAAGTGGTAGGCAAGATACTCTGATGTGGCAGGGAGAGTTAAAGCTTCCTGGGCTGACGATTGTCTGGGCTGAGTTACTGAAGGGCCATTGCAGATATTTAGGTAAAAAAGAGGGTGGGCATGCCACAGTGGGAGAAGACATGTTCCTGGCAGAAAGATGTTAGGAAGGATGCTGATTCACCTGGTTTGAGTCATCCCTGAGCCTGCAGTTAGGTCCAGGGAAAGGATCTTTCAAGGGACCAGCCAGCTTGTGGAACAAGCCCTCTCCTGAATGAGGATGGTAGGCCCCAGGCTTGACAGCCCCATTTAAATCACCAGTGTTGTCCCTAAGGAGTCCAGGAGAGACCAAAAAGTACAGATGAAAACCACAGACAGAAAGGTTTCAAAGGAACTGTTGTGGGAACAGGGAGGTGGGAGGGGGAGCTGATGAGGAATACACAGCACAAAGGCAGGTGACACGGATTATCTGCCCACCGATGTCATTTTCTTCAAGGGCTGTGAAAAAGCTGATGATTGAACTGAAATATGCCACGGGTTTTGCCAAGTGCGAATAACGACTAGAAAAGAGAAAGACGTGAGACTTTAGATTGTCGGTAAGAGAAAGGTTGAAGGAAGGTGGAAACAAATCCTGGTTTGCTTGGATGGTCCTGGATTATGCCTGTTCATTATGTTTAGTACCCTTTACGCGCTCAGAATGTCCCAGTTTAGATGGTAAATTTATGGTCACTTTAGTTTCAAGTGTGCTTCCCCAGTGACTCAGGGGTAAAGCACCTGCCTGCAATGCAGAAGACACAGGACTCTCAAGTTCAATCCCTAGGTTGGGAAGATCCCCTGGAGAAGGAAATGGCAGCCCATTCCTGTACTCTTGCCTGGAAAATCCCATGCAGAGAGGAGCCAAGGGTCGGACAGGAGTGAGCACACGCATGTTGCAGGTTGCGCTGCATGTCTTAGGTTTTTATACATACTGCTGGGCTTGGAAAGTCAACAGGAGAAGGAAAAACCTGGAGACTTAAGACCTGAAAGGGAGATTGTGATCAGAGAGTGGGGAATTACGTGAATGTAAAGTTTCAGGTGTTGATGGGCTCCAAGTAACCACGATGTCCAGGGGCTGGGTGGCAGCCATGAGAGGTTGATGTTTCATTTCTCCATGTCGATGTTCAAGGTGATGACAGGATCCAGGGTGAAGGAAGGGACTTAGCTGACGGTGAGCCGAAATGGAGGTTCAGCAAAGCATCCCATCGGACACAGGAAATGGACAGAGGCATGGACTTGTGTGCAGAGGGCAGGGGTCTTCCTATTCACTGAGTGATCAGCTTGCTTCAAATTCTGCAGCAGTAGGGATGGTCTCCATCTTGTTCTCTACTTTATCCTCTGTGCCTGGGGCTCGTGTGTGCTCAATAAATATCTACTGAATGAATGAAGAAAAAGCTTTGTATCTGGGAAATCTCATGTGCCTGGGACGTGGGTTTTATTCCCTCCATTTCATAGGTGAGTAAGTAGGCTCAGAGGGGCTTATTAACTTGCTAGTTTCCTGTAGCCAGTAAATGGCAAAGCTATTATTCAGACTTAGACCTGCCTTTCTCTAAAGCCCACACTGTTGATCACTATCAGATATTAGTTTTGATGGTAAAAATAAGACAAACGTACACACATACATACACACATACGTATTTATTTGTTAAGAGCTTATTATACACTTGGCATTATTCTAAATGCTTTATTTACATATATTTAATCCTCTCAACATGTAATTCTCATAACCAACTTATAAATTAAGTGCTGTTACCATCCTCAGTTTACAGCTGAAGCACAGTGTTGAGTAACGTGCCCAGGCAAGCTGGCTCCAGAGCCCCTGCCCTTAATGATGGTGGTTTACAATTCACCTGACCTGTCAGGGAATTTGTTTCCACACTGATGAAGAATATAATTTACTTCTTATGAATCCCTTTGTTTAGATAGTCCTGATTTCAAAACTCTGGTCAAACACTGAAGTAACTCTGGCTGAATCCAGGGTCCTGCTACCCAGTTGGCCAGCAGAGAGGTGTAGATCCAGATGGGAAATTCTGTGGAAGGCCCGTTACAAGCAGAGACGATCAGGAAAATGAGGAAACGTACACACAGATTGCTAGAATCTGCAGCAAAATGCTGAAAGTCTTAAGGCATGTACAACAAAGAACCCTGGGGACACAGACACCTGGGATTGAAGCCACGGGAAAAGATAGAACGTTTGATAAGCCTGTACGGTGGTTATAGAACCCAGCGTGGGAGGGTATGGTAGAGGTCCCAGAGAAAGTTGCGGTGGAAAGAATGGTGTTAGCAAGTGTTCCCTGGGCCTTTGTCTGATGCAGTTTAATCCCATCCAGAGAAAGTGGGGTGATACAGGTACCTGTGATCGCTGGGAATTTCTGTGAAAGGGTAAAGAGTACGAGGCACATGATAAATTCACTGCCTCGTTTTTGATCTCACAGTTCATTTAGATAGCAGAACTTAGCTTTGAATTCAAAAAGTCAATAAACCGCAAGAGAAAAATGAAATGCTCTCTTTCAGACTT
Organism: Bubalus bubalis; assembly: GCF_019923935.1. Lineage (NCBI taxonomy): Eukaryota > Metazoa > Chordata > Mammalia > Artiodactyla > Bovidae > Bubalus > Bubalus bubalis. The sequence goes on along the minus strand of NC_059171.1, from coordinate 21,967,082 downwards.
GCACACCTACCCCCGTGAAGCGTGAACCCTATAAAGGAGAAGTCATCACATTGACATCCAGAGAAGACTCCACACATGGGACCAGGAAGCAGGCCCAGCCCTGAGCCACGTGCTGTGGGTAAGGGACGGTGGGCACAGCAAGGTTTCCTGCAGCACAACATATGACCTTGCTGCTGCTAAGTCACTTCAGTCGTGTCTAACTCTGTGTGACCCCATAGACGGCAGCCCATCAGGCTCCCCCGTCCCTGGGATTCTCTAGGCAAGAACACTGGAGTGGGTTGCCATTTCCTTCTCCAGTGCATGAAAGTGAAAAGTGAAAGTGAAGTCGCTCAGTCGTGTCCAACTCTTAGCGACCCCATGGACTGCAGCCTACCAGGCTCCTCCGTCCATGGGATTTTCCAGGCAAGAGTACTGGAGTGGGATGCCATTGCCTTCTCCAACATATGACCTTAGCCTATCTTTTTTTTCCTGAATGGTTGAAGAGTCCAAGATCAAGGTCAAAGACTTCCAAGTGACTTAAGATTCAAGGATAGTTTGGCCAAAGGACAGACTGAAAAAAGACCTCGACACAGAACACCTGGGTGAGCCTCCCAAGTTGAAGAAGGCCTTGAGCTAGCTGGAGATTTATTCTCTGAGGTGTTAGGGAACATTGTACAGAGGCTTGGAAAACCAGATATAAGCAAGAGGCTGGTAACACAGAGGGCCCTGCTGTTGAGGAAGGTTGCTACTACTTAATACCAAGAGTGCAAGTTTATAGTCAAAATGTATAAACTGATTAGGACTTTATCTGGAAGTAATGAATCTTCGTATTGTAAAGGCAACCATTTCTAGAAGCTAGAATGAGTGAAAAATGAATCGAATGTTGCTTTAGGTGTAATTTTTCAGGAAAATTATTTGATAGTATATGATAAGCTTTATTTCACACTTAGTTTTAGAATAATATTACAGATATGGTCATTAAAAAAAAAAACATTTGAGTGCTTCATCAGTTTTCTCTTTTTGCATTCAAATCTGTCCTCTTCAAGCACCTATGATCATCATATTTGTCAATTTTCTTTTTCTTGTTTTTTTTTTAATTATTATTATTTTTTCAGTTGTTTTCTGGTCCTGCTCTGCCAGGTACCTATTTGGTTGGGCTTTGCTGTGATTTAAACATTTCTCTAACATCATTTCTATTGACTTCATGAAATCTACATGTTTTGTTTTGCAACTTCACTAGCCTCCATGTTTTTTTTTCTTTTTATTGTGTAATATATTTTCAGATTTGCAACACGTCACATCAGCAAAAAATTACAGAAGAGGTTGACATGATGGACAGGGAGAAATGTTTGTGTTAATTAGGGACACTGTCTGTCAAAGGATTCATTTTACATACAAATCCAGTTAGGCATTGCTGGTTTGCACATTATGCTAACCTGTGCTTCCTGACATAAACCCTGAGACTGTGATGGGGTGCTGTGTACTCCCAGCCATGTTCTCTTTCATTTGAATGTTGTTAAGTCTTTAATAATGCTGTGCAGCCAACAGTTCCAGCTTTGTTGTCATTTCCTGATGATTGGAATTATTCTTCCAATCCAAGAAAATTGTGTTAAAAGTTCAGAGGAAGATTAGCAAGAGGAAGACATTCTGTTGAATGGTGTAACATGCTATTACCAGCATTTGTAGGAGCAAGATTGGTGTTTACTTTGATTATAACATTTCTTGGGGGTTAGGCTTCGGTTCTGCATCTCTTTGTGAGGGAGAATGTTACACTCATTTCCTTTTATTCTGTTCAAAGGTAAAATCAGAGAAAAGGATGCTGCTGTTCCCATCCCAGTTAAATGCTGTCAGCCCGTGGAGAAGCAAGCCTCATTTCAACTCCCTAAGATCCTTTTGAAAAAATAATCTCTCTAGGCTTCTTTGATTTCCTTTCAGAAGCAATTGCTGTCTTTCTTACTGTGACTTTGTTGCTGTGTAAGATTGAAGATATAAATGAATGTTATTGTGAGATAAAAAGTCAGTGTGAAAATTCATTGACGATACTTTAAAATGTCATCTTTGCTTGTACCAGATTTCTTTCTTTGAATTTTTAAAAATCACTTTCCTGTTTAAAGTTTTATAATGACTACATTTATTTGAAAATAGCTAACTCTGTGATTTTACATTCTATTGTAATTCACAAGCATTTAGATCTTTAGTATAATTAATAAACATTTAGATCTTCATTTTATATCCTGTTATCCAGTCATGTGTATCTTCTTCTAACTAATGGGATTGGGAGTCTGGGAGGTTGGTTTTGATTCAAAAGCATAATTTCTTGAGAGACATCTGCTTCTAAACTCTTGGAAATCAGATCTCTCAGCAAACCCCATGTAATCAAATAGAATACTCAACCTTAGAATACCTCCAACGCAAATTATCCAATCACACCAATGAACACAGGATTTGAGGGCATTAAATGGAATCGGTGTGGCTGAAAGATGCTACAATGAAACCTTCCCTCCCCATGCTTCCTGGTCTATGCTGTGATCCTTCATGTATGCAGAGAAGCTGAGCTTATATTTCTTCCCCTGGGTAAATAGGCCAAGAGGGATTTTAAAATCATGTCGTAAAATCCAGGCACTTATGTTCTCACGGCAGGCAAATCTGCCCCAACTTACTCACTTAGATGTGGGATGTATTCACACTTTTGAGAAAGGGTGGTAGAAATCCAGTTTTGTGCTGTTGTTCAGTTGCTGAGTCATGTGCAATTCTTTGGAACCCCATGGACTACAGCACACCAGGCTCCTCTGTCCTTCTCTATCTCCCAGAGTTTGCTCAAATTTGTGTCCATTGAGTTGGTGATGCTATCTAACCCAGAGAACCATCTCAACCTCTGCTGCCCCTTGTCCTTTTGCCTTCAATTTTCCCCAGCATCAGTTCAGTTCAGGTCAGTTCAGTCGCTCAGTTGTGTCCGACTCTTTGCGACCCCATGAATAGCAGCACGCCAGGTTTCCCTGTCCATCACCAACTCCCGGAGTTCACTCAGACTCACATCCATCAAGTCAGTGATGCCATCCAGCCATCTCATCCTCTGTCATCCCCTTCTCCTCCTGACCCCAATCCCTCCCAGCATCAGAGTCTTTTCCAATGAGTCAACTCTTCGCATGAGGTGGCCAAAGTACTGGAGTTTCAGCTTTAGCATCATTCCTTCCAAAGAAATCCCAGGGCTGATCTCCTTCAGAACGGACTGGTTGGATCTCCTTGCAGTCCAAGGGACTCTCAAGAGTCTTCTCCAACACCACAGTTCAAAAGCATCAATTCTTCAGCACTCAGCTTTCTTCGTAGTCCAACTCTCACATCCATACATGACCACAGGAAAAACCATAGCCTTGACTAGACGAACCTTTGTTGGCAAAGTAATGTCTCTGCTTTTGAATATGCTGTCTAGGTTGGTCATAATTTTTCTTCCAAGGAGTAAGCATCATTTAATTTCATGGCTGCAGTCACCATCTGCAGTGATTTTGGAGCCCAAAAAAATAAAGTCTGACACTGTTTCCACTGTTTCCCCATCTATTTCCCATGAAGTGATGGGACCAGATGCCATGATCTTCGTTTTCTGAATGTTGAATTTTAAGCCAACTTTTTCACTCTCCTCTTTCACCTTCATCAAGAGGCTTTTTAGTTCCTCTTCACTTTCTGCCATAAGGGTGGTGTCATCTGCATATCTGAGGTTATTGATATTTCTCCCGGCAATCTTGATTCCAGCTTGTGCTTCTTCCAGCCCAGCATTTCTCATGATGTACTCTGCATATAAGTTAAATAAGCTGGGTGACAATATACAGCCTTCTTTTCAAATGAGTCAGCTCTTTGCATCAGGTGGCCAAAGTACTGGAGCTTCAGCTTCAGCATCAGTCCTTCCAATGAATATTCAGGATTGATTTCCTTTAGGATTGACTGGTTTGATCTTGCAGTCCAAGAGACTCTCAAGAGTCTTCTCCAGCACCACAATCCGAAAGCATCAATTCTTCAGTGCTCAGCCTTCTTTATGGTCCAACTCTCACATCTGTACATGACTACTGGGAAAACACAGCTTTGATAATATGGATCTTTGTCGGCAAAGTAGTACTTCTGCTTTTTAATATGTTGTCTAGGTTTGTCATAGCTTTTCTTCCAAGGAGCAAGCATCTTTTAATTTCATGGCTGCAGTCACCATCCACCAAAGAGATTTTGTAGTGCAAGTAAATAAAATCTGTCACTGCTTCCACTTTTTCCCCTTCTATTTGTCATAGAGCGATGGGACTTTATGCCATGATCTTAGTGTTTTGAATGTTGGGTTTTAAGCCAGCTGTTTCACTCTTCTCTTTCACCCGCAAGAGGCTCTTTAGTTTCTCTTCACTTTCTGTCATTAAAGTGGTATCATCTGCATATCTGAAGTTTCTTGAGGTATCTTGATTTCACCTTGGGATTCATCCAGGCTCACATTTTGTATGATGTACACTGCATGTAAATTAAATATACAGCCTTGGTGGACTCCTTTCCCAATTTTGAACCAAGCAGTTATTCCATGTAAGGTTCTGTTTCTTTTTGATCTGAGTACAGGTTTCTTAGGAGACAGGTAAGGTGGTCTGGTACTCCCAGCTCTTTAAGAGTTTTCCACAGTTTTTTGTGATCCACAGAGTCAAAGGCTTTAACGTAATCAGTGAAGCAGAAGTAGATATTTTTCTGAAATTCCCTTTCTTTCTCCATGATCCAACAAACATTAACAATTGATCTCTGGTTCCTCTGCCTTTTCAAAAGCTAGCTCAGACATTTGCAAATTCTTGGTTCACTTACTGCTGAAGCCTCTCTTGAAATTAGTAATCATTCTCTGCTCTCCCATAGTAGCATATTGGACACCTTCTGACCCGGGGGCTCGTCTTCCAGCATCGTATCTTTTTGCCTTTCATACTGTCCATGGGGTTCTCCAGGCAAGAATACTAGAGTGTGTTGCTGTTTCCTTCTCCAGTGGCTCACGTTTTGTCAGAACTCTTCCCTATGACCTGTTCAGTCTTGGGTGGCCCTGCTTGGCATGGCTCATAGCCTCATTGAGTTATACAAGCCCCTTCGCCACAGCAGGCTGTGATCCACGAAGGGGGAATCCAGTTTACTCAAACTGTCATTTATCTTGACTACACAACAAAAAGGATGATGAACTATTGGGTTGGCCAAAAAGTTTGTTCAGGTTGTTAGTAAAACCTTACAGCCAAAGCTGAATGAACTTTTTGGCCAAACCAGTAAGAATGGATACTTTTGATTTGGGGTGCTGGAGAAGACTCTTGAGAGAGTCCCCTGGACTGCAAGGAGATCAAACTAGTCGATCCTAAAGGAAATCAACCCTGAACATTCATTGGAAGGACTGATGCTGAAGCTCAGGCTCCAATACTTTGGCCTCTTGATGCGAAGAATCTACTCATTGGAAAAAATCCTGATGCTGGGAAAGATTGAAGGCAAAAGAAGAAGGGGGTGGCAGAGGATGAGGTGGTTAAATAGTATCACTGACTCAGTGGACATGAATTTGAGCAAACTTTGGGAGATAGTGGAGGACAGAGGAGGCTGGTGTGCTGCAATCCATGGGGTTGCAAATAGTCAGACACTACTTAGTGACTGAACAACAACAACAATACATCTACAGAAGAATCACAGGGTTTTTTTTCCTCGGGTGAAAGATACCTTAAAATATCTTACCACTTTTCTTCTCCATGTTGGATGACAATAAAAAACTGGACAATACGATGATCAAATTCTCTGAAAAGAAAGTATTGTTATTTTCTCATCTAGAAGCCAATTTTCACTCATCTTTTAGAATTCAGCTTAAATATCACCCTCACTCAGAGACTTCCCCAGACCCAACATGGTAGGGTTAGGTCCACTTTCTGACCCTCCATATCAGGGCCACCCTGTACCTGATCCCATAATACCATAGCTACCTGTTTTACCTGTCAGCCTCCTCCAGGAAACTGAACACTTGTTCAGGGAAGGACCGTCTGGTCCACTGTTACTTCCCCAGCATCTACCAGAGTGTCAACCGTTGGGCATTTGATGGATCATTATTGGAGGACATGAAGGAGTTCCTGCTAAGTTCCTAGATTGATACTGATAAAGTTAGTGTGAACTTTCAACAAAATAAGGATAAATTTTATGGAGTATTTTAGTGTGGTGGTGGTGATTGATTCAGTCGCTGTCATGTCTGACTCTTGGCAACCCCATGGACTGTAGCCCTCCAAGCTCCTCTGTCCATGCAATTTCCAGGCAAGAATACTGGAGTGGGTTTTGTTTCCTCCTCCAGAGGATCTTCCCAACCCAGGAATGGAACCTGAGTCTCTTGCATCTCCTGCAATGGCAGGCAGGTTCTTTACCACCTGAGGGACCAGGGAGGGCTTTAAATGAAGAATACTGATTCATTGCTAGTATTTGATGGATTTCTTTAGGAGAATGAAATAACCATAGGATCTGCATCAACAAAATAATTTGAAATGAATGTCAGGATCCCTTTGATGCTCTTATTAGATTTTGTCATGATAATGTTTATAGTTCTAAATAATGACATAAGGCGATGGAAAAACAATGCCATGTTTTTCAGGATTGCTTCTGGTACACAAAATAAGGGTCCCTTACTCACTAAACAGTTACATTCTCAAGTCTTGTCCAAAGACTAGACGGAATTAGTAGCTTTTTTTTTTTTTTTTCAATATTCACTACTTCCTCTGATAAACAGCATGATATACTGGGATGCAAAAGTATGGGATCTAAACTTCTGTTTCCTAGTTTGAGGACTTAAGTGGTTTTTAAAATTAAAATACAACATGAATTTATCAAAACATACAAAATAAAAAAAAATTGACATAATCACATTTATTTACCTATTATCTGTTTAAAAAAGAAAAGTTTACAGCTGAAGAGGCCCGTGTACCTCTCTATTCATTTCCCCTTCCTCCCTGAAGGTAACCAATGTCCTGAATCTGGTGTTTTAGTCCCATGTACAACTTTTATATCTTTGCTATATATGTACGTATCTCTAAGCATTGTTTTGTATGTAGTTAAATTTCATAAAAGCATTATAGGGACTTCCCTGGTGGTCCAGTGGTGAAGACTCTGTGCTGCCAATGCAGGGGGTATGAGTTCAATTCCTAATTGGGGAATAAGATCACACATGTTGCTCAGCCAAAATTTAAAAAAAAAACATTATATAGGATGTATAGGTCTTTTCTAGGCTTTTTTTTTTTTTTTTAGTATGTACTGTTTGGTTCACATATTTGGAAGTTATTTGTTCTGATAGGTCTAGCGCTAGCTATTATCCATTTTATCGCTATCCAGTATTTCCTAGTATAACTGCACCCCACAGTCTACTCATCCACATTCCTATTGATAGACATTTAGGCTGTTTCCATTATCTTGCTACTACAAACAACACTGCTCTAAGCATTTTTTTTTTTTAATTTTATTTTATTTTTAAACTTTACATAACTGTATTAGATTTGCCAAATATCAAGCTCTAAGCATTTTTGTACCGATTTCCTTGTGTTCACTGGACGTTTCTCTAAGGTGAATGCCTTGAGCAAGACTGTTAGTTAGATACTGGCAAACTCTTCTTCATCGTGGAAACTTATGCCCTCCATAACAGGCTAAGGGTTTCTGTTCCTCCAGATTCTCACCAACTTTAGATATTTCCCAACTTACTAGCTTTGCCAATCGACAAAGTTATCTTATCCTGTCAAAGTTATCTTATTGGAGATTTAATTTGCATTTTCTTGAGTGCTAATGAGGTTGAGCTCCTTTTCATCATGCAGTTTAATTGATCTTACTAAGCGTCAGTTCCTTCATTTATAAGGTGGAAATAATAGCATCTTCCTAATGCACATGGATGCTGTGAGGATCACAAAGCCCATACTGTGCGGTCAGCACAGGCTAGCTAGGACCACTGCTAATAGGAATATGATGAATTAATAAACAGCACACTGCCCAGAGACTGCCAAAGTCTCGACTGTTCCTTTCTTTGGGGAAGCTCACCAGGCTCAGGAGTGCCAGATCCTTTGACAGCTGGAGGAGCATGGAAGCCAAGACTGGAAGGGCAGAGTGAATGGGTACAGGGTGAGGGAATAGCACGGGCCTGGAGAGAACTCTGAGGTCAGTGGGCATGCAGGCCCTAAGGCCTGGACCAGCTGAGAAATCAGCAGAGCTACAAGAGGAAACATGGAGGATGAGCAGAGCCTGGCTCTCAATGACACCTGCAGGTCCAGCAGATCCCAGGGCCGGCATCTGCGGCTCCACCTGGGACCTGCTTCTCATTTTCTCTTCCCCTCTGCCTGTCCACCGTAGGGGAGGCAGTATCCTGTGGGGGAGAGGTTGTGGGCCTGTCACAGGCTTTAAAGTCACAGAGCTGGATTTGAACCAGACGATCTAGATACTTGACCTTCCTGAGTCTGTTTCCCCATTGGTAAAGAGGGAACAGTTAATACTTCCTCACTTGGGGCGCTTTTGAAGGGACTAATTGAGATGATATGGAAGGTGACTTCTGTCCTCTTTGCCCCTCCCCCCACCTGTTTTTACTCTTTTATTTGCCTTGTTTCTCATTTACCTGCTGTTGAACCCCCCTAAAGCATAAATAGATTAATTAGATTTCTTTGTATCAAGCCCAGTTTCTCCCTCTCCTTCTTTTTGGACAGTATCTGTAGACATGTTAAAAGAAAGAAAAAGGCAGTGGGTCTATCATTTACTATTAAATGCCTACTGCTTATAGAACACAAACCAAACCCCTCAGTTTTTGTTTGTTGTTGTTTAATATTTATTTATTTGGCTGAGCCTGTCTTAGTTGCAGCATGTGGGATCCTCAGTTGTAGCATGTGGGTCTAGTTCACTGACCAGGGATCCAAGCTGGGCCCCCTGCATTGGGAACTCAGAGTCCTAGCTACTGGACCACCAGGGAAGTCCCCCCAAGTCCCTCAGTTTTGGGTGCTACCATCCCTCAAATGTACAGTGAGTAGCACAAAGAAGTGCTCAATGAATTCATCTCAGGAAAAGAAGACAAAGAAGATGATGATGATGGAGGCAGAAAAGAGAAATAATTCACAAATGAAGATGAACAGAAGAGCAAACCATTATTTGTGTTCAGGGGTCAGGAAGGCATTTATCTCAGGAGCTATCCGTAGGATATTAGGGAAGTTTATAAAATTAAAAATGACCAGTTGTGAAATATATTTGCCCACTTTTTACTTTAGTCTATACAATAATCTAGCATGATAAAATAGCTATGTTATATTTACTGTTCAAAGTATTTGCAACTGCTTTGTAATTGTAAGTTCCTCAAGGGCAGGGACGGTTTCTTAACAGCTTGTGCCCCAAACAACACCAGTACAATGTTTTACTCAAGGCAGACCTTCACAATGGGCTTGGTGAACAAAAATTAAAGTACTGTGGCTGAGACAATTTAAAGGAAAATGTCTGAGTCTGGAAAGATTCGCTGAAAGAAAAGGATTTTAAATCCTGTTGATAAAGACAGTCATACTTGGCAGAGGAGAAAAAGAAGTATGTTCTAGGAAAAGGAACAGTATGGCAAGATCAGAGGTCAGCTCATCCAGGGCCATCCGCCATGGAGGTTCACTGGGGACAGGCCATTGTGGCTCTATGAGCCAACGGAGGTCTCCATAACAAGCTGTTGGAGTTAGGAAGCATTAACAGGGCTTTTTCAAGCATTGCTCTTCATCTTAGAATAGGATGTAGTCTCCACAAGAACATGGAATCTTCGGCATTTTCTTTAATGATTTCTATAAACATGCTCGATTGACCATTAATGTAATATTTTTTTAAGCCCTTATTGAAACCATGCAGGACCCTCTAGGGCTCCTGGGCCTATAGAAGCCTTTCTGTGCTCCCTGTTTCTTGTTTATAGGGAATAGATTCCAGCCCCCATGACCTTTCTTGAGTTGCAAAGGGCAGATTGGAACTGTTGCTCATCAGGGAAGGGGGGGATGCAGAGACAAGGGAGGAGACCACCCGAGCCAGATTAAAGGAGTGTGGGCCCTGCACACACCCTGACCCTTATTAGCAACTCCACCCTTGAACCATTGCTATAAAACTCCGCACCACATCCTCCTGAGTCGGGACACACAGTTTTTGAGGCATGAGACCGTTGTGTTCCCCTTTCCCTGGCCAACAATAACGCTATTACTTTCTAAGATTTGATTAGGTACAGGTTCACAGACAAAGAGTTTTCAGCATCACTGTTAGGTGTCTAGACCACCATTGGAACTCCCCCATACCTCGTGTTTATGCCCATCCCATTCTCACCTAGTGAGACTCTGATGGTCAAGTCTCCATCTTGACCAGGTACAGCCCCCACAGGGCTGAGTGAGTGCCCACCTCACCCCCTCCAGGGGCATTTCCTCCCATCAGCACCCTGGGAGCTGTCCAGGCTCCACTCACAGCTTTGCAGACAGACATTTGGGAATTATTTATTCTCCACTCCCCCTTCTCTCAGGGCCTGTGTTCTTTTCTTAAGTGGTTTACAATTCTCTGAGTTGCTTTACACCTTATGGCCAGCTCGCCGTCAACTCGCCATAAAGCATTCTCTCGTCTGGGGAATTTTAGTAACAAGACCGCTTGCTTTCTCTTTTCTAAAAGAACACGCTGCACCCCCTCCAATCAATATTTACTGGGTGTAGGTCTGCTGAGAGGGAGAGAGGTTTACAGTGCATTAAGAAGATGTAGACACAGCCCTCAGGGAGCTTATAATGCAACTGTTGTAGGGAAAGGAGTCAAAAAGCTACTAAGATTCTTAGGAGTGGATACTATGCCAGTAGTGTTGGGATTTTGAAGGAGTTGTCAAAAAAAAAGGATTTTCTTCCTGTGTTTTTTTATTTTTTTCTTCTCCTCCTCCCTTTTCTCCTCCTCCTCCACCTTCTTATAGGCAACAAAAGAAAAATGAAAGTTTCTGAATCCTAGAATCTACCTTTATGTCATGGATCTAATTAAAGAGGAAAAATTGAAGGTATTTCTCTTTATTGAAATTCGTTGGAGGACAATGGTTTAACACTAAGAAGGAAAGATTCTTAGAATAATTTGTGGGGAGTGGGGGTGGTGAAGGCAAAGATTCAGAGCCCCAAAAGTTGTGCCTCATGCACCAGAGGGCACCTGACATGGACAAGGAGCCCAGGATTTGGGGTGAAAGGACAGCTTTCATCACAGTGTGCGGTCTGGGGCAAGTCTCTTTGAATCTCAATTTCTTGATCCATAAATGGAAATGGCAATATCTGCCCTGCTTACTTTATTGTGTTGAGCTGAGTGAAGCTTGTGGACAATTAAACAGTATGAATGTAATGAGGATAATATGATTATTAACTCAATTTCAGGACAAAACGTCAGTTATTCTAGAAGTTGAAAAGTGAAAGTGTTAGTCCCTCAGTCATGTCTGATTCTTTGTGACCCCATGGACTTGTATCTGGCCAGGCTCCTCTGTCCATAGGGATTCTCTAGGCAAGAATACTGGAGTTGGTTGCCTTTTCCTTCTCCAGAGGATCTTCCCAACCAGGGATTGAACCCAGTATCCGGCATTACAGGTGTATTCTTTACCATCTGAGTAAAAAAAAAAAAAAAAGACTCAGAATGAGAGAGATTGTAAAGGCCATAGGAGACTTAAAAATAAACTGGTGAGATCACTGTCATAACAGAAGGGCACTTTTGAGGGGAGGGTGCTAAGAAAAGGAGAAAATAACTGAGAACTGAACAAGTTTAACAGGGCACAGAGAAGGAGGAGGTGTTGCTGGGTCCCACTGGAGGAAGCTGGAGGTATAGTTCACTGATATGCAGAACAATTGGGGTTAGGGAAGAGCTTATAATGTGAGCATTTACTATGAGTCATTGTACCATCCCTATTGAGTGCCACATGCAAAAGCCAGATCCCAAAAGAGGCATGGCAAGTGGAGGCTAGGACGGCATTCAAGAACTCATGGAGAAGATGTACTGAGCTGGGAGAATCAGGACAATGAAATGAGTTGGACACTGCAGGCAAGTTCTGAGAAAGCTCAACAGGAGGCCATGGGAGGGAAGAGGTTAGGACAAGCTCGTGGATATCTGAGCCCAAAAGGCTGCCAGGAAGTACAAAGGTCTGATGTAAGGATGGAGTTGGAAGCCAAGAAGATCAGTTCAGAAGGAGCTGGAATCCTAGGCGGGGTGGCAAGGATGCTACTGGATCTGGAAGGAAGCTTGGCAGACACCCTGGGTTAGGACCACAGCCGCCAGGCACAGAAAGGCTGGATTCCCAGGAACAGGACATGAGGACAGTGTTTAGGTCTTGCTCATCCAGAGACTGCAGGCTCCTTGTGACCTGGAACCACTGCTTCCTCCCTGTAGCCTCACCCACCCCGCATAGTGCCTGGCCTTTAGACTTGATCAATGTCTGTTGGAATGAACCAACGAATGAAAGACAAATGAGTAAAGTCAAGTTCAAAACACCCAAAAAACCATGAATTTTATTCCCCTCTCTGGTGGCTTCAGGCAGCGTCTGGCTCTCCTTCTAGTGCCACATAGTTCATGTGGAACCACCCTGTGATCCCTCCTGAGAACTCCTGACCATCTAGCATGTCTCCTTCCCTTCCCTTCACATGGTGTGTGTGCTCGAGATGGCCACGTTCCACTCAGTGGCTTGTCTCCATGGCAACTTGCTCCTTCATGATGCCACGCTCGCCTGCCTCTCATTACCAAGCATTGCTGTATCCTTTTCAGATGTCTAACCCTGGCAGTTCCCGGTGTGTTTACATCCTGTCCTGATATAGAATGTCTTACATTAAGGGAACATTGTCTTCTCAGAACATTAACTTTAAAAACTGCATTTAAACACATTATGGCATGATTTCTTTTTTCCCACTAGAAATAAAAATTTTCTCGACAACGTCTTTGCCAAGAAACAAGTTCCCTTGTCAGCCAGCCATGTTCATTGATTCCTTTCAAAACTTTTTTTCTCCATGTGTATTGTAAAGCCCTGGAAAGAGTCTCCAGGAAAAGCATTTGGTTCCTGAAGTAACATATGGCTCTCAAACTCTCACCTACATCGGCAGACTCTTCCTCCTGCTGGTCATTGCCATGGGCAGACCGCAGCGACCTCACCCTTGGCACTGATGAAAATCTGAACACCATTCCAAGAAAAAGGAGGTACAAAAGTCACAGTGCATGTAATGTTTTTCCCTTTTGTACCTGAGAAGGTCCATTTTTTAAAAAATTTATGTATATATTTTTTTAATGTAAGACCACTTCTACCTATTTTTAGCCATGCTGGGTCTTTGTTGCTGTGTGCAGGCCTTCTCTAGTTGCGGTGCTCCAGCTTCTAGTTGCAGTGCTCCAGCTTCTCGTTGCGGTGCTCCAGCTTCTCGTTGCATTGGCTCCTCTCATTGTGGAGCATGGGTTCTAGGTGTGTGGGCTTCAAGAGTTGAGGCTCAGGGGCTTAGTTCCCTCCCCACACCCACCCCAGCATGTGGAATCTTCCTGGACCAGGGATTGAGCCCATGTCCCCTGCACTGGCAGGCGGATTCTTATCCACTCACAGTGCACATTTAATTTCATTTTATTGTGTCATTTTTATTAGACTGGCCCATTTGTGTCTTAAGGCTCCCGACCTGGTTTCATCACTTTAATGAAGATGGATCTAGCCAATCTGTTCTTAGAATCCATCTCAGTCCCCTCGTAGCACGTGTCTCGACCTCAGTCTCTTTCTCAGCTGTCACCTATATTAAGAAACACTCAGAGGAGGCCCACTAATGGTGGTTCAGGATCACATGATCTTTTCTTTTCCAAGGTGGATTTTTACATCTGCAAGGAGAACTGTCTACCACACACCTGCCACATGTTGCCAGTGTGGATGGGCTTGTCCTTGGTCCAGCAGCTCGTCCTGTTCCTCGCTTGGGGCCTTTCACCACTCCTTGCCTTCCTGTAAGATAACAGATGGATCGCTACACTTGGTGTCTCTCGCTTATAAGGTCCCTCAGCTCAGTGGATTGCTGGGATCTTTCATCTAGAGCTTTTCTTCAACTCCCAATGAGCCTCTATGTAGCAGACCATTTATTGTGGCTAAGATACAATTCCAAGTTCCATAGAGCAACTTTCCTCTGGCTGTACATCAAAAATTCAATTCTGAAGGACCTACTGTTTGGCACAAGGAACTCAATATTTTTCAATAACTGACATGGGAAAAGAATATATATATATATATATGAATCACTTTGCTTTATGCCCAAAATTAACACAGCATTATGAATCAGCTATACTTAAATTTAAAAAAAAAGAAAAAAATTTCAATTCTGATTTCTCCTAACTTCTTCATATCTGAATTTAGCAGTAGAATGCATCAGAGGATAATGTAAAGTTTATCCTAAATGTGCACCTAAGCTATGACCCAGTAAGAGATATCTTTAAAAGTGTTGGTTCTGCATACTGTATATACCATACAAGGGGTAATTCCCTAAATGGGAAAGAGATCCTAAACAGAGCAAATGTATGTATATGTACAGTTGATTCATTTTACTGAACAGGAGAACTGAACACAACATTGTAAAGCAACTGTACTCCAATAAAAATTAATTTAAAAGTTTTTAAAGGCTTTAAAGTAATAGTGAGCTTCCCTAAGCTCTGTGTGTCTAGCAGATCTGGGCAAGTCAGCTGACCTGGCATAAAGAAGGAAGAGCTGCCCTCTGTTTGGATGAGGTGGGCGCACATTGGAGTGCCCCTCCACCTGGTCGGCTTCCCTACAGATTCTCAACCTGGTCCCTGCATGCCGTGGAGACTGCCAGCCCTAGGAGGGGAGGAAAAGTGGGGGCCCTGAGCCCGAGCCCAAGTGCAAGGCCAGAACTGGGATTGTTAATAGCAGGGGTGAAGGGAAGCCTACAAAGGAACCATGGGACAGTGAGGACCAGAGAACCTAGGTCACAGAAGCTAAGGTCTTGTCCAAAGATTCAGGGACAGAATTTTCATCTATTTTTAGATGAAGTAGCAGGATGTGGAAACCAAAAAAAAAAAAAAAAAAAAGTGGTCAGTTCTCCCATACTGCACAATGGTGATGACTTATGCAAAACATCCTCTTTTCCTATTTTTAACTAGATCACAGAAGCTGCGTCAGAGGACTGGCTGCTGACTAATCCTGTTGAGACACCTTTCTCTGAATTGCATAAATGCCATCTATGCTAGAGAACATTCAAGAAGGGGGGGAAAACTGTTAAAGACTACTGCACACGGGGCATCCTTATAAATAGTCTTCTGAGTGGGATTGAAGTGTTCTGGGCCACAGCTTTCTGGGAGTTGTCTAGGATTTCATGGCTGAATGAGGCAGACATTCAAGGAGAAATCATTCATTTACTTAAGCTGAATTAATGGTCCCATGACTTTCTCATATTCCAAAGTATAGTGATGACTGTTTTTCAGTAGATTACCTGGGGAAGAATGCTGGTTTTTCAGAAAAACTATTATCTTGTGGTATAAATATCCCCACACCAGGAACAGATATTTTATTAGAGAAAAGGAGTCAGGAACAAAAGCAAAGGGTTCTCAGTGCTTTATGGATGAGAACCACGTCATGACAATGGAGGCCCTTGAACATCAGCAGAGACCTGAGCCATCACGGAAAGCAGCCCTTCTCCTTCTCCTGTACTGAAGGGGAGATGGCACTGCCGGAGATGCTGTGGGGACCGGATTCCTTCTGCCTCCCCGGACTCACCACTTCCTCATGCTCAAGCAGACCCCCAGCGGCCAGTCTCTGCATCTCTTTGCCTGGGAGCTTTTTCCATAACTGAGGGAAATCAGATGTGCCAGGGGATACACACCACCCAGAAGTAGCACCAGCCCACAATCAACAACTGGCAGGACTTGATTTATAAATACCCCAGGCTCTCACCCCTCAGTGGGGTAACCCCGAGGTATGGGGGCTCCAAGCTGCTAACACAAAGAGAAAGTGGGCTGCAGGCTGTGGTGGGTGGATGTTGGCTAGAAGTTAATGTAATAATGTTGGTTTGCTCTCAAAGTATGTATATGAGTCTCTGTGTATATCTGTATGGGGTGTGTGTATATATATATATATATATATATATATACACACACACACACACACACATATATGTATAGACATATTGAGTGTATTAATATATATGTAAGTGTATCAGATCAGATCAGATCAGTCACTCATTCGTGTCCGACTCTTTGCGACCCCATGAATTGCAGCACACCAGGCCTCCCTGTCCATCACCAACTCCCGGACCTCACTCAGACTCCATCGAGTCAGTGATGCCATCCAGCCATCTCATCCTCTCTCGTCCCCTTCTCCTCCTGCCCCCAATCCCTCCCAGCATCAGAGTCTTTTCCAATGAGTCAACTCTTCGCATGAGGTGGCCAAAGTACTAGAGTTTCAGCTTTAGCATCATTCCTTCCAAAGAAATCCCAGGGCTGATCTCCTATACAATAAATATTATATATGATGTTTATGTATGTTACCTTCTATTTACAGAAGGGGATACTGTTTTTCTGTTTGCAATGATATTATAAATTTTCCTTTTAAAATAAGCTTATTTAATAAAAAATGCTGGGTTGATTTAAAGCACATGTAAGTACATGATAGAACATGAATTATGCTAATATGATAAAAACTGGGGAAGGCTATGCATGAATGACTAAAGTTAGTCTGGTATCTCCTGCCTCAGATTCTGCTAGTGCTGCAGAAACTGTGGAGAGAAAGGAAAGCTGGCTTCAGGTCACTTGCCTCAGTTTCAAGCAGGGCAACTCTGTGTTTGTTGGGTTGGGAATCAGTGATTTAAAGAGTGAATTTGGAATACAAGCTACTAGATATAAAACAGATAAACAACAAGGACCTACTGTGTAGCATAGAATTATAGAATTATATGCAACATCTGAATTATATCCAACAACAGAATTATATTCAACATTCCATTATAATAACCTATAATGGAATTAACCTGAAAAAAACCTGAATCATTTTGTTGTATACATGAGACTAACACAATATCATAAATCAACTATACTTCAATTTAAAAAATCCAATGTTGGCATTGAATTGTTCATCTAAAAACTGTTAAAATGGCAAGTTTTATGTTACGTATATTTTGACACAATACAAAAATATAACTTTTTTTTTAAAAAAAGAATGAATTAGAGGAAGGGAGGTTTACTGCTTAAAGGAATATTAGTTGATACGTTTGCAAATTTCAGGAGTCCAGCATTCAGTTAATCAAGAAATTGGAGCCCAGAGAGATTAGATGACATTTCCTAGTTCCCACACAGAGGTTGTGAAGGGTGGGTCGCATTCTCATAACTCCCTCCCATGCTCTTCCCACTGTGCTCACTTCCTGAGGTAGTGGGACTTGAAGGATAGGAGGAAGTGAAGGAGGAGCAAAGACTGGAGAGTGCTTTACAGGTGGGGAGGTCCAAAAGCTCGAAGGTATGAAGGTGGAATGCAGGTGACTCTTCCCAAGCCAGGTGGGAAGAGCTTTTTGACTAAAGGGAGGGTTGGGGCAGAGGGGGGTTGAGGAATAAGGTGAGGAAATAGGCTAGGATCAGACTGGAGGGGAGCTCAAATGCCTGGAGCCGACTCATTGGAAAAGACCCTGATGCTAGGGAATATTGAAGGCAAAAGAAGAGGGCCGTAGAGGATGAGATGGTTAAATGGTATCCCTGACTCAATGGACATGAAAAAATTTGAGCACACTCTAGAGATAGCAAAGGACAGGGGAGCCTGGTGTGCCGCCGTCCATGGGGTCACAGAGAGTCAGACATGACTGAGCGACTGAACAGCCAACAACAAATGCCTGGTGTGCGTAAGTCGCCTAGTTGTGTCTGACTCTTTGAGATCCCATGGACTGTAGCCTGGCAAGCTCCTCTGTCTATGGAATTCTCCAGGCAAGAATACTGGAGTGAGTAGCCATTCCCTTCTCCTGGGGATCTTCCCAATGCTTGGGGAGGAGAATGTTAACTCCCCAGGATTTGTGATCCAAATCTCTGAGCTGGGAATTGACAGATCAAAACCAGGCTATAGAATGCAGCATGGTAAAAAGTAACTGTGATCAGATATCACTTAATAAACATACAATTTACTTAGCCTGTCTATGCCTTAGCTTTTTCATCTATGAAACAGCAACAGCATCAGAACTTCCCACTTGAGATTTTGGTGAGGATTAATGGAAATTATATACCCCAAACAATGTCTGGGATCTAGTAAGGGCTCAGAGAATAATAGCTACCATGATCTCTGACTATGCCAAAGCCTTTGACTGTGTGGATCACAATAAACTGTGGAAAATTCTGAAAGAGATGGGAATACCAGACCACCTGATCTGCCTCTTGAGAAATTTGTATGCAGGTCAGGAAGCAACAGTTAGAACTGGACATGGAACAACAGACTGGTTCCAAATAGGAAAAGGAGTTCGTCAAGGCTGTATATTGTCACCCTGTTTATTTAACTTCTATGCAGAGTACATCATGAGAAATGCTGGACTGGAAGAAACACAAGATGGAATCAAGACTGCCGGGAGAAATATCAATAACCTCAGATATGCAGATGACACCACCCTTATGGCAGAAAGGGAAGAGGAACTCAAAAGCCTCTTGATGAAAGTGAAAGTGGAAAGTGAAAAAGTTGGCTTAAAGCTCAACATTCAGAAAACGAAGATCATGGCATCCGGTCCCATCACTTCATGGGAAATAGATGGGGAAACAGTGGAAACAGTGTCAGACTTTATTTTTCTGGGCTCCAAAATCACTACAGATGGTGACTGTAGCCATGAAATTAAATGATGCTTACTCCTTGGAAGAAAAGTTATGACCAACCTAGATAGCATATTCAAAAGCAGAGACATTACTTTGCCAACAAAGTTTCGTCTAGTCAAGGCTATGGTTTTTCCTGTGGTCATGTATGGATGTGAGAGTTGGACTGTGAAGAAGGCTGAGTGCCGAAGAATTGATGCTTTTGAACTGTGGTGTTGGAGAAGACTCTTGAGAGTCCTTTGGACTGCAAGGAGATCCAACCAGTCCATTCTGAAGGAGATCAGCCCTGGGATTTCTTTGGAAGGAATGATGCTAAAGCTGAACCTCCAGTACTTTGGCCACCTCATGCGAAGAGTTGACTCATTGGAAAAGACTCTGATGCTGGGATGGATTGGGGTCAGGACGAGAAGGGGACGAGAGAGGATGAGATGGCTGGATGGCATCACTGACTCGATGGATGTGAGTCTGAGTGAGGTCCGGGAGTTGGTGATGGACAGGGAGGCCTGGCGTGCTGTGATTCATGGGGTAGCAAAGAGTCGGACACGACTGAGCGACTGATCTGATCTGATGATCTCTGAGGGGCTTCCCAGGTGGGGCTGGTGGTAAAGAACCTGCCTGCCAATGCAGAGGACGTAAGAGAAGTGGGTTTGATCCCTGGGTTGGAAAGATCCCTTGGAGGAGGGCATGGCAACCCACTCCAGTATTTTTGCCTGGAGAATCCCATGGACAGAGAAGCCTGGTGGGCTACAGTCCCTAGGGTCATTCAAAGTTGGACACAACTGAAGCAACTTAGCATGCACATATGATTTATGAGGACTGAACTGACTCTAGAAATGGAAGTGCCTTGGCTGAGCTAGCTCGTAGCGGAGCCAAAATTAGAAGTCAGATCCTATAATTTCTAATTCAACATTGTATCATATTTTAAAACAGTGGGTTATTTATTTTCTGATACGATTATTTATTTCTGATATGCATTAGCATTTCTACTTGCAAGGCATAGGGCTCTTATTCTTTTTGGGCAGTCACTACAATGGTTTCCTTTTAGAAAAAGAATTTTGATCAATTTCTTTCATTCTCTAATTAATATATTACATTTAGAGTGAGTGCACTGTTTGCTTTGAAAAAGCCAGACTTTCCATTTTCAGCCAACTGATGTTGCAGCCTTACTTTAAACCTTATGAAATTATGACATTTAGAATATAATAACTATTCTGATTGTTTCTTTGTGTCTGTGGAGAAAACATTTATTTTGACCAAATGCTGTCTTTTCCCTCTTTTCATCAAATGGATCATACTTACGATCCAAGTGCATCTGTTGTTCTTTATGACTGATTGATCAGCCATGAAAGAACAAACAAATCAGATGCTGAAACTTGGGTGGTAGGTTATCGGTGATTCTCTCCAGGAGACTGCAGTCTCCTAAAGAATCATAGATCTGAAGAGATGGCTTCTCACTGAGGAACAAAGGGTTTAAACTTCACAGTGGAAAGCCTCCACTTTTAAGATCTGTATCTAAGAGATGGGCTGCCAAGACATCTAACTTTGAAAACCAATAAGGCTCTGTCCACAAGCCCCACGAGGCTATAGGGAGGTGGGCTCTTAAAGGGTTCCTGTCCTGGGATGCACCAGCCTGAAAGCTCAGGGTGTGTAGGGCAGAGACAGAGTGCTTGGACTTTGTGAGAGAGAAGCCCATGTGCTGATCTTGGAGTTGGCCTGGGGGCAGGCATCTGATCTGACACGTATTTGGGGGCCTGCTGGCACTCTGAGGGGGGAAGTTAGGGGTCTGATGGCCACTGTCTTGGCTCTCTGCCCATCACCTCTGGACCCTGGGATTCCCCCAGTGGAACTTTTATAGGCATCTGGCTCTCAGTCTTTGCAGCTGCTGTCCAGGGGCCACTTCTTGATTGCCTGGCTCTGATAGGCAGCCAGGCTTGCATGCCTGGATCCCAGGGCACTGTGGCAGTCTGCGAGATGGTTCTTGGTTGGTAGCCACCCGGGGCAGTGCACAGGTGGTGATCTGAGGTGCTCCCCCGAGTCCCGCACGAGGCTCTCTGTCCGGGTGGCTTCTTGGCTGGTCCTGGAGCTTTGACTGGAAGGACAGGGCCACCTGTAAGGCCCTGTGAATGCAGATGTGCTCTCAGGGCAGGTAGGCTAGTGCAAAGCATCTCTGTGCCCTCCCACTGCCTCACTGTAGCTTGTGGATATCTCCCAGATGGAAGTGCATATGGTCATCTAGAGCCCCAGTTTGGGGGGTTGCTGCCCAGGGGACACCTCAAGATGATGGCCAGGGAGACATACCTTTGCAGTCCTGTAGCACTGGTATAGACTTACATGCTTTAAAGTTGCTGCCTGACAGTCTGGCTTCTTAATCACATACCACCACATGATACGTTGTTGTTGTTCAGTCACTAAGTTGTATCCTACTCTTCGTAACCCCATGAACTGCAGCACACCAGGCCTCCCTGTCCTTCATTATCTCCGAGTTTGCTCAAATTCATCTCCATTGAGTCACTGATGCTATCCAGACTTCTCATCCTCTGTCACTCCTTTCTCCTCTTGCCCTCAATCTTTCCCAGCCTCAGGGTCTTTTCCAATGAATCAGCTCTTTGCATCAGGTGGCCAAAGTATTGGAGCTTCGGCTTTAGTGTCAGTCCTTCCAATGAATATTCAAGGTTGATTTCCTTTGGGATTGACTGGTTTGATCTCCTTGCTGTGCAAGGGCCATTCAAGAGTCTTCTCCAGCATGACAGTTTGAAATCATCAATTCTTCGGCCCTCAGCTTTCTTTATAGTCCAACTCTCACATCCATACATGACTACTGGAAAAACCATAGCTTTGACTATACAGACCTTTGCCAGCAAAGTGATGTCTCTGCTTTTTAATACACTGTCTATGTTTGTCATAGCTTTTCTTCCAACAAGCAGCATCTTTCAATTTCGTGGCTGCAGTCACCAACTGCTGTGATTTTGGAGCCAAAGAGAGTGAAACCTGAGACTGTTTTCACTTTTTCCCCATCTATTTGCCATGAAGTAATGGGACTGGACGCCATGATCTTCATTTTTGAATGCTGAGTTTTAAGCCAGCTTTTTCACTCTCCTCTTTCACCATCATCAAGAGGCCCTTTAGTTCCTCTTCACTTTCTGCCATCAAAGTGATATCATCTGCATATCTGAGGTTGTTGATATTTCTCCCAGCAGTCTTGACTTCATCTTGTGAGTCATCCAGCCCAGCATTTCACATGAGATACTCTGCATACTAGTTAAATAAGCACGGTGACAATATACAGCCTTGACATACTTCTTTCCCACTTTTTAACCAGTCCATTGTTCCATGTCCAATTCTAACTATTGCTTCTTGTTCTGCATACAGGTTTCTCAGGAGGCAGGTAAAGTGGTCTGGTATTCCAATCTCTAAGAAATTTCCACAGTTTTCTGTGATCTACTCAGTCAAAGGCTTTACCTTAAGTCAATGAAGCAGAAGTAGACGCTTTTATGGAATTCCCTTGTTTTCCTATGATCCAGCAAATGTTGGCAATTCAATCTTCAGTTCCTCTGCCTTTTCTAAATCCAGCTTATTTATCTGGAAGTTCTTGGTTCTGCTGAAGCCTAGCTTGTAGAATTTTGAGCATAATTTTGCTAGCATGTGAAATGAGTACAATTGTACGGTAATTTGAACATTCTTTGGCATTGCCTTTCTTTGGGATTGGAATTAAAACTGACCTTTCCAGTCCAGTGGCCACTGCTGAGTTTTCCAAATTTGCTGGCATATTGAATGCAGCACTTTAACAACATCATCTTTCAGGATTTGGAATAGCTCAACTGGAATTCCATCACCTCCACTACCTTCGTTTGTAGAATGCTTCCTACTGCCGACTTGACTTCACAGTCCAGGATGTCTGATTTTAGGTGAGTGACCACATCACCATGGTTATCCAGACTACTAAGACCTTTTTTATATAGTTCTTCTGTGTACTCTTGCCACCTCTTCTTAATCTCTTCTTCTTCTGTTAGATCCTTGCCATTTCTGTCTTTATTGTGCCCATCTTTGCATGAAATGAGAACTCTAAATATGAAAAATAATCTTCTACAATCTCACCAGCAATCATTGACTTTTTCATTCATGCCACTCTCTAATCTGTCCAGTTTATTTTCAGAATCTGTAATGACTTTTGTTTTCTTATATGGTGATTTAAAAATACTATATTTGTTCAGTCAAAAAAACCCACCTCTCTTAAAAAGTTATGCATGTGCTTACTAAACACAGCATTAGTTTCTAATGTGTATGTCAGTGATAAATTTACGAATATCCTGGATTACCCTCCTTTTTTTCTTGTGCTCTCCTGCAATAGTTCCTGGACTGACTTTGCTAACTGGTGCTTGTCAAAATAGATATTTTATATTCACCTCTTCAATTCAAGCTTACTAAACTTCACAGATATAGTGGTTCCAAACCATGATATATTATAAAGAACAAGCAATTAGCTTGTCATTTTATTTAAAAGTACAAAGTTCCAATTTCAAAAGTTTTGCATGCATTTACCGTAATTACATGAGAATCTTTTCAAAGCTGCTTTTTAATCTTTTGAGTTTCCCTGTCTAACTTTGCCAAATACTTTGATAGTAGTAATAAATCTTTACAATAATTATTTTTAAACAAATTTGCTTAGATTTTAAGACAAGTTTAATTTTTGTAAGCAATTTTATAAATATAGAAAGATACTGGGCATTCTTGAAAGCAATTATTTAAAAAGCTGACCTAATAAATTCTCTGGTGTATGAAGTTTGATGAATTTATATATGGTGTATGAACTTCTATAAATGCACACCACTATATCTTATGTTATCATAAGGCTTAATGATTATGGTCTTAGGGTAACATGAAAGGTTTCTTTTAAGTAGTACCCAACATCTTTAAGCAGAGAAGGCAATGGCAACCCACTCCAGTACTCTTGCCTGGAAAATCCCATGGATGGAGGAGCCTGGTAGGCTGCTGTCCATGGGGTCGCTAAGAGTCGGACACGACTGAGCGACTTCACTTTCACTTTTCACTGTCATGCATTGGACAAGGAAATGGCAACCCACTCCAGTGTTCTTGCCTGGAGAATCCCAGGGACTGGGGAGCCTGTTGGGCTGCTGTCTATGGGGTCGCACAGAGTCGGACACGACTGAAGCGACTTAGCGGCAGCAGCAGCAACATCTTTAAGAGAACAATTAACTGTCTTTACTTGGAGGCAGTGTGAAGGATTGGTGACTCTAATCATTTTTATCAGAGTAATTAAAGTAAATGAGTTAACCATATCATTAAAACTTATTTTGCCTTAAATGCAACAATAATAATAATGGACCTCAGTGGTCTTTGTCAGTATTACTGACTGGGTGAAAGAGTTAGTGCTTGCTTCCTTAGGCATTAGATATTTTTATTTCTTTCTCTTAAGTGAATTAAGACAAAAATGTATGATACGGGAAGATGTAAACATATCCCATATTATAATTCGGATTGACTAGGTTCTAACCGAAAAAGCAGCAGATACAGAATCTAAGAGGAAAAACAATATTTAACATCCTCAGTATGACAGTAAAAGAAATGTATTAGTATGAGGATTTTTAGAATTTTTGTATCTTATTGTCAAAGAGAAACACAACTGACAACAAATATGGAGTCAATGAGGGCATCATAATGACACTTATAGCAAAATATGACCAAGTGCAGATTCATGAGAAAGAGTGATTTAGACCACGTGACACAGTTTATAAGCCATTAAAATTAGAGGTGAAAGGGAGCTGTATTAAATTACTTAGGGCAATACCTTTCTGCCTCTACAAGATTAAGAGAGCGCACTTCACAATAGATGTCTTCAGAAATTTAACTGACCATTCATTTAAATCTAAAGTGGATAAGCTGAAATTTAATAAGCATTTTATGTCCTACATTAGATTGGCCCTAATAAGCAAGTCTGAATCTTGTTTTCAAGATGAAAATTGCCTTTGGTGACCAGCACCTCTTTGCCTGTCTGTCCTTCCAGTAGGGACAAGCTCTTCAGAATAAGGGCAAGCATGCCTAACAGATAATAACAGCAGGACATTCTCCAGGTGTCTGGCGAACTGTTCAAAGTCATGGTCCGTTAGAAACAACAAAGGTAATTTAGTTTCAAGGAAATTAAGACCCCTTTACCAACGCCTTTAGTGCCCTTCTCCTAGAGGAGAGGGGTAAACAGAGCATTCAGTTTAGAGCATTCAGACGAGGGCAGAGAAACAGGCCATTGTTCCCTGAAGGCACTGCCTGCTCCATGCCCTCGGGACTTAGCAAAAGCTACCACATATTATTATTTATTGTCTAAGCATACGTCTGTCTTCCTGACTAGACTGAAAGCATCCCAGAGGCAGGGACAAAGGTGAGTTATCTGGGCATCCCCAGCACCTTCTATGTGCCCTGTTCAAATTTTTGCTGTGGATAAAGGTGATATTTTTAGGTAAATAAGTAAGCTAGTTAATTAATAGAATTTAGAAAGGCGGAGGATCCAATTTTCTCTAAAAATTGAGTAGTAGTAGTAGTATTTTTAATTTTTCATTAAAGTATAATTGATTTATAATGTGTTCTTTTCTGTCATGGAGCAAAGTGATTCTGTGATATATACACATTCTTTTTAAAATATTCTTCCCCACTATGGTTCAGCATAGAATACCGAATATACTTCTCTTTGCCATACAGTGCTTGTGTGCTAAGTCTCTTCAGTCCTGTCCAACTCTGCAATTCTTTGGACTGCAGCCCGCCAGGCTCCTCTGTCCATGGGATTCTCCAGGCGAGAATACTGGAGTGGGTTGCCACGTCCTCCTCCAGGGGATCTTCCTGACTCAGAGATCAAAGCCGCGTCTCTTACGTCTAAGCTGCAATGGCAGGAGGGTTCTTTAGCACTTGGCCACCTGGGAGGCCTGTGCTGTACAGCAGGACCTTGCTTATCCATTCTATATAGAAGAGCTTACATCTGTTACTCCCATCTCCCACTCCTCCCCTCCCCAACGCCCTCTCCCTTGGCAACCACAAATCTGTTCTATCTGTCCTTGAGTCTGCTTCTGTTTTATAGATAGGTTCATTTGAGTCATATTTTAGATTCTACATAAGAGTGATACCATATTGTATTTGTCTTTCTCTTTCTGACTTACTTCACACAGTATGGTAATCTCTAATTGCATCCACATTACTGCAGATGGCATTATTTTGTATTTTTTATGGCTGAGTAGTATTCCATTGTGCTGATATATAGGCACCACATCTTCTTTATCCATTCCTCTGTGGATGGACATTTAGGTTGCTTCCATGTCCTGGCAACTGTAAGCAGTGCTGCTATGAACATAAGGGTGCATATATCTTGAATTATAGTTTTGTCTGTATATATGCCTGGGAGTGGGATTGCTAGATCATGTGGTAATTCTATTTTTAGTTTTCTGAGGAACCTCCATACTATTTTCCATAGCAGCAGCATCAACTTTCATTTCCAGCAACAGGGCAGGAGGGTTACCTTTTCTCCACACCCTTTCCAGCATTTGTTATTTGTAGAGTTTTTCATGATGACTATTCTGAACTGTGTGAGGTGGTACCTTATTGTAGTTCTGATTTGCATTTCTCTAATCAACAATATTGAGCATCTTTTCATGTGTCTACTGGCCATCTGTATTTCTTCTTTGGAGAAATGTCTATTCGGGTCTTCTGCCCATTTTTTGACTGTATTGTTTGGTTTTTTGTTGTTTTTGTTGTTGAGTTGTATGAACTGTTTGGAAATCAAGTCCTTGTCATTTACAAATATTTTTTCTCATTCTGTAGGCTTTTTGTTTTGTTTATCGTTTCCTTTGCCATGCAAAAGCTTGTAAATTTGATTAGGTCTCATTCGTTTATTCTTGTTTTTATTTCTATTGCCTTGGGAGACTGACCTAAGAAAACATTGGTACAATTTATGTCAGAGAATGCTTTGCCTATGATCTCTTCTAAGAATTTTATGGTATCATGTCTTATGTTTAGGCCATTTATTTTGTGTATGAGTGTATTCTAACTTTAGCAGTTGATTTTTTGCCTTAGTTAATGTGGGGCAGATCCCTTCTGTAGGAGAAATAAGTGCCAAATGAGTAAAAAAAATCACATATCGTATCAATTTATTAATATGTATATTTGTTTAGAAAATACAGTAAAGCATAAAATCATTAGAATATTTATAAAATCCAAAACTACAAATTTATCTTCACCACAGGTCTTCTTTGGTCAAAAAGTTATGCTAATTAAATCAGCACTTATCAGAGTTTGGGCTCTAGAGCTGGTCCTATGTGCTATTAATAGTTATTACAATTAAAATTGTACCAAAGTTTAATAATTTGAGAAAATTTGGGGTGAAACAAAATTATATGATATTCCTTTATTATAGGGTTTCTCAAAGATCTATGATTATAGGGTTTCTTTTAATTCTTAAAAATTATGCCAACATGCTTTATGGATCTTCAAGGTTGGAAGGCAGCTGATATGGATTTATTAACATCATTTATCTCTTTTATGAAACAACTAAGGGATTAGTGGTTTGAGGAACACACTTTGGCAAATGCTGACTCAGACGGAATTCTAATGTAGGCTCCTTCTGCTAGAGAAATTTCACCATTGACGACCTGTATTTAAAGAACTGCAATGTAAAACTTCCTGGAATGATGGTTCTCAGTGCTGGCTGACTGTTAGAATCATCTGGGAACTTAAAACATGCGGAAGCCAAGACCCCATCCTAGGCAAGATAAGTCAGGGTTTCTGAGGGTAAGTTTCCCATCGAGAAGATAGAAATAATACTACCAACCTCACAGGATTATCATGAAACATAAATGAGATCATATGTGTAAAATGCCCACTCCAGTGCCCAAAATGAAAGTTGTCTTTGAAAAAAAAAGTTTCTTTCTAGGGATAATGTAGAATTTCAATTTAAAAATGTAGAAGATATTATGAAAGTAGAAAATCACTATTTGGCTGGCACTGTTTTGCCTCCTTGAATGCAAAAACTAAAGGGTAAATGTATGATGAGAAACAGGATGTTTGCCCAGTCTCGAAGGATTTCCTCAGGACATACTTACTCATTACAAAGGGAAAATAGCGACTTCAACAGTGGAAGAATCTGCGGACCCCATCTTAATTAAGCAAAGAAAGGTTGCCTCACCAGTAACGAGGCATGTCAACATGACCTACCCCAATCTCGTGCATTGAGACGAGCATGTCAGCACTTCTGCAGTACCGTTGCCAAAAAATACGTCTCCGGGGTTCCCTTACTAGGAAACATCGGACAAACCCAAATCAAAGAACATTTCACAAAATAACTGGCAGCACTCTTCAGAAGTGTCAAGGTCATGAAATAAAAAGAAAGGAACTGTCCCCGATCAGACAAGAGTAAGGAACTATGACAAACACATACAATGCGTGAGGCTGGACTGGATCAAGGACCAGTCCTTGGGACATTAGTGGGATATTAGTGGGACAATTGGTGAAAATCCAATGAGTTTTGTAGATTCTGCATTTTCCAAATGCTATTACCTGGCTACAATTGTGCTGCAGTTATATAAGATGGTAACTTTCAGAGATGAGGGGTGATGGGTAGGTGGAATGTGGTACTATTTTGCAACTCTTTTGTAAGTCTGAAAAATTTTCAAAATGAAAAGTTTTAAAACATTTGATGTGTATTTCTTTCCTACTCGGACACTATAGAGAAAACAGAATCAGTATTTTTTTTTCTTAGGTATTACAGGGGAAGTATGTCTCTGTGCTCTACGGTGTATGTTCAGTATCGTGAAAAAGAGGCCCAAGGTGAACATTGTAACCAGTCTTTCATATGATGTTAATAAATGTGTTCTCTAAATAAATGTGGCTAGAGAATTTGGTAAAAGAGGAAAAACCAAAGAGATCCAGGAAAGTAGAGGGTAGGAGAGAGGAGATGGTGGGAAGAAATTGGGAGCTGCTGGAGACGGGTTTTGGAAAGAGTTCTTGAGTAAGGCTGCAGGAGGCAGACAGACAGTTGTGAGAATAGGAAATAACCATGAAGGATATTAAGGAGGGCAGAGAAGGGACAGAAGCACTGAAAGATATTTTCCTGGCATCATACATGTATTTCTCCTTGATATTCACTTGTTGAGTCTATAGTAGAGATTTTTATTTTTTCTAATTTTTTCCTTTGAATATTAATCTATGCTGAGACTCATCCCTGAAGGGCCTGGGTTATAGTCCTGTTACACTGAGACACAGCCCAGACCACGTGCCTGGTCTGTGAGACAGACAGCTTAACCGTTTACCTGGGAGCCCTTTATGGAAAAAGTAGCTTGACCCTGCAAACTTAAGCTGCTGAAGGATCCTGCTGTGCAGTTCTCTCTTGCTGGGGATGAGGAAGGGCTGCCATCTGTAGACTTGAGAAGGACTGCTGGCACAGGGTAGACGAAGAGCTGTGTGGGGTCTCTTCTGGGTTGTCTTCATTGGCAATGTCCATTTGTTTCTTCCCAATCATTTTCAAGACTGGAAGCCAGAAATGAATCTGAAAAGACACAAAGTTGGATGAATGAGCATTAGAATTATTTCAGCTGCCACTGACATAAACTTTTCAAAAGACTTTGAAAATGGCCAGAAAAGCTTATCCTTAAGGATTGTCTTGGTCTTTCATTGTCTATGAAATATTTTCCGATTCTGTAAGTTGTAGATGGCTGATGGCAACAATGCAAATTATTCTTGTCCACAGTTATGCAAATGAATTTCACCCAGTAGGATACAACTCATCCTCCCATCCACCCTGTTGGAACAAGCCAGTTTTGCATCTATTAAGCAAATTAATTTTGGTCTTCTCAGTGGTTTGTATATATGTGTGTGATTTAAATTGTTCTTTGAATTGGTTGGAATTTCTTACTGTTCCCTTTTTAATTAATAAGTTGAATAAAGTCTTTGACAAACGTTCATTTTATATGTGTGTGAAAGTCATTATGTCATCATACATATGTATAAATATACGTATATCATATAAATATCATCATATATTTTTAAAAAACTTCAATGTTTATTTATGCGGCTGCACCAGGTCTTAATTGCAGCAGGTAAGACCTAGGTCCCTAACCAGGAATCAAACTCGGGTCCCCTGCATTGGAAGCTTGGAGTCTTAGCCACTGGACTACAAGAACAGTCCCTATGTCTTTTAATGCTGGACAATGAGCAAATTCTTTGGAGTTCACCAGGTTGTAGCAGATACTTCCCTGCTGTTCTTTACTTACTCTGGTAAAATGACTCTGGGCATTATCCTTTAGTAGCCATTAGAGGAGGCCTTCTCAGTAGCTTCTCTTCGATAAGACTGAAAAACTCACTTGGAATCAGCGTTTTGAACGATTATTCTTGCAGAATCTTCTGGCACGACCAGCATTATTGTAGAATCTTCTGGACCTAGCCATGTATATCTGTTCCCCATCTTCACCCCCTCACCCCCAGGGTCTCCCCACCTGTTGCTGGGGATATAAGCCTTAACGTAAACTTGAAAGAGTGCTTTGAAATTCCATTTGCCCTTGAAGCTCAAAATTTCCCTAGTTACAGGTCACACCCCCATTTCAGCTTTACCTTTGTAAAGTACAGGCTCAGTTTCCCCTTTACTTCTCCCACTGGCCGCTTTGATCTTTTCTTCAGTATCTTCGCGTGGAGGTATTGCATGCGCTCCCTCTGCACGCTTGGGTAGAAGGACGCTGACACCAGGATTTTAAGTTGCATCAGGACGGAGGACAGCAGTCCTAGAGTCACTAGTATCACAAGAATGATGCTGAGAGGAATCCAGGTCTTAGATAGAAGGAGCTTCGGTTTAGGGATGCAGGTCGGTTCAAACAGAGATATATTAAAGGAAGAAGCATGGATGATATCTTGAGTCCCTTGTTCCTAAAATGAAAGAATAAAAACATCAAGATCCATGCCATTTTCATACCCTGCCCTAGTCTTTTCTCTGTACTGCTCTGCAGCAGGTAGCATTCATCTTAAAACAGGCAGGGAGCTTTGGTGGAAGGAGCTATTCCAACTCCTTTTATGTGCAATGATTGGAGTAAAGAAGGGAGGAGTTTTCGTTGTAGCTACTGCAGTGTTTTGCAAAGTGGATTTGGGGAAATATCGATTTCCTTGAGAGAAGGATATCAGGTAAGTTTATTTGCTCTGTCTCGTCTTTAGAGAGAAATGATGCCCACGAGACTGTTGAAGGCTCCGAGAAGAAAGCAGAGAAATTTGTTCGCTTCAGCAAATCCTTCTCCTACTAATGTTTGAAAGGATTTTAAAATAATTTGTTTATTTTAGTTTTGGCTGCACTGGGTTTTTATTGCTGCACACTGGCTTTCTCTAGTTGTGGCAAATTGGGGCTACTCTCTAGTTGCGATGCCTGGGCTTCTCATCGTGGTGGCTTCTCTTGTTGCAGAGCACAGGCTTTAGGGCACTGAGGTTTCAGTAGCTGTGGCACACCCATGGGCTTAATTGCTCTGCTGCATGTGGGATCTTCCAGACCAGGGATCAAACCCATGTCCCCTGCACTGGCAGGCAGATTCTTAACCACTGGACCACCAGGGAAAAGAAAAAAGTGAAAGTCACTCAGTCATGTCTGACTCTTTGCGTTCCTTGGACTATGTAGCCTGCCAGGCTCCTTTGTCCATGGAATTCTCCAGGCCAGAATACTGGAGTGGGTAGCCATTCCCTTCTCCAGGGGATCTTAGCAAACCAGCGATCAAACCCGGGTCTCCTGCACTGCAGGCAGATTCTTCACCATCTGAGCCACCAAGGAAGCCCAGACCACCAGGGAAGTCCTCTTCTAATAATTTCGACCACCCACGTATGGAACACCTGTTTCTATACTTCAGAGGATGTGGGATTCATGAAAGATGGTTTTAGCTCAACTGGAAGAGATTTTTTTTTGTAGCAGACCCCATCAAGACCCAGTCATAGACTCTGCATCTTGACAAATACCCCGTCAGCAGACCACAAGGTCATAAAGATGTGGAGGCATTGAATTATGTTCTCAGTCACCCTTCTAGAGCTTGAAGTGGCGGGGATGGGGTAGAATTATTCTTGATGCAAGGATACTAAAAAGAGTATATTTACTGAAAGTGGTTCTAAAATCCTATTTATAGAGGTCTCGAAATAGGACAATTTCTCATCTCTCTTGGATGCTAGGAGGGGTGCATTCCTTCCTGCTTGAAGGCAACAGAATAAACCAGCTGCCCTCATCAAACTGACCCAGAGGGCAGATGACATTGGGCCACCCAGACAAGCCACCAGCAGGAGACATGTGTGCTGATTCAGCTCTTACTTTTCCCCTGACCTGAGAAAGTCACATCATCTCTCAGTGGATCTGTTTTCCAATTTGGTAAAACAGGAATTAATGGACCAGATCCTGCCCACGAATAAACTACTCCCAGTGTAAATTAAGCACCTTGGGGATGGAGCATTAACCTTATAGACTGGAATACTTAGTAAGTTATTATCACCCCAGCGCCCCAGAGCCCTGGGGCCCAAAAGCCGGCAATGACTTCTGAAAAGAACCCAACCACGCCCAGAGAACACCGTGCACCTTGGATTCACCCCAATACCAGTGAAAAATCTGGAAACCCCAATCCTGGGACTTTAACACAAATGTCAAGTCCAATCTGCAATTTCCCTAGCACTGTAGCTAGGCAAGAGAAAGCCTTCTTGTTGTCTCTCCTTTTCTCTTTTTTAAAAAAGACAGTTTGCCTGAGATTAAGTAGAGAGTTTTCAGTCCCCAGAGCAAAGGCATGCACTCTTTTTAATACCGTTGAAGAAACAAACACATTGATTGAGTCAGTGATGAGAAATCCTGCAATAAAAAAGCAGCGGGTGTCTGGTCTGGAAAGAAGTTATTTAGTTTAGGAATCTAACTGGGGATTTTGCAGTTGGGAATCAGGATTGAGTCAACACTTTCGTAAGGGCTTGATAGAGGGTAGTGTGGAAGACAAACTCTCAAAATACAGAGCAATGTATTAAATGGTATTCCAATGTTTTAAAATGCGCTTGCCTCTCCCAAGTAAACAATTTGCCAGAACGGCATCGAGTCACAAACGAAAAGATTCACTCAGGTAGCAGACAGTCCTAAAAAGTTAATGCAGAATGGTGTTGGGCATACAGTAGGTGCTCAATAAGTAGCAACCTAGTAGCTACTTTTTCTTACAGTGCCCAGCCACCCAGCCAGGTCTAGTCACATCATCTCCCATCTTTCTTCTTTAAATAAATCATATGAAAGTGGGAGGAACCTTGAGCCAGTGTTTCTCCTCTTGCTTACTGCTGCTGCTGCTAAGTCGCTTCAGTTGTGTCTGACTCTGTGCGACCCCATAGATGGCAGCCCACCAGGCTCCCCGTCCCTGAGATTCTCTAGGCAAGAACACTGGAGTGGGTTGCCATTTCCTTCTCCAATGCATGAAAGTGAAAAGTGAAAGTGAAATCTCTCAGTCTTGTCCGACTCTTCACGACCCCATGGACTGCAGCCTACCAGGCTCCTCCGTCCATGCGATTTTCCAGGCAAGAGTACTGGAGTGGGTTGCCATTGCCTTCTCCTCTTGCTTGACTGCTTTGCAAATCTGCCGCAACAGAGGGACCAGAAATCTCCAAGGACATTCAGGAATAAGAGAGGCATTGACAGTCACGTGGAAGCCGGCCGCTGGAGGCATGGTCTGCCAGGTTCCGCAGCAGAGTCTGAGAGGAGCCGGAACAGCAGTCTCATACTCACATCTGTCCCAGCGCCCACTGCTCTGCTGTCCTTGTGAGTGTCCGAGTCGGCCTCCCCCCGCCAGATCATGAGCTGATTGATGGTAGCCCTCACGCTTGAGACATCTTTGCATCCCCAGGACCCCCTCAACAACACCCAAAAATGTATTTGTCAGGACACTGTCACTGGGAAGTTTCTGGGCCTTTTTCAAAAGGCATAGATTGCTTCCCTCTCCCACCGCCGTCTCCCCACCCAACCCCCGTTTAAAACAGTGAGAATTCACAAACCAGGCATGGGTTTTGGCTGAGAGAGAAACAGATGAGAGAGGAGCAAAAAGAGAAAGAAAGAGAGGAGCTGGTTAAAAAAGGGACTATAGGAAGGGGATGGGCTGTGGGGGAGGGAAAGAGGGGTTCTTTTACCAGCTGCCCCCCAGGATCCAGCCAGCCTGAAAAATCTTATTTGGCTTCCATCTGACACGCTGCTTCCATTATCCACTCTGCTCCAGATATCTTGAGCAATAGGGGGTTCTTGTAATTAACTGAAGTCTTCAGGGGAAGGAAATGCTCAGAGTAATCAACTCTGAGAAGCAACCCAGGAGTGGGAGGGACAGGGGCCAGACAGCACCTGCAGACCAGGAGAAAAGGGAGGGAGAGTGTGGACACCGCAGGAGGAAGTGGGGTTTCAGAGGAGGGTTTCCAGGTCCCCTTCTGTCCTTCCCCTCTGAGATTTCCCCCGGCAGAGGCACAACCTCCTGTAGCTCCATAAAGAGGAAAGAAAGTCCGACACATGGAAACAGTGGACCATGTTTTCACCAGCCCAGGCCAGTGCACACCACCCAGTGTGCATGACTTCCCTACACACACGCATGTGCAAACACATACAGCTATGCACATTGTGTGTGCACATGCCCACAGACACATACACGAGACACACAAGTGCACATCCCACCTAGCTCAGCTCCACACTGACTGGGTTTAAAAACAAGTAAGACAAGTATCTGACAGCATGCAGATCCTCTGAAATGTCCAGAATGGGCTGTTGTGTCTGACTCTTTGTGACCCCGTGGACTGTAGCCCTTGATGCTCCTCTGTCCATGGCAGATATTCCACCCAAGGATACTGGAGTAGGTTGCCATTTCCTACCTTAGGGAATCTTCCCAACCCAGGGATTGAACCCAAGTCTCTTGCATCTCCTGCAATGGTAGTTGGATTCTTTACCACTGTACCTGGGAAGTGGCAAGGGAAGCCCCCTGAAATGTCCACGTAATCATAAACTGCCACAGGGAAAAAATGGAAAAGAGGAAAGGTGGGATGAACAAAAACCATGGTCTTTTTTGTTGGGACACGGCTGCCCCAGGAAACTAACGCAGTGATCAAAGACGTTCAGAACGTTATCATATAACACTGGGGTTTCAACTCAGTTTAACCAACTTGTTTGGGGCTCTTCCTACATTCCAGGCTCCATGCCAGGCCCTGGGGATCCAGAAAGGAAATAAAACACTGCCCTTCCTTGGGATGTTCACGATCTTTTGCAAAGAGACAGCAAACAGCGAGGATACCAGGTGAGATGGGCCTGTGAGCACCTACCTGTCTGTGCAGTTTCAAGCGCACCTCGAGCCCTGGCAGGCTTTGGAAGTGTTTGCTCATGGAGAAAATGAGCGAGTACAGCAGATAATCTATGGCTGCAAACAGCAGCCAGATATAGAGGTGGGTAAGAACCGGGAGGAAAAACAGGCCCAGGTTCCTCCTGTCTTTAGGAGTCAGCCAGAAAGACGGGATGATGACATACTTCTTCCTTTCCTGCTTATTCAGCGGGAGGACACAGGGCCTCTGTTCATGCCTCTCCCTTTCGTCCAGCTGAACAAAGTGCCTGGTGAGGTAGATGTTCTCAAACTTCCAGCCACAAGGGTCCAAGAATCGCTTCATGAAGAGGCCAGTGCCAAGCAGCACCAGCAGCAGCCCTGTAAGGGCAAGGAGCTGCCGCCCCAGGGAGCACAGCACCTCCGTTGCCGTCACCATCTGGTACAAGACACCCAGGGCTTTGTCCGTAGTGTCGTTGAGCTGAGCCTCCAGGGCTTGGCTGGGACTGAAAAGAGAGACCTCCAGGGTCTGGTTCCAGGACACAAGATCATCAAATAGACTCAGGTGAGTGACAAGGCCGTACACCCACCGAATTGCTTCGATATATTTTTTCAAAAGTGGGAAATGGATGGCAAAGCTCTTTGCCCTCAGGTTGCAGGTCATACTGTCCAGGAGCCCTTTAAAGTTGTGAAAGATATTTTCCACGTGTCCAAAGATGACCACCCCTGTGCCCGCAGCAATCAAAGCGTTCCTGCCTTCACGCAGGCCGCATGAGAGGAAGAACAGCAGAATGAAACACCGTGCATGCTTGGAGCAGCACAGCAGAACGCACGTGGCCATCCAGGAGGTGATGAAGACGGTGAGTGAGGACAGGAACCAGTAGAAGGCCCCAGAGAGGAGGCCCACGGAAATGAAAGCGACAAAACAGCAGACGCCCACCTGCTGGGCAAAGGCCATCCATCCAGGGCTTCTTGGAGACACATATGTCCCCCAGAGGCTTAAGAAGATGTTGCTGCCTGAGGTCCAGACACCCATGCTCCGTGTTCCTGGAAATGAAAAAGAAACCAGGGTCAGATGCTGCTTTTAAGTGTCCTCTGTCACTTTGCAAAGGGCACGGTGATAGACTGATTGCAAAGAGAATGGCCATAATTCTTTACCCTTCTCAGTCTCCACACTGTTTTCGAACTTAAATTGGGTCCACTCGCCTGAACGCAGTAAAGCTAACTACTGGCACCAGATTGTGGGGAAGGGAAGTACAGACTTTATCCCACGGTCCCCAGTGTGGGGCCAAGCAAGAGAATGGGCAGCTTGTGTTCAAAAGACCCAAACTTGATATAAATGAGCTTATTTATGAACCAGAAATAGACTCACAGACACAGAAGACAAATGGGATCATGGGGTGAGGGGTGAAGGAGAGATAAATTAATAGTTTATGATTAACATATACACACTTCATGTGTAAAAATAGATAAAAAATACAGACCTACTATATAGCACAATTAACTGTATTCCATGACTCTGTAATACCCTAGGGAAAAGAATCTGAAACAGAATATATATATATATATATATATGTGCGTTTTCAGTTGTATCTGACTCTTTGTGACCCCAAGGACCCTATCCTGCCAGGCTCCTCTGTCTATAGGATTTCCCAGGCAAGAATACTAGAGTGGGTTGCCATTAAATTATGTATATACATATATATATATATATATAACTTAATCCCTTTGCTACATACCTAAAACTAACTCAACATTATAAATTAACAGTCAGTCAGTTGGAGAAGACTCTTGAGGGTCCCTTGGACTACAAGGAGATCCAACCAGTCCATCCTAAAGGAAATCAGTCCTGAATATTCATTGGAAGGACTGATGTTGAAGCTGAAACTCCAATACTTTGGCCACCTGATTCGAAGAGCTGACTCATGTGAAAAGACCCTGATGATGGGAAAGATTGAAGGCAGGAGGAGAAGGGGATGACAAGAGGATGAGATGGTTGGATGGCATCACTGTCTCAATGGACATGAGTTTGGGTAAGTTGGTGATGGACAGGGAGGCCTGGCGTGCTGCAGTCCATGGGGTCACAAAGAATCAGACATGACTGAGTGACTGAACTGTCAGTCGCTCAGTCGTGTCCAATGCTTTGCTGAACCTCAATAAAAAACGTGATTTTTAAAAAAAAGGCCACAACTCCCCAATGGCTTTTGGGGAAGGGCTGTTAAAGGCAAGATGGGGGAGAGGCTTGCAGGTGCTTGATCAGCTCATGTAGCTCTTGATTGCTTGGTGGTGAGTGTGACATTCTGGGAATGAGCATCATCAACCTGGTTCCAACAAGTCTGAGGTCCACCTGATGTGGTCAGCCTGCAGTTAACTTCTTTCACCTGATGGAGGTTTTGATGTCTACAAAACAACTCAAGGATATGGTGCTGAATATTATCTATAGCCTGTGAGGAGGAACTAAAGGGCCCTGACTTTGTTTTATGGCTAAACTCATTATTTTGTTTTGCTTGACTTCCTTTGTTTCTGTAGTTTCTCACTTTTCTTATTAAATTTTCTCTTTGAACCTGGAGAAGGTCTATGAGGGTGAAGCTCTTCTACAGAGCTGGGGCACATGGGGTTGGTTCCTGGGAAGGCCCTGCAGAGTACTGCTCAGTTTCAACGCCTCCTTGCAAGGTGACTTTACTGCTTCTCCCATCAAGAGGTGAGAGAAATAGAATCCAGTGGTGGTGTTTATTTCTCTAGCCCTTGAGTTCTGGATGGCTTTGTGACAAGCGCTGGCCAGCAGAATGTGGCAGAAGTGAGTGTGTCTCTTCTGAGTTTATGATTCCCTGCTGCTTCTCTTGGAACCCTGCTACGAACTTGTTAACAAGTCCAAGTGTATTAGCCTCTATTACTGTTAAAGCAAATTTCCACAGCTAGTGGCTTATGAAAGTGTGAAAGTGTCAGTTGCTCAATCATGTCTGATCCTTTGTGACTCCATGGACTATAGCCGCCAGGCTCCTCTGTCCATGGAATTCTCCAGGCAAGAATACTGGAGTGGATGGGTTGCCATTCCCTTCTCCAGGGGATCTTCCCAATCCAAGGATTGAACCTGGGTCTCCTGCATTGTAGGCAGATTCTTCACTGTCTGAGCCACCAGGGAAGCCCTTGTTAACAAGTCCAGGTGTTCAGTTCAGTTCAGTTCAGTCGCTCAGTCGTGTCCGACTTTGCCTCTATTACTGCTATAGCAAATTTCCACAGACTTAATGGTTTATAGCAACACATATTTATTCTCATAACAGTTCTAAATGTCAGAAGTCTAAAACTGGTCCAGAAGGCTGGAGTTTCCAGGGGAAAATTCATTCCATTGCCTTTTCCAATGTATAATGCTGCCTATATTCCTTGGCTCGTGGACTCTCCTCCATCTCAGAGAGAGCGATGATTCATCCTCTTTTCTCTCCGACCTCTGCTTCCATCCTTATATCTTCTCTCAGGACTCTGATCCTCTTGCCTTCCTCTTGTAAGGACCCCTGTCACTATACTGGGGCCACCCAGATAATCCAGGA
Organism: Bubalus bubalis; assembly: GCF_019923935.1. Lineage (NCBI taxonomy): Eukaryota > Metazoa > Chordata > Mammalia > Artiodactyla > Bovidae > Bubalus > Bubalus bubalis. The sequence continues at coordinate 21,928,486 of NC_059171.1, read as the reverse complement.
TAATCCCTCCATCTCAAGATCGTTAACTCAAGCACACATGTAGAATCTCTTTTGCCACGAAAGATAACATAGCCACAGGTTCTAGGCATTAGGACATGGACATCTTTGGTTGGGGCTTGGGGTAGGGGGTCATTCTGCCTGTTATACAGGTTGGACTGCTGAATGACAAGAGGCACATGACCAGTCTGTTCCATCAACTCAGCCAATAGCCAGTGCCTGATATGTGAAGCAGGGTATCGCATATCACATACCACACATCACATATCACATAGCCAGTCCTCAGCCACCAGCTGATCGCAGATACTTGAACAATAATAAGAAATGCTGGTTTACTCTCAGGCCCCGAATTTTGCGCTGCTTTGTTAGGCAGTGATTGTTCACTGCTAAGAGCAGTGGGACTGTGCCGTGGGTCTTATTAATTGAAACCAACCTTAGGTTGATGGACAGGCTGCAGTTTCCACAAACTGCTTGAAGTAAGATCACTTTCAGATAATCATCTATTTTCTTGTGCTCTAATTTTACAAAAAAGAGCAAACTGAAGGCATCCAAATTCAAACGTGGCATTGGACTGAGACTGATGTAGCCATCTCTGTGACACTGTGTCTTCCCTCCCTAGCTCTCACCCTCCAAGTGCAGCTCTCTCCTGAGACTCTTATAAGGAAAATAAGAATAATTTGTCACTGAGTTAATCATCTTTTCTTTTTTCCCAGATCTGGCATAATAAAATGAAGGTGCTAAGGGGTTGCTACTGCCCTGACAGTCATGCAGATTTAGGTCCATGAGGCACTCAAAGAGCCTTGGGTTTCACTTGGAACAGTATAAAATAAATTTGAGCTCTCTTGATTGACATGAAAATATCTAATGAGCATTATACTGTATGTATGGAATTTTAATGAAGACATTGATCAATTATTAAACCCTCTCAAATAAATCCCTTCTCACATCAACTATTGTGGGGCTGGATTTATGGAGTAGCTTAATATCGTTCCAGCCAGTGAATTACACTCGCCACGTGAGAAAAGTGTCTGCGCATTGGCTGGAGGGCATGACCTGAAATGAGGAAATGACTTTCTTTCTGGGTTCAGGCAGAATGTTGTTAATGTAGGATAGAAATGAGATGGGGAAATAGGCAGGTTAGGAACAAACCTGTGGAAATTTCTCCAGCAATAATATAGAGGCCTTTCAGCTCTTGGCAAGTAATCTGAATGCGAAAGTTCTGCACAGAGAAGAGAAATGGGGAGACATTGTGTTGAAGAAGGGGCATTACCATGTGGGACTGGCCTTAGCAGGGATTCAAGATCCTCCCCACGAGGGTGTTCTAACTCCATCTGGAGGAAAGGGGATGGGAGTAAATGGTCATTAGAAGGGCAACCAACAAAAGAACAGAGTTCTTTTTCCCCTAAGCTTGCTTCCTTTCAGAACTGGAGGTTGGTTTGGAGGCTGGCAGTGAAAAATGGCACCCCACTCCAGTACTCTTGCCTGGAAAACCCCACGGCGGAGGAGCCTGGTAGGCTGCAGTCCATGGGGTCGCTAAGAGTCGGACACGACTGAGCAACTTCACTTTCACTTTTCACTTTCATGTATTGGAGAAGGAAATGGCAACCCACTCCAGTGTTCTTGCCTGGAGAATCCCAGGGACAGGGAAGTCTGGTGGGCAGCCGTCTATGGGGTCACACAGAGTCGGACACAACTGAAGCGACTTAGCAGCAGCAACAGCAACAATGAACTTTCCCATTCAGATTACATGCCAAGAGCTGCAAGCCCTCTATATTATTGCTGGAGAAATTTCCACAGGTTTGTTCCTAACCTGCCTATTTCCCCATCTCATTTCTGTCCTACATTAACCCCATTCTACCTGAACCCAGAAAGAGACTCATTTCCTCATTTCAGGTTGCTCAATTCATGCCAGTTTGGAGGCTGGAGGACTGATGCTGAAACTCCAATACTTTGGCTACCTCATGCGAAGAACCAACTCATTTGAAAAGACCCTGATGCTAGGAAAGATTGAAGGTGGGAGGAGAAGGGGACGACAGAGAATGAGATGGTTGGATGGCATCACCGACTCAATGAACATGAGTTTGAGTAAACTCTGGGAGCTGGTGATGGACAGGGAGGCCTGGCATGCTGCAGTCCATGGGGTCTCAAAGAGTTGGACACGACTGAGTGACTGAACTGAACTGAACTGAGTGATCCCATGCTTCCCTGGTGGCTCAGATGGTAAAGAATCAATCTGCAATGCAGGAGACCTGGGTTTGATCCCTGGGTTGGGAAGATGACCTGGAGAAGGGAATGACAACCCACTCCAATATTCTTGCCTGGAGAATCCCATAGACTTCAGAAGAGCCTGGCAGGCGGCAGTCCATGGGATCACAAAGAGTCAGACACGACGAATGACTAACACACACACTTTGAGTGCTTCCATGCACCAACTCCATACCCACACCTCTCTGACCCTCAGAAATCTTGTATGGCCCCTGTGCTCCTGAACCGTCCCCAGCCTTGCCAGTGTGAGTCAGCCCTGCTTCACTGCTGGGTGGGAGGACTTGATCAGCCAGCAGTGAGCAGGTGGGGAGTTCACACAACGCCCAGCCCCAGTGCCATTGGGAGGTGCCGCCTCTCCTCCTAGGCCTGGTCCCAGTGCCTTCTTTTTTACGGCTTTGGATTTGACCTCAAACCATTATGTGAGTAATTGGTGCACTAATGGGTATTAATTGCCTTTTGTGTCCTAGGGGCACTTTACAAATAGCCTTTCTGCATCCTCTCTGAAGCTTCTGGGGACAGATGTTCTTTGCATTTCACATAATGGACGCTGAGGCCCAGAGTGCTTCCTGAAATGTGTCAGCGACCACACAGAGCAGGTGGCACAGTGAGATTCAGGTCATATCTCCCTGTCCCCCTGAACCATGCCCAGATTCTACGGCTCTGGGCTCTGTTGTGTGACAGGGTGCTCAGTTCACTCCATCTGCTGGAAACTCATCACACTTCCTGTAAGTGATTCTTTAAGACATTGTTTGTATATTACAAACCCATTTCTAACTGCTAATTTTTTTTTTTTTTTTGCATCAAAATAGTTGACCCTTTGGGCTTCCCTGGTGGCTCAGACAATAAAGAATCTGCCTGCAATGCAGGTGACCTGGGTTCCATCCCTGGGTTGGGAAGATCTGCTGGAGGAGGGTATAGCAACCCACTCAGTGTTCTTTCCTGGAGAATCCCCATGGACAGAGGAGCCTGGTGGGCTGTAGCCCATGGGGTGGCAAAGAGTCGGACACGACTGAGCGACTAAGCACAGCACAGCACAGTTGTCCCTGTAAGCATGTTTCCCAAATCAGCAGATTTTTCTCTACAGCAAATCACAAATCCCAGCTGTTTTATGTTTTCTAATATCCTTTACGAGGTACCCTGTTGCTTGCTTCCTAAAAAATTAATAATGCATATTTTAGATTGTTTTCCCCTTCTCTTGCCTTTATCCTTGTACAGTTTGTTCTTAATAAAGAGATTTCTCTGCAAGTGAGAAACAGATTTATGGATCCATTAAAATTTTAACATTTGCCAATAAAATCTAATAACAATTATATAAGATATATGCCTGCAATTTTGTCTTGTAAGAGGCACATGTTTTCTTAACAAGCAACAGATCTAATATTATTCCCATTTGTTTTAGGGTTGAAAACAGCACGTCACCAAAAGACACCAAAACTTTCTGCAGCAAGAGACCATATGTCTCCCCTCCTATTTTATATTAATATCTCAAGCCACAGGGGAGAACTTTGGATCACAAGCCCAGGACTGGTCTTCCACTCCGCCCTTCCCATCACTGTTGAATGTGGCCTTGATTTCTTCACCAATCTCTCTTCCTCATTTTCCCTACTTGAATAGAAGACATGCCTGAGCTCCTTCCTGGTGAGGTTTAAGGAGAGGAGCTTTCACAAGCAGGTTAAGATGCCCTGGAGATAAGGTATCCAGTAAATGCAATCCGTTTCTTGTTTCTTTGCTGCCACAGAAAATTGAACCTCTGTTCTCTGAAGCTCTTTAGGCAAGGCTTGAATGCCTTGGATGGGAGGCTCAGAGGCAGGAGCTGGACTGCTCCGCCTTCCCAGGACTGACATTTGACACTGTGCCTTTATTAATAGACGTCTGTTCATTTCTATCCTCTGGTCCTGCAGAGGTACAGTCATTCTGTTCATCTTTCTTCCAATGGCCCCAATCCTTTCTTTTTAGAAAAACAAAACAAAACAAAACAGGGAATCAGGATTTGGACAAGCCAGTTGCTTATTTTTTCTCAAAGACTTTTTCAGGCAGATACCAGATTTTTTAACTTTAGTTTTAGAGCTGGAAGAAATCTTATAGGTCAGAGTTTCTTAAACTTGAGTATGTTATTGCTGGGGGATTCGTGTCAAAACACAGATTTTGATCCAAACGTCTAGAATGGCACCTGAGTCCACATTTCTAACAAGTCTTGGATGGTGCTGATGCTGCTGATCTGAGGACCGGACATTGGGTCGCAGTCTCTAGAATTCAGCACTGTCCGACAGCACCTTGAGTGATGATGGAGATATTCCGTATCTGAGCTGTCTGACGTGGTCAGCACTGGCCCTACGTGACGACTGAGCACTTGACCTAGAACTAGTGCAACTGAGAAGTTGCATTCCTAACTTTAGTTTTAATTCATTTAAATTTAAATAGTCTCACGTGGCTGGTGTCTGTGTACTGAACAACACAGCTCTAGATGACTAACACCTGGCCAGCTGGTTTCCACAGATGAGCAAATGAAAATCCAGAGAGGCTGCTGGACTTGCCAAGGCCATTCCAATGCTGGAAGCAGAGGTGGGAGGCAGACCCCAGTTTCCTGCCACAGGGTGGCACATTTCCCATTCCATCAACATCTCATTTCTGACTCTTCATGAAGCCCATTTTAAAATCCCTACCAGTGTTCCTAAGCAACAGAGTATCACATTTCCCACATACCAAATTTGCCTTCAGCTATTACTAAATAAATAATTAGAAAAGAGGAACAAGCAAAATAGTAATAATAATAGATAATATTAATAGTGCTCAGGTTGTTACCGAGAGTCTGGCCACTGTTATGGCATCTGAAATACATTATTCCCAATCTTCACAGCAGCTATGTATAATTATATCGATATGGTTTGGATGAGACAACTCAGGCTCAGAGAGGCTGAATAACTTGCCTAAAGTCACACAGTGAACAAGCAGAAGAAACAGAATTCTATCTCGTGTTTAAGTGGTACTGAGGATTCAGGATAGGCAAGCTTCTCAGGTTCTCTTTCACATGATCCTCAAAGAGTAGTTTCTAAGTCTGATTGAACTTAAACCCCAAATCCCCAAAACCCCAATCACTCACGCATCATGAAATGCATATTCAACAAGGCAGGCATATGCGCTCCTTGCCTTGTCATCTACATTGGGTGTCCTCTGCCTTCTCTGCCAGCACAGACTAGCTGAATGCTCCAGAGCTGACAACGGATTTCCAGCCAGGAGTCAGGCCCATCCTGGTCTGAGGTCCAGGCTCCAAGGCACTTGTTCTCCCAGGGTCAGGGGATGAGAGCTGCATTCAGTGTTGGCCCCGCCTTCTCTGTTGGGCTGGAGGTCAGGGTCGGGGTTTTCCCCTGAGTTAGGGCATTAGGGCCCCGTGGGCAGCACTGAAGTTTTCAAATGCCTGCAGGTGTCAGACAGGCACCATAAAGAGTGAAGGAAACCAGGAGATAGAGACTTCCTGGGGTGGGCAGAGGTGTGGGGCAGTGGGTCTTGGGGAGTTATGATGCCCACGCCCCAGTTGAAGTTGCCAGAGCAGTAGTCCCACCCCAGCAGGTTTTCTTCGAGGTTGTACACAGACCCCGTGTAGCCAGATTTTCTGATTTTTTTCAAGAGAAGCCAGAAATCTCATTTCCTTTGGGTAACATCTCCTGAGTTTTTCTTTTTCTTTTTTTTTAAGTTAGCTCAATTTATTTTTAAATAGTCTGACAATGCTTTTGGACACTGGTCATCAGTTTGCAATCCTTGGCCTTTGGGAAATCTGCACCTGACTTCCTCCTCCTCTCTCTGCTCTGCCTTCCTCCTCCTCTTATCCTGCTTGTTCTCCCATCATCTGAATTGCCCTTCTCTCTTTTTATCCCCTGAGACATTTTTAAAAATCATGCTGTAGGCCAGATTCCAGTGTCATGCATAAAGGTTTTTCTTTACGCCTTGGGAATATTTATTTCCGCCCAAAGATCTCCAGCCCTATTTTATTCCCTTCTCTTATGCTACAGAATTGAGCCCCCTGCCCCCATTGCTTCTTCAGCAGCACCTAAAAGTCTCACCCGATCCCTTTAACCTGTGGTTCCCCTGTATCGTAACAGCAACAATGTTTATCTCCTGACTCAGTGTCTCCCCAGGACCATGTTCCTGTTCTTTGCTTTTACCAACAGCAATATCCCAAGAATAATGACCACTTTTCTGCCTTTACCCCTAAATTCCAGTTTCACCACACCCTGAGGCCAGGAACCCATAGCTGTGGTCCACAGGAGACTATCGCTGAGGACCCATCTCTCTTTCACGGGATGAAAGTCATTTTGTGTGGCTGGGTTGCTGTGCTTAGTCGTCACTCAGTCAGGTCCCACTCTTTGCGACCTTATGGACTATAGCCCACCAGGCTCCTCTGTCAACGGGGATTCTCCAGGCAAGAATACTGGAATGGGTTACCATACCCTTCTCCAAGGGATTTTTCCAACTCAGGGATCGAACCCATTACGTCCCGCATTATAGGCAGATTCTTTACTCTCTGAGCCACCAGGTAGGAGGGAACAAGTTAAGAAGCAGGGGCAGTGATGAGAAGCACTTGGTCCAAGCAGGGAGCCATGCAGAATGTGCGGTCTGTGTACACAGCCTGAACCCACAATTACCTGCTTCCATGCAGAGCTGAACCGTTGCCATGGGAAACAGAAGCAGCCAGGCTCCTCCATCAACCTGCACACGCCAGCAACCACTAGCGCAAAGGTACATTCTCAGTGGATTCGATGGTCTTTCCCAGGGGGTATATGTCAGGGGTCGCAGCAAAAGCCCTGGCATGGAGGGCATGGGCTCCCAGCTCCCAGCCCCTAGCCCCAGAGCTCTGTTTATCCACTTTGTTGGGGTGTCAGGGAGATGAACATTTCACTGTTGTCCTGTGATTCTTTTGGGCCCAGATTAACTCAAGAGGTGCAAAGTATGCATCATTGCTTCAGATATGAGGCCCAATCAACGGCCATGACAAAAACCATTAAGGCCTCTGAAGTGGCCCACCCTGGGAGCCTTCTGGATGGAAGGGCATTGAAGATGCATACACGTCACGAGTGCTGTTCTGGGGCTGACACACAGAAACGCACAGGCTCTCTGCTTTTGCAAGTGCCAGAGAAACCAATGCAGCCTTCTTTGGGGAAAGATCCAGAGGACGAGCACCTCAGCGTTGTCCTGTTTCTCCCCTCCTTCCCCGCGTGGGGAGCACTCGCCTGGCCTGACATCACAACATCTCCAGTAAGGGAGACCAGCTCCAATGGCGCCTGCCCACCAGGCCTGCTGCTGATGCACTTTCTCTCTCCTCCAGCCCATTCTGCTAATCCCCTGCGGAATCCTAATCTACACTGGTCAGCCTCTCACTGACTTCAGGGCTTGGTGGGAGTCTCATTCTAGAGACAATCTGGAGAAAGGACAGAGGAGGCATAGAAAAAGAGCGTGAGGCTGGGAGACAGCAGACCTGTGGCCTGGCCTGCTCCCCTGACCTCGCTGGGGACCGCAGAGGTGACTTGGGCTGGCTGAGAAGCTCAGTTCTAAGGCTCCTCTAGCCCACAGTCTCGGGAAGGAAGGCAAAGGAGAGCGGCCGAGCCGGCCCTGGGCGCTGGCATTCTGCAGCCGCGCAGGAGCCCCTAGAGGGGACATGAGGAGAATGGAGCGTTTCTTGTCCTTTCTTTTTTTTCAAACTCTTGCAAACTTCATAAATTGGTTGGGAACACACTGTTCTCTGAGCCTGCCAAAATAGCTCGAGCAGCGCCGAGAGGTGGAATGAGTTCCTCATCATTTTGTTTTCATCGCTCTTGCCTTGGGAAAGCCAGTGAACACCTTCCTCTCTGAAAGCAACCTTCACACAAGAAAGGAAAGATTAATGAAAGCTATCAGGATAAACCGAGCAGCGTCTACAGAACAATTCAGTCTGGCTTGGCATTGTCTGTGAGGCCTGGCAGCCCTTTCACAGCCAGTCCTGTTCCTCTCCCGGACCCGAGCCTTGGCTAAAAGATCAATTCTTCAAAAGCCCGGGGTGGCGCAAGTCCATGCAGCTGTTCTGTTAAGAAGATGCTCAAGCTCCTGTCCTCCCTGAGATGAGGGATTCAGATCCCTCAGACCATTGTTAACAAAAGCTTTCTTTCTGCCATTTCTGTTCATGGGTAAACTGTCAGGGATAGAAACAGGGACTTCAAGTTTCCTCTGGTCTCATCTGTTTATTCCAATTTTCTAATATTTAATTTTTTCTTAAAAAAAAAAAAAGCAATTTCAAAATCAAGATTATTCTGAAAGTTTACTTACAGGTTCCTCTCAGGTTCTCCTCTGGGTGCAGCAAGGCCCTTCCCAAGGGCTCTGAGTCTTGATATACAAGAGGGAAAAAGGAAGCAGAAGTAACAGGAGGGTCACATCACCATGAATCAACCTCTTTAATTCCCCACAGAAGTGACTAAGTGATTTAACATTAACAAAGGGGTTAACTGATGCAAAGGAACTACTTATTTCTTTCCAGTGTTTTCCTCGGAATAGATGTTGCAGAAATCAGTTCTAGAAAATAATAAAATAGGGTATTTTCAAACACCAGGGAGTGAGTTGTGAAAACTTGGATGGTCTCTTGCCTTCTTCCTCTTCTTTCATTACTCATACTCCCTACCTCCATCCCTACCCCAGAGAGGGGACCAAACTTTCGCCATCCCCACTCCCATCCACAGATGAAGAGGCAAGAAAGAGCCGCCTCTGTTTTGAATGACCCAAGACGCTGTAGAAATCTGTGTCATATGTCTCCATCTTGCTGGGACTTCGCATCATAGACATTTAGCTTCAATTCAAGAGAACCAGCTTGTGGAGTTGCAAGGAATTAGCAAAGCCCAAAACCCTTCCACAAAAGTGCTCTTCTCCTATTCACCAAAACCCACAATATACCTGTAAGAACTTTTATCTTAAAAATGCACACATTCCGGTCAAAATGCAAGCATTTCTGAGAAGGGTCCATGCAAAGGAAAATCTAAAACAAGTAACTGTATAGCTGGGACATTGAAAACTTATGTCAAGTTCAGTGAAGATACACAAACATCTGATGTTTGGGAAACACAGCTGTCCATCAATAAGCAATAGGGGATTCAGCAAATTTTGTGAGTAAATTAACATTACAAAAAGCCAGTGAGCCTCACTGGAGAGGGTTGGAGGGGAGTGAGTGAACGCAGGAACAGGGAGCTGAGTTAGGAGGTAGGACAGTGTATTAGTCAGGGTTCTCCAGAAAAACTGAACCTATAGGCTGTGTGTGTGTGTGGAAAGAGAAAGGTTTATTTTGAGGAACTGACTCACATGATTGTGGAGCTGGCACCTCTAAAGTCAGCAGGGTGGGCAAGCAGGCTGGAGAGCCAAGGAAGAGTAATGTTGCAGCTGGGGTCCAAAGGTGGGTTGCAGGCTGAATTCTTTCTTCCTTGGAGGACCTCAGTCTTTTCTCTCCTAAGATCTTCAACTGATTGGACAAGGCCCACCCACATCCAAGAGGATAATCTGCTTTGCTCACAGTCTACTGACTTCATTGCCCATCTAGTCTTAAAAAACATCTTCGGAGTAATGTCTATATTCACGTTTGACCCAATATCTAGGTACTGTGGCCTAGTCAAATTGAAACAGAAAATGAATCATCACAACCAGATTGAGTAATACTAAGGCAAGACAAAAACATAGGGCTCTGCTTGTTCACTTGTTTAGATTGTAAAAGGTGAATGAATTTGGTATCTGGGGGAGAGGGAAAAAAAGGAATCAGTGATGATCAGAGCTTCCCACCTAAGCCACGTAGAGCATGGAAGCACTGGTTCCTAAGGAATGTGGCTGGACAAACAAGGTCCCAGACAGATGACCAGATGGAAATATCCATCCTCTGAACAGGCAGGAATGTGGGCCTGGGCGCAGGAGGGGACATGAGGCAGAAAGACAGAGCTAAGAGTTAGCCAGATGCTGGGAGCCAGTGTGAGGAACTCTGCCCATGGCAAAGGTCATGAGGAAGGAGGCTCAGCATACGCAAAGGCGGGCTCAAGCCTCAGGAGTCCCCCTGGAAATTCTCGAGCATCTACCCCCAAAACCAGAGTCTGCCTACTTTACTGCTTTGTGCTCTCACCTACACCTCTGACTTTATGGGGGGGGCTGTCCCCCACCACCTCTCTCTGAAAAAGAGTTAACTTATAGCTCCAGTTAATAAAGTTCCTGGGCATGACAAGAGTGTTTCAATCTACAAACTCCTTTGGAAGTCCTCCAGCCTGCCTGAACAGGCTCTTCCGGCCACATGTGATTGTTCACAGCCTCCCAACCGTGAGAGGCATGAGATGTTCTAAACTGTCTAAATAACAGATTCCTTTGAGCAGTTAAAAGATTGATTAGAAATTGTATTGGTGAAGGGTTTTTCACTTGTTGGGCCAATGTTTGCTGCTAAGTTTCCATATCCCTTACCTACTGTGTCCCTGGGAGTGTATTGATTAATATAATTGGTGTATAGGAATGTAAGTAGTAGCTTTAATGTTTGTAACCTTGGACTCTTGAGTTAATTCTTTTCTTGTTATAGCCCACCACACCTTTGCCCTATAGTAATGCAACTTTATCTAATGCTTTTGGAGGGTGGCGCCTGACTTTAGAATAATCACCTTTAGAGAAAAATAAATTTTTTGGAGAAAGGATCTTAAAATGTTGACAGGCCCCTGGCCAGAAGATGATGTAAATCACCTAAATTTTGTGTATGATAAGTTTGAAAGCCTGGCTTCGATAAGGATCAAGGACTGCTGACCTTCCCCCGTTATCCTCTATGCATAACTTAAGGTATAAGAACTACTTTGGAAAAATAAAGTGCGGGCCTTGTTCACCGAAACTTGGTCTCCCCATGTCGTTCTTTCTCTCACCTTCTGGCTGAATTCCCATCTGGAATGTGGAGGCTTGTCAAGCCTACTAATTATGCCTGGGCTTCTAAGATCTGACGGGGGAGGCCTTAGTGTCTCCTTTCATTCCGGAGAACGGGAGGACGCCTGTGGCCTACGTAGGTGACGCAAATTCCTTATTTTGGAATTTTATTAGCTTTCCACATAAACCAAGTTATTCAGCCTCTTTTCTCTGCTGAATTTTCCTGCTGAGCTATCCTTATTCTATTACTCTTTATATCTCTCAGATCAGATCAGATCAGATCAGTCGCTCAGTCGTGTCCGACTCTTTGTGACCCCATGAATCGCAGCACGCCAGGCCTCCCTGTCCATCACCAACTCCTGGAGTTCACTCAGACTCACGTCCATCGAGTCAGTGATGCCATCCAGCCATCTCATCCTCTGTCGTCCCCTTCTCGTCCTGACCCCAATCCCTCCCAGCATCAGAGTCTTTTCCAATGAGTCAACTCTTCGCATGAGGTGGCCAAAGTACTGGAGTTTCAGCTTTAGCATCATTCCTTCCAAAGAAATCCCAGGGCTGATCTCCTTCAGAATGGACTGGTTGGATCTCCTTGCAGTCCAAGGGACTCTCAAGAGTCTTCTCCAACACCACAGTTCAAAAGCATCAATTCTTCGGTGCTCAGCTTTCTTCACAGTCCAACTCCCACATCCATACATGACCACAGGAAAAACCATAGCCTTGACTAGACGAACCTTTGTTGGCAAAGTAATGTCTCTGCTTTTGAATACGCTCTCTAGGTTTGTCATAACTCTCCTTCCAAGGAGTAAGCGTCTTTTAATTTCATGGTTGCAGTCACCATCTGTAGTGATTTTGGAGCCCAGAAAAATAAAGTCTGACACTGTTTCCACTGTTTCCCCATCTATTTCCCATGAAGTGATGGGACCGGATGCCATGATTTTCGTTTTCTGAATGTTGAGCTTTAAGCCAACTTTTTCACTCTCCACTTTCACTTTCATCAAGAGGCTTTTTAGTTCCTCTTCACTTTCTGCCGTAAGGGTGGTGTCATCTACATATCTGAGGTTATTGATATTTCTCCCAGCAATCTTGATTCCAGCTTGTGCTTCTTCCAGTCCAGCGTTTCTCATGATGTACTCTGCATAGAAGTTAAATAAGCAGGGTGACAATATACAGCCTTGATATACTCCTTTTCCTATTTGGAACCAGTTTCTTGTTCCATGTCCAGTACTAACTGTTGCTTCCTGACCTGCATACAAATTTCTCAAGAGGCAGATCAGGTGGTCTGGTATTCCCATCTGTTTCAGAATTTTCCACAGTTTATTGTGATCCACACAGTCAAAGGCTTTGGCATAGTCAATAAAGCAGAAATAGAATCTCTAATTAATATTTAATTAAAGCTATTGTATCCAGTTCGCTGACGCCGTCCCCACTTCGAATTCCCTGGATCCACCGGGGCTGGACCCCGGCAGCCAGACACAGGCTTGCAGGCTAGGTGGGCTTCTCAAGTGCCACAGTGACAAAGAATCCTCCTGCCAATGCAGGAGATGCAAGAGATGTGGGTTTGATCCCTGAGTTGGAAGGATCCCCTGGAGAAGGAAATGGCAACTCACTCCAGTATTCTTGCCTGGGAAATCCCATGACAAAGGAGCCTAGTGAGCTACAGTCCATGGGGTCACAAAAGTTGGACGTGACTGAACAACTGAGTATGTGCGTGTGTGTGTGCATGTGTGCATGCACACACACACCCACACACACACACACACACATGCTTTCAGGGTAGCACCCAAGCTTATGGAAGCAGAGTGAGGATCTCTGTTTGTTGTGTGTTGGGTTACATGGTACCTTCCTGGTACTCAAGAGGCTGGGGCTGCTGCTGAGTCATTAAGCTCATAGAATACACTAGGGAAAGCTTTAGGAACATGGCTGCCTGCATCGAGAAGAGGTGAGTGCAGTGGGAAGGGAGGCATTCCAGACAGAGGAGATGGCACCTGCAAATGCAGGAAGACCAATGAGAGGATTGCCGAAACTCCGGATGGGACTGAGGTTGAAGACGGTAGGGACAAACGGCCACAAATGATGCAGGCAAGCCCGCTAGGGCCACATCCTTGACAGCCCATCATGTCAGGGGGCCGACTTATTCCTGAAGGAAACGACAGCCATCGAGGCAAGATATTTTCATTCAAACAAGAAGGTCCAGACCGCAGTGCAAATGCCTGATTGGGTAATCCAGAAGCGAGTAGGGGCTCCAAACAGGGATGCATCAGGGAAGGGAGAATCGGAAGATGGCTGGAGACTAGGAGGGCAGGAAGACCTTGAGGTCTCAGAAATGGCCCTTCAGTAGAAGGGGTGGGGGCAGGAGCCAGAGGTGAAGAGGGGAGGGGCAAGCCGAAGGTCATCATGTAGTGTTAGGAATGGAACCAGAGAGGTGAGGGCAGTAGTAGAGAGGCAATGATTTTGGTTTTTGGAAAAACAGAGAAAATTCAGCATATCAAGCTCACCAAGGAGATCAGATGTGGGGAAAAGGAAGAAAGCTGATGAGGGTGGTCTCAGCCCTCTTGGGGAAGGAGAAGAGGGGGCCTTCTGTTCAAGGAGGAGGGGAAGAAACAGAGGTTGCTGGCTTGAGCAGAACAAATGTAAGAGCAGGTGCTGGAAAAAGCCCTGGGAGGAGGGGGAGGACCCCAGCCCCCAGGGGCCATCACAGGGAGCCTGGGAGCATAGTTTGGAGAGCTGCCTGGCAATGCCCAAGCTAGGAGTGGGAGAAAACAGCCATCTGGGTTTAGACCTTAGAGACTCCTAAAACTGGGTGCAACTTGAGGTTGGGGGCCTGGAATGCAGGTGGATAAGATTCAGCTGTTGCTGCAAAATTTCTTCCTGGTGCATCCATTGAACTTAGAGAATAGAAAAGCTATGCTTAGCTAGGTAGTTCAACCTGATTCAGCTCATATGTTCTTCAGTGGCTTTGAGTCTGCAGTTAGTGGGCTGGACTCTTCGAGAGTGTCTGTACTCCTCAGATAAATGGCTTCAGAACAGCAATGGTATTGATATGCAGAAACCATCTGATTTCAATGCTGGGGCCAACTGGCCACCAGCCAGCTAAGACTGGGGCCTGAACTTCCAGGGCATCGCTAGAATTCTGGTTGGGATGTAACAGTCAGTCACTGCTGAAATGACTGTACAGTCCTAGAGTCAGGATCATCTCCTGTTTTCTCCCGCATCAGGAATGTCTGCCCCACAGAGGTGGTTTTCTTTTGGATGAGTCATGAACTCATCAAGTGAACTCCAGGGTTCACTTGAGACTCATGTGAGTCATCCAGCCCAGGGATCCCTCAGCAGAAAGAGAATGTTTTGTGAGGCTGCAGGGTCTGGCATGGACAAGTGCAGTCAGTTTGTTCGTTTAGTAGCTTTTAACCTCTTAAAAATTGTGGCAGTCTCTCCTGAACAACCTATTGAGGTAATAAGTTCCATATGTTGAATAAACAGAATTCTGTCTCATGTGGCCAGCTGCACTATCTCGGCTCTAAAACTCTCTCCTTTTCATTTCACAGTGATATTCCCAGGTCTATTTTTTCTGCGCTTATCCCAATGATGTCCTTTCTAATACCAGATCTCAATCATCTCTGCTGTTTCAATACTGGAGTCTTTCAGCATTTAGTACTCACTTCTGTAAGGACGCTGTTCCTCAGCCCCCACTTCCCACCCCCACCTTTGCCTTATATGTCCTCTGCGGGACCTTTTCTGGCTCCATCTGCTTTTTCTTCTATTCAAATTCGCTTTTTCAAGGATAACTGGGCTGGGACCTGGGACTCCCCTGATGAAAGAGGCATGATGCTAAAAGCTCACATCTGGCCATTAAGACAGATGCAGGCGTAAGGCAGTCTAGACAGAAGGACAACGATGTTATATAGAAAGACCTGCAGGAACCTGGATGAGCAACCCTCTCGGGGGTAGAGGGTGGAGTAAGAGAGAGCCAGCAAGAGGAGCATGAGGCTGAGTGCTGCAGTTGGAGAAGTGGGAAGGGAACCAGCAGAGCCACGGTGCCCTGGAGGTGCCAGTGGAGCCCAGACGGATGCCCATGGGAAAACACTCCCCCTTCCCTTTCCCTGACTCCACACAGTCAGACCCTGGATATGGGACCCCCCACCTCAGCCAAGGGGACCCTAGGAGAAATCTATGAGGAGCTCACAGGAGAGTTTTCCTCTCTCTTAAGAAGATGTATGAAAGAAGAAGTAAGTTCATCTTTACTAGACGTGGCTGGGCCTGCACGTGACATCTTGAAAAGTTGCATCCATTGTCATAACATGAGGGGAGACAGAGCCAAAGATAGGAGGAATCTGTGTCGTCAATAGCATCTGCAGCCCCTGAACAAACTCTCGACCTCCTCTGCTCCCAGAGCCCTGATATGAGAGCCCAAACATATCCCAGTTGTTCAAGCCAGTTTTTAAAAAGTAAACTTTACTTTTTAGGGCAGTTGTAGGTTTACAGCAAAGCTGAGCAGACAGTGCAGAGATTTCTCCTCTACACCCAGTCCCACATACCCCTGACCACCTCCACCATCAACATCCCACACCAGAATGGAAAATGTGTTACAATTGATGAATCTACACTGACACGTCATAACCACCCAGAGCCTGTAGGGTGAATTATAAATCACTCTTGGGCCCTACATTCAATGGGTTTGGACACATGTGTCTACAATAACAGTGAACACTCAGTCAGATAGGATAGTTTCACTGCCCCCAAAATTCTCTGTGTTCTACCTGCTAATCCCTCTCTCCCTGCAAACCTTTGGCGACCACAGTTCTTTCTATTGTCTCCATAAAGATTTGCCTTTCCACAATGTCATATAGTTATAATCACATAATAGGTCATTTTTCAGATTAGGTTTTTTCCTCACTTAGTATTATATACTTAAGTTTTTTCATCACTTTCCAAGGTCAAGTCACTTTTAACTACTACTTTATTGAGGTATAATGGACATACCACAAACTGCACATATTTAAACTGCATAATTTGGTTAGTTCTGATGTGTGGGGACGCCTATGAAAGCATCGTCACAGTCAGGATAGTGAACACACCCACTGCCTCGGAAGTTTCCTGGTGCCGCCTGTGAACCCTCCCGCCTTCCCCTCCCCACTCCAGCCCATTCCTAGGCCACCACGGATCTGCTTTCTATCACTATAGTTTGTATTTTCTATAATTTTATAGATGGAACTACACCATATGTAGTCTTTATTTTTTTATCTTTTTTCACGCAGTGTAATTATTCTGAGGTTTCTCCATGTTGTTGCAGATACCAATAGTTCATTCCTTTTTATTGCTGAGTAGTATTCCACTGAATGGACACACTAGTTTGTTTATCCATAAACTGATTGATGGACACAGGCAGTTTCCACTTGGAGGCTATTAAAAATGAAACTGCTATGAACTTGTGAAAATAAGTCTTTGGATGGGCACATGCTTTCATTTCTTTTGGGAAGATACCTAGGAGTGGTATGAATGGATCATATGGTAGGTGTGTGTCTATCTTTCAAGTTTTCTAAAGTGGTTGCACCATTTTACACCCTCTCCAGCAGAGCATGAGGGGTCCAGTGGCTTCATGGCCTCACTAGCATTTAGTATGGTCAGTCTTTTTCATTTAACCCACTGGTTAAATGAAAAAGAAAACCCAGTGGTGTATCACTGTAGTTTTAATTTGCATTTGTCTAGTGACTCATGATGTGAGCATCTTTTCATGAACTTGTTTGCCATTCCTATATCTATCTTTGGTGAAGTACCCATGCCTGTTTCTAATTTATTTTTAATACAACTGCCACAAAAACAATTTCTTTCTGTTAAAATATGAATCTTCTTTAAAAAATATGCACATTGATTATAGAAAATCACCCTTAACTTTACCATTCAAAGTAATTGTCTGTTCATTTTATACATTTCAAATGTTTTTCCAGTTTGCAATTTGCATCTTAATTTCATTTGCAGGTTTATTTTTTAATATATAGAGATTTTTATTTTTTTTTAATTTTATTTAATTTAACTTTACAATATTGTATTGGTTTTGCCATATATCAAAATGAATCTGCCACAGGTATACACGTGTTCCCCATCCTGAACCCTCCTCCCTCCTCCCTCCCCATACCATCCCTCTGGGTCATCCCAGTGCACCAGCCCCAAGCATCCAGTATCATGCATAGAACCTGGACTGGCAACTCGTTTCATATATGATATTATACATATTTCAATGCAATTCTCCCAAATCATCCCACCCTCTCCCTCTCCCACAGAGTCCAAAAGACTGTTCTATACATCAGTGTCTCTTTTGCTGTCTCGTATACAGGGTTATTGTTACCATCTTTCTAAATTCCATATATATGCATTAGTATACTGTATTGGTGTTTTTCTTTCTGGCTTACTTCACTCTGTATAATAGGCTCCAGTTTCATCCACCTCTTTAGAGCTGATTCAAATGTATTCTTTTTAATGGCTGAGTAATACTCCATTGTGTATATGTATCACAGCTTTCTTATCCATTCATCTGCTGATGGACATCTAGGTTGCTTCCATGTCCTGGCTATTATAAACAGTGCTGCGATGAACATTGGGGTACACGTGTCTCTTTCAATTCTAGTTTCCTCGGTGTGTATGCCCAGCAGTGGGATTGCCGGGTCATAAGGCAGTTCTATTTCCAGTTTTTTAAGGAATCTCCACACTGTTCTCCATAGTGGCTGTACTAGTTTGCATTCGCACCAACAGTGTAAGAGGGTTCCCTTTTCTCCACACCCTCTCCAGCATTTATTGTTTGTAGACTTTTGGATCGCAGCCATTCTGACTGGCGTGAAATGGTACCTCATAGTGGTTTTGATTTGCATTTCTCTGATAATGAGTGATGTTGAACATCTTTTCATGTGTTTGTTAGCCATCTGTATGCCTTCTTTGGAGAAATGTCTATTTAGTTCTTTGGCCCATTTTTTGATTGGGTCATTTATTTTTCTGGACTTGAGCTATAGGAGATGCTTGTATATTTTTGAGATTAGTTGTTTGTCTGTTGCTTCATTTGCTATTATTTTCTCTCATTCTGAAGGCTGTCTTTTCACCTTGCTTATAGTTTCCTTTGTTGTGCAGAGGCTTTTAAGTTTAATTAGGTCCCATTTGTTTATTTTTACTTTTATTTCCAATATTCTGGGAGGTGGGTCATAGAGGATCCTGCTGTGATGTATGTCAGAGAGTGTTTTGCCTATGTTCTCCTCTAGGAGTTTTATAGTCTCTGATCTTACATTTAGATCTTTAATCCATTTTGAGTTTATTTTTGTGTATGGTGTTAGAAAGTGTTCTAGTTTCATTCTTTTACAAGTGGTTGACCAGTTTTCCCAGCACCACTTGTTAGATTGTCTTTAATCCATTGTATATTCTTGCCTTCTTTGTCAAAGATAAGGTGTCCATATGTGTGTGGATTTATCTCTGGGCTTTCTATTTTGTTCCATTGGTCTATATTTCTGTCTTTGTGCCAGTACCATACTGTCTTGATGACTGTGGCTTTGTAGTAGAGCCTGAAGTCAGGCAGGTTGATTCCTCCAGTTCCATTCTTCTTTCTCAAGATAGCTTTGGCTATTCGAGGTTTTTTGTACAATTGTACAAAAGGTTTTCCATACAAATTGTGAAATTATTTGTTCTACCTCTGTGAAGAATGCTGTTGGTAGCTTGATAGGGATTGCATTGAATCTATAAATTGCTTTGGGTAGTATACTCATTTTCACTATATTGATTCTTCCAATCCATGAACATGGTATATTTCTCCATCTATTAGTGTCCTCTTTGATTTCTTTCACCAGTGTTTTATAGTTTTCTATATATAGGTCTTTTGTTTCTTTAGGTAGCTATATTCCTAAATATTTTATTCTTTCCATTGCAATGGTGAATGGAATTGTTTCCTTAATTTCTCTTTCTATTTTCTCATTATTAGTGCATAGGAATGCAAGGGATTTCTGTGTGTTGATTTTACATCCTGCAACTTTGCTATATTCATTGATTAGTTCTAGTTGGAGAGGTTTTTAAAATGCTACCACTCTTTGTCACTGAGGCCATAATTATAAAATTCTACTCTCCCGACAAGGTGTGTTTGTATGGTTTGCCTATTTAAATATTTAATCTATCTAATATTATTTGACAAGTTATAAACTGGATACTCATACTAGTTTTCTACAGATGTAGCAAATGGCCACAAACCTAGTGGCTTAAAACAATAGAAATGTATTCCCTTGTAATCCTGGAGGTCAGAAGTCTGAAATGGGTTTTAGGGGATTGAAATCAAGGTGTCAGAAGTGCTGTTTTTCTCTCTAGAGGTCCCAGGGAAGAATCTGTTCTTGCTTTTCCAATCGTCTAGAGTCTGCCCACATTCTTTGGCCAGTGTCTGGCTTGACCTGCAAAGCCAGGAATCACATCATGCCAAACTCTGCTCCCATCCTTACATTTGTTCTTTCATTTTGAGCCTTCTGCCTCCCTTTACAACCCTTGTGACTCCACCAGCCCCTCCTGGATAAACCAGTATAATCCTCCAATTTCAAAACCCATGATTCAGTCGTATCTGTTTGCCATTGTAAAGCAACACACACACAACTTCCAGGAATTAGGACACACAACTCCAGGGCGGGAGGCATTATTCTATCACAGGATCTAATATTGCTTTTTATCCAAATGGTTCACCAGTTAGCTCAATATTCTTTACTAAATAATCAATCCATAATTCTCTACTGATTAGAAATGTCAACTTTATCATATAAGAAATTCATAGGAGAAAACATATATTTATTTCAGAGCTTTCTATTCTGTTCCTCTGGCCATTACAACACATTTTTTCTAACATGGGTATATGGTCCCTATTGGTACAGGTCACATTTCAAACTCCTCTCACAACTCTTGAGATCTCCAGAGCCCACTTCTGTCCCTCTTCTCAGCCTCATTGCTGACCTGGGCTCCAGCCACAGCCAGGGGAGCCTAGTAACATGGTGATCTGTCTATCCTGTAGGTGATACAACTGTATAAGAGTACCACCTTGTAAAGGGACACCAAAGTGAAAATAACAAGATTTACGAGATGTGTAATGATGGAATGCCACCTCACACTCTGTGAAAAATAATGAACTGTATTTTGATGTTTTGGACTTCCCTGGTGGTACAGTGGTAAAGAATCTGCCTGGCAATGCAGCAGACAGGGGTTTGATCCTTGGTCCCCAACTCTTTTGACACCAGGGACTGGTTTCATGGAAGACCTTCTTCCACAGATGGGAGGAGGGGATGGTTTTGGCGTCCCCCACCTTCCACCACTCACCTCCTGTTATGTGGCCCAGTTCCTACCAGGCCACAGATTGGTCCATGGCCCTAGCGTTGGGGACCCCTGCTATAAAAGGAATAAGGTATCATCTTTGACTTCAAGGCATTCCCAATCTGATGGAAAGCTCAAACACATGAAATGAGAATTTTAGTACAAAGAGAGAGCTCTTGCGAGGAAAACAGCTCACCCACCAGGGTTGCGTACTTGTTTATTTTTTTTGATGTTTCCATTATGCTATCATTTATTAAGAACCACCACACTACTCATTTTGTCAAATAGCAGAATCTGTCAAAATCACAGAGTGTTTTTACTAACATTTGGCTGTAATGATGTCTTACAGTGGTCATTGGTAGAATTACTAATGAATGCCCTGAGCTCACATTGAGAAGCTGCTTGGTATTTGCTTCCTCAGCCACAGAAACTGCCTGGAGGCATAACGTCCAGCAGCCAGGGTGAGAAACGCTAAGATCACTGTTCCAGTCATTGCAGATACCTCTGCCACTGACCGCCAAGCAAGACACTCTATGCTTCTGTTTTTCATTTGCAATGTGGCAGGATAAAACCAGATGATCTCTAGTGTCATTTTCAGCTTTAAAATTCTATTCTACCAACTCTCACTTATTGCTGATGGGAGTGCAAAATGGTAAAGCTACATTAGGGAGCAGCTTGGCAGTTTTTTACAAAATTAGACATACTCCTACCATATAATCCAGCAAACACAATCCTTGGTATTTACCCAAAGATGTTAAAAACCTAAGTCCACACAAACACCTGCACAAGGATGTTTGCAGCAGCTTAATTCATAATTGCCAAAAACCTGGAGTCAACCAAGATGTCCTTCAGTAGGTGAACAGATAGAAAACCTGTGGTACATCTAGACAATAGAATATTCAGTGTTAAGAAGAAATAAACTATTTAGCCATAAAAAGGCATGATGCTGCTGCTGCTGCTGCTGCTAAGTTGCTTCAGTCGTGTCCAACTCTGTGCGACCCCATAGACGGCAGCCCACCAAGCTGCCCCATCCCTGGGATTCTCCAGGCAAGAACACTGGAGTGGGTTGCCATTTCCTGCTCCAATGGATGAAAGTGAAAAGTGAAAGTGAAGTTGCTCAGTCGTGTCCGACTCTTCATGACCCCATGGACTGCAGCCTACCAGATTCCTCCATTCATGGGATTTTCCAGGCAAGAGTACTGGAGTGGGGTGCCACTGCCTTCTCTGTGAAAAGGCATGAGTGAAGCTCAAATACACACTACTAACTGAAAGAAGCCACTCTGAAAAGGCTACATATTGTATGATGCCAACTATATGACATTCTGGAAAAGGCAAAACTATGGAGACAGTAAAAGATCAGTGACTGCCAGGGGTTAAAGAGGAGGGAGGCATGAGTAGGTGGAGCACAAAGAATTTTTAGAACAATGAAGCTATGTGATACTACAATGGTAGATATATGTCAATATGTTCAAACCCACTGAACGTACAACACCAAGAGTAATTTATAATGAAAACTATGGACTTTGAGTGATCATGATGTATGAATGTAGGTTCATTATTGATTATAACAAATTTTCTCCTCTGGTGGAGAATGTTGGTAGTGGGGGAGGCTGTGCACATTTGAAGGCAGAGGGTATAGGGAAACTCTCTGTATTTTCCATTCAAAAAATGGAAAATAGTTTTGCTGTAAACCTAAAACCATTCTAAAAAAATAAACCCTATTTTTAAAAATTCTGTTATTTCATAATCCCTATTACTGAGAAATCATGAAATAAATGGCTCTTGAGTGACATCGAACTTTATGTTTATTTCCCAATATCTTTTCCCTGAACTCATAAGACTTTCAGTCTTGAAGCTCACTGACTTCTGAAAACCTGGTTTCTGCATATAGCAGGATAATTCCCAGATGGAGACAGCAATGAACCCAGTCCCATGGGAGGAGCTGAGGAGCCTTCCCTGCAGAAGGTCAGGACTACAATCTGTAGAGCAAGCCAGGCTGAAGCTGGGCAGAGACTCTGCAAACAGCACTCACGCAGGGTCAACCCTGGCATCCATCACCTCCTTCTGGTTATTCTCCAGCAAGAACCAACCAGCTCTTCAGCACTGGAAATTTACCCTAGACCCAGAAGATCTGGGCTCAAAATGGAAAGTTCACTCAGACAGAAGAGGAACTTTTAACATAAATACATAAAATAGCAGAGTGGAGAAGCATTTGCCTCTTGAGATTAAAACATAGTTGAATTTAATATGTCATCTTCATATCATGGATCCATAAATAGAAAATGTGCCACCTCTTTATGCACTGAAGTGGAATGATCTCCAAGAAATACTGATTGGAAAAAAAATGAGGAGCAGAATGATATGGTATGCACCATTTGTATAAATAGGGGTAAAAAGAATAGGCATATTATTTTTATCTACCCCGCTGTCTCTGAAAAGATACACAAGGAACACATTAACCATGATTGCTCCTGAAGAGAGAAGGAACCTGGGTGGCTGAAGGACAAAGACTGAGGTGTGGGGACTTTTTACCTCATTCCTTTGGTATATTTTGAATTTTGAGTCAAATTCACTACTATTTGAAAAACAAAGACACAAAACCTCAACAATAATGAAAGTTGTCAACCATAAAATCATTTACTATCTTACACAATTTTACAAATAAAGCTTTGTTAATTATAGAAATATATTTACATAAGTATATGTCAATAACACTAAATACACTGTAAAAATAAGTAAACAATAAAGCAGATTGACTTGCATTTGAAGCCAGTTACTTGCTGTGTGCTCTTGGACAAGTCACTTACCATTCTGAGCCTCTGTTTTGCTTTGAGCACAGTGATGTCTATTATTGTGCAAATTAGAGAATCTAGTGGACAGTTGGTGCAAGGGCTGGCACTGGGAACGTGCGGGCAGCTGGTGGCTGGGATGTGGATCAGCCCCGGGACCTACTTTCTGTGGGGTGATGGGCAGAGGACCAGAGGGCAACAGAACACAGCCCTCCTGGTGCAAGGAGAGCATCTCTGACCAGTGTCCCTACTCTGGGAAGCAGTCCTTCTGGTTTCAAAGGCAGCTCTGGCCCAAATGCCTCAGCATAGGTCCGACTGTGGGACCTTCTTAGTCCCTGGCCTTCTCTCGGTCTTGTTCCTGCCAGCCATCAAGGGGATAAACACTTGAAATTTACATGCCCTTAGGCACCTGTCCAATCCAGTCCTGATTGCTTCCTGGCTAGGGTGGGTGGGCAACTGAGAAGCCAGAAGGGTTGCTCAGGCCCCCTCCCCATGGCCAAATTTCTCCTTCTTCCCACAGGAGCTGGGGCTCCTTCTTTTCCCAGTTGGACCCTCCCTAGGGCGCAAGGCCGCCTGTGCCTTCCCAGCAGTTAGTTCTTCATTCCCCGGAAGGAGAGGGGTCATGAATCAACTCGTGGGTTGTGAGTTAGGGAAGTGGCTTCTTCTTTCTTTAGGTTTGGTCGTGGATAAAACTGAGACACCAGAAGTCTGGGTCACGAGAGCAGGACAGGGAGGCTAGGCTGCAGGAACTCCAGCCTACCTCGACCTGCGCTGTCCTTCTAGTCCCATCTGAAAAAAATCAAACTGCTCACAGATAGAAAGAACAAACCAGAGGTTACTGGGGAGGTGGGGGCAACATAGGGGTGGGCAGTGGGTATCAGATAGGCTCAAGGATGCACTGTACAACACCAAAAACACAGCCAATATTTTGTAATAACTGGAAGTGGAAAGTAACCTTTTAAAACTGTATTAAATTTTAAAAATTAAAAAAGTACAAACAAAATTAAGTAAAAGGAAATCAAAGATGGCTTGTTCTCATCTGCTCTCTGTATCCTCCCCCGGGCCTCCCCCTCCCGACCTCTTCCCCAATACAGTTGTTCAATTGAAACCACCAAGCTATTTATCAATAAGCAGTAGGAAGATGGAAATGTCTTAATTTTTCCTTCTCTGTAGCATCCCTGACTCACTCAGACTGGCCTCCCTTAGTGCCCTGAAGAGAGCTAGATTTAGAAGAAATATTACTTCAGCTCTCAGGATGGAAAAAAATCTAGCCAGGAGGCAGAGACTCTGGAAAATTGCTAATAAATTGTTACTGCCTGCTATTAAAAGGATCGATAAGATAAGGCCAGAAATAACTGATGGAAGGGACTTGTGCTCTGAGTACTAAGCGGGGAAGTGGCGCGTGGTGGCTCAGCACCTCTCTGGCCGGGCTCAATGCATGCCCCACCTTCTTCACCAGAGCCTTGGGCATCTTCATTTATTGCCTTGGAAATCAGTAGTTACTGATGGAGGTTATGAATAATTAAATCAAATATCACGGGTGATGGAAGTTCAGGTTTCAGGGAAATTGCCTACTTTATGAGTGTAGCATAGGAAATGCACCAGCATCCTCTTCTGTGATTTGATTTGGGATGTTCTCATGGGGCAGAACTGGGGTAGGCAGTGCTTGATCTTTGGGAGGCTTCCCCAGAACAGGAAGGAGCCAGGGCGTACTACTGGCTCAGCGTCCCCTGCAGCCCTGCCTGCTGCTCTGCATGCCTGTCCATCTCATGCATCTTCTTCCTTGAGACTTCCCTGCCTTTCTGCAACCTTGGGAGAAGCACTATAGGCCCTACAACAGGACAGATGTGTGGTAGACCAGGCTTCTCTGTGGGACTAACCTCTCTTTCAGCCAGCACACCTCCTCCCAAGATCCAAGAGGATGAATCCATGCATTCAACAGCCCAATCTTTCAGTCACACACATCTTTGTTCATCTTCTCGCTTTTTTTTCCTGGTCACCAAGTGGGCCAGCAGAAAGGCCTATGGTGGGATTCCAAGGTGCCCCAGGAGCCTTGTTAGCTGAAAGTCCTGCCTGCCCCTTCCCAATTCTTCCATAGAATTCTCCTTCTTTAGAAGCTTCAGAATGCCTTGAACAAACCACATCTTTCTGGCAACCACCCTCCCAACACATGGAAGTGTTTGCAGTCTCAAGGATCAGCACAGGGAATCAGTTGTCCCTGAAAACAGCAAGGCCATGAAGTGCAAAGTGAGGGGCCAGAGCTACAGAAGGTGGGTGGTCAGGAGACTCCACAATCCAGAAGTTGCCTGAAGGTAAGCCATCTTTGGGGAAAAAAAAAAAATCATTACGTGTGGCTCTCTTGCTATCTCCCCTTCACTTTCTTTGCCAATACTCTTCAATGTCTTGCTTTTCTGCTCCAGGGAGCTCTGGATAATTTTTTTTCTTTGCTTTTTCAGGAGGTATCCAGGTTCATGGCCATTACCCACCCTTTATCCCAAATTCAAACAAGTCCAGCATCCTTTCAGCAGAAGCTCAAGCTCACCAGCAGCCTGACTGTCACAGGCATAATAGGAAATCATTTCACAGGCATCAGAGGAGCACTGAGTGTACGCAGTGGCCTGGACTGGGGGCTCCTGGGTCATCACCTGCTCACATAGCTGTCACTCTCCTTACTGTGTGGGGAGCCTTCTGAGGGCTAGAATTATCCATTGCACAGGGCTGCTCAGCATCCCAGTTCTTGAGCCCAGATCAGGCCCCAAAGTCAGTCTCTGTCCTCTTACCTCACCCTTCCTCAGGGGCCTCAGGAAGATCAGTCTCTTAACAGGGGCAGAGAAGGCTCCAGAAGGGCAGGCTCATGACTTTGGGGCCCAGATCCTTGACCTTTGCTGATAATGGCAAGTAAGACTCTCAGGAAAGCCAGGACCTGAGGAGGTTGTAGCTGGGAAGTGACCAACACCAAAGCCTCTGGCAATTCCTTAGATCGGTCTGGGAGCAGTGCTAGTAAACTCCTGATGGAGGGAAAGACAGCCTAAAACAGCCATTCTCCAGGCAATACAACCAGAGACTGACCAGGCAGACACAGGGCCTGGCCTCTTTGACGGAGGAGTCCAAGCCATGAGAGGCCCTATGTGGGGCTGGGAGTCAGGTTGCAGACGTGGATTTCGGATCACACCAAGGCTGAGCACAGCCCTCAAGAGACCCACACTCCTGGGGTTCACCAGACCCACTTCAGCTTGCTAGAAGCCAAGTGCAGCCTGGAGCACTGACGTGCCTGCAGACTTCCAGTTGGCATTTCTACACTGTAGAGCAGCCAACTTGGGCAGCCGGCAAAGTGCCACGAAAACGTTAGGAAAATGCCAGTGGGGATGGGGACGGGCTGACAGGGACAGCTGCACGTCCTCCTGCCTGGGACCTCATGTGGTGGGGACAGAGGATTGATCCACACACGCCCACAAGCGAGGCCACTGGGCAGTCCCAGGGCGCAGGCTCTGGGGTGAGGCTGGTGGCCCTGGCCATTGGGCAGGGGCACAGATCAGTGAGGCGTCTGGTTCCATAAGGGCGGAACTGGTGGCCAGGCATTTCAGGAAGAGGCTCTGTCCTCCACGCTTGGCCTGAAGGTGGCAGCTCATTCTGTGTCTGGAGCAGTTGGGTGCTTCCTTCTCTGAGACCTTTAAAGTAGGCCAGCTTCTCGCTCCTGGAGTGTCTCCAAACTCTGGAGGTTATGAAACAGCCTTACTTCTGTTTTCAGAGGTTCGTTGGAGGAATTAACGGCATCACTCAACACTCCACAGCCTGGAATGGCACAGAGTAGCCCCCTAGTAAAAGGGTCATCACCCCAAAGGGCCTTGCAGTCAAGCGTGTCCCCGGGGAGTCGAGCCAATGTCCATGTGAGCCCCTGAAATGCCTCTGGCTTGTGGAGTGGCCTTGCCCAGAAACTGAAACCCTCTGAGGATGAGAAAATTCCTGTGATTTCCTGCCTGCCTGCCTGCCCTGCTCAAATAAGTCATGTTCCAGGAGTCACCAGGCCAAGTAGTTTGAAGGGATAAGGCTGGAACCTGTGAAGGAATGGAAGCACCCATTGGTCCAAGATAATCCAGTATGTGGGTACAAAGCATCCAGCGGACACAGCAGCGATGGCTGGCCCCTCACATGCTGTGCTGCTGAGATGCAGGGCACACCCTGCTGGGCATTCTGGGAACTGCAGCTACAGCCTATGCATCCAGACAAGCCCCAGGAGAGACTAGTAACAGTAGTAACTAGACACCACTGCGGACAGGCTCTGCATCCCACACTCCTGCAAGCAATTTGTATCTATTATAAACTCATTTTTGGAGAAGACTCTTGAGAGTCCCTTGGACAGCAAGGAGATCAAATCCATCAATCCTAAAGGACATCAACTCTGAATATTCATTGGAAGGACTGATGCTGAAGCTGAAGCTCCAATATTTTGGTCACCTGATGTGAAGAGCCGACTCACTGGAAAAGACCCTGATGCTGGGAAAGATTGAGGGCAGGAGGAGAAGGGGACAGCAGGAGATAAGATGGTTGAATGGCATCACTGACTCAATGGACATGAGTTTGATCACATTCTGGGAGATAGTGAAGGACAGGGAAGCCTGGCATGCTGCAGGCAGTTCGTGGGGTCGGCCCCAAGCAAAGAGGCAGACACAACTTAGCAACTGAACAACAACAAATTCATTGAATGTCAACAACAGCCTTGTACCATTGGTACTCGATCTATAGATGATGAAACTGAGAAGTTAACAGAGAAGTTAAAGAACTTGCCCAAGGTCACATAGCTGGTAAGTGGCAGTTCTGAGATTCAAACCCAAGCAATCCAGCTTGGTTTGAGAAGGTGCTTTTAAGGACTAAACCAAGGTGCCTCTTAAAGACGCAGTGAGCACCATGGTCAACAGAGGCCAAGTGCAGATTCATGGAGGAGCTCGTCTTGGGGACCCAAGTCTGTTCTGTGTACAGAGCACAGGGCTCTGTACCAGTGCAGAAAGGCCGCTCCAGAGCCCAAGTGGCAGGCAGCAGAGCTAAAGGAAGCCTCCTTCTGGGGCCGGGAGGAAAGCATCCATGGAGTGCAGCTTCCCCCGGATGTTGGGCCCCTCCTGTGCCCTTACATTGACCCTGAGCCCTGTTATTCTGCTCCATACCCCTCAATGGAGATGCACAGGCTCCTAACAAACCGCAAGGCCTGGGGAAGAAGAGCAGCAGTTAGAATAATGGATGCCTCACTCCGAATTTGGAGCTACGTAAGCATTAGAATGGAAATTAAGTTGGAGAAGAGAAAGCTCTAATGGACTTTGGGAACTGTTGGTTTTCCTTTTTTTTTTTTTTTTTTTCCATTCCAGATTGCCTTTCAGAGAGAAAATTAAACATAAAGCAAATGTACAAGGGAAACGGGACTCTGTTTTCTGATTGGTCGCCCGATGCTCGGGGCCGGGCCTGCCTACGTGGCCCGGCCACCTTCTGCAGACAACTGTGGGCGTGGTGGGGTGAGGAGGGCATAGCTCTACAGAACCAACCTTCAGTGAAGGGAGTGGGGGGTGGGACGGCCATAACACATCAGCTGAAGCTATTAGAGCCACTAATGGCTGCCTGGGATGAGCTGAGCTCTAAGTGGGGCTTTTATGAACCTGCGGCATCCCAGCGTCCTCCTGCGGAGAAGCGGCAGCCATTACACTAATCACCGAGTCCTCAGCCCGCGGCCCTCTCTGCCCCCGCCTCCGTGCAGTTCCCGGCCTCTTGCACCCGAGTTATTCCTGGAGGTGGGAATGCAGAGGTTGGACTCTCATAATTATATTAAGGGCTTTTGACAGGACCAACCTTTCTGTCTTCTATTTCTGTCTTGTTGAAATTCTAGTGCGCTGAAATAAATGTGAGGGGAAGGATCCATCAACTCTTTCTGGGCACAAGGACGACAGCCGAGTGTATTGCGTGCCCAGCACTCGCGTCCACGGGGAGATTTATGGCTTGTTCTCCTAACAGAAGATTGCCCAGACTTAGGTCAGCTGGGGGTGGGAAACCACGTTGTCTCACTTAGACTTAAATTTATTGCATGCAGTTTTATGCCAATATCAAAATATAGGCTGAAAGGGACCCCCAAGGCGTCTCTGACCTAAGCCCCTCATTCCTATTTCACGGGCTGGCTCTCTCCTTGCACCCCTGTTCTTATCTTGACCTGATACTTGGTAGCTTGCCTTGTCAGGTATAAAAGAGTTAGTGCTGCCAAAGTCAAGGTCATTGGCCAGAACCTTCAACTGGCGAGTTGGCCAAGGTTCTGACTGCCTTCCATCCCCAACCACCTGCTTCTCTGATCTCAAGGGGAGTTAACAGCTAGGAGCCTAATGGCCGGCACTGCCAGACTCCTGAAGGGAGCAGTGGAGCTGGGAGGCATGATGCTAAAAGGTCAAGAAAAGCACCCTGGACAAATAGTCACCTGCTCTCGCTGAAGACTCAGATAGTAACCAACATTAGCAATTATATGCCATATGCTAGGTGCTGAGTTAAACTCATGGGCATCTCATTCAAGCTTCGTCACAATGCCATGAATGAAGCATTATTAGCCCAGTTTAGAGATGAAGTAGAGGTTCAGAGGTTTAAATAACTCATCCAGAGTCATATGGAGAGTAAGTTTCATGATTGGAATTATATCCATAACTCAGATGTAAACCCAGACAATCTGAAGGCTACACTCTTGGCCCCTGCGTTAAATTGCCAGTTATACACCCAACTGTTAAACAAAAGGGTGGAGGAGCAAGGAGGTGTGAGGCCCACCTTCCCACATCTCTTGGCACCCCCTGGCAAATATCTCTTGGGATCACAGCAAGGAACCACAGCCCCTGACAACTGTACTTCCTGGAGGTCCATCCATTTTAGTTCACATTCTGTGCTTGGTCCTTGATCTGCCCTTCACACATTTTAGTTTGGGAAATGAAACACCATACTTATCTGAGTCTAGTAGTCATTTCCAAGAGTTTCATAGTCACATCTAAGAGCTTAATTCCTGGTAAATGCATGAATTCATATTTTGGTACTTACTAATCAATAGACTAGAAGGGGACGACAGAGGATGAGATGGCTGGATGGCATCACTGACTCGATGGACGTGAGTCTGAGTGAACTCCGGGAGTTGGTGATGGACAGGGAGGCCGGGCGTGCTGCGATTCATGGGGTCGCAAAGAGTTGGACACGACTGAGCGACTGAACTGAACTGAACTGAATCAATAGATGCAACATGACCAGGCCATCACAAGGTATGCTACTGTTCATTCTTGCCTATTAGGACCTGCATCAGCCAAGAGTATGCTGGGCTGCAAGGGACAGAAAATTAGACTTACAGAGGTTTACACAAAGAAATATATATTTGTTGCACACACCAAAAAGTCTTTGGCAAGGTAGCTGATCAAGTTGATCCACTGATTCAATGATGTCAGGGTCAGCTGCTCTTGGCCTTTCTTACAAGGTTGCCGGCTGGTTGATCAATCCCAGCCTTGACCTTGCTGATCTGGAAAAAAGGTCAACAGAAAAATAGGCGTGGGTTTGAATCCCAGCTCTGTCCACTTGGCCTGCCCTTTACCTCTTTGAGCCTGAAATTGCTTCCCTGCAAGATAAGGATATCCTTTGGTTTCTGGCTACCTGGGGGAACAGGAGGGGGGACTGGAAAAGGACCGAGCACAGAGCCAGGTGCAGAGGAAGTACTCGATACACTCAGGGTACTTTGTAACCCTGGCACATTCATCAGGGCTGCCAGGCTGTGATGTGCATGGCTTGAGGCACAGAGGTACTTAATATCTCTTCAGAAAGACAGCTGAGAGATTTCTTTGGAATTCTTTGACAAGGTGCATGCCTTATGAAATGGGACAGCACCACAGGCCCTGGGGCTCAGCCACAGTTGTGGGCCAGTTAAGCAGAGAGGAATGGACGTGGGTGGTCACTCCAGCCCTGCCCTCAGGGGTCCGTGCTGGGAAGTGAGGCTGAGAGTGTCAGGGGTCATTGGCAGCCACACTGGCTCTGAAGCTCCAGCATTACACTTTATACATCTTCCCACCGTGATCTGGGCCCCCTGTCAGTAAGGGGGGCAGGCAAGCAAGATGGTTTCTCTCTGAATCTCTTTCTGCACACAGATGAATTTTGTTCTATGGGTCAGGTAAGTCTCACTGTCATTCCCTGTGATTTAAAGGAGGAAGCGATGGGGGAAAATAGAGCTTTGCACCATTTAGCCAGAAACAGCAGTTTTATTCCCGGGGCTCAGTGATTTCTGCTGAGAGTTCATGGGATGGCTCTTGCTGCCAGGACAGGGCATTGGAGGACCCAAGGAGCCACCAGTCCAAGGAACAAGATACAGGTTTTGTTTGCAGGATATAAAGGTTGAATCTGATGCTGTTTTATACCACCTCCTAGAAGCACTGTTTCTCAACTCAGCCATTGTTATGCCTTGCTTCACCAGCAGTTAAAATGGACATCATTAGTGTCTGCGGTATTTGTATAAGCTAGGAGGAGTTAACAAAGGCCTTCCACCTCTGTTTTCCATCCAACATGCCCATGGACTGGTTGGTAGTATGAAAACTGGAAGAAACGAAGAAAGTGGGGTACAAAGAATTATTATAGAATATTCCTAAAGTGAGGAAATTGAAGAAAGAGCTCACACCTAAGTCCTCAGACCACCTCCTTTACTGTTTTGATTTATTCACTAGCAAGTTTTGCCCCCACGCATGAGTAAGTCACGACTTGTCACCTATGCGTGCTTTGTCTTCTTCACCTGGGGCCTCACAAACACAGATTCCAGACTCAGACCTGTGGTGGGCCTGCCACTACTTTGTGACCTTGGCGCCTCACAGCTGCTTTCTGTCATCTAAATAGGGACAGTACCTCCCAGAGGATAATGTCACCAAGCACATAATAGGTGCTTGATAAATGGTGTCGTTCGCCATTATTGTGGGCTTTCCTGTTGGCTCAGTTGGTAAAGCCTCTGGACAGAGGAGTCTTATGGGCTACAGCGCATGGTGTCATAGGAGTCATATGCAACTTAGTGACTAAACCACCATCAATTCCATGGCAGAAATAATACATTATTATTAATAATAATAATATCTCTGGAAAGTGAAAGTCACTCAGTCATGTCCAACTATTTGCGACCCTATGGACTGTAGAGTCCATGGAATTCTCCAGGCCAGAATACTGGAGTGGGTAGCCTTTCCCTTCTTCAGGGGATCTGCCCAACCCAGGGATCGAACCCAGGTCTCCTGCATTGCAGGTGGATTCTTCACCAGCTGAGCCATAAGGGAAGCCCAAGAATACTGGAGTGGGTAGCTTATCCCTTCTTCAGGGGATCTGCCCAACCCAGGGATCGAACCCAGGTCTCCTGCATTGCAGGTGGATTCTTTACCAACTGAGCTATTGGGGAAGCCCAATAATAATATCTCTAATTCAGTCTTACTTAACTGGAATTAATAACTGTCAACAGGAATGACAGTGTTGTACTTTATGCATTTATTTAAATGAATCTATTTAAATATTAGATGATGACTTCATTTGAATGGAAGCCTCTGAAGTCCGAGATTCTCATAATTCTCTTTGAAGCCCACCCTCTCCCATTTCCTTATCTTCACAGTACCTGTCTTTTACATATTTATCAATTTGATCTAACTTAGGTCACAGAGTTGAAACTACTGGGAAGCATATGTATGAATGCAATCAAGTCCAAACAAATATCCACAAGAAAACCCACCAAAAGCAAGGTGAATTCGTTCTAACCACTTTCGAGGAGAAAAAAAAAAAAGACCAGGTTGGAAAGACTAGACCCAGTGGTTTTGATAAAGCCTTTTTCTTTGGTCTGCAAGTTTTGCCCTCAGGCAAAGCCTGCAAACATTTCTGGCTGAATCTCTGTACTTCCTGGATTCTACAGCTGTGTCCTATGAAAAGGAAATGGTTTTTCTGACAACCCAATAACCCACCTCCCACTGTTCTGTCTATAGAGTATCAGGCAGGCACGCATTTAGGCAGGCAGGGAGACAGCAAGCAGAAGTGAAGGCATTCCTCTTTAAGGGTGTATCTCCTGGAAAATCATAATCAGGCCTTTGGAAGAAACCTCATTGGCACAGATGGTCCTGCCTAAGCCCTGCCAGCCTTTGGAGTGAGAGTTGAGACACACCTAACGTAACAGGAGGTGTGTCTTCCACCTTCCATTCACCTTCCACCAAGGTGAATAGGAGGTTGTGTTTCAAGGGGAAAAGATGTTTTAACCCTGAATATTCATATTCAAACCACTGGACTTCCATTGTATATTTTCCCCCTTCTTCTTCTATTGGATTCATTTTTCTAAGGTCTGCAGCAGTTTTCTTGAAAGTGAATTTTTAAAACACTGCACCTTACTTGACGTCATGGGGAAGGACTTTTTTTTTTTTTTTTCTAAATTGGATCAACCATTTTGGATTATATTAATCCATTATATTCATCCCTCTTATCTCCAGACACCTCTCTCTCTCTCTCTGCCCCCAGCTCTGGGACAGGCCCAGAGACAACCACACCCATGAGGAGCCATCTCTGGGTCAGCATCATTCCCTAACACCATCTCATTCTCATCTCTCCTTGTCATTGATGGTGGAGAGATCTCAGGGCTGATACCCAAAGGATGGAAGGCATGGGGTGCACACTGATGCCTGGGTTTGCATCCTGGCTCCCCGCTTAGAGCTGTGTGAGCTTCAGCAAATTACTTAACCTCTCTGGGCTTTAGCTGCCTCGTTGGTAAAATGAGTAATGAGAATTAGGACAATTAAGAAAAACAAAGCATGCTTCCAACAGTGGCCGGCATATGGGAAGTACTCAGTGAGTGGTATCTATCATTAGTAGCCATTATTAGCCATAGATTCATAACATAATCTCATAGATCTCCTTACATCATCCCAAACACAGATAGTGTGTTTGGGGATTATTACCTGTGGGCACAAGAACTGGGCATTGTAAACTACACCATATGTACACACCATATCATGTATACACACTACACAGTGTGGGCATACCACACCGTGAGATCTCAGAGAGGAGTTCCCTGAGGTCTAGAGGGACACCTTTGCTTGGCCAAGTGAGGCCAGAAGTGGAGATCAGGCAGCTTCATCCTCAAGCTGAAATTCATTAATTACCTTGAGATGTAAAAATTTTGGCCAGAGAAGAAGCACTCTCGAAATTCAAATCGCATGAAGCTGAGCCCGGGTATGTGCGTTGTGCTTAAATGAAGCAGCTTATGACGTGGGTATTCAATTTCTATAATCTGTTCTAAATTTAATCATGCAAAATGTCAAGTTATCTCACTATTTTGTTACAATTTAAAAAGAAAAGTATTTAGATTTATGGCTGGATGTTACAAGAACTGCTGCTTCATTTCAAATCTTGGCAGGGCCCTCCAAAGCAGCAACTGACCAAGAAGCCACTTCCTGAGCTGAAGGTCAGTGTGTTGGCCCTGGAATGAATATCAACACATCAATGGTAGGAGCCAAACCCTCTTTCCTGCCATTTTGGGACGGGGGCTGGGTGAAGGCCTTGAGGCTCCAGCTGCTCCTGGCACCACCTAGGCTCCCCATCTGGATCCCTAGCTCTTCCCACCAAGTGCTGCCACAGAGCCCCATGGGGTGTGCCTCCAAGACTTGGGATGCTCCATTCCCTTGCACTTGGTCCCTTGGCAAAAGTGTACCCATCTGAAAGGGTTCCCTGGACTTAGTGCTGGGGCCTAAGGGACAGTACCTGGCTTGGGGATTCCAAGTGACTTTAAAAAAGTAATTAATTAGACCCAGGCCTCCTGCATTGGGAGCTCAGAATCTTAGCTACTGAACCACTAGAGAAGTACCCTGCAACCCAAGTCACTTTTAAATGTCCTTGCATGTCTTGGAATTCAAAAAGTTACCTATCAGGCGCCTCCATCCACGGGGTTTTCCAGGCAAGAGTACTGGAGTGGGGTGCCATAGCCTTCTCCACAAGAAGTTACCAGCATAGGTTAAATATGTATCTCCTGGTTTATGTTCCTAGGTATCAAATCGCTTATGATTATACAGGAGAAGTAGGAAATAGATTTAAGGGACTAGATCTGATAGACAGAGTGCCTGATGAACTATGGATGGAGGTTCGTGACATTGTACAGGAGACAAGGATCAAGATCATTAAGAAAAAGAAATGCAAAAAAGCAAAATGGCTGTCTGAGGAGGTCTTGCAAATAGCTGTGAAAAGAAAAGAAGTGAAAAACAAAGGAGAAAAGGAAAGATATAATCATTTGAATGCAGAGTTCCAAAGAATAGCAAGGAGAGATAAGAAAGCCTCCTTCAATAATCAGTGCAAAGAAATAGAGGAAAACAATACAATAGGAAAGACTAGAGATCTCTTCAAGAAAATTAGAGATACCAGGGAACACTTCATGCAAAGATGGGCTCAATAAAGGACAGAAATGATATGGATCTAACAGAAGCAGAAGATGTTAAGAAGAGGTGGCAAGAATACACAGAAGAACTGTACAAAAAAGATTTTCATGATCCAGATGATCATGATGGTGTGATCATTCACCTAGAGCCAGACATCCTGGAGTGTGAAGTCAAGAGGGCCTTAGGAAATATCACCACCAACAAAGCCATTGGAGGTGATGGAATTCCAGTTGAGTTATTTCAAATCCTAAAAGATGATGCTGTGAAAGTGCTGCACTCAATATACCAGCAAATTGGAAAATTCAGGAGTGGCCACAGGACTAGAAAAGGTCAGTTTTCATTCCAATCCCAAAGAAAGGCAATGCTAAAGAATGCTCAGACTACCCCACAAATGCACTCATCTCACATGCTAGTAAAGTAATGCTCAAAATTCTCCAAGCCAAGCTTAAACAATATATGAACTGTGAACTTCCAGATGTTCAAGCTTGTTTTAGAAAAGACAGAGGAACCTGAGATCAAATTGCCCACATCTGCTGGATCATCAAAAAATCAAGAGAGTTCCAGAAAAACATCTATTTTTGTTTTATTGACTATGCCAAAGCCTTTGACTGTGTGGATCACACATCTCTTCAAGAGATGGGAATATCAGATCATCTGACCTGCCTCCTGAGAAATCTGTATGCAAGTCAGGAAGCAACATTTAGAACTGGACATGGAACAACAGACTGGTTCCAAATAGGAAATGGGGTACATCAAGGCTGTATATTGTCACCCTGCTTATTTAACTTATATGCAGAGTACATCATGAGAAACGCTGGGCTGGAAGAAGCACAAGCTGGAATCAAGATTGCCGGGAGAAATCAGTAACCTCAGATATGCAGATGACAGCTCCCTTATGGCAGAAAGTGAGGAAAAACTAAAGAGCCTCTTGATGAAAGTGAAAGAGGAGAGTGAAAAAGTTGGCTTAAAGCTCAACATTCAGAAAACGAAGATCATGGCATCCGGTCCCATCACTTCATGGCAAATAGAAGGGAAACAATGGAAACAGTGGCAGACTTTATTTTTTGGGGGGTTCCAAAATCACTGCAGATAGGGACTGCAGCCATGAAATTAAAAGACATTTACTCCTTGGAAGGAAAGTTATGACCAACCTAGATAGCATATTAAAAAGCACAGACATTACTTTGTCAACAAAGGTTCGTCTAGCCAAGGCTATGGTTTTTCCAGTGATCATGTATGGATGTGAGAGTTGGACTATAAAGAAAGCTGAGCACAGAAGAATTGATGCTTTTGAACTGTGGTGTTGGAGAAGACTCTTGAGAGTCCCTTGGACTGCAAGGAGATCTAACCAGTCCATCCTAAAGGAGATCAGTCCTGAGTGTTTATTGGAAGGACTGATGCTGAAGCTGAAACTCCAATACTCTGTCCACCTGATGCAAAGAGCTGACTCATTTGAAAAGACCCTGTTGCTGGGAAAGATTGAAGGCGGGAGGAGAAGGGGACAACAGAGGATGAAATGGTTGGATGGCATCACTGACTCATTGGACATGGGTTTGGGTAAACTCCGGGAGTTGGTGATGGACAGGGAGGCCTGATGTGATGCAGTCCGTGGTGTCTCAAAGAGTCCGACATGACTGAGGGAGTGAACTGAACTCAACAGCCTTTTAGGATATCCCTTTTCCTTATCAAAGGTCTGATAAGAAAATTTCCTCATGGCTAAAAATCCTCTTTAAATAGACAAAGGAAATGGGACCTGGGAGAACTTTTTATTCATTTTTTAACCAGGTCTGGTTATACCTTCTGTCTGGTATAGATAAACAAACTTATTTACTTTTTTGTAACTTAGAAACAAGAGGGCAAAACTCTGTGGTGTATCTTGAACTTTCAGAGCCTAAGTAAAACTGTTGTCAATCACAAATTGTCAATTGCTCTTGAATCCCAAGAGTTGCACTCAAGGCCACCCTATCTAAAGCCATCCCTAATCAATTGCGGTCTCATTTTCCCATTTTATTTCTCAGCACGTAACTCCCTGATAGTTTTCTTGTTTGCTTATCTTCAGTCTCCAGAGCACAAGATGTCAACCTCAACTGCAGCTGTGTCCACAGAGCTGTGTCCAGAGCCCAGAATGGTGAATTGTTCAACACTGAAGGCTCTTTGCTGCATTAACTCCTGTTATGCAAGAGAGACCAGGAAACAAGTGGAGAACCAGACGAGGAAGGAGAGCCCCATGGGGTACGGGAACATCTAGATATCTACAAAGTAAAGGAAGCTGCTTCCAGGGGAAATTCCAGGAGGGAAAGGTCCAGAGCCTGATGACCATGTGGAGGTAGAAGAGGCTACGGGAGCTGGCTTTCTCCTTTCTCCATCGCTGGATCTACAAAAATAAACAGTAGTTTCAAGTCTCAATGGAACGCTTAAATCAAGCTTTTCTTCCGCAAGCTGCTTGATGTTCATATGATCCTCTTTTGCATTCTTGGCTCCCATAGTCTCAGACCAGCTGCTGGAATTCATCTTCCCTTCTGTTCCCATCGCCCCACATCACAGCCACAGATCCTGTGGCTATGCTAGGCAGTGTTGGGAACATAACAAACTTCATGGCTGCCCATCAGATCAGATCAGATCAGATCAGTCACTCAGTCGTGTCCGACTCTTTGCGACCCCATGAATCGCAGCACGCCAGACCTCCCTGTCCATCACCAACTCCCGGAGTTCACTCAGACTCACGTCCATCGAGTCAGTGATGCCATCCAGCCATCTCATCCTCTGTCGTCCCCTTCTCCTCCTGCCCCCAATCCCTCCCAGCATCAGAGTCTTTTCCAATGAGTCAACCCTTTGCATGAGGTGGCCAAAGTACTGGAGTTTCAGCTTTAGCATCATTCCTTCCAAAGAAATCCCAGGGCTGATCTCCTTCAGAATGGACTGGTTGGATCTCCTTGCAGTCCAAGGGACTCTCAAGAGTCTTCTCCAACACCACAGTTCAAAAGCATCAATTCTTCAGTGCTCAGCCTTCTTCACAGTCCAACTCTCACATCCATACATGACCACAGGAAAAACCATAGCATAGCCTTAACTAGACGAACCTTTGTTGGCAAAGTAATGTCTCTGCTTTTCAATATGCTATCTAGGTTGGTCATAACTTTCCTTCCAAGGAGTAAGTGTCTTTTAATTTCATGGCTGCAGTCACCATCTGCAGTGATTTTGGAGCCCAGAAAAATAAAGTCTGACACTGTTTCC
Organism: Bubalus bubalis; assembly: GCF_019923935.1. Lineage (NCBI taxonomy): Eukaryota > Metazoa > Chordata > Mammalia > Artiodactyla > Bovidae > Bubalus > Bubalus bubalis. Next base: position 21,889,593 of record NC_059171.1, on the reverse strand, counting down.
ACTGTTTCCCCATCTATTTCCCATGAAGTGGTGGGACCGGATGCCATGATCTTCGTTTTCTGAATGTTGAGCTTTAAGCCAACTTTTTCACTCTCCACTTTCACCTTCATCAAGAGGCTTTTGAGTTCCTCTTCACTTTCTGCCATAAGGGTGGTGTCATCTGCATATCTGAGGTTATTGATATTTCTCCCGGCAATCTTGATTCCAGCTTGTGTTTCTTCCAGTCCAGCATTTCTCATGATGTACTCTGCATATAAGTTAAATAAGCAGGGTGACAATATACAGCCTTGATGTATTCCTTTTCCTATTTGGAACCAGTCTGTTGTTCCATGTCCAGTTCTAACTGTTGCTTCCTGACCTGCATACAAATTTCTCAAGAGGCAGATCAGGTGGTCTTGTATTCCCATCTCTTTCAGAATTTTCCACAGTTTATTGTGATCCACACAGTCAAAGGCTTTGGCATAGTCAATAAAGCAGAAATAGATGTTTTTCTGGAACTCTCTTGCTTTTTTCCATGATCCAGCAGATGTTGGCAATTTGATCTGTGGTTCCTCTGTCTTTTCTAAAACCAGCTTGAACATCAGGAAGTTCATGGTTCACATATTGCTGAAGCCTGGCTTGGAGAATTTTAAGCATTACTTTACTAGCGTGTGAGATGAGTGCAATTGTGCAGTAGTTTGAGCATTCTTTGGCATTGCCTTTCTCTGGGTTTGGAATGAAAACTGACCTTTTCCAGTCCTGTGGCCACTACTGAGTTTTCCAAATTTGCTGGCATATTGAGTGCAGCACTTTCACAGCATCATCTTTCAGGATTTGGAATAGCTCAACTGGAATTCCATCACCTCCACTAACTTTGTTCGTAGTGATGCTTTCTAAGGCCCACTTGACTTCACATTCCAGGATGTCTGGCTCTAGGTCAGTGATCACACCATCATGATTATCTGGGTCGTGAAGATCTTTTTGTACAGTTCTTCTGTGTATTCTTGCCATCTCCTCTTAGTATCTTCTACTTCTGTTAGATCCATACCATTTCTATCCTTTATCGAGCCCATTTTTGCATGAAATGTTCCTTTGGTATCTCTGATTTTCTTGAAGAGATCTCTAGTCTTTCCCATTCTGTTGTTTTCCTCTATTTCTTTGCATTGATCGCTGAAGAAGGCTTTCTTATCTCTTCTTGCTATTCTTTGGAACTCTGCATTCAGATGCTTATATCTTTCCTTTTCTCCTTTGCTTTTCACTTCTCTTCTTTTCACAGCTATTTGTAAGGCCTCCTCAGACAGCCATTTTGCTTTTTTGCATTTCTTTTCCATGGGGATGGTCTTGATCCTTGTCTCCTGTACAATGTCATGAACCTCAGTCCATAGCTCATCAGGCACTCTATCTATCAGATCTAGGCCCTTAAATCTATTTCTCACTTCCACTGTATAATCATAAGGGATTTGATTTAGGTCATACCTGAATGGTCTAGTGGTTTTCCCTACTTTCTTCAATTTAAGTCTGAATTTGGCAATAAGGAGTTCATGGTCTGAGCTACAGTCAGCTCCTGGTCTTGTTTTTGCTGACTGTATAGAGCTTCTCCATCTTTGGCTGCAAAGAATATAATCAATCTGATTTTGGTGTTGACCATCTGGTGATGTCCATGTATAGAGTCCTCTCTTGTGTTGACAGAATGTGGTCCACTGGAGAAGGGAATGGCAAACCACTTCAGTATTCTTGCCTTGAGAACCCCATGAACAGTATGAAAAGGCAAAATGATAGGATACTGAAGGAGGAACTCCCCAGGTCAGTAGGTGCCCAATATGCTACTGGAGATCAGTGGAGGAATAACTCCAGAAAGAATGAAGGGATGGAGCCAAAGCAAAAAGAATACCCAGCTGTGGATGTGACTGGTGATAGAAGCAAGGTCCGATGCTGTAAAGAGCAATATTGCATAGGAACCTGGAATGTCAGGTCCATGAATCAAGGCAAATTGGAAGTGGTCAAACAAGAGATGGCAAGAGTGAATGTCAACATTCTAGGAATCAGCAAACTCAAATGGACTGGAATGGGTGAATTTAACTCAGATGACCATTATATCCACTACTGCAGGCAGGAATCCCTCAGAAGAAATGGAGTAGCCATTATGGTCAACAAAAGAGTCCAAAATGCAGTACTTGGATGCAATCTCAAAAACGACAGAATGATCTCTGTTCGTTTCCAAGGCAAACCATTCAGTATCACAGTAATCCAGGTCTATGCCCCAACCAGTAATGCTGAAGAAGCTGAAGTTGAATGGTTCTATGAAGACCTACAAGACCTTTTAGAACTAACACCCAAAAAAGATGTCCTTTTCATTATAGTGGACTGGAATGCAAAAGTAGGAAGTCAAGAAACACCTGGAGTAACAGGCAAATTTGGCCTTGGAATACGGAATGAAGCAGGGCAAAGACTAATAGAGTTTTGCCAAGAAAATGCACTGGTCATAACAAACACCTTCTTCCAACAATACAGGAGAAGACTCTATACATGGACATCACCAGATGGTTGCCCATGCCTGCTACCTAAACTGAGAAGACAGCAACATGGACTTCACATGACTTTTAGAGCTGTAAGTCAAGAAACAGCCCATAGAGGGCAGGAGGGGGTGAGGCCTGAGGACAGTGCTCAGGGGCACTGCCAAATACAGACAGAAGGGGCTTTGAGCAGCAGATCAGTCAGCTCAGGCTGCATAACAATACACCACAGCTCCATGGGTTTAACAGCAGAAATTTATTTTTTCAGTTCAGGAGACCAGAAGCTGAGGATCAAGGTAGCACCAGGTTGGCTTCTTCTGAGGCCTCCGTCCTTGGCTCGCAGATGGCCACCTTCTCATGGTGTCCTTGCAAGGTCTTTCCTCTGTGTGTGCACCTCTCTGGTGTTTCTCTGTGTCTCCAAGCTCCCTCATTTCATAAAGACATCAGTCACATTGGATTATAACCCATCCTATTGAAATGGGAATCCGAGTTCTTGTTCTCAGAGCCGAAGAACGAACTTCAAGAACACACAAACATTCACAGTAGCAAATGAATAGGATTTATTAAAGAGAGGGAAAGTACGAACTTCTCAGCACAGACACTGAAAGGGGGTAAACAGTCCCCCAAAAGGTGGGAATTACAGCAGCTCTATATCTTTACCACGATTAATCTGTACAATTTTGGTTAGCTCCTGTCCTTAAAATATGTCATATTTAACCAATCAGTTTAAAGGTCAATATGCTTAATATCCTTTTGGCTTCTTTTCCTCCTCAGATTAAGTCACCACTCTTTTCTGTGCCCCCTGGCCATGTTTCAGTGGACCAGAAGTATGGGCTTAAGATTAATGATCACCAGTTGTTTTTCCCTCAGGCATATGGAACAGAAGTTAATTACTGCCCTTCCCTGGATATGAGTGCTAATTATTTATCAGACCAAGGGCACACTCCAGGAATTTGGGACAAAGGGTATACTTTTAGGCTAATTGAAAACAGATCAAGGTCTCAGAGTCCTACACTGACTGCCTAGCAATTCCTACCTCATTATTGACTTCATTTTAACTTAATCACTTCTCTAAAGGCTCTTCTGTCTCTAAATGCAGTCATCTTAAGCAGTATTGCTTGGAGAAGGAAATGGCAATCCACTCCAGTACTATTACCTGGAAAATCCCATGGACAGAGGAACCTGGTAGGCTACAGTCCATGGGGTCGCAAAGAGTCGGACACGACTGAGTGACTTCACATTCAGGAGTATTGAGGGTTAGGATTCAACATGTGAATTTAGTGAGGACATACTTTAGCCCATAATAAGCAGTGTAGGAACATGAAACCATGCTGGGCACCACTGGCCTGGGAGGTTTGTTTGAAAGGATGGGAGATGAAAAGGAAAGATACAGTAGCAATTAGAATCAAGGGTGAGGTCTGGAGTTTAAAACCACCAGTTAGAACTGGGATTATTTTATGGGTTGATTTGTTCCTACTGCCCCTGCCCCCACAACTAAATATCTTGAAATCCTATCCTCTACAACTCCAGAATGTGATCTTATTTGGTAATCAAGTTTAAATGAGGTTATTAGGATGGGTCTGAATCAAATTTGACTGGTGTCCTTATAAAAGGGGAAATTTGAACACAGAGACACACAGAGAAGGAAAACGATGAAAATATGGAGGATTAGAGGGAGAAGGCAGTGGCAACCCACTCCAGTACTCTTGCCTGGAAAATCCCATGGACAGAGGAGCCTGGTGGGCTGCAGTCCATGGGGTCACTAAGAGTTGGACACGACTGAGCGACTTCACTTTCACTTTTATGCATTGGAGAAGGAAATGGCAACCCACTCCACTGTTCTTGCCTGGAGAATCCCAGGGACAGGGGAGCCTGGTGGGCTGCCATCTCTGGGGTTGCACAGAGTTGGACACGACTAAAGTGACGTAGCAGCAGAAGGAGTGATCTTTGAGTGTACTCAGTTACTCAGTCGTGAACAACTCTGTGACCCCATGGACTATAACTTGCCATACTCCTCTGTAATGGGATTTTCAGGGCAAGAATACTGGAGTGGGTTGCATTTCCTCCTCCAGGGGATCTTCCTGACCCAGGGATTGAACCTGAGTCTCCTGCAGTGGCAGGCAGGTTCTTTACCACTGTGCCACCTGGGAATCCAATCTATGAGCTGTTGCTGCTGCTGCTGCTAAGTTGCTGCAGTCATGTCCAACTCTGTGCAACCCCACAGACGGCAGCCCAACAGGCTCCGCAGCCCCTGGGATTCTCCAGGCAAGAATACTGGAGTGGGTTGCCATTTCCTTCTCCAGCGCACGAAAGTGAAAAGTGAAAGTGAAGTCGCTCAGTCGTGTCTGACTCTTAGCAACCCCATGGACTGCAGCCCACCAGGCTCCTCCGTCCATGGGATTTTCCAGGCAAGAGTACTGGAGTGGGTTGCCATTGCCTTCTTCAAATCTATGAGCTAAGGAATGCCAAATATTGTCAGTAAACTACCAAATGCTGGGAAGAACACAGAAGGATTCCCTTAATGTTTTCAGAGGGAGCATTAGCTTGTTTCTTGCCCTCACAATTTAGATATTATTTTTCATAACATCAAGGTTAGATTTTTCCAAATTTGGAATTAAAAAAAAATTTTACTTACCCTTTTTTCTTGTATCTCAAATCTATCGAGGATTCTTTCTCTCTCTCTTTACAGTATAGATTTTAGAATTACAATTAGTAAGAGTTTGGAGGCCAACTTCCTCAGTGTTTATCTAAAAATGTCTTTATTTTGCCCTTGCTCTTGAGAAGTAGTTCTGCGAAGTATATCTATCTAGCATGACAGCTGTCTTATCTTAGCGTTTTGAAGATACTTTCTTACTATTTTCTAACTTCCATTGCTGCTGCTAAGTCACCTGTCACTCTAATTATCACTTGTTTGTGGTTATCTTTCCTTTCTCACTGTGGCTGTCCTAAAGACATCATTGCCTCTGATTTCTGCAGTTTTGCTATGATGTGTCCAAGTGCCTTCTTTTGTCCTCCTTCTTTTTAGTTATTCTGCTTGGAAGTCATAGGAATTCCTGAATCTGAGGATTTGTGTCTTTCATAGTATTTGGAAAATGAATTTGTCTCTCTCTCTTTTTCATGGGGGAGGAAATGTGCTAATCTAAGCAAAAAACTAAGATCATGTCATCTGGTCCTATCACTTCATGGCAAATAGATGGAGAAGAAATGGAAGCAGTGACAGACTTTAGTTTCTTGGGCTCCAAAATCACTGCAGATGGTGACTGCAGCCATGAGATTAAAAGATGCTTGCTCCTTGGAAGAAAAGCTATGACAAACCTAGACAGCATATTAAAAAACAGAGACATCACTTTGCCAGCAAAGGTCCATCTGCTCGAAGCTATGGTTTTTCCAGTAGTCATATATGGATGTGAGAGCTAAACAGTAAGCAAGACTGAACACTGAAGAATTGATGCTTTTGAACAGTGGTGCTTGAGAAGACTCTTGAGAGTCCCTTGGACAGCAAGGAGATCCAACCAGTCAATCCTAAAGGAAATCAACCCTGAATATTCCCTGGAAGGACTGATGCTGAAGCTGAAGCTCCAATACTTTGGCTACCTGATGTGAAGAGTCAAATCATTGGAAAAGAGCCTGATGCTGGGGAAGATTGAAGGCAGGAGGAGAAGGGGACAACAGATGATGAAATGGTTCGATGGCATCATCACCTCAATATACATGAGTCTGAGCAAACTCTGGAAGATAGTAATGGGCAGGGAAGCCTGTTGTGCTGCAGTCCATGGGGTTGCAAGAGCTGAACATAGCTGAGCAACTGAACTACAAAAACGTGCTAATAAATTTTTTATTTTAAAACAATTTTAGGTTTATAGAAGCACATAGATAGTGTAAAGATAGAAAGTGGTACATCTACCCCACACCCAGTTTCCCCTATTATTACATTTTACATTGGTGAGGTGCATGCTCAATTGCTTTAGAATTCTGCTTCTCATCAGTTCTTTTTGTCCTCTTCTCCTATAACTCTCATGAGATGTACATTGGCATTTTACTCTATCTTAAATGCTCTTATCCGTTATTTCATAGTGTCTGTCTCTTTTGACACCTGTCCTACCGTGTAATTTACTTAGACCTATCTTCCAGCTCACCAGTTCTGTCTTCAGCTATGTCCATACTGCTGTTTAGCCCATTGATTAGTATTTTATATTTCATTTATAGTAGTCTTTACTCCTATAAGTTCTATCTGGATATTTTTCAAGTTTTATCTGAATATTATCACTGATTGTCTGCTCTCTTTTTTAGTATTTTTAACTCCTACTTTGTTTCTTAAAACATATTGTATTCTACATTTGATAATCCAAATACCTGAAGTCTTTGTCATTCTGGTCTTTATTTTTAATACTGATTTATTCATAAAATATTGCTTCATTTTCTGTTTTGTGATTTTTTTTTCCTTTGTAAAAATATGTATATGCTATAAGTCTATCAATGACACTTAAGGCCTGGGTTGAGAGTGTGACTATGTTCGCTTATGCCAAATGGAGGGGCTACAGACAAGAATCACCTTAAGTGACAATACTTGGGTTGGGAGAGGAGGTTACTTGTCTCGGTCTGAGATAGACAATTGTCCCTGTTGTCTTTCTCTGAGTGCCATGAAGGGTTTTGTTTTTCTAACTTCCTCTTCCTCAGTGGGTATAACTCTTTTAAAAACCTATAAATACCTGTGATGGGTTTTGATCTGCCTCCTAGCTTTGAATTCCATCCCTCTGAACACTGATGTTCTAGATCGGTGGTCCCCAACTTTTTGGCTTCAGGGACTGGTTCCATGGAAGACAGTTTTTCCACGGATTGGGGGAGGTGGGGCAGGGGATGGTTTCAGGATGATTCAAGTGCATTGCATTTATTGTGCACTTTATTTCTATTATTATTATACTGGCTCCACCTTAGATCATCAGGCATTAGATCCTAGAGGTTGGGGACCCCTGTTCTAGACCACTGCCCCTAGGGTGTTCTTGCTTCTCTATTGTGCTGACTTACCTTCCTGAATTCCTGCAGTTTTGTACCTGGCCACCATCACAATACTCTCTAAATCATACATAATGTATATACCTTATATTTATTATAAAACAGCCCCTAAAGTATATTTATCATTTATCATTTACATTATATGTACATATTTGAATAACATATAGCATATGTACATGTTTATGAAAGAATACAATTGAGTGGTTATTAATGTTATGCTGAAGAGGATACGGAAGGAGAAGGAAAAAAGGATGGGTTTATTCATACTAGGGCAGCAACAGCAAAATAAGAGAAACAATACTTTGTCCCATATATTTACGCTCATGATGTAGGAACACCAGTGGGATACCTGTTTTAGCATTTGGCACGTTTTAAGGTAAATAAGAATAAAGAACTTTCATTAAGAATTCCAAACATGCCAGCAATAATTTTTGGATGTCATGATTTTCACTCGAGGGAGGGGAGAGAAAGGCTGGGAGGATGGCAGGGCAGTTTCTCCCCCTACCCCCTACCTACCTCCCGCCCCTCACTGCTCCTGACTTTGCCAGCACTTGAGCCCTGACAGGAAAGTAAAAGAAAGGTGATGTTAGCAACCTCAGGTACGTGACTTCTTAACCCAATACTTCTTAATCCACTCCTTGGCTCTGCTTTCAATCACACTTAGGAAAAGGGGCACGTTTACCTTCGCAGCTCATTATCTGAGCTGCCATTGTTCCTGTTTCTCTCAAAGTTGGTCTCCAGTTCTCAGAATCTCTCTTCTCAACAATCCTGACAGTCTTTTTCACAGATATATAGTCATATTTCTCTAGTTCTTCCTTGGATCTGTGTGCCCAAGTGACCAAGGCAGCACATGACTACAGAATTGGCTGTCCCTGGAATGGGGTCAGACGATGAGAAAGCAGTGTGCTAAGGCCTCCAGCGCCTGGGGATACAAGGGCATCTTTATGTGCGATCTGAAGTCAGCTTGCCTTTGAATGAGACAGGTCTAAGCCATCGCTGGTGCTGAAATAAACTCTTTGTTTACTCCGAGCCCCAAAGGAACACACATGCAGCTCATCTCTGTTGAGAAGACTGCATCCCTGTGACAATCAAAGAGCCTTCACTGTTGGCAATGAATAGGAGGTTCTGTTATGGTGATGATGGTCCAGGACTTTTATCTTCCCTATGTGGCATCTCAAAGCTGAAACCCTGGTGAACTTTTCCTTTCTTTTTCTAGGTCATAAAGAGGAAACCTGGATACTAGATGACTGCAAAGAGGTAAAATACCTCAAAAAAATAAAATTCTTTCTGAAAGATTTTAATCGGAGAATGGTGCTATGTTTTGTGAAATCATATTACAAAATGAATTTTACCAAGATGGAGACACAAACAGACTAACAGCAATAAAAGCACAGGCTTACCTTGAAAGACAAAAAGATAAACCTTACTGGCCATTTGTAAACTTCTATGAATTCTCTGTTTATTTCATTTTTATCTTTTATTTTACTTTTTAAAAAAGTTTATTTATTTGGCTGCGCTGGGTCTTGGTTATCACACTTGGTTTATTTCTGGCCAAAATCTTGGCTTTCTCTGCTCACTGAAGCTGAATAAAAAGTACGGAGACAGTTTGGAGGAAGTAGAAAGGTGGCTTTAATTCTCAACCAGTGGAGAGGGGAACATCATAGACTCCTGCCTCAAGAACTGTGCTCCCTGCCTCCATGAGGAGTCTGCTGCTGCTGCTGCTAAGCTGCTTCAGTCATGTCTGACTCTGTGTGACCCCATAGACAGCAGCCCACCAGGCTTCCCCGTCCCTGGGATTCTCCAGGCAAGAACACTGGAGTGGGTTGCCATTTCCTTCTCCAATGCATGAAAGTGAAAAGTGAAAGGGAAGTCGCTCAGTCATGTCCGACTCCTAGAGACCCCATGGACTGCAGCCCACCAGGCACCTCCGTCCATGGGATTTTCCAGGCAGGAGTACTGGAGTGGGTGGGTTGCCATTGCCTTCTCCTCCATGAAGAGTCTAGGGGCTTACATAAGATAAGGGCTTGTAGTCAGGAGTCTATGACGAGGAACAAAGGTGTTAGAATTTTGATTTCTTCTTCTAGGATTGTTTCACAGACAGTAATAGGCTGGCGTCAGTAACCCAGAAATTGGGTCTGGCAGCTTGGTTGCTCTGTGGTCTTCTTTCTGATGTGTAACTACTAACTATGAGAGGAGGGATGTTATAAGGGTAAACACCAGATAGGGGATGTATTTAACATAGAGTCAAAGGAAAATAGGTGTGAAGTGTAATTCCTGCAGAGTTAGGGGGCAGAAAAGCAAACAGTTACATACATGTTGCTGCTGCTGCTGCTGCTAAGTCACTGCAGTCGTGTCCGACTCTGTGTGACCCCATAGAGGGCAGCCCACCAGGCTCCCCCGTCCCTGGGATTCTCCAGGCAAGAACACTGGAGTGGATTGCCATTTCCCTCTCCAATGCATGAAAGTGAAAAGTGAAAGGGAAGTCGCTCAGTCGTGTCCGACGCTCAGCGACCCCATGGACTGCAGCCTTCCAGGCGCCTCCGTCCATGGGATTTTCCAAGCAAGAGTACTGGAGTGGGGTGCCATGTTAGGAGCAGTTAAAAGTAAACATAACAGAAATGTTCAGGCCTGCTTCTTGTTCTCTTTATCGTCTTTGTTCTCAGGAAAAGGAAAGAAAAACAAACTCATTCCTCTTTTTTTCCCTGTTCACTGTTCAATCTTCCTGCAGTGTGGGGGATCTTTTTAGTTGTGGCTTATGGAATCTATTAGTAGTTCCCTGCTCAGGGACTGAACCCTGGCTCCCTGCATTGGGAACACAGAGTCGTAGCCCCTGGATCATCAGGGAAGTTCCTATGTCATTTTTAAATCTTTTTTTTTTTTTTTAGGTTCAGTTCAGTTCAGTTGCTTGGTCGTGTCCGACTCTTTGCGACCCCATGAACCACCGCACTCCAGACCTCCCTGTCCATCACCAACTCCCAGAAACCACCCAAATCCATCTTAGGTTATCTTTTTAAAAATTCACCTCTCTTACTGATTTCCATCTATTTGGATAATATTCTCCAACTTGGTGACTTTTTTTTTTTAAGACCTTTTTATTTTTTTTACCAGAGAGGTTTTTAATTTTATAGGCTCAAATCTGTCCATCTTTTTCTTTATGCCCCCAGAGTTTTTTGGGTTTTGGTTTTTCTTGTTTAGAAAGGCCTTTCTTATCTCAGGATTACAAAGAGATACTCTAATTATCTAGGTTTTCTTTTTACACCTTAATCTTTAATCTATCTGGAATTTATTTTTGTGGATGGTGTAAGGATCCAGCTTGATTTTTTTCCCTTTATGAATATCCCTCATTGCTCCTTACTGGCCTATTTGGCTGCCTTGAAAAGATAAGCCTGGGAACGATCAGCCTATTGTATAATCCTGAGGTCAGCAGCAAGAATCTGTTCTGTCCTCACTGCATAAGTGGTGGGGTTATTTTCAAGTAGAAAAAATGCAGATGAAACCAACCATGGATGTTTAGTTGTAACAAACACGAGTAACTTGCTGTTTTTCTTCCAAAAGATACTCTGACTATAGGACTCTACTTCTTCAAATTCATTTCCTTCCAGTTTCTAAAGGAATTATTATACATTTGCTTTATACCCTGAACATTGTGAATGATCATACAAGATAACAGCCCCTCTGCTCAAAATGCTTCAGTTCAGTTCAGTCACTCAGTCGTGTCCGACTCTCAGTGACCCCATGAATCGCAGCACTCCAGGCCTCCCTGTCCATCACCAGCTCCCAGAGTTCACTGAGACTCATGTCCATCGAGTCAGTGATGCCACCCAGCCATCTCATCCTCTGTCGTCCCCTTCTCCTCCTGCCCCCAATCCCTCCCAGCATCAGAGTCTTTTCCAATGAGTCAACTCTTTGCATGAGGTGGCCAAAGTACTGGAGTTTCAGCTTTAGCATCATTCCTTCCAAAGAAATCCCAGGGCTGATCTTCTTCAGAATGGACTGGTTGGATCTTAGTCTTATGGAAAAACCAACTGTATATCAATATCTGTATCTATGTATATAAATATATACACATGCAGCTGAGTTGAATAAACACTCTAAAGCAGTATATATTAATGCACTATGAGTGATCTAATGAATTCCTGTATCCCCTCCAAGTCCCCGACAGGGTAGGATGGTGTCACTGTCATTTTCACTTGCCTGGAACAAAGTAGTAGGTAAGTAACTTTAGGTTGAATGGAATTGAAATAGTAGGTAGCATCAGATCTGAGACAAGAGAGAACTTCATGGTTTAAAGGTCAGAAGATGCTTCCTAGAGGCAATGCTTTGCTAGCCTTATGGATCCAAGAAGATGGAAAAGAGGAAGGAGGGGCCGTCAAGGCCATTGACCCTGAGTATTCCAGTGGTCATGTATGGATGTGAGAGTTGGACCATAAAGAAAGCTGAGTGCTGAAGAATTGATGCTTTGAACTGTGATGTTGGAGAAGACTCTTCAGAGTCCCTTGGACTGCAAGGAGATCCAACCAGTCCATCCTAAAGGAGATCAGTCCTGAATATTCATTGGAAGGACTGATGCTGAAGCTGAAGCTCCAATACTTGGGCCACCTGATGCGAAGAACTGACTCATTGGCAAGCACCCTGATGCTGGGAAAGATTGAAGGTAGGAGGAGAAGGGGATGACAGAAGATGAGATGGTTGGATGGCATCACCAACTCGATGGACGTGAGATTGAGCAAGCTCTGGGAGTTGGTGATGGACAGGGAGGCCTGGCTTGCTGCAGTCCATGGGGTCACAAAGAGTTGGACATGACTGAGCAACTGAACTGAACTGAATTGTTTCCCTTGAAACCAATTTTCACTGTTCTCACATATTAGTTCAGGTTGTCTGGGAGGGAGCTGAAAAGCTGCGAACATGATGATCTCCCTCAATCATCAAATGCTCCCAGAACCCCATAGCTTTTCAGACCCGTGGAAATAAATTCTCTGGGAGCAACTTCCCCACTGACTCTTCTCTCTGCAGGAGTGACCAGCCAAGCATGAGGCTCATGCAGGACTCCATCTGTCACAGGGCATTAGAGCTGTGAGTACACATCGTGCTCACTGAGCAGAAGATACAAAACACCCTCCGCCGTCTCGGCACAAGCCTGAGTCTGACCTCTCCTCTCATAGCCAGATCTAGTGTCAGTCACCCAACAGCAGCAGGCTTTCTGCCCAAGCACAGGAGCAACACAGCTGGCCCTGAAGATGCTGACCCTGCATATCAGCTCTAAGGGGAGCAAGAAAAATATGCTGAAGACAACAGAATGGACCTCATGCCCTAGGTCAGAGCCCTCTGAATTTGCCCCGGACGTTTCCTGGGACAGCAGGACCCTGGGACAGGAGGAGCGTGGCTGTGGTCTAAGTTGGGAGGATACAGGCCCATGCAGACCAACAGGCATCCTTCTCTGCTAATGAGGACCTTGTGCCCAGCCTGTTGGAGCAGGAAGGTGGAAAATTGGACATCCTCCTTGTCTTAATTCAGAGCATCATGGCCATGATGGCTGCTCTCCTAAGACCACTGGGGCTGGTCATATTGTTCAGCAGTATCGTTTAAGCTTCTCTTAAAAAAAAAAAACAAAAACAACACCCAGAGCAGGCCCAGGAAAGTCTGCCCTCTGCCCATGGTCACATGCGAGAAAGATTGACTTTATACAAATATTTGACCTTCATTTGCTAGAGACACTTCCACGCAAACACACACACACACACACACAAACACATACACACACAGCCAGCTACTTAAAATGTTTCTTCTAATACCTGTTTGTTTGTTTTTAATGAGAAATTGATCTCAGCTTCAGAGATTCTTTTTTTTATTTAAGTGGTTTTTTTATTTATTTGGTTGAGTCTGGTCTTAGTTGTGGCACACAGGATCTTCCTTGCATCATGTGGGATCTTTTGTTGTGTTGCGTGGACTCTCCAGTTGTGGCACATGGACTTAGTTGCTCTGAGGCATGTGGATCTTAGTTCCCTGACCAGGGATCGAACCCATGTCTCCTGCAAGATGGATTCTTAACCACTGGGCCACCAGGGAAGCCCCTCTTTCAGAGATTCTGCTTGCCACGGAGCACTCTGGCTCTAAATCTTTCCTTGACTGATGCTTCTTGCCCTTTGGGGCTTCCCTGGTGGCTCAGATGGTAAAGAATATACCTGCAATGTGGGTGACTCGAGTTTGATTCCTGGGTTAGGAAGATCCCCTGGAGAAGGGCATGGCAACCCACTCCAGAATTCTTGCCTGGAAAATTCAGCTTATATGTCACCCCCTTCTGAGAGTCCTTTCCTGTCTAGTCTAGGACATACCCTTCAGCCCAGACTCCCCACCCACCCTGAGACTTCCTTTTTGAAGGAAAGGAAGAACTAGATATAATTTATTTAATTTTATCAGAACTAAATATAATTGGAAGTTATCTCTTTCACTCTTTCATTCCTCTGCTCACTTGTTTATCGGACGCCTGCCTCCACTAGAAGATAAGCTTCGTGGGAACAGAAAACTTATCTTACTCACTCTCTCCCCAGCTCCTAAAACAGTGTTTGGCAAGAGTAAACGTTCAATAAACATTTGCTGAATGAACAAATGAAAACCTGTCAGACTCCATTTAGCAAAGCAGCTTTGATTTTGCTGCTACCTCAAGCGAACATCTTATTTCCCTTCCTTTTTTTTCCCCCCGCAGCTCAGTGCTTTGTCTCCACTTTTGATAACTCCTTCCTCAGTCCGGCTTCATATCTGGCCCCACTGCTCTGTAAAGCAGATCTCTTGAAGGTCACCTATGTCTCCTTCATGGTCAGACTCAGCAGCCTTTCGATGGCCTCTGCTTATTTGAGTAATCTTCAGATTTGGCACTGAGGACATTTCTTGCAAGGGTTTCCCAGGTGGCTCAGTGGGTAAAGAATCTGCCTGTAATGCAGGAGATGCAGGCAGACTTGGGTTTGATCCCCTGGTCAGGAAGATCCCCTGGAGGAGGACATGGCAACCCACTCCAGTATTCTTGTCTGGAGAATCCCATGGACAGAGGAGCCTGGTGGGCTACAGTCCTTAGAGTCTCAAAGAGTCGAACACAAGTAACTGAGCATGCACGCATAGCCATCTTGTGATGCTTCTCATGGTAGCCCTGGTAAACTGAGCCCTTGCTCTTCTCTGTGTTTTTATTTTGCCTGCTGTGTATCTGTTCTTCCTGAGTGCTCCTTTACCTTCTGTCCTTACGGCTTTGTTTCCCACTCTCTTTCCTCTTTACATCGTAGGTTGTATCTACTACTCTGTCTTCATCACAGGTCTCAGTTGTGGATAATAGGTACAGGAGTCAGAATAGCAGTTCACAGATGGCATTTCTTTTACTCTAGCACATGGATGGTTGTCTTTCTGCATTCTCCTGAGCCCAAGGATAATCATGGGACTCACTTTTGCCAATGAAACGTGAAGGAAAGAAAGGCACATGTCACTTCCAGGCAGCAGTGTTCTGAACTGGCTCCTGATTGTCTGTGTTCCCCTTGCCCAGTCTCTGTGACCACTGAGAACACCCTAAAATGAAGCCACCATGAAACCACATCCCTGAGTAATTAGGGTGAACAGAGACTCCCTGCTGAATTGCAGTGGCCATGGAGTGTGTGTTATAAATAAGCACTATTGTTTCAAGTCACTGGGATTTTTAGTGCTGCTTCTTATAGCAACATAACCTGGCCTATCCTGACTAATACAACAACTCAGTCTGACTTTTTGCGGAAGCTCAGTGCCCACTTCTCCAACTGCCTTCAAGATTTCTATCTGCTTTACTTAGAGAAGTATACACCTAAAATATCTGTATTTATATTCATCATTTTCTTCCCCAACTCTGAAACATCCTTCTTCCCTGACTTTTCTTTTTTGGCTAATGGCACCAATACACTTCTCAAAACTTAAACTTATACAGTCAGTTGCCACATGTTGTCCATCTTTTATTTACACCCTGCTGTGTTGTTCCCATTGGGCCCTCCCGGGTCTTAACCTTGGCTAGTACACAGCAGGGTCCACGCTAGACAGGCATACTACTGGATCAGTCCATCTCACTGTTTCCATTCTCTTTACTTAATAATCAACTCTTTTCCCTGTATCATTGGCTATTCATGAATATGATAAAAGTAAATATCCAGATTGTATTCCTTTGTTCAAAAACTTCAACATGCCACCACTGTCTACTGAATCAACTCTCAGTTCTTGGTCTAGCATTTAGACCCCCTTTTTTCTCACCTCTAATCTGCTCTCTGACTACTCCTTTGCATGGATCTTACATTAGCAATAAACCACTTAACTCACTATAAATGAAATATACTCTGAGCTAGTTTGCC
This sequence comes from Bubalus bubalis, assembly GCF_019923935.1. Classification (NCBI taxonomy): domain Eukaryota; kingdom Metazoa; phylum Chordata; class Mammalia; order Artiodactyla; family Bovidae; genus Bubalus; species Bubalus bubalis. The sequence continues at coordinate 21,873,737 of NC_059171.1, read as the reverse complement.
TCTGGTACACTTAGAATTAATTCCCTGCCCTTGCTTTTCTTTCCACATGTCTGTTGAAACCCAAATCTATCTTCAAAATTCTGCTGAGATGCCATTTTCTTCATAGAATCTTCTCTGATCCCTCCAACCAACAGTGACTCTACTCTCTTCTGAACCCTCAGGTACTTGCTTTGCTCAACTTCTTACTGTCACAGTAATTTCTGCAGGATTCTCAGCTCTCCTACGGTAACCTTTCCTCTTTGAACTCCCCAAATCCTGAACACCTTTGACTTCCCCACAGAGCACAGTTCCTAACTTTTGTTGTTTTTCCATAAACACTAGTTGAGTGAAGAAGCTCCAGGACGTGACCTCAATTCACAGAAAAGTTGTGTGACTAAGCAAAGAGAATGCATGTGGGAACTTCACAATTTGACAAAATGGAGAGCTGTATCGAGTCTAAGCAATAATCAGTGTTATTACTGTTGTCTTTTTGGGTCTGCATCTAATACAAAAATGGGCCATCGCTGGGCTATGAAATTTCATTTGATGTGAATTAGAGAAGTATTGCTGGTGGTAATGACCACCTAAATATTAGAAACATCTGTGGCTCACCATCATTAGCTTTTCCCAGTGTGGTTTATTAAAGAAATACTGTCAGATCCCAACTGTATACTTAAGGCTGTTTATTTATAGCACAGTAAGTACTGGAGAAGTAACTGGAAACCCTCAAATCTCCCTGCTGTCACTTGTTTATAGGAAAAAAAAAATCTTATTACTGAAATGACTCCTTTATAACCTTCTCCTTGCTCTTGGATATCAGCTTTTCACCATACCCATCTAACCCTGGGAATATGGGTGACAATGCATTGTAAAGTAATGAGTGACCACAGAGCTCGTGACTCTCTAAAGGTGAGAAACACAAATACAGACAACCATGAACATGAACTTGCTCTGTGAACTCTCCACATCAGTGGCTCTTTGAAGTGTAGTCTCCAGACCAGTAGCACCAGCAGCACATGGATCCTTGTTAGAAATGCAGATTCTTGAGCCCATTCTGAGACCTACCAAGTCAGGAACTCTGTCAATGGAGTCTAGACATTTGTATTTTAACAAAGTCTTCCTGTTAGATGGACACTCAAGTTTGAGAAGCACTGCTCTATACCATGTGTTAAGATCTCAAGTCAAGAGAACTGAGTAAAGTTCATTACTAGCAGGGTAAAAGATGTCTCTGGGTTTTAGATTATCTGTTCTTAATATATTAGGCCTATTTCTGCACTGACACAGTTTGTGTGTATGTGTGTGCTTAATCAAAGTATTCTTATGAACATTTTTTTTTCATATGAAGATTTTTGATGAAAATACTGACATCACAGCCTAACAGATAATCTGAATTGTACATTATGTCACAGTTTTAGCTTGTCTCTCGGGTTAAATAGAGACTCATTCAAAGCAGCTTAAATTGGGGGGAGGAAATTACTGTGAGCAATCAGGTGAAGTGAGTAGGAGGTCCTTTGGGTATCTCAGAAGAGGAGATCTGAAACAGGGTGGAGCCTCACGCAGTCTGTAGCTGGCTGATGGCTCTGAGTTTAAGTTTGGTCAAAGTATCCTGGAAGAGCTGCAATACCACATCATGACTGTGATGCAATTGCAGTCTCATATGTTTGCTTTTTAAAAATCCCACTCTCAACTTCCTCTGTTTAATCATGTTTTTTGTGCTCCACAATTGTGGGTTGTAGGGTTAATTCTTTCAGTGTTTTTCTTTTGAGAGAAAGAGTATGACAGGATCAACTTGTCTTTTGGGTCCCGCATTATTGGTCATTTTTGGTGAGAGTCAGATACTTACTTGATAACTTGTACTGTGTAGACCTAAACCAATCAAAATGGAGAATCAACATATTAGAAAAGATGCCAACCAATTAGAATGATCACTGACTGTAAACACCTGGCTTGGCCATGCCACTGCATACCTGCTGAATGTCAGGCTGAAAAAGAGCTGTTAGATCTGTCCCTTTCGAATGGACTTTGGTCAGAGCAAAAGGATCAATATAAGCAGAAATTATAGGGATTTTAATGCTCAATAGCATAACCACAGAGCTCAGCACAGTGCCTGGCACATAGTAGACACTCATTAAATGCTTATTAGGGCATTTAATTTGGAAACTATGCTTCTAAATATTTAAATAATGCCTGTACTTAAAATTCAAGCTCTGAGTTAAATATTTTGTTCCTTTCTTACAACTGGCCCTTGAGACTGCTTATCTATTCCTCTTGCCCTAACCCCTGCCTCACTGACATTGCATGGACCATTTCAACAACCTTCTAGTTCATCTTCTTATCTCTAGAATCTTTCTCTCTGATACAACTTCTATATTCTCTCCAAAGCATCCCTCTGTTGCAACATTTAAGTATTCCAGTCACTTATCCATTCTTCTGTTTGAGGATATGGTAATAAATAGAAAAAGTATAAGGACATACATAAAGATGACAACCAGAAATACAGGATTGTAGTTGCTTCTTGAGGTATAAGGAAGAGTTAGAGAAAGGTTCAATCAGCTAATGTAATTCTTTATATGCTATCAATTTACAATTAGTTTACATACTTATCCTTATAAAACACAAAAGCGTTGATTTTTTCAATTTTATTTTTATTTTTTATTTTTGGCTGCACTGGATCTTGGTTGCTTTGCACAGACTTTCTCTAGTTGCAAAGAATGGAGGCTACTCTTTCTTGCAGTACATAGGCTTCTCAGTTGCAAAGGTTAGTTGCTCCATAGCATATGTACTCTTCCCGGACCAGGGATTGAACCTGTGTCCCCTGCATTGGCAGGCAACTTCTTATCCACTGTGCCACCAGGAAGCTCCAAAAGAGTTGATGTTATTGTGCTATTATTAATAGTACTACCATTAAAATCAATAAATAACATTTTAGCTGCAGATTTCTGCTTCTAGTCGTAGAAGTAATGCTGGACTTAACTTCCTTCTAAAAACAACTATAAAACTGAACACTATATATGAAGCAATGCTTTCCAGGTATGAAACAACACTCAGTGTATAACTGTGAGCTTGAGAGGAAGAAATTCATGGGCACGCTGGCTTTCTGTCTGGGGATACTTTCCTGGCTCAGCATAAGGAGGTGCAGACCAAGCACAGCTGTCATCCTGCTGAGCTAAGGAGTCAAGGAGCAGCATTCTGGGCTGCTGAAGCAGCTGCAATTTTTGGACAGGATACCTGAGAAAAGGAATCTGTACAGAGAGGTGACCTTAGAAGTCAGCATGTTAATTCACCTCAGTTCCTTGGCTGAGGACACTACTGTGTACAGAAAGGCTAGACTTTAGAGATCAAATATTTTGAGGAGATTAGCTGAGAGATGATGCTGGGAGATGTTGAATTGTAGATCAGCCAGAGTGGAGACTTCTCCTTGAGTAATTCGCACATTCAGTTGTTATTCCAGAAAAATGATGACTTAAGGAGGAGAGTCAGGCTCTAAGACTAAACTCAAAACTGAAACGGACCCGCCTACCATAGAATGAGACACGTCTGATGTGACCCAAAGACTTTACCAGTGACTTAGCAGTAATTTAAATATAAAAAGAAGCACATCTAGGTAGAATGTAATCAAACCACTGAACACCAAAAATGAAGAGAAAAGCTTTAAAGCAGTCATATTTTTAAAAATGTGTTTAAAAATCAGAAAGAAGAGTACAAATAATGGCTGACTTCTCATCACAGATAATGGATGCTGGAAGGCAATGGAATGATATCTTAAAGTTCTACAAAACAAAACACAGAATTCCCACAATGTAGTTCTGATGGCAGGAGCTGTAGCTACCATTTTGTAACCAGGAAGTAACCTTGAAGAAAAAAATAGGCCTGTATTTTACGGCTCCTTTTACTGGGGACTCTGTTACCTATGACAGAGCACAATCTCTAATTAATATAGGAAGTAACTTTGGTTGAGCACTTATTATATACTGAGCTATGTTGAATGTGGTCATTTCTTTTGTCATTTAAACCCCCAAAGCCCAGAAGTGGGCTTTCTATGCCTCTGTTTACAGATGAGTACACTGAAACAGAAAAGTGAACAGTAAACAGAAAAGCTCGTCTCCTTTATGCAACCTTCCTAAAGAAAATTAACTAGTTCTTCCTCTGTATGCACCTGTCTAATATATATCTTATCTAGCAACTGACATATAGACATAGAAGACATTTGGGGCATTTTAGAGTATCGCTTTGCAGCCTGGAATGGTATCTGATTCACCATGGCATTGCAGGTACCTGAACAGAATTTAATGTATATTTTTTAAGAAGTAAAATCAAGAGAATGCACTGTCTTGCAGTATGTTCTCTAGAGTTGTCACTGTTAAGAAGACCCAGTTGTGTAGTGGAGACAAGAACCAGTGGCAATCAGGGGAAAGTTTTACCACTGGGAATCTAAGAACTGAGAAGTTTTTACAATCTTTAGTCTCCCACCAGGACCACTGCTTGCTGATGTCTCAGTGCTTCTTAGACCCTTGAGTTCTATTCTGTTTCTACCAGAGTAATTCATTATATTAACAGAACGTAGGAGAAAAAAAAGCACAGACCTATCTCAGTTGAAGGAAAAAGGCATCTGACAAAATTTAACATCCATTTACGACAAAAACCCTCAGCAAATTAAGGATAAAAGGAAGCATCCTCAAAATGATAAAGAGCACGTGCAACAATCCTTCAGCTAACATAGCACTTAATGGGTAAATATTGAATACTTACCCCTGCCAAGACTGGAAGTCTTGGGCAGGCCTTCCAGGAAAGCTTTCAAAATAGAAGTTTCTGCCACCATCACAAAGTAAAGCATTCCTATGAAATCTTATAAGCTGTAAAATGACTTAAAGCAAAGAAGCGATTACCTTAGGACCTGTCTTGCTAAGGGATGCACAGAATAAATGGAGGTAAAGCAAGGTGCTTACAGACACAGTTCAAAGCTGTGGCAGCTTGATGCTGAGATGGTGAGTGCAGTTCCTGGGGAAGGAGCTTGGCAGGGTCGCTCTTGCTGCTTGGTGTGCTTACTGACTCTAGAAGTGAAAGTGAAAGTCACTCAGTTGTTTTCAACCCCATGGACTGTACCAGGGAATTCTCAAGGCCAGAAAACTGGAATGGGTAGCCTTTCCCTTCTGCACAGGATCTTCCCAACTCAGGAATTGAACCCAGGTCTCCTGCATTATAGGCGGATTCCTTACCAGCTGAGCCACAAGGGAAGCCCAAGAATACTGGAGTGGGTAGTCTATCCCTGCTTCAGTGGATCTTCCCAATCCAGGAATCAAACTAGGGTCTCCTGCATTGCAGGCAGATTCTTTACCAAACTGAGCTATCAGGGAAGCCCACTGACTATATGAGGGCTGCTGCTGCTAAGTCGCTTCAGTCGTGTCCGACTCTGTGCGATACCATAGAGGGCAGCCCACCAGGCTCCCCCGTCCCTGGGATTCTCCAGGCAAGAACACTGGAGTGGGTTGCCGTTTCCTTCTCCACTGCATGAAAGTGAAAAGTGGAAGTGAAGTCGCTCAGTCGAGCCTGACTCTTAGCGACCCCATGGACTGCAGCCTACCAGGCTCCTCCATCCATGGGATTTTCCAGGCAAGAGTACTGGAGTGGGGTGCCATTGTATGAGGGCACTGCAATCACATGCTGAACACTATTTTTGCTTTCACTAAAAGTGAAAAGAGTACCAATGTAGGTTTTTCCTAAAGGTGAAGTGGTACCAAGTGGAGGACGCCTGTATTTCCCCACCTGACTGTGCCCTTTACTCCTCCTGAAGAACTAGATCTTCGGTTTTGTGAGTTTGGAATTATTTCTCTAACAGTCTTGAGGCACCAAGTTTGTACCTGAAGGTTGACTGCATGGTCAACCTTGAGTGCTCAGCACCTCTCAGAACTCAGAACATTCAGGATCAACCAGTCCTTCCTCTGGCCCCTATGTCCCCACATCCTTGGGGATTTGAGGGGCTGCTTTGATTTCTGTTTGGTTAGTTTTGTTTACTATGTCACAAGCAACTTACATAAGCTTCCTGGCTGTTATCATCAGGGCCCCACTGCAGTCTTCAGGGATCCTGATGTTCGTGAGTAGTCACCCAAGAAATCTTTAGTCCATGGCAGCCCATCAGCCAGACTTATGACAGAGGGGAGCCCAGACTCTGGAGGTGAGACCCAGAAAAGAGCCTGACCTACTTCTTGCTTAAGAAGCATCCAGAGAAGCTGCATGAGCAGGAAAGTGAGGATCTGCCCACAGGGATCCTGAGGTCGCCCTGCTCCGATCTAGAGTTATCTTCCAAGAGCCAGGACTTTGCCTCCCATTGCCGATGCTCTGGGACACACAGAGCCAGCCCATATGGAGTGAACTCTCCCAGGGTATTTTTAAAGTCCTAGCTTTTGGATGACTGCCCAGCTCTGCCTGCCCAGCTGCTCCCCTCTGAGAAGGCCCTGAGCTACCTTCCTGCTTGAGATTTCTCACTGTCATCTTTCTTGCGTGCAGCCCTGACAGTGGGCTGCTGAATCCATTGGGAGAACCTTCATTTCCAGGAGGCAATTGGACAAAGTCTGCTGTTAGCTCAGCAGAACTACCTCCAAATCCAGCAGTTAGTGCCCTGAATTTCCAGACAGACCTATTTGTCTCCTTAGGAGCACTTGTAACTTCAGTGAGACTGACCAGCTAAGAATGAAACAATTTTCAAGACATTTTAATTAATTGCTTACACTCACAATAGTTAAGTTGGTGACGGACAGGGAAGCCTGGCATGCTGCAGTCCATGGGGTCACAAAGAGTTGCGACTGAGTGACTGAATTGAACTGATAATAGTTGAAATTTGCAAGCCCTTATTTTATACTTGCACGGTGCTGTGTGTTCTACATACGTACTCTCATTTAATCCTTATGACAAGCCAAAGCATTGGATAGCTTTACTATTTCCATTTTGCAGCAGTGGGAACTGAGACTCAGAATATAAATGATATTGTCAAGGACGAACACTAAGTAAGTGGCAGAACTGGGAACCAGCCAATAGAATGCAATTCTAAAACACAGAAACAAACAAAAAACCCAAAACTAGTTTGTTGAGTAGAAGCTAGTCATTTACACTCTTGGGAGTAAGTCACTATTTCCTTTCATAGTTCACAGTGAGGAAGGAAGATACTGGTCATGATCAGACAGTGCCCTAGAGCTTTTAACTGATGTGTTGAAAGATTCAAAGGATATAAGGATGATTCCCTGGCAGGTGTGGTAATGGCCAAAGAAGCATGCAAAAACCAAGGAAAAACAAATCATCCTAATATCCCAAAAAGAAAAAAGGGAAAGGCAGGCAAAACAGAAATATATAAACCAAACATATAAGTGAAAAGTCTAATTACAGAGAGATGCCACTGATGAGCTCTGATGAGAAAAGGAAGAGGCAGGTGTCCATCAATGAGGCAAGGGGCATCTGGGCGAGTATCTGTGGGAAGGGTGGCAGGGGCTGGAATATAGTGAACTGGGAAAAATGCTGATGGTAACAAAAATGGCTCTTTTAGTGCCGGGAGCCAGCGTGAGGAACTCCGCCCGTGGCAAAGATCATGAGGAAGGAGGCTCGGCATACACAAAGGCGGGATGGAGCCTCAGGAGTCCCCCTGGAAATTCTCTAGCATCTACCCCCCAAACCAGAGTCTGCCTACTTTCTGCTTTGTGCTCTCACCTACACCTCTGACTTTATGGGGGGCTGTCCCCCACTACCTCTCTCTGAAAAAAGAGTTAACTTACAGCTCCAGTTAATAAAGTTCCTGGGTGTGATAGTGTTTCAACCTACAAACTCCTTTGGAAGTCCTCTAGCCTGCCTGAATAGAGGTTTTTCCGGCCACATGTGATTGTTCAGAGCCTCCCAACTGTGAGAGGCATGAGATGTTCTAAACTGTCTAAATACAGATTCCTTTGAGCAGTTAAAAGATTGATTAGAAATTGTATTGGTGAAGGGTTTTTCACTTGTTGGGCCAATGTTTGCTGCTAAGTTTCCATATTCCTTACCTACTGTGTCCCTGGCAGTGTATTGATTAATATAATTGGTGTAAATAGTAGCTTTAATGTTTGTAAACTTGGACCCTTGAGTTAATTCTTTTTCTTGTTATAGACCACCACACGTTTGCCCTATAGGAATGCAACTTTATCTAATGCTTTTGGAGGGTGGCGCCTGACTTTAGAATAATCACCTTTAGAGAAAAATAAGTTTCTTAAAATGTTAACAGGCCTCTGGGCCAGAAGATGATGCAAATCACCTAAACTTTTGCATATGATAAGTTTGCAGGAAGAAAGCCTGGCTTACTGCATGACTCTACCCCTTCCCCCATTATCCTCTATGCATAACTTAAGGTATAAAAACTACTTTGGAAAATAAAGTGCGGGCCTTGTTCACCGAAGCTTGGTCTCCCCATGTCGTTCTTTCTCTCACCTTCTGGCTGAATTATTCAGTCTCTTTTCTCCACTAAATTTTCTCACTGAGCTATCCTTATTTAACCACTCTTTATATCTTTAATTAACATTTAAATAAGCTGTTGTTTCCTGATCGCCGATGCCGTCTCCCCTTCGAATTCCCTGGATCCACCGGGGCTGGACCCCGGCATTTTAGGGCATTGGGGACAAGGAGTTTTCAAAGACCCACTGCTCAGAGGTAATGGTGGAAATATATGAAAGCATTTTCTAATTCTCTCTTGTTTTTTTTGTCTGAGACTGCAAGAAGAATCTTTAATGGGAAATGGCAGGACAAAACAGAAAAACAAAAACAGCTGAAGAACAGGAGCCGATGCCCATGGTAAGGAAAAGAGCTGCCATTAGTGAGTACCTAGTTCACGCCAAGCCCATATCTACGTTCTCATCAGACTCAAATAATAACTCAGAGAAGTAGGTACTATAACCAGCAATCCCCTCCTCCTACCCCATCTCCCCTCCCACCCCTGCGCTTTGCTAGCACCTTGCAGTAGGAAGCACATATAATAAAAGTAGTAAATCTGTATTTCAGCAAGTCATTTGAGAATGGCTCTGTGGATTGCCTGAGGATAAAGAGGGAAGATGCATGGTGGATGATGGTAAGGTGACGTGGTCTCATAATTGATTGAACAACTATGCTGTTAGAGGACCCCAGAGGTTTGCATCTGGATATACCACGGTGGCACCCCACTCCAGTCCTCTTGCCTGGAAAATCCCATGGATGGAGGAGCCTGGTAGGCTGCAGTCTATGGGGTCATGAAGAATCAGACATGACTGAGCGATTTCCCTTTTATTTTTCACTTTCCTGCATTGGAGAAGGAAATGGCAACCCACTCCAGTGTCTTGCCTGGAGAATCCCAGGGATGGGGGAGCCTGGTGGCTGCCGTCTATGGGGTCACACAGACTTAGCAGCAGCAGCAGGGCTTTCCTGGTAGCTCATCTGGTAAAGAATCTACCTGTAATGCAGAAGACCCCGGTTCGATCCCTGGATCAGGAGGATCCCCTGGAAAAGGGATATTCCACCCCAGTATTCTAGCCTGGAAAATTCCATGGACAGAGTCTGGCAGGCTACAGTCCATGGGGTCCCAAAGAGTTGGACATGACTGAGTGACTAAGCACAGCACAGCACAGCATACTCCTTATCAGATGGGAAACTTTGTTCACATTATTTAAACTCCCTGAGCTGTAGTTTTCTTATCTGCAAAATAAAGATAATAACACGATTTACTTCACAAGGATTGTTAGATTACATATATTAAAGACATCTTATGGCTCAGACAGTAAATAAAGAATCTGCCTGCAGTGTGAGAGACCCAGGTTCAATCCCTGGGTCAGGAAGATCCCCTGGAGAAGGGAATGGCAACTCATTCCAGTATTTTTGCCTGGAGAATCCTAAGGACAGAGGAGCTTGGCAGCTACAGTCCATGGTGTCACAAAGAACTGGACATGATTGAGTAGCTAACACATTCACTTTCATCAACTATAATGTATTACATGTTAATAACTATTAATATCCAGCAATATTATCAGTAGAGGGTCAAAGCTTTGATCTTGACCCTATTTTAGTCAACATTTAATAATGGAAAAAAACAGAGGAAACACCTTTATCAAATTTTCAGGTAACCCGGAGCAGGCAGTGAAAGAAGATACATTTGATATTCTTAATAATTCAGAGTTTATGCTAAAGTTAGCCTGGAATATTCAACAAACCCAATAAGAAAAAATAACTTATCGGGAATGAACTTTTAGGGACTTCCTTGGTGGTCCAGTGGTTAAGAATCTGCCTGCCAATGCAGGTGACAGGGTTCAATCTCTGGTTAGGGAAGAAAGATTACAGCATCTGGTCCCATCACCTCCACTTGCTACAATTAGAGAAAGCTCGGGCACAGCAATGAAGACCCAGCACGGTCATAAATAAATAAAGAATGTGGCTTCTGTGGTTGGCCAGAAACAAAATTCCACAAGGACAGAATGAGGAAGCTGTTCACTGAAGGAGGGCCTGGGAGAGTTGGTTGACCTCGAGTCCAGTCTGAAAGAGCTGTGTGAGGTGGCTGCATAGAAAAGCAAGAGAATTATAAGCTGTGTTTATACAAGTAGAGGCCATAGTATAGTATCCATACTGTTGGTCCAGTATCCATTTGGGATCCTCTGTTTAATTCTAGAGACCATTTTAAAGGACAAGCATTGATTTCTAGTCAATGAGAAATGGCTGAAAGGATTAGAAGTGCCTGGGAGAGAGGAGTAAATAGTGGTAGTGATAATTCTAATCACCATCACCACAGAATGGTTAATACTTACTGAGTACTTACTGTGTAGAATTAATATCTGTTATCTCATTTAATCCTCTCAAATACTTTGGGAGCTGGGTACCATTATCCTTGTTTCCCCATTTATTAGCTGATAAAGCAGACTTGAGAAGCTAGCAGCTCACTCGAGGTTATATAACAGGAAGTGAAGGAGCATATATTTGAATCCAAGCATTCTTATCTCGAGTGGCTTCCCTAGTGGCTGAGTGGTAAAGAATCCACCTGCAATACAGGAGATATGGTCTGGAAAGATCCCCTGGAGAAGGACATGGCAACCCACCGCAGTATTCTTGCCTGAGAAATCCCATGGACAGAGGAGCCTGGTGGGTTACAGTCCATGGGGCTGCAAAAGAGTCAGACATGACTCAGCACGGAGAAGGCAATGGCACCCCACTCTAGTACTCTTGCCTGGAAAATCCCATGGACAGAGGAGCCTAGTGGGCTGCAGTCCATGGGGTTGCTATGAGTCCGACACGATTGAGCGACTTCACTTTCACTTTTTACTTTCATGCATTGGAGAAGGAAATGGCAACCCACTCCAGTGTTCTTGCCTGGAGAATCCCAGGGACGGGGGAGCCTGGTGGGCTGCCGTCTATGGGGTCACACAGAGTCGAACACGACTGAAGCGACTTAGCAGCAGCAGCAGCATGACTCAGCAACTTAAGAACAACAAAATTCTTATCTAGAATGTGTACTTTTAGCCAACTCGTTATGCTGCTTTCTAAGAGCTTGGGAAAATTACAATAGCTAACTTAAAATATTCTATCGTGTGGAATAGAAGTCAGCCCTTGGTTATATAGTTCTAGCATGCATGCATGCTGAGTCACTTCAGTTGTGTCTGACTCTGTGACCCCATAGACTGTAGCCCTCCAGGCTCCTATGTCTGTGGGATTCTCCAGGCCAGAATACTGGAGTAGATTGCATGCCTTCCTCTGGGGGATCTTCACGACCCAGAAATCTCCTGGGGCTCCTGCCTTGCAGGCAAATTCTTTACTGCTGAGCCACCAGGGAAGCCTGTAGTTCTGGAAGATAATGCTAATACAATAGGAAAGAAACTTTGTATTCTATCACAGGTTAATCACCAAAGGGATGTTGCCTATAAGCTTAAATTATACCTAATGGCCCATCTCTGGGAACCCTGCCTCCCCAGGTAATCAGCTTTAAGCTGAAAAGCTTTGTTTTGCTCACAAGAAACATCCGACCAGGCCCACCTGTGAATGACTGCAGGGAGGAAGAAATTAACACATTCCCTGCAGAGGCTGAGGAAAACTAGAAGTGCTTGACTTTACACCCTCCCCTTTTAGTATGTGTGTGTGCTAAATTGCTTTAGTTGTTTCCAACTCTTTGTGACCCTATGGACTCTAGCCCACCAGGCTTCTCTGTCCATGGGATTCTCCAGGCAAAAATACCAGAGTGGGTTGCTGTGCCCTCCTCCAGGGGATCTTTTAGACCCAGGGATCAAACCCAAGTCTCTTTATGTCTGTCTTGGGAGGTGGGTTCTTTACCACTAGCCTCAATAAAAGAAGCCTAAGTTCTAACTCAGGCAAGATGGTTGTTGAGGGCATAGGTTCACCATCTTGCTGGTCTGCTGACTCTCTGAATCAAGTCACTATTCCTTGCCCCAACAGCTCGGTCTGTCATATGGCAGGTAGTATGAGCTTGGACTTGGTAACACTGAAGCCCAGCAGGTTTAAAATTCCAGAAGAGAGATTTAGGCTAGGTATTAGAAAGGGGAGTCTAACTGTTAGAGACTATGTGATGGGCTGCATTGCTGAGTTGCTGTCTCCAGTCACTTGTCAAGCAGAGGCTGAATGGCCAGCAGGGATTGGAAAATTTTCAGTTATGGCCCTAGCAGCTGCTGGGACCACTTGTTGTGAGGATCTTCACTCCAAAATTCCCCAAAATAGCAGTGACTTCTCCCATGCTTGACACTTGGAGCAAGGAATCATTTGGTTGCTGACAAGCTCCATTCAGCAGGGTAAGTCACTCCCGTGTGTACAGCTGGGAACTTTATGTTTGGGGTGTTTTTTTCGCTAGTATAAGCCAATTTGTTTTACATTTGAGTGGGGTGTCCTGTTGGAGAGAGGAAATAGTTGTTGGATTTCTACCCGATTTGTGAACCGGTTCGTTTATCTCTTTGGAGGCTAGCATTTTATGTACAAGATTTGTGTTTTGTGTGTCTTGAATTTCCATCTTTAAAAATGGGGACTGTTTCGGCTATACCTAAAGTCCTCTGGGGCACTTTTTGGATAAGTGATCTGATTTGCAGCTATGAGCCCATGGGTAAGAGGATCTCCACGAGGGGTTTAAGCAGGGTTGTCTTGGCACCCTGTGCACCATGTGCTGCTAAGCTTGCTATGTTAATTGTGTAGTTTATGGTCTCCTGCAGTGTTGGTATGTGTAGAATCCCAAGACCAAACGAGGTTTTATTTAGGATTGTCTGTTTGTCCTTTATTGTTTCTCCACTTACAGCCAAATCAGTTGTGATATTTACAACTTTTACTAATGTCAAATGGAGGAAAGGAACAGAAAAAAAATAATAAACTTGGCTGCTCTTGTCCAAGAGTGGGACACTCCCAGGAAGAAGAGAAAGGTTCCACTTGGTTCCTAAAATCACCAAAAGCTACAAATAGAAATAGAAGTATCTTTTCCACAGATATTACTCAAAAGGGTTTAGTCATTCAGAAAGGTGACTTTGATTTGTCCCATCTGTCAGAAACCCAATTTTAATTCCGCTTCTTTAGTAACTGATAGGTTTTTCATTGTCGTACTGGATTCAGAGTTAAACTTTGGAATGGAAACTATGGTGTCCTGTGTTTTTTGTTGTTGTTGTTTGTTTTTATTGGTTACTTTATATATATTTAGGTCCCCTGGTGGCTCAGATGGTAAAGCGTCTGTCTATCAATGTGGGAGACCTGGGTTTGATCCCTGGGTTGGGAAGATTCCCTGGAGAAGGAAATGGCAACCCACTCCAGTACTCTTGCTTAGAGAATCCCATGGACGGAGGAGCCTGGTGCAGGCTACTGTCCATGGGGTCACAAAGAGTTGGACATGACTGAGTGATTTCACTTCACTTCACTTATATATATTTATTTTAGTTTATAAAATGTAAACACAAAACTAGTTCATTTTCAAAAATAGATTAATAAACATCTCAGCATCAGTGTATCATGCCTTGCATTTCCTTTGACATTCAATGTCAAATCATAAATGAACTTCTTTTAAGATGACTTTTCCCCTTTATATGACAAAATAGCTATTAAAATGCTTATGTTTTATGAAAATAACAACATATGTTAAAGGCAAACAATAAGATATAAAAATAAGACATGAATATATATTTATATGATATACAATATTTATAAGATACATAATGTTTATATGGTATACAATATTATCTTCTATTTGGTATAAAGTTAGTTGTGTAAATTTTAAAAATGCTATTAATGTATATCAATCTTATATCTCACATTTTACAATCCAAACTTTGCTTGAACTCCAATTTTTTTTCCCAGTAGAAATGGGAAAAAGATTTTCCCTAGCTAATGGGAAATTCTTTAAAATATTGACATAATCTCTGTATGTTCTTCATTATGAAAATATATTTAGTATTTCCCCTTTGACCTCCACCCCAGCAATTTGATTAAAGCATCATCAGAATCCTAGTCTCCTGTGGTGCATTTTGTGTACTGGTATTGACCCAAGACGGAGAAGGCAATGGCAACCCACTCCAGTACTTTGCCTGGAAAATCCCATGGATGGAGGAGCCTGGTTGGCTGCAGTCCATGGGGTCGCTAAGAGTCGGACACGACTGAGTGACTTCACTTTCACTTTTCACTTTCATGCCTTGGAGAAGGAAATGGCAACCCACTCTGGTGTTCTTGCCTGGAGAATCCCAGGGATGGGGGAGCCTGGTGACTGCCGTCTATGGGGTCGCATAGAGTCGGACACGACTAAAGTGACTTAGCAGCATTGACCCAAGAGATTGTGTTTCTGATCGCCTCATTTTAGGTTTTCTCTTCACATCTAGAGGATACATAAATACATTTTTTTCAATGTAAATATGTTTAAAATGAAAATAGTCAACATTAGCCCTTTTCATGAAGTCCATATCTGTTTGCTTTCATATTCATACAAAAATATTATGAGAACTCTCCAATACACAGCTAACAAAAAGGGTAATCATAATATCAATGATTCTAGTGCATTAACATAGCAGAAAACCTGTATTTCAATTGCAGTCCTTATCTTTATTTTGTCATCTGTAAAATGAAAGGTTATAGATCTGTCTCTCTGCTCATCTTTCTTCCTCTCATTAATTCTCTCTGCAGCCAACATCTTTAGAGAAAGATGCTCATTAACCGATGAGCATGCCCAAAGAGGATTCCATAAACTCATTCCAAGCTCCCTTGCTGCTAGGAAAAGACATGTTTCATTGACTCTGTCAAGTGCATGTGCTCAGTCGTTCAGTCATGTCCAACACTTCTGTGACCTCATGGACTGTGGCCTGCCAGGCTTCTCTGTCCTTGGGGATTCTCCTGGCAAGAATATTGGAGTGGGTTGCCATTTCCTTCTCCAGGGGATCTTCTTGCCTTAGGGATCGAGCCTGTATCTTCTGCATTGCAGGTGGATTTTATACTGCTGAGGAACCTGGGAAACCCCTGTCAAGTACACATATGCATACAAGAAAAATATGGGGAAGAACCTAATGCAGTTTATAAACTCATTTTGTATCAGAGTGCTTGGGGCAATCAACTCATGTTTTTATGTTTACTACTAGTTTATATCATACTTCCCAAATGCTCAAATTTTGGTGCTTTCTGGGAGACAATCTTAAGGGCTTGGAATAAATGATCTGCATCAGTAAAAATCTACAGTGACATTTTTTTCAAGAGTCAAAATATGTAGATTTGGAAAAGAAGGTGGAGAAGTATAAAGTATACCTCTATTAAAACTTCTGATCTATTCATCTATGAATAGATGAATTTTTTTGTTCTTCATTGCAGCAATTTGGACTCTACTCTTTGTATGGTTGGGGTGTGTTTGCTTGGTTGGTTGCTTAGTTTTCACTGCCTTGGCAGTAATTGCAGTTAGCTTAAAAGTTTTTGTTTTTTTTTAATTTTATGTTGGAATGGAGTTGATTTCCAATGTTGTGTTTCAGATGTACAGCAAAGTGATTCAGTTATACATGTATCTCTTCTTTTTCAGATTCTTGTCCCATTTAGGTTACTACAGAGTATTGAGTAGAGTTCCTTGTGGTATGCAATAAGTCCTTGTTGATTATCTATTTTATATACAGTAGTGTGAATATGTTAATCCCAAACTTCTAATTTATCCCTTTCCCCCACCTTTCCCCATTGGTAACCAAAGTTTGTATTTAAAGTCTGAGTCTGTTTCTGTTTTATAAATAAGTTCATTTGTATCATTTTTAAGATTCCACATGTAAGTGGTGTCATATGATATTGTCTTTCTCTGTTGGATTTCGTATGATAATCTCTAGGTGCATGTTGCTGAAATGGCATTGTTTCATTTTTCATGTCTGAGTGGTATTTCATTGTATGTGTGTACTACATCGTCTCTACCCGCTCCTCTGCCGATGGACACTGAGGTTGCTTCTGTGTCCTGGCTATTGTAAATAGTGCTGCAGTGAGTACCGGGGTGCATGTATTCACTTTGAATTATGATTTTTTTTCTGGATATGTGCTCAGGAGTACGATTACTGGATCACATGGTAGCTCTATTTTTAGTTTTTAAAGGAAACTTCATACTGTTCTCCTTAGTGGTGTTCCAATTTACATTCCCACCAACAATGTAGGAGGGTGCCCTTCTCTCCACACTGTTTCCAGCATTTATTGTTTGTAGACTTTTTGATGATGGCCATTCTGACTGGTGTGAGGTGATGCCTCATTGTAGTTTGGGTTTGCATTTCTCTAATTTTTTTAATGTGCTTTTGACCATCTGTTTGTGTCTTTGGAGAAATGTCTTTAGATTTTCTGCCCATTTTTTTTTTTAATTGGGTTTTTTTGGCTTTTTTTTTTTTTTTTTTTTTGGCACAGAGTTGCATGAGCTGTTTGTATATTTTGGATATTAATTCCTTGTTTGCACCGTTTGAAAACATTTTTTCCCACTATGAGTTATCTTTTCCTCTTTTATGGTTTCTTTTGTGCAAAAAGTTTAATTAGGTCCTGTTTGTTTATTTTTGTGTTTATTTACTTTACTCTAGGAACTAGGTCCAAAGAAATATTGCTCCGATTTATGTCGAAGGCTGTTGTGCTTATGTTTTCTTCTTAAGAGTTTTATAGTATCCAGTCTTTTTTAAATCCATTTTGAGTTTATTTTTGTTTATGGTATTAGAGAAAGTTCTAATTTAGTTCTTTTTTGTGTAACTGTTAAGTTTTCCCAGTATTACTTATTGAAGAGACTGTCTTTTCTCCATTGTGTATTCTTGCTCTTTTGTCATAGATTAATTGATTATAGGTGTGTGGGTTTATCTCAGGACTTTCTACCCTGTTCCATTGATCTAGATTTCTGTCTTTGTGCCAGTACCATACTGTTTTGATGGCTGAAGCTTTTAGTATATTCCGAAGTTAGGGAACCTGATTCCTCCTGCTTCATTTTTCTTCCTCAAGATTGCTTTGTTTATTAGGGGTCTTTTGTGTTTCCATACAAATTTTAAGGTTTTAAAAAATATATATACATTTTTTTAAAAACTTAAGTTCTTTTTGTTCTAGTTCTGTGAAAAATGTTATTGGTAATTTGGTAGGGATTGCATTGAATCTGTAGATTGCCTTGGGTAGTATAGTCATTTTGACAATATTAATTCTTCCAATCTAAGAACTTGATATATCTTTCTTTCCATTTATTTGTGTGTTCTTCAATTTTTTCATCAGCATCTTATAGTTTTTGGAGTATGGGTCTTTTGCCTATCTAGGTAGATTTATTCCTAGGTATTTTATTATTTTTAATGCAATAGTAAGTGAGATTGTTCCCTTAATTTCTCTTTCTTTCATTATTAGCATATAGAAATGCAACAAATTTCTGTATATTAATTTTGCATCCTGCAACTTTACCAAATGCATTGATGAGATCTAGTAGTTTTCTGGTACCTTCATTAGGATTGTCTGAGTATATATTCATATCATCTACAGCGACAGTTTTACTTCTTTTCCAATTTGGATTTGTTTTATTTCTTTTTCTTTTCTAATTGCCGTGGCTAGGACTATGTTGAATCAAAATGGCAAGAGTGGGCACTTTTGTCCCTTTTCTGATTTTATTTATTTTTTGGCCTCCCCACATGGCTTGTGGAACTTCCTGACCAAAGATCAAACCCATGCCCCTTGCATTGGAAGCATGGAGTCTTAACCACTGGACCACCTGGAAAGTCCTTATTCCTGATTTTAGAGGAAATGCTTTTAGTTTTTCACTGTTGAGCATGATGTTTGCTGTGAGTTTGCTATATACGGCCTTCATTATATTGAGGTATAGAAAAAGCAAGAGAGTTCCAGAAAAACATCTATTTCTGCTTTATTGACTATGCCAAAGCCTTTGACTGTGTGGATCACAATAAACTGTGGAAAATTCTGAAAGAGATGGGAATACCAGACCACCTGACGTGCCTCTTGAGAAATTTGTATGCAGGTCAGGAAGCAACAGTTAGAACTGGACATGGAACAACAGACTGGTTCCAAATATGAAAAGGAGTACGTCAAGTCTGTATATTGTCACCCTGCTTATTTAACTTATATGCAGAGTACATCATGAGAAATGCTGGACTGGAAGAAGCACAAGTTGAAATCAAGATTGCCGGGAGAAATATCAATAACCTCAGATATGCAGATGACACCACCCTTATGGCAGAAAGTGAAAAGGAACTAAAAAGCCTCTTGATGAAAGTGAAAGTGGAGAGTGAAAAAGTTGGCTTAAAGCTCAACATTCAGAAAACGAAGATCATGGCATACGGTCCCATCACTTCATGGGAAATAGATGGGGAAACAGTGGAAACAGTGTCAGACTTTATTTTGGGGGGCTCCAAAATCACTACAGATGGTGACTGCAGCCATGAAATCAAAAGACGCTTACTCCTTGGAAGGAAAGTTATGACCAACCTAGACAGCATATTCAAAAACAGAGACAGTACTTTGCCAACAAAGGTTCATCTAGTCAAGGCTATGGTTTTTCCAGTGGTCATGTATGGATGTGAGAGTTGGACTCTGAAGAAGGCTGAGTGCAGAAGAATTGATGCCTT
Organism: Bubalus bubalis; assembly: GCF_019923935.1. Lineage (NCBI taxonomy): Eukaryota > Metazoa > Chordata > Mammalia > Artiodactyla > Bovidae > Bubalus > Bubalus bubalis. Next base: position 21,854,730 of record NC_059171.1, on the reverse strand, counting down.
TGAACTGTGGTGCTGGAGAAGACTCTTGAGAGTCTCTTGGACTGCAAGGAGATCCAACCAGTCCATTCTGAAGGAGATCAGCCCTAGGATTTCTTTGGAAGGAATGATGCTAAAGCTGAAACTCCAGTACTTTGGCCACCTCATGCAAAGAGTTGACTCATTGGAAAAGACTCTGATGCTGGAAGGGATTGGGGGCAGGAGGAGAAGGGGACAACAGAGGATGAGATGGCTGGATGGCATCACTGACTCGATGGATGTGAGTCTCAGTGAACTCCGGGAGTTGATGATGGACAGGGAGGCCTGGCGTGCTGTGATTCATGGGGTTGCAAAGAGTTGGACACGACTGAGTGACTGAACTGAACTGAACAATGTTACCTCTATACTTGCTTTCTGGAGAGTTTTTTTTTTTAATCATAAATGGGTTTTGGATTTTGTCAAAAGTTTTTTCTGCATCTATTGAGATAACCATTTGGGTTTATTCTTCAATTTGTCAATATGGTGTGCTATACTGATTGATTTGTAGATACTGAAAAATCCTTGTCCTTGGGATAAAGTCCACTTGATCATGGTGTATGATCCTTTTAATGGAATATTGAATTTGGTTTGCTATATTGTGTTGAGGATTTTTTGCATCTATGTTCATCAGTGATATTGAGCGGTAATTTTCTTTTTTTGTGTGTTTTTGTTTTTTTTTTTTCTGATTTTGGTATCAGAGTGATGGGGCTTCATAGAATGAGTTTGGGAGTGTTCCTTCCTCTGCAAATTTATGAAATAGTTTGAAAAGTTTGGTTGTTAACTCTTCTCTAAATGTTTGATAGAATTTGCCTGTGAAGTCTTCTGGTCCTGGACTTTTGTTGGTTGGGAGTTTTAAAATCACAGTTTCAATTTCAGTACTTGTTCTTGATCTGTTCCTATTTTCTATTTCTTCTTGGTTCAGCCTTGGGAGATTGTAACTTTCTAAGAATTTGTCCCTTTCCTCAAGATTGTCCACTTTATTGACATACAGTTGCTTGCAGTAAGTAGTCTCTTGAGATTCATTTTTGAGTTGAGTTTCCGAGCTCTGTAGTGATAGGCAGGTAGGAGTGGAATGCTCCCACTGAGAAGGCAGCGCCTGAGTAGGCCTCTGCCAAGCTGCTCAGCAGTGGGTGTGCTCTGTTGTCACCTTTCATCATTGTATGGGCTCACAAAGACGCACTGCCCACAGCCCTCCCTCCGCCTTAGGAATGCCGGCATTGGCCCTGGTGTCCGCCAGGCATTGTTTTCATGAGGCCACCAGCACAGATGCACTGAAGTCCAGTTTCAGGACCACAGTAGTCATGCACTTTGACCTTCTGTGGGAGCTATGGAGGCAGTTTAACCCAAGCCTGGCCCTGCCCCGATGTGGCCCACAGCAGCCAGATTCATCTCAGCTGTGGAAGCACCTATTGTCCATTGGGATGTCCTGCAGACACTGAATTTACAAAGCCAGAGGCAAAAGCATGAAATAACGGCTCATGCAGTCGTGAGGAGAGATTTCAGCCCTACTTCCTAAGTCACCTGGCCTTGGGGCTCAGGTGTGATTGCAGCCCCACCTCTGTGCATGGACAGCCTGCTAGCATCTGGGGCCGCCCAGGTGGTGGCTGGGGCAGGGGCACTGGCACAGGCCGTGGCTGGGATGCATCCTCCTGGAGGCCATGGAGGCTGGCAGGTAGAGAAAGAGGCTGCTGGGGGGCTCCTGCCCCCACCTTCACTCGCCACTTAACAATGGTGCTTTGCTTTTATCGAGGGCCTGGCTTCTTCCACGAATACTCCCAGTTGTGGCCGCACCACGCTCCAGCTCCTTCAGGCTGTCTCTGTGCCACCAATCCTAGTCCTCCCCACAGGTCTGTCCTGTAAACCCCCGGTTCCAGCCTCCGATCACCCCAGCAAACATGTATCTCAGGCTGGGATGCCAAGGGTAGGGGCATGACCGGCCGTCTATGCAGGTTACCCTCTGTTCTGCCTGCCACAAACCAATCATTGCACTCTCCTCTGAGCCTCTGAAGCCCTCTTCTCTGTCCCAACTGCTCTCCCTGCCAGTGAAGGGGCTTCCCGGGAAGCAGGGACATTTCTGCTTTTTCAGCTCCCTCCCAGGGGCACAGGTCCTATCTCACTTCCTCTTTTTTTTTCCCTTTTGTCCTACCCAGTTCTGTGGGAACTTTCTTGTCCTTTCAGGTATTTGAGGTCTTCTGCTAGTGTTCTGTAGGTGCTCTGTGAGAACTGTTCCATTTGTAGATTATTTTTGATGTATTTGTAGGAGGGAGATAGCTTCCATGTCCTTCTCCACCATTTTGATTAAAGCTCCTCCTGAATCTGGTTCTCTAAGAGGACAAAGTCTTCTTAAAATACTGAACTGCTTTTGGTAATTGTGAGTTTCATTGTTTAACTTATCTGCATTTGTCATTGAGATCTTTTATTATCATTGGTTAAAACTTATGATATTTTGACAGACTTCCCCAAAATTAAATTATAAATAAAGTTTATTTGACCTCTAGCTAACTTTGAGGTTTTCCAAAGGGCCCCTGGAACACCTCAAATTATTTCTTTTCTCTCGAGAGGAACATTACTTAGGCTTTTTTAGTATGTTAAATTGAGTGGGAAGCATTGTCAAGTAAGTAGTGATAAAACTTCTTAGATTGTATCATATGGGTAAACATTATTAATGTACACATTCTAGAAATTATAACTCCTAAAATTCTGGTGTATCCTGGTAAATGGTATCATTCATAATTTTATTTTATTTTATTTTTTAATTTAAATTTATTTATTTTAATTAGAGGCTAATAACTTTACAATATTGTATTGGTTTTGCCATACATCAACATGAATCCACCACGGATGTACACGTGTTCCCCATCCTGAACCCCCCTCCTTCCACCCTCCCCGTATCCTCCCTCTGGGTCATCCCAGTGCACCAGCCCCAAGCATCCTGTATCCTGCATCAAACCTGGACTGGCAATTCGTTTCTTATATTATATTATACATGTTTCAATGCCATTCTCCCAAATCATCCCACCCTCTCCCTCTCCCACAGAGTCCAAAAGACTGTTCTACACATCTGTGTCTCTTTTGCTGTCTCACATACAGGGTTATTGTTACCATCTTTCTAAATTCTATATATATGCGTTAGTATACTGTATTGGTGTTTTTCTTTCTGGCTTACTTCACTCTGTATAATAGGCTCCAGTTTCATCCACCTCATTAGAGCTGATTCAAATGTATTCTTTTTAATGGCTGAGTAATACTCCATTGTGTATATGTACCACTGCTTTCTTATCCATTCATCTGCTGATGGACATCTAGGTTGCTTCCATGTCCTGGCTATTGTAAACAGTGCTGCAATGAACATTGGGGTACACATGTCTCTTTCCCTTCTGGTTTCCTCAGTGTGTATGCCCAGCAGTGGGATTGCTGGGTCATAAGGCAGTTCTATTTCCAGTTTTTTAAGGAATCTCCACACTGTTCTCCATAGTGGCTGTACTAGTTTGCATTCCCACCAACAGTGTAAAAGGGTTCTCTTTTCCCTACACCCTCTCCAGCATTTATTGCTTGCGGATTTTTGGATAGCAGCCATTCTGACTGGTGTGAAATGGTACCTCATTGTGGTTTTGATTTGCATTTCTCTGATAATGAGTGACGTTGAGCATTTTTTCATATGTTTGTTAGCCATCTGTATTTCTTCTTTGGAGAAATGTCTGTTTAGTTCTTTGGCCCATTTTTTGATTAGTAATTCTGTTGGATTTTGTACATCACAACAGTAACCAAATTTCTTTTCAATTGTACTGTAATCTTGGTTGGGATGAAAAAAGCATTCTGCTAATGGTTAGAGATGATCAGTTACTCTTTATGGCTTTACAGTGGCTTTTGATGACTCTGTAGCTATTTTGTGAAGAAGTAGGGAAGAATGATAAAATCCTTCGTGTGCAAGCACTTGTGGGAAAATAAGTACTTCAGGGAAAATAAGAAAAAGGAGGGAATGAAGTGAAGATATGCTTCTTCAGACCTCAACTCCGGCTGAGTTACCCTGCCCAGCTGCTCTGGCCGTTAGGCCAATCTATGCATCCCTTCTCCCACTTTTCATTCTTTTCTAGGCCCAAATGCTCACACTGGGGCTCAGGACTTCCCCTCCTTCTGGGGACCAATTAGAAAATCCTGGGTTAGTTTCTGGGGTGCAGGGACTTATTCTAGTATGGCGATACCATCTAGGACAGGACATGGCACTCAATTTGAGTCAGGAGCCACTTCCAGAGCAGGGCAACTTTCCCTGCTGTTGTCTCAAAGGGGGCTAAATGCAAATGACCAGACAGCTAGCTTTTTCAGACTTCTTTAACTGGAAAGATCACAACCTTCCTTTAGAGAGAGGATCTTTTTACACCTGAAGCCCATTGGGCAGTACTCACATCTGAAACAAATTGGGACCTCAGTGAGGAAAGAACTCCCTTGAAAAGTGAAAGTGTTAGTCGCTCAGTCGTGTCAGACTCTTTGCGACCCCATGGACTGTAGTCTGCCCGGATCCTCTGTCTTTGGGATTCTCCAGGCAAGAGTACTGGAGTAGGTTGCCACTCCCTTCTCCAGGGGATTTTCCTGACCCAGGGATCAAACCTGGGTGTCCTGCATTGCAGGCAGATTCTTTACCATCTGCCCCATCAGTAATACCCTCCTGGAGTACTACTTATTAGTACATCTTGGCAAGGCAGGGGAAGGAAAGCAAAAGAGATTAAACAGAAATCAAGAAATTTAGCCAAACAAATGAAGACTTCTCCGAATTTTTGTAAAGGATGTATCAGGCCTACAGACATCATACTAATGTGGATCCTGAAGCCCCTGAAAATATTATAATGGTAAATTTGACTTTTTTTTTTCACTCGGGGAAAAGTGTCTCAAATATCAGGAGAATGCTGCAAACACTAGATGATACATTTGGAATGAAGAATTCTTAATTGGGAGATGTTGCCTTTAGTGTTCAATAGCGAACAACAACGGAAGAAAGATGATGCAAACAAAACACTTGTTTTTGGCAGTGACATTGGAATTTCCTGAAGGACAGTAACCTGAAGAGAGGTAAGCCATGATTGGGAAAGGAGCAATGTGCTTACCCTAAGGAGGAAGAACATTAGCAAACAAATTGCCCTAGGCTGAAACATAAGAAAGACAGTAAAAGACAGAGCCTCTCACCTCCTAGAAAGAGAGGAACACTTGATGAATGAAGAGGTCCAGGGCCTCCCTTGGACTTGGGCTATTTCCCCACACCCAGAGCCCCAGGTAAACGACAGTGGGGAATCAGCTGCAAGTTTGCTCGGCTGAAGTAGAACATTGATCATCATCCTGGGAAAAAGCTGGAAGACGGCACCAAGTTCTTGAAATCTGGTGATGCTGCCATCGTTGATGTGGTTCCTAGTAAGCCCATGTGTGCCGAGAACTTCTCTGACTACCCTCTTCTTCTTGGACCACTTTGGTGGTGGTGACATGAGGAAGATGGTGGCTGTGGGTGTCATTTAAGCAGTGGACAGGAGTATGGGTAGAGCTGGCAAGGGCACCAAGTCTGCCTGGAAAGTTCAGAAGGCTAAATAAATACTATACCTGCCACCCCAGGCTTAATCAGTGCTGGAAGAACATTCTCAGAACTGTTGGTCTCAATTGGTCATTTAAATTTCATAGTAAAGGACTGGTTAATGACAACAATGGATTGTAAAACTGTCAGAAAACGGAGAATGTTTTGTGGACTATTTTGTGTGTGGCAGTTTTAAGTCATAAGTTTAAAAATCAGTATCTTTTAATTAGTTGAAGGCCTTTTTAAGGCAATTCTCCCCTGATTTGGATTAAGGTATAGGAATTATATAAGGCTTCCCTGGTGGCTCAGACAGTAAAGCGTCTGCCTGCAATGTGGGAGACCTGGGATCGATTCCTGGGTTGGGAAGATCCCTTGGAGAAGGAAATGGCAATCCACTCCAGCACTGTTGCCTGGAAAATCCCATGGACGGAGGAGCCTGATAGGCTACAGTCCATGGGGTCGCAAAGAGTTGGACACGACTGAGCATATATATCCTGGAGACCACAATCAACAGGAAAAACTGAGAGAATGAATACCAATTTGAGATAAGATGGACATGAGTTTGAGTACACTCCGTCCAGGAGTTGGTGAAGGACAGGGAAGCCTGGTGTGCTGCAGTCCATGGGCTCTCAAAGAGTCGGACATGACTGCGCGACTGAACTGAACTGGAGGCCTTGCCAATTGCCCTGCTATAGATCAGTGCCTTCTGGGTGGTTCCCAGAAGTAGGCTTAAATTAAGCCTCTTTGAAATGTTGAATGGTTGGCCATTCCAGGTGTCTGGCCAGGCGAGAGAATCTATAGATGATTTAAAAGACCTAGCAGTTGCTAAAACTTTGGGCACTGTACTAATCTGTTTGTGAGTCTGCCACCAACACGTCTGCCTATGCAACTGGAGTGATATCATTGTAGCTGAAGAAGGGTCAACCAATTTAATTTTGCTCAAATATAAATAGCACAGGAATTTAGTATATGTATTGTGAACTGGAATCAAAACCCCTAAGTTCAATTACAAATTAGACAAAAAATTACTAAGGGGTTTCATGAGGTTCAGATAGCTGTATTAAAAAGAGGACTGATAAAGATTTTAAGGAATATTCGTTAACCTCTGGAAGTAGCCAGAGCAGTATTTGTCCTTTTCCCACCAGATGGTGGAGTGGACACTGACAGTAAGAAGTTGTGATAGGAGAGAAATTTTATATTCTATTACAAGTTAATTGATAAAAGGACATTGCCTATATGTTTAAATTATACATAACGGCCCAACTTACTTCCCTGGTGGCTCAGACGGTAAAGCGTCTACCTGCTGTGCAGGATACCCGGGTTCGATCCCTGGGTTGGGAAGATCCCCTGGAGAAGGAAATGGCAACCCACTCCAGTACTCTTGCCTGGAAAATTCCATGGACTGAGGGGCCTGGTGGGCTACAGTCCATGGGGTTGCAAAGAGTCGGACACGACTGAGCGATTTCACTTCACTAATGGCCCAACTCTAGGAACCTTGCCTCTCAGGTAATGAACGTTAAGCTAAAGAACCTTTGTTTAACTCAGGAAACATCCTCCCACCTGTGGACAACTGCAGGCAGGAAGAAATTGACACATCCCCTTTGAAGGTTGATGGGAACTAGGAAGTGTTTGACTTTACTCTCTCCCCTTTTACTATAAAAGAAACCTGAGTTCTAACTCAGGAAGATGGTTCTTCAGAAAACAAGTTCACCACCTTCTCAGTTACTGGTTTTTGAATAAAGTTGCTAATCCTTGCCCCAACAACTTGTCTATTTATTGGCCTGTCGTGTGACGAACAGTAGGAGCTCGAACTTGCTAACAGTGAGCCCAGGAAGTATAAAATTCCAAAAGGGAGATTTAGGCTAGGTGTTTAGGAGGGATAGTCTAACTGTCAGAGACTATGGAATGGGTTGCTTTGCCGAGTTTCTCTCTCCAGGCACCTGCCAAGCAGAGGTTGGATGGCCACCTCTTATATGAGATTGTTCTCGAAGACTCCCTCAAGATTCTATGATTCCATTAGCCTTGTCCTTGGTCAAATGTATTAATTAGGACTAATGACTTCGAATAGCAGACACCCAACTAATCAACAGCTAGAATGGATGGGCTTTCTTGGAAGAGCAAAGATGCAGCCAGTCTTCAACCATAATGGAATGAGGAACATGGAACCTGCAGGACTCTCTTCAATTCATGCCTCCTCTTAGCTTTGCTGACTTTCTTTTCTATCAATGCAATTTCCATCATATAACAGAAAACATAGCCACTGATAGCGCTTGGTCTTTTTTTCCATGAAATCTCTGTCATGGGAGATGAGCTGCCTCTTTGGTGTCAAGGCAAAACAAGACAAAAATAACAAATCTTCACAGGCAAGGGTATATACTGACCCATTTTAGGAGTCTGCACCCTCTATACCACCATCAGTTGAAACCAGGAGAATGGGATTAGTTAGGAAATGGCAGATCTCTTGGGAACTCTGTGGATGGAGCAGAAAAGGAGGCATACTGAACAAAATGACACCCTACTCCAAAAGCACAATTACAGGGAGCTGGTGCTCAGGCATTAAGAACATGACAGGTTTAGTCTTTCTGATTCAACCATATGCAGACTATTAACAGAAATTTAAGGACTCAGGAATTATTCATATTGATAACAGCAATCTTTCCAGGAATATTGGAAAGGGATATTCACTGTTACGGCTGAGTATCTGAGACCTGTAATCGCTTAGTGCTGAGCTAGGTCCTATGCTGGGTACAGAACTATAGGCTATGTTTCCTATATTCAAAGTTTAACAACTGAATGGAATTAGGACCGTGCATTCTGAGAATTATTTTAAACACAATTAAATAGAGGATTCCTGGGTAGGAAATGGCAACCCACTCCAGTATTCTTGCCTGGAAAATTCCATGGACAGAGGAACCTGGCAGGCTACAGTCCATGGGATTGCAAAGAGTCGGACATGACTAAGCATGCTGCTGCTGCTGCTAAGTCGCTTCAGTCGTGTCCGACTCTGTGCGACCCCATAGAAGGCAGCCCACCAGGCTCCTCTGGCCCTGGGATTCTCCAGGCAAGACTACTGGAGTGGGTTGCCATTTCCTTTTGGAGAAGGAAATGGAGAAGGAAATGACTAAGCATGCATGCACGCAAATAGAGGATTAGCCCTTATAGATGATGTCATTTACAAATAGTTCTCACATCAAATTTAGGTTATTCTTCTCAACAAAACTCTCAGTGGTTCAGAAATAGGCTGTAGGAATCTGCATTCACTCATTTATTCATTTGTTCACTCGTATGCATGTCTTTTGAACTCACCTTTGCTTTAGCCACACTGTGTAAAGAAAATGGTAGAGCTGCAGTTCCTTCTCTCAAGTTTCTTAGCTGCTGTTCTCTGCCTGGAATATTCATCTAACTCCCACCCTCCAGTGCCACCATTACCTTGTGTTTAACTCCTGTCCATTTTTATAGATACTAGCCTTCCTTGCGGAGAAGGCAATGGCACCCCACTCCAGTACTCTGGCCTGGAAAATCCCATGGACAGAGGAGCCTGGTAGGCTGCAGTCCATGGGATCGCGAAGAGTCGGACACGACTGAGCGACTTCACTTTCACTTTTCACTTTCAGGCATTGGAGAAGGAAATGGCAACCCATTCCAGTGTTCTAGCCTGGAGAATCCCAGGGACGGGGGAGCCTGGTGGGCTGCCATCTGTGGGGTCGCACAGAGTCAGACACGACTGAGGCGACTTAGCAGCAGCAGCAGCCTTCCTTGACTCTCTCAACTGGTTAAAACACTGCTGTATATTCCCATAGCTTTTTTGCCCTGGGAAAGTTATCTTATTTGTAATTTTTCACCCAATGTGTGTCTTCTTTATTAGAATGAAAGTTTCATGAGGACAGGGCCATGCTTTTTATGTTTACTATAATGCCTAAAATCGTGTCTCAAAATAGCTGGACTAAATAGTCATTAACTTGGCAGATATTTATGAAGCATCTTTGTGTACAGCATTGTTTTTGGCATTGAGTATATAAAACAGGGGAGAAAAGAGGTATGGTCTCTTTCTTGAAGGAGCTTATAAAATAGTCAAAGTGTAGATTTAATGATGGAATAATACCTAACTCAAACTGCTTGTGAAAGTCACTCAGTCGTGTCCGACCAGGGATTGAATCCAGGTCTCCCACGTGGCAGGCGAATTCTTTACCATCTGAGGCATCAGGGAAGCCCATAATTATGGGAGTCAGTTCTCACACCCTCCCCTTCCCCAGATAAAGAACTGATTGCCAGAGAGACTCAGTGACTTAAGTCACATCATACAAAGAATTTGAGTGTCACAAATTGTTTTTGTTCCCTCTTACACACTGCTTCTCAATACACATTTCATAAACCAAAGGTGGATGTGTGAACTTCTATTCATTCGTGCATGGATGTTAGAGACTGTGTGAGTGAGACAAACATTCAGAGAATGTGTTTTTATGTCCAAGGTTAAGTCGGCTCAGGCGGACAGCTTGGTGATTTCTTGGCCAGTTCTCTCGTGATGGTGATCATGAAGTACTTTATCATTGCTTTTGAACCCTTGGTGTCTAGAGTTACTGGGAAAATGAAGGTGTTGGTGCCAAGAGCATCCATGTGTTTAGGGTTTAGTTTGGAACTGCTACAGAACTCAGTCTTCAGCTGGGAATTGCAGGGAGGGACTAACATGGATCACTTTTGAGAAAGTAGAAGGGCTTTTCAGGAGAGGGCATATAAAAAAGGCAAGGAGAGTTTTAGAATAGGAGTGTATGAATAGCAAAGAAATAGCTCACTAGAGCAGAGAGTATATATTAATGAAAAGATATTTTGGGCTAGGTATGGGGGACTGGGGTTCCTTGGAAATGGAAGAAATGGCTGGTTCAGAGGATGGCGAGAGGACTAAGTTTGGATTGCAGTTGGATTTCTTATTTATCAAGTGCATGCATGAGCCGCTCAGTCATAGCTGACTCTTTGAGACGCCCATGGACTGTAGCCCTCCAGGCTCCTACATCTACGGGATTCTCCAGGAAAGAATACTGGACTGGATTACCATTTCCTTCTCCAAGGGATCTTCCCAACTCAGAGACTGAACTCAGGTCTCCTGCATTGCAGGCAGATTCTTTACCATCTGAGCCCCCACGGAAGCCCATTCTAATTAATCAAACTCATTTTGCAGTTTGATGAATCAGCCTAGAAGGTATGGAGAGACCCTCTCTTCCATTCATATGTGACAGAAGCGAGTCTCTGGACTGGTTGTTATATGTCAGTCATAGCTGAGTCGGTAAAGAATCCACCTGCAATGCAGGAGACCTGGGTTGATTCCGGGGTCTGGAAAATCCCCTGGAGAAGGAAATGGCAACCCACTCCAGTATTTTCGCCTGGGAAATCCCATGGACAGAGGAGGCTGGTGGGCAACAGTCCATGGGGTCGCAAAAGTTGGACATGACTTAGGGACTAAACCACCATATGTCAGGTTACCACGTATAATTCCCCAACTGAAAATGCACCCCACTCTGGTCTCCCACGAAGCTGGACTGACACATCAGTGGAAACACAGCATAGAGCCAACTGTCACCTTGTCATCTCCACCCAGGGAATGGCAGAGCTTGTACATGATTCTGACCCTGCTGTCAGTGGAGGCCACACTGACTCAGAAACCTCATTCATTTAAATTTGGGAGTTGCCAAGTCACTTCATCAGAAAGCACCTCAATGTGGAATGACCTTTTGAAAAGCAACAAATTTAATGATGTGAGCTGAAATCCTTTGGCTTTTAAAAGAAGTGCTCTGCTGAGGGCTACCTGCCAAGACCATCGGTCTGCTTCTGTTACGGAGAGGCAGAAGAAGATGATTTCAGTGTCTCTAAGTGATGTGTGGGTTCAGGGAAAGAGCTGCAGTGGGTTTGGGGATGCGTGGGGAGAAGAGAAGTCAGAAGGCCATGCATACAACGTCTGTAAAGAAAATGTTTTATTTAAAGTGTTAAATACCATCACCAGAATGAATTTGAGTTTTACATTAGTTGGTGTTCATCACAGGACTAATCTGCCCTTTTTATTTTTTTCCAACTGGAATTCCCTTTACTTTTAAAACATATTATGTACAGGGCAGCAATGGTCACCGGCATAATGCTATTTACATGACTAGGTCACAAGTTGAGGTGCAGACATGTGAAAATTAAAAAAAAAAAAAACCACCAACTTTAAAATAAATACTGCATAATGACAGGTATGTACAAATATTCCATACAGTCATGTCCTTCTTATTAAAATTAGAAATAATTTATATAGATTATGCGACTGCATCTTAGTATCAGGAAAATGTTAAACGTTTATTCTAAGGGATAGTATAGACGCTATAGGTCTATTAAATCAATTGTTGCTGGTACACAAGTGTCTAAATTATTTCAATAGTTTTATTCATTTATTTCACAACTTTACCTGGGTCCATCGTAGGTCTCAGAATGTCAAGACACAGTCTCGGTGTATTTCATATTGCACCACATAAAGAGAAGGCATTTTTAGTGATACTCATTTTTAACTTTTGCACCATATCAAGCATGATAGTTTTTAATGGTCAGCATTGAATTTAAAAGGAACACAAAAGAGCAATTTTTGTGCATGGCATTAACTTAAACAAATGGTATGTATGTAGATTTCAAAAGTTGTTGCTAGAAGTTAAAATCAATCTATAAGAACATGTTATCAAAGTGTACAGAAAGAAATAGAAACTATGGGTGGCTTATTACATTACTCGGTGACTTTTCCTCTAAATAGGGGAACTTAAGAGAAATTTGACCTTGCAGCACCACCCAATGGTAATAACTGTCTGTAAAACCAAAGGCAGGGGTTTGATTTTAGGGCATTTGTGTGTAGACTTTTGGTGATGGCATCAAAGAACTGTTAACAGGCAGATTGACTTTCTTTGAATTACCTAAAAATCGGAGCTTTAAAATTATCTGTTGCAAATTTATGTTTGCTGTGTTTCTTTAGAAATATAATTTGTGAAAAATTGAGTTTTACTACAGAAAAATGAATTAATAAACTGCCCTGTCTTTCAGGGCTCCAAATTTTTAGCAGTGCTTCTAGTCATATAGTAAATGGAAATTGGCTAAAGAAATTGCTTTTAATTAATTAAAAACAAAACCTAAAACCTTCTAGAAATAATACTTTAACCCCTGTATGAATAATGCTGGTGCTAAAAACAAATTTATTAGACATTACAATGGCCACATGATTTTAGGATTTTCCTGTAAACTGAACTTGGAAGGTGAAAATAAAATTACCATGCACTGTACAATAAATTGCAAAAGTTCAAATATCTTCTTTATCAAACACATGCTGACTTACTTTAATGTACTCCCAAGTCATGTTGCAAAATCCTTTTCAACGTGCTTGAAATAAAGAAAGCTCTTAAATAGTTTTTTCCCTCTTTGAGAAATTCAGATGTATCTATAGCTCTGAATCGAACATGGGGTATTAAGAGAGTATTAGGTCAAAAAACTTGTCATTTTTTTTTTTTAGCATAATGTTCACTCTAGTAGGGAGAAAGAAAATAAAAAGATTAAAAGAGGGAGAAGACGAAAAGTGAGAGAAAGGAAGAAAGATGTGAATAATTTGCACATGTTGAACTTTGTAAGATTTGTATATTTACCATGGAAATAAATTGAATATATTATACTTATTTGTCACATAAAGAGAATTTTAAGTATTTTCTAGAAAGTATTTTCTTCTGCAATGTCTGCCAAAACACAGACTGTGATTAAAGAATAAACATGGTGTGTCTTTGTATCACCCTGCTGCATTCTCTCCCTTTTTTAAAACCATGCACTAGTGAAATTTATTTTTAAAAATAATATAAATTGTCAAAAATGGCTGAATTTTTTTTTTTGCAAGTTGCAGCCCCAAGAAAATAATTTAAATATTCAGCTAATCTGTCCATGCAAAAAAAAAAGTTTAATTTCATTCAGTACAGTGTAGCCACAGAATTTTGTTTTTCAGAGTCCAACACAACTTGGCATTAGTGAATGACATGCCTGCTGGAGCTCTGAGGTCTGCCACTGCTCACGTCGTCACTTGGACCGGCTGCTCCTGTCCAGTCCGGGGGAGGGCTGACGTTCTGTCCTAGACCTCGTCTTTGGTCTCTTGCTTTTCACCTGATGCTTCCCAGGACGCAGTCCTTCACTTATAACATGGCTTAATGGCTGGATAGCTCCATTTCTGTGGCATCACAGGATTTTGGGGGTCAGAGAAATGAAGAAAAAGGAACAATAAAAATATAAAGGTGCCATTGAAAAGGGCTTTTGTTGCATGAAACTGACTGATTCTTTGATATTAATCCATGGCTTCAGATTGGACCAAAACTCGAGTGTTACTGAACTCCAAACCTGATAGTTCTTCATAGCTCCGCTCCTTCACCTGAGGGCCTCCTTTAGGGCACAATGTGTGCAACTTCCTCTGAGAACACAGGATCGCTTTGTATCCCTAGGAACAGGCTCAGAAGACACAACATTAAGCATGCAGTGTTACCAGGGTTTGCGACCTGTGATTTTTTTTTTTGTAACGCTGGTTGCTATGACAAGAGTTTTACAGCTGCTATGAACGAGAGTAAGAAGGTCCAGTTGAACTTTCCAGAGATGATTGGGAAGCTCTTCTTGTCAGAGGGGCCAAGGTTGGATCTACTAGGGAGGAAGGGGGGAAGAGTTTGAACCAGCCGATCACCATGTTGGATAGCTCCAGTTCATCTAAAAGTATCTGGGCCACTCCCATAAAGGATTTGTGATCCATGCGGCCATAGTCTCCCCAGACAATGATCTGTTGGCAAAATTAAAAGAGCAATGTCAGTACAATCATGTATGTAAGAGCTTGTAAACCAAAATACAATCAATTAATGAAAGCTCAGTTGGCAAAAAATCCACCTGCAATGCAGAAGACCCCGGTTCAATTCCTGGGTCGGGAAGATCCTTTGGAGAAGGGATAAGCTACCCACTCCAGTATTCTTGGGCTTCCTGGTGGCTCAGCTGGTAAAGAATATGCCTGTAATGCAGGGGACCTGGATTTGATCCCTGAGTTGGGAAGATCCCCTGGAGAAGGGAATGGCTACCCACTCCAGTATTCTGGCCTGGACAATTCCATAGACTGAATAGTCAGTCCACGGGGTCGCAAAGAGTCGGATATGACTGAGCAACTTTCATACAATGTGCTGACATCAAACATCAAGTTATGTAGTTGTATTTAATTACTGGGATAGTTATCTTTACTGGAATTCAAAGGTACAGTCGGAAAACTCTACAGGAGTATTAGGATCCTAAGCCATTAAGGAAGATAAGAGCTGATGTGTGATGGGGGTTTACAAGTCTATAGTTGACTTTAAAGGAAACTGTGTTGGCTTTTTTTCCTATTTTTTTTTCCATTATGGTTTATTACATTCAGCATAGTTCCCTAGAGTGTACAGCTTTATAGCGCTGGCCACTGCTTGGAAGTTTCCCAAGAATTTCAGCTGGGGGGAGGATTGGAAGAGAATGTTTGACTCCATGAAGACACCTTCTTAGGTAAGGAATATACAAGTCAATAAATACCTGTAAAACCTTTCCTTGGGGACTTTCTTCAAAAGATAATAGTTGCTGGTAAAGGGGTTCCAGCGTTTTTCTTGCCACTTTTGTTTTCTTTTTGGCTATGCAGACTCCATTATCTAATAGATACACCTTTACGTATGGTGCTTGGGAAAGAAAACATACAGGAGAGTTAAGTGGTGAGCTGTGGTTACAGAACGCCCAACTTGTGGATGACACCTTCCGCAGCTTAGTCACAGGTTAAAAGAGCCAGCAGTCAAAAAATCACTGGCCTTTCCACATTATGTCAAAATTATGAGATAAACAATAGATAAATTAGATAACAATAGATTAGATATCAGTCATTCAGGTAGTTTTAGGCAGTTAACACAGCCTCTGAGTTGATTACTGTTTTGCCATCAACTGGTTTTATATACTGCTTTTAAAAGAGAACTCTCTAACAATATCCAAGAAAGAGGTCTCACTCAGTTTTTCATGTGTCAATTCATAAATCTAGTTAAACGTTCTCAAAATCATACTGTTTTACCTGTCCCCATGGAGCATTTATCACTCAAAAGGGCTTATTTATTGATGGTGTGGGTACAAGACAAGGGTGGGATTTGATGTAATATGTTCAAATTATCTGGAAAGAGGCAACTAATTATAAATACCATGGATTTATATTTTTCTGACAGACTCTTTATAAAAGCATTTTCATGCATGTACAAATTGCGGTATTCTTTCTAGCAATCAGGTGACTAAACTCTGAGACCTTTATGAACACAACTGTCTTACTCAGCACTGCAAAGTTGTACAATAGGCAACACTGGGTAACAACATGAACTTTCTAGGTTAGAGATTCAAAATTACAATTCGTTCAGTGGAGGTGCTGAGGTGAGAAACCAAGTTTCAGAATTGTTCTGTACATCAGGTCTGAAGTTGTCTACATCTCTGCACCAGGCGTCTGGAATCTTTGGCATTCCCTATGGCTCTGAGCACCTTAGATTATAATATTTTGGTACAAAATGTGAGATTGCAATAAAAACTTATAATGGTGCCTCTCTATACACTCCAGGAAGTAAGAGTCTTCTAGCTAGAATGTCCTTCGTCTATGGGTTTATGCTATTTTGGGGACCTATATGTACCTATATTTATTCTAATTCCAGAACTCTAAGGATTTCTAAGGAGAATTTTGAAGCTCAGATAAACAGAATAACACAAAATACCAGCTAACAAGAACTTCTTAGGTAATTCATTTTGTGCAACATGTACATAAGTGTGATAGTTTTTATTTTGTAGGGTTTCTACCACATATGTGCTTATTAGCTAATGACTCCTCCCCACAAGATCACCCTGACTGGTGCTCACTCAGGAAAAACGCAAACTACTACAGATAACTGACTCATTTATCAGTACCCTTGATTATCTAAAAACTTTGTTTTCAGCATCTCTTCAAAAACAAAGTCTCTGAATTGAAAAGTGTAGATGATGAACAGTAACAGAAGAAATCTCTCTTGTTCTTACCTGGCAGTGTCTTGGAACCTGGTTTTACAACAAGGCCACGGGCCCGAATTATTTCCACCTCCAGCTGTCCCTTTTTGTCCATCATTCCTACCTGAATGTCACCTAATAGCGAGTGAGGAAGAAACAAACAGGCCTTAACACACAAAAGCAGATGGAAAAATGCTTGTGTCAAAGATCTTGGTTTAACCTTGTTGGCTCATTTCCCATGTAGTTTCCTACATTCAAATATATTTTAAAATGTATCAGTTATATCTTACTTTAAAAAGCATATAAATTAAAATGGAAAAAGTTGAAGGTTATGTTGTTAAAGATACTCATTCCGGATAATACTCCTAAAGATCTTATGAAATTGGGGAATGTGATTTTTCAATAAGCTAAAAGGGAAACAGCGAATCACATGACAGAAATTCTTACCCATGGCGGGTGTGGCCAGAGTTTGGCGCCCCACTAGCTGGGCAGGGCCAAGGCCATCCAGAAAATCACTGAATTGGCTATCCGAGGCCAAGCGGACACCAGGGAAGATCAGACTAAAAGCAAACAACAGAGGATTATTTTGTGTTACCCTCCACTCCTGTTTCCATCTAACCCCTTGCCTGTGGCAGGAGAAGTTGGTATCGCCATTTTGTCACATATTAACTGGATCCCGAGCGCCCCCTGCACCCCCACGGCCCTCCTTCTCCTCCAGCAGCCCGCGTCCTGCACTGCGTGCACACTTCTGTCTGTGTGCCTTTCTCGTGTCTGGAGGGCACGAGCTGTGAGTTCTACGTACAGAACTCCTACACGCTGAGCACTTATTCTGTGACTGGCATGAGCATACTGAATCTCTCAGCTGCATTATGAGACAGTCTGTTATTTAATCCATTTTCATCAGTGAAGAAAGCCTTCAGATTACTGCCATCAATACCCAAACACACTATTTCTTCCTCCTTAAAGAAATAAAAAATCCCTTTCCCAACACCCTTTCCCCTTCAGCTACAATCTCATTTCTCTCCCTGGAATTTCTTGAAAAAGATGTCTCTATGTACAATCTTTTCACTTTCTTTAACTTCTTTTTTTTTTTTTTTTTCTGCCGCACTGCACAGGCATGTGGGATCTTAGTTCCCGACCAGAGATCAAACCCGTGCCTCCTGCTTTGGAAACTCGATGTCAACCACCGGGCTGCCAAGGAAGTCCCTATCTTCAATTTCTTTCCTCTCATTCTCTAGTGAAACTGTAATCAGTTTTCCCTTGCTCTCTTCCAAGCTTTGTTTTTCTCTACTCCACCAAAACTTCTCTGATAAAGGTTACCTAATAACTAGAGTAGTAAATCTTGATTGTTAATACTCTGTACTTGTCTAATTGAACATATTGGTCTCATTTGATCCAAATGATCACTCCCTCTCACTTGAAACACTTTGCTTCCTGAACTCTGTAGTCTTCTGGTTTTCTTCTGTAGCTATTTCACTGTTTCCTTTGCTAGTTCTACCACTAAATATAGCCACTCAATCCTCTGACCTCTTCCCTGTATGTCCCAATTCCCTTGGCAATCTCATCCTATCTCAAGGTTTTAAACATTGTCTGTAGTGACATTACCTTGACTGACATCTCCAGCTTGGGCTTCTCCCTTGGGTCCCAGACCTGTATTCTAACTGCTCTACTTACCTGCTTGAATGTCTAACAGGCAATCAAAACTCAACTTGTCCCACACTGACTCTCAACCCCCAAATAAACAGAAAACCAAACTCTGTTCTTCTCAAGAGGATTCCTATCTTAAATGGCAACTTCATTCTTTCAATTGCTCAGCCTTGCAATTGTCTTTTCCTTTGGACAGACTGCTAAAGCTATAATTCCCAGTTATGACTGTATTTGGAGGTAGAAACTTTAAAGGATGGTTAAGGTTTTCTGGGCTCCAAAATCACTACAGATGGTGACTGCAGCCATGAAATTAAAAGATGCTTACTCCTTGGAAGGAAAGTTATGACCAACTTAGATAGCATATTCAAAAGCAGAGACATTACTTTGCCAACAAAGGTTCGTCTAGTCAAGGCTATGGTTTTTCCTGTGGTCATGTATGGATGTGAGAGTTGGACTGTGAAGAAGGCTGAGTGCCGAAGAATTGATGCTTTTGAACTGTGGTGTTGGAGAAGACTCTTGAGAGTCCCTTGGACTGCAAGGAGATCCAACCAGTCCATTCTGAAGGAGATCAGCCCTGGGATTTCTTTGGAAGGAATGATGCTAAAGCTGAAACTCCAGTACTTTGGCCACCTGATGCGAAGAGTTGACTCATTGGAAAAGACTCTGATTCTTGGAGGGATTGGGGGCAGGAGGAGAAGGGGACGACAGAGGATGAGATGGCTGGATGGCATCACTGACTCGATGGACGTGAGTCTCAGTGAACTCCAGGAGTTGGTGATGGACAGGGAGGCCTGGCGTGCTGCGATTCATGGGGTCGCAAAGAGTCGGACACGACTGAGCGACTGATCTGATCTGATCTAATCTGAAGGTTAAATGAGGAGAAGGCAATGGCACCCCACTCCAGTACTCTTGGCTGGAAAATCCCATGGACGGAGGAGCCTGGTGGGCTGCAGTCTATGGGGTCGCTCAGAGTTGGACATGACTGAGCGACTTCACTTTCACTTTTCACTTTCATGCATTGGAGAAGGAAATGGCAGCCCACTCCAGTATTCTTGCCTGGAGAATCCCAGGGACGGGGGAGCCTGGTGGGCTGCCATCTCAGGGGTCGCACAGAGTCGGACACGACTGAAGTGACTTAGCAGAAGGTTAAATGAGGTCATAACGGTGGGGCCCTAAGCTAATATGATGGTGTCCTTAGAAGAAACGCCAGGGGTACATATGCAGAGGGGAAATACCATGTGAGGACCTTGTGAAAAAGTGGCCATTTAGGGGCCAAGAAGAAGAGAGGTCTCAGGAGAAGCTAAACTTGTTGACATCTTGATCTTAAGACTTTCATCCTCCAAACCTATGAGAAAATAAATTTCTGTTGTTTAAGTGGTATTATTTCTGTGTTTTGTTTCTTTTTATTTTTTTTAACAGTAGCCCTAACAAACTTCCTAGATAGCTCAGTGGGTAAAGAATCTGCCTGCAATGGAGGAGTCTCAAGAGACACAGGTTCGATCCTTGGGTCGGAAGATCCCCTGGAGGAGGGCATGGCAGCTCACTCCAGTATTCTTGCTGGAGAATCCCGTGGACAGAGGAGCCTAGCGCGCTACAGTCCATGGGGTTGCAAAGAGTCAGACACGACTGAGCACGGCACAACAAACCAATACACACTCTTTCTCTCACATTCACATCAAATGCATTATTGAATCTTATTGGTTCTCCTGTCAATACCTCCAGAAGCTGACCTCGCTAATGCTACCATTCAGGTCCCAGCCATCATTTTCTCCTTCTGTGTTGCTGCAACAGCCTTCTGAACGATCCCCCTGTTGCCACTTCTACTCTCCACTCCCACAGCAACCAGACTGATCTGTTAGAGCTGAAGTCAGATAATGTCAGGTGTCTGCTCACTGTCCTGCATTGGTTTCTCATCCCAATCTGAGTAAAGCAAAGTCCTTGCAATGATATGTAAAGACAACACCAGCCATCCACCCCTGCCCACCATATCTCTAATTTCTTACCACTTCTGCCTCACTCCCCAGGGATGCCCTTCCCATTGTGGTTGCCAGGCAAGCTCCTGCCTCAGCCCTGCTGCAGCCTGAAATGTTCTTCATATACCCACATGCTCACTAACTTCCTTCAGATTTTTACTCAGATGTGCCCCCTTTCCCTGTCTGTCCTTCATAAAACCCTATCCTTAACCTACCATCTCTCTTCCTACCTTTATCTCTTTAGCACTTACACCACCCAGTCTATTATATATTTTACTAGATTTTTTTATATATGCACTTAAATATGTTTTCTAGTTTATTGTCCATCTTATCTGTTAGACTGTGAGTTTGATGAGGGTAGGGTTTTTTCCTTCTGTGTTTACTACTATATCTCCAGCACTAGAACCATGCCTGCAATACTGTATGTACTTATTAAACTCAACTAATGAATAAAATAAATGAATGATAAAAAATCAAATAAATAAATGAATCTTAAAAAATTACATAACTTGCCCAAATTTGTATAGCACCAAAAACAGATTAGCATTTAAGCCTATATGATTCTAAAGCCTATGTCAAACCAACAACTGAGTTTTGCTCCCTTGTGTGATTTATATCCCCAACTCATGGTGAAGCGCCTAGAACATTAGAAGGTACGGAAATACCTGTTGAGTGAATTTATGCGTATTAACCCCATTTCTCCACTAAGACAATAAGCACCTGGAGTGCGGGGGTCATCGTTCAAACGTTTAAAATCCCTAACAGTATCTAACACAGCGCTTTGCAGTGGTGAGTGCTCATGCACATTTCTTTTTACTTGATTCTCCATCTCTTTTAAGACTTCCTTTATTAATGTCAAATCTGTTTCTTCCCCCAAGCTTAATTCCCAAATATATAATCTGAACATTTTTAATGCTTCCATAAATATCACACATAACCTTATTTATAGATGTATGAAAACCATATACATCTCTTGTATTTACATAACTATGCTACGCAAATGATTCCTAAGGCAATATCATCAACGCTCTGCCAGCTGCTCCCATGGCCACACATTTGTGAACTTAACTACACACTATGTTCCCTAAGCATCTGCTGCTTCCATAGTGATGACAGATGAGGTCACTAAACCCCCCTTTCCTCTATTAATGTCCTTTACATATCTATCTACAGCTCTGCAGTTGCTAATTACTGTTAATTCGTGGGTGACAGGGCTGTACAATCATTACGAAAGCCTTAAAAATACCTCAGACACAGTGGAGTCAAGGGAAAGCTACATGATAATTACATAAAGGAAAGGCTCAGCAAAGTTTGTGGGGTTTCTTTTTTGTTGTTACATTTATCCAAACTGTTACTGGATGGAACTAAGCATGTATCAGTTTTCTATATTTTTTAGTGATAACTGTTAGAGCAACGATTTTCAAAATTAGCATTGTACATGTGGCATGGGCATTGGAACTTACAGTGTTGCTGTGTTTTTATGTATCATTTCAAGGTAGGGCAAACTTCCATTTGTGACAGCTATATTTTAGTATCTTGCCTTTAAAGTGAAACACTTTATCCCCAAACCTATGTCCATTGATATAAAAAGCCAGGCATGTCACATTTCTCAGTGGCAGGTAAGCAAAAGTTTTCTTCACAGCAAATCAGCCAGTGAAGGTTAAAGCTGTGCCCTGGAGCATGCGAGTTAGCTTCTGTGAAAGCAGAGAGAGACAGGGAGAGAAGGAAGACTGCAGCGAGGCGTGGAGGAGACCACTGCTCGGCCAGCATCACTCACTTTCCTTCTGAGCTGTAGCTGTTCATGCTGCCGTCGGTAGATTCTCGGCTCGCTTGTCGAGTCATCCAGTTCCTCATTTCCACAGCCAAGCCTGTTTCTGTACTTCTCTGGACAGTGCTCCGTAGCTTTTTACCTCCGGTTTCTGCAAAGACAAAAAACAAAAGAGGTGATAGTTCTGTCATCACCATCAGGTAACAAATGCACCAGCCAATGCACTGAGGTTCTCAGATGAAAGAAAAAAAAAACTGCATAAATCTAAAGTGCTTTTATGAAGGAGACAGAAAAGGTATTTCAAATCTTGTCTTGTTGAGTGGGATGAAAATTTTCTAAAAAATTGTCAAGAAACACAAAATACCATTGTTTTATTTCCATTTAAAACAGTGTTCAAATAGGTAACAAAAGGAACAAAAAGGTTCAAACTATGTAAAATAAAATAAGCTTTGTTTTCATTGTAATATTTAAATCAAGATTTAATTTATGCCTGTCTTTTTCTTTTTTCTTTCTTTTTGTCATAGTCAAAGAAGTAGGCCTTCATATTATTTCCAAAGAATAGGTGGTGAGTAATCCTCAATTCTACCTTCAACTTTCATAGAAAAACTTGTTTTTGTAGAGTGATGAATATTAGAAAGTAAAAAGAAAGCTACACTAAGGAGACAGCCCTGCCTGAAAACACTTTTCACATCTCTTGGCAGTTTTCAGAGAGATTCTCATAGGGAATGAAAAACCCAGCATTCCCAAGTGAAAAAAGAGCTTTTGAGCTTTTGGTCATGGATAGTCATGTTCTTAGGGCTTCCCAGGTGGCTCAGTTGGTAAAGAATTCACAGAGACCCAGGTTTGATCCCTGGGTTGGGAAGATGCCCTGGGGAAGGAAATGGCTACCCACTCCAGTATTCTGGCCTGGAGAATCCCATGGACAGAGGAGCCTGGTGGGCTACAGTTCAAGGTGTCTCAAAAGAGCCAGACACAACCTAGTAACTAAAGTACAATCACCACCAAGTCATGTTCTTAAGGATCTTTAACAGTCTGACTAGGAGGTTTGCTTATGGAAGCCCAGTAGGAGGCCAAATAGGAAAGAAGCAGAGTCAAGACCACAGATGTGACAGACGTACAAACTGCCATCTGCAGAGGACAGAAGGAAGGAGCTCCTGCTCACAGAGAGGGTGGGATTTGAGATGGGCTTAAAATTTGGGCAGATTATGATCCAAGAAACAGCCCCAATTGTTAGAGACCTTACAGGTTAGAATGTGGAGCTGAGAGACTCAGCAGACTCAGCTAAAGCTGCAGCAACAGGGGGATGGCTCAAAATACTTATATTAATTCACTCCCTGTCAGGCCTCACTATTTATCCACATCGACCATACATATGATCAGTATTTTGGGAGATGGTAAACTCTTTTATTGCCTGGTATTAATAACTTCCTTTTAGATCAATAAATACTTGGTGATATTGCCAATGACTTGTGGAAATCCTTTCCATCAAACCTCTTGAAATATACGCTCACCATTTTGAAACACTGCTTTAAATTTCATCTGTTCTCTACTTCCAACTTTAATGTACATCAAAATGCTTTAATAAGTACATATAAAACATGTAATGACTGATCTCAGATCCACAGATCAGTAGATATGTAGAGTGATCTACAACTGAGGCTGATATTTTAGATAATTGATAGTTAAAACATGTTGTACTGATATGAACTATTCAGAGGAGATACATCACCGTCCATAGGTGAGGGAAAGCACATCCTTCCAGAGAAATGATTAGTTAATATGTGTACAAAATGATAAAATGTTAAAATTACTCATTTGCAACCTCCAATGGAATAATTCAAATAAGACATATCAATGGATGCTAATGCCATTAAATAAAAGAATATTAACATAAGCCAAAAAAATCATCCTACAAATTAGTTCTAATCACTACAGGAGAATACGTATTTTAACATGGGGAAACCTGGCTATTGCCATCTTAATCACGGGAGCCAACTTAGTAGCACTGATAGTGTGGCGATCACTGTAGCACCTATCAGGTTGATCTGGACAAAAATATACAACCTGTTTCTAATCAGGTCTTTGTAACAATCTTCTAAGTTTTCAGAAATAGGAGAGAATAACAAGATAAATGATACACACACACAAAACCAGGTAAACCCAGAACATGGGATTTTGTTCAAGAATCACTTAAAATCAATATCATGAAAACTAACAAGGTGGGAAAATTGTCCCAGATTTAAAAATATCACAGGATGTAACCATTAAATGCTATGAGTATACTTTGGTTTCTTAAAAAAAAAAAGAAACCTTAAAAGCAATATACTAAAAGGAATTTTAGGACAAGTAGGGGAAATCTGAATATGAATTGGATATTAGATAGGATAATAAAATTGTTAATTTTCCTAGGTAGATAATGGCATATATTATATAAAATTTCCTTATCATTAGGAGATACATGCTGAAGTATTTAGATCTCAAGTCTTACATTGTTTGCAACTTACTTTCAAACAGTATAGCAAAAAATATGCATATTCATAAAACAAAGAATGAAATGTTAACAACAACAACAAAAAGGATGGGGATGAAGAGTAGATCTTGACAGTCATACACTCAATATTTATGATTTTACTTGAGAGTGATTCTCAGAATGGCCACATTAAATTGAGTGAAGTTAAGTCAAAGACAAATATCATATCACTTATATGTGGAATCTAAAAAAATGGTACAAATGAACTTATTTACAAACAGAAATAGAGTCATTACCAAGGAGGAAGAGGGGGAGGGATAAGTTGGGAGACTGGGACTGACATATACACACTATTATATATAAAATAGATAATTAATAAGGACCTACTGTATAGCACAGGGAACTCTACTCAATACTCTGTAATGACCTATGACAGGGAAAAGAATCTAAAAAAGAGTGGATATATGTATAGTATATATAACTGATTCACTTTGCTATACAGCAGAAATCAACACAACTTAAATTAATCAAAAGAGTAGTAAAACTTTGTACAGGTATGAGGAATCATGAAAGGTGCTGAGCTGGTGTGAGGGAGTCCTGGCCCCTCTGTGGAAGCTGCACTATTCGCTTCCGGTGAAGAATGCCTGAATGAAAAATCACCACCAACTGAGACATACAACTTCAGTGACATCTGAAAATTCAGAATGAGGGTATGCACAGAAAACATGATTTCCTAAAGGCCTCAGAACACAGCCTTTGCAGTGTTAAAAATCTACTATTTTTCATTTAATGCCTGACTCATCACAGCAAAAGTAACTTGAAAACCTGCTATTATAGGGTAAAGAGAATTAGCCACCATTTGACAAAAAATAACAGTACAATAAGCATGTAATCCTCTTGTTTACAGATTGCTTTTAACGTGTCCTCTTTAGAATTTTCACAATCCCCATTTTACACATACAGTATCCCAGGGTCCCAGCTGTGACAAAATTCCCTGAAGCCATACAGAAAATAACCAACCGAACCAGAGTTTATACACAGTTTCCTGACTCCCAGTTCTCTGCTATTCCCTGATTTGTTGTCAGAATATAACTGATGAGTAGCCTGTAGCGCTGTTCAGGGAGAGGATACTGAGCTGTAATATATGGAAGGCCCTACTAGAAGCAACTTCCGGGATGGAAAGAGCAGAGCACAGTGAAGAGGTTGGGCCCCAGTACACAACTGCTTCTCTGAATCCCTTAGAATCCTTACATTATCATGTACCAGCTGGCTGACATGAAGCAAGCTAGTTTTTCTGTGACTCAGCTTTCTTAAACTTTACATGGCAATGATAATAATAATGCCTACCTCTAGAATTTGTGAGGGTTAAGAAAAATACATTTAAAATGCTTAGGATAGTGCCTGCTATTTAGAAAATCTTCAATTAATGATACTTAGTGGCCACAGGACTGGAAAAGGTCAGTTTTCATTCCAGTCCCAAAGAATGGCAATGCCAAATAATGCTCAAACTACCGCACAATTGCACTCATCTCACACACCAGTAAAGTAATGCTCAAAATTCTCCAAGCTAGGCTTCAGCAAAATGTGAACTGTGAACTTTCAGATGTTCAAGCTGGTTTTAGAAAAGGCAGAGGAACCAGAGATCAAATTGCCAACATCCGCTGGATCATCGAAAAAGCAAGAGAGTTCCAGAAAAACATCTATTTCTGCTTTATTGACTATGCCAAAGCCTTTGACTGTGTGGATCACAATAAACTGTGGAAAATTCTGAAAGAGATGGGAATACCAGAGCACCTGACCTGTCTCTTGAGAAACCTATATGAAGGTCAGGAAGCAACAGTTAGAACTGGACATGGAACAACAGACTGGTTCCAAATAGGAAAGGGAGTTCATCAAGGCTGTACATTGTCACCCTGCTTATTTAACTTCTATGCAGAGTACATCATGAGAAATGCTGGGCTGAAAGAAGCACAAGGTGAAATCAAGGCTGCCGGGAGAAATATCAATAATCTCAGATATGCAGATGACACCACCTTTATGGCAGAAAGTGAAGAGGAACTTAAAAAGCCTCCTGAAAGTGAAAGAGGAGAGTAAAAAAGTTGGCTTAAAGCTCAACATTCAGAAAACTAATAAGATCAGGGCATCTGGTCCCATCACTTCATGGGGAATAGATGGGGACAGAGGAAAGAGTATCAGACTTTATTTTTTTGGGCTCCAAAATCACTGCAGATGGTGATTGCAGCCATGAAATTAAAAGACACTTACTCCTTGGAAGGAAAGTTATGACCAACCTAGATAGCATATTAAAAGGAAGAGACATTACTTTGTCAACAAAGGTTCGTCTAGTCAAGGCTATGGTTTTTCCTGTGGTCATGTATGGATGTGAGAGTTGGACTATAAAGAAAGCTGAATGCCGAAGAATTGATGCTTTTGAACTGTGGTATTGGAGAAGACTCTTGAAAATCCCTTGGACTGCAAGGAGATCCAACCAGTCCATCCTAAATGAGATCAGTCCTGGGTATTCATTGGAAGGACTGATGTTGAAGCTGAAATTCCAATACTTTGGCCACCTGATGCGAAGAGCTGACTCATTTGAAAAGACCCTGATGCTGGGAAAGATTGGGGGCAGGAGAAGAAGGGGAGGACAGAGGATGAGATGGTTGGATGGCATCACCGACTCAATGGACATAGGTTTGGGTGGACTCCGGGAATTGGTGATGGACTGGGAGGCCTGGCATGCTGTGGTTCATGGGGTCGCAAAGAGTCGGACACGACTAAGTGACTGAACTGAATGATACTGTCATTAATACTGAGGCTTCCCTGGTGGCTCAGAGGGTAAAGAATCTGCCTGCAATGCAGGAAACCAGGTTTGATCCCTGGGTCGGGAAGATCCCCTGGAGTAGGGAGTGGCTACCCACTCCAGTATTCTTGACCGGAGAGTTCCATGGACAGAGGAGCTTGGCAGGCTACAGTCCATGGGATCACAAAGAGTTGGACACAACTGAGCAACTAACACTTTAACTTTTCATGAGTATATATATGGGCTTCTAGACAGGAAATTAGAAAACATGTTTTCCAGGCCAATCTCTACCACCGACTAGCTGGCTCTATGGTGTTCTCTGAGTTCTTATCCCCCTTCTGAGTCTCAGATTCCTCATTTATGAAAAAAAGAGGAGGGGGAGGGTGACAGATAATCTCTGATCTCTTAGCTCTGAAGTCTGAGTTTCTATCATTCATTTATGACCATGACCATGATTAACAGCATACACTGAAGAGAAGGCTACTCACTGTCGTTTGATGGAATCAAAGAATTCTAGGCATATGCTATGCATTTATAATAGCTTTTGAAAATATGTCTTCCAAATGTACTTTTATCTGATACATTCATAGACTTATTTTAAAAATAAATGTATTTTTCAATACTGCAAATCCTTTACAATACATTCACAACAGAAGTAATTTAACCTAAATACAATTCATTATGATGAATCACATTTAATGTTTCAAATGCTTTATCATGTTATTCAACCTAAAAATCTATATAACAGAGAATGTCTATATAAAGTATATTAGGCAGAATTCTAAGATGACTCCTGTGATTGAGCTACCTTACGTGGCAAAGGGATTTTGCAAATGTAAGTAAGGTTACTAGCCAGTTGACCTAAAGACAAGGAGCTTATCTCAGTGGGCCTAACATATCCACATGAACATTTTGAAAGCAGAGTGCCATCTCTGGCTGGTTCCAGAAGACTCAACCAGGGTGATTTGAAATACAAGAAGGATTCAGTGTACCTTTGTGTCTCGAAGATGGAGGGGACCATGTGGGAAGGACCTGAGAGTAGCCTTTAGCAATGCCTAGCTGAAAGGCAAAAAGAAAATGGAGACCTCAGGCCAACACCTGCAAGAGTCTGTTCTCTGCCAATACTCAGCCCAGCCAACACCCTAACATCAGCCATGTGATGTCCTGGGCAGGAACCCAGCCGGGCCAGACGTGTCCTACAGAACAGTGAACTAGCAAATGGGTACTGTTTTAAGCTGCTAAATTTGTAGTAGTTGTTAAGCAACAAAATGTAATTCTTTAGATCATTTTTTTAATGGGATATGTATAAAAATAACCTGTTGTGACCACAGGAGTAAACCAATGGAAATTATTTGTAAGAACTCAACAGCCATAATAAGGAAAAATATATATTTTAAAACATATGTAAAAATATGTACGAATGTGTACTTTGTCATGTCCGTCTCTTTGCAACCCCATGGACCGTAGCCCGCCTGACCCCTCTGTCCCTGGAATTCTCCAGGCAAGATACTGGAGTGGGTAGCCATTCCCTTCTCTAGGGGATCTTCCTGACCTTGGGATTGAACCCTGGTCTCCTGCATTGCAGGCAGATTCTTTGCCCTCTGAGCCACCAGGGAAGCCCCAGTATTAATAACATTATCCTCTGGAGAAGGGAATGGCTTCCCACTCCAGTATTCTTGCCTGGAGAATTCCAGGGACAGAGGGGCCTGGTGTTACAGTTCATTGGGTGGCAAAGAGTTGGACATGATTAAGCACGCATTTGTACGCATATATACATACATACACTGCACAACTATCATATACATATATATGATATGTGTGTGGGAGTTAAAAAGATGTTTAAAAATACTCAGGTAGAAAACTATAAAACTAAGGTCCAGATTATGTTGCTGTAGAGCTCTTAAACCATTCACTCTAGTGTTGGGTATTTTAAGACAGTGTATTTGGAGAAGGTACCTGCAGGTAAAAATCAAATTCTTGAAGTACAAAACATCAAAAGCAGAAAGCAACACAGGAGATGTCCCTGTTATTCTTCTTCATGTAGTCTGATGACTCAATTGCTTGGTACCCTCTGAATTCAAAGAAAACCACTTGATTAAATAAACAAACAAAGTTTCAGTTTTCCCTAATAATAGCTGAAAACCAGGAAACACTTTCTGGTGACTTGACAACAAAAATCAAAAAGTCCTTTCTGCTGCAGATTTTAAAACTCTCCCAAGCCCCAGAAGGAGGCTAACTGTCAAATGCCTAACAATCTCAGAGTGACTTTCCAAATCCTGTGTCCACAGAACCCATTCCTGCTTCCTCTTACCTGTAAAATCTCACCCCTTTTGGCAGACAGACTTATTTTAGAGTCAGGATTTTCCTGATGTTAATATGGAAAATGATTTATGGAAACAGGTTGAAGATAGATTGGTAGATCCTGAAAAATGGCTTTAATTTTTGGTTTTGACCACAAGAGTTAATAAGCCTATTTACATATTTTATTGAAATATTTTGCAAGTATAATTTAGAGAATCTATTTGCATTTCATCTAGAGATTTAAAAAATGCATTAAAACATGAGAATTTCTAAAATTACTGATTTATAGAATTTCAAAAGCTATTATAGGGATCCAGTGTATCTTTGTAATTTTATGTACTCCCTTTCTATAGCAATGAGCAAGTTGAGGTTCAGAGTAGCTACTTTCTCTTTAATAAAAGATTTTTATCTTTAAAAACCAGCAATGATTTCAAATTGCACTTTAGCTGTCTTTTATTAATAACTTCTCTAATTTCTCAAAATTTCAAGTTGCCTCCAGCACTCTGGCTGGCTACTGTTTAGTAACTTCACATTGGTAGATATATCAGGATGTGAAAGAGGTTGGCTTATTTACCCACTTTGCCCAGCAAGACCTCAATATATGGATATTCCTAAGTAGATTACTATATGGTGTATAAAAGCTTGTGCACTTATATTTATGTTTGTTAGGGCTTCTTACTATAATAAACATAATTCAAGTCTCTGAAAGTCTAAGCAAAATAGGGACAAATATCTGACAATTTCTTTTGGGCTAATCCAGGATTTGAATTAACAACTAAAATAAATAGAAATTAATAGAAATTAACCATTGATTTTCAAAATTGTTTCAGAGTTTAACACAAATTCATTCATTTCATCAGCTTTGTCACAACTATTATGAAAGTTAAATATTAATAGCTTTAATACAGTAAGCTACAAGTAGAGGTCACAGTTATGGTAGACATTAGGGCTGTTAAAATATATTCACATTTCTCCCACTTATGAAGTTCAGTGTGGTCATGTGACTTTCTTGGCCAATGAAATGTGAGCAAAACTGGCCCATGTAACTTTAGGGCCAACAGAAGCTTCAAATACAACAATGTGTGAAAAAATGTACACCACGATGAAGAGGGATTTATGTCAATTATGCAATGCTAGTTCAATTTTCAAAAATCAGTTAAGGTAATCCATCATATCAACAGGTTAGAATAAAAATCACATGATATCAATAGATGCTGAAAAAGGATTCAACAAAATCCAGCACCTATTCATCATAAAAACCTCTCAATAACTAGGAATAGCAGAGAGCTTCCTCAAATTGATAAGGAGTAGCTACAAAAAGCTTACAACTAACATCTTGCTTAATAGTGAGAAACTTGAGCTTTCATACTAAGATCAGATACAAAGGAAG
Source organism: Bubalus bubalis (assembly GCF_019923935.1). NCBI lineage: Eukaryota > Metazoa > Chordata > Mammalia > Artiodactyla > Bovidae > Bubalus > Bubalus bubalis. The sequence continues at coordinate 21,823,778 of NC_059171.1, read as the reverse complement.
AATTTTCCTTCTTACTACTCCTTTCGGCATCATACTGGGAGCTCTAGCTAATACCGTAAAAGAATAAAAGGAAATAAGAGGTATATAGATAGAGAAGGAAGAAATAAAACTGTTTTTGTTCACAGATGGCATGATTGTCTATGTAGAAAATCTGAAAAGAATGGACATAAAAACTCCTGGAACTAGTAAGTGACTGTAGCAAGGGTGCCACATACAAGCTTAATATTTAAGTCAACTGCTTTCCTATATGCCAGCAATGCACAAGTGGAATTTGAGATTAAAAATATAGTACCATTTACATTAGCATCCAAAAAATGGAATACTTAGGTATAATAGCTAACAAAATATGTACACGATCCATATGAGGAAAACTACAAAACGCTGATGGATAACATCAAAGAACAACTAAATAAATGGAGGGATATTTCATATTCCTGGATAGGAAGACGTAGTATTGTTGAAATGTCAGGTCTTCGCAACTCGATCGGCAGACTGAATGCAATCCCAATCAAAATCCTAGCAAGTTATTTTGAGATCCTGACAAACTGACTATAAAGTTTACATGGAGAGGCAAAAGACTCAAAGAATAAAGTTGGAGGACTGACACTATCCAACTTCAAGACTTACTATGGTGTTACAGTAATGGATCAATAGAACAGAATATACAGCCCCCAAATAGACCCACATAAATATAGTCAACTGATATTCGACAAAGGAGCAAAGGATTCGAAAACAATGGGACAGAGACAGTCTCTTGAACGATGCAGCCAGAAGTACAACTGGATGTCCACATGCAAAAAAACAAAACTAGACACATACCTTAAACCCTTTACAAAAATTAACTTAAAATGTATCACAAGCCTAAATGTAAAATGCGAAACTATAAATCTCCTAGAAGATAACATGGGAGAAAGCCTAGATGACTTTGGGTATGGTGATGACTTTTTAGATACAACAATAGCATGATCCATGAAATAAAGAATTGATAAGTTGGATTTCATTAAAATTAAAAAGTTTTGCCTTGCAAACCACTCTGCCAGGAGAATGAGAAGATAAGCCACAGGCTGAAAGAAATAGTTGCAAAAGACATATCTAATAATGGACTATTATCCAAAGTATAGAGAGAACTCTTAAAACACAACAATAAGAAAACATACAACCTGATTATAAGATGGGCCAAACAGCCTGACACCTCACCAAAGAAGACAGGGTACAGGTTATTATGGCAAATAATCATATGAAAACGTGTTCTAGATCATGTCATCAGGGAAATGCACATTAAAACAACAATGAGATACCAGGACACACCTATTGTGTGTGTGTTAATTGCTCAGTTGTGTCTGACTCTTTGCAATCCCTTGGACTGTAGCCTGCCAAGCTCCTCTGTCTATGGGATTTTCCAGGCATGAATGTTGGAGTGGGTACCCATTCCCTTCTTCAGAGGATCTTCCTGACCCAAGGATTGAACCTGGATCTCATGCATTGCAGGTGGGTTCTTTACCATCCGAGACACTAGGATTAGAATGGCCGGAATTTAGAATACTGACAACGCCAAATGCTGCTGAGGAAATGGAGCAACAGGAACTCTCATTCATTGCAAACTGGAACAGACACTTTGGAAGACAGTTTATGCTTTCTTACAAAACGAAGAGATGACCTCAGAGAATCAGAACACTCAGCTCCCACTTGTTAATATTGTTAATAATCATTAATCCTGATTTTAGCAAGAAATAAAACCAAGCCTATGACTCTTCTGCAGTAAGATCATTCTATTTTTTTCCCATAAAAGTGGAGGCTTACCACTTTGGTATTCCTAACACATTGAAGAAATGATAACTCTCACTCTTATTCTTTTGGGAGTTGTCATTTCTATGGTACCTTCTTGTTCCCACTATCTGATGTTGCTATTATGACAAATGAAATTTATTTAGAAAATTGCTCCCCTTGCTTTTTTTAGCTGACAGGTCTGTCCTTGGTCACACATCAGTCCACTGATATTTTTGTGCCTGTTTCTCTCTGAAGAATGGACATGAAATATCATCAACCTCGTCTTAACTCTCAAGTCAGCTATTTTGAGGCAGCATTTTGTGGTGAGAAGAGCATGCCATTTTAGAATCAGATGATATGTGTTCAAGTTTTTATTTGATCATATGCAAACTTGAGATCAGATTTAGCCTATGTCACAGAATAAATGAAATGCAGTGGTATTTAATGAATAGTGATAAATAAGGATTGGATACTGTAATCTATGTGAAAGTGTTTTGAAAACTGTAAAATGTTATACAAATCCTTCTTTGAAAAATGACTGGAATAATGTGAAATTATCCTAAACTTAAAGGGAGAAAACTATATATAAGTAAGTGGAGTCCTGCCATAGGAAGGAGAGCCTGCTGGCCAAACTGGATTTAGGGGTTGCTTTCTGGACAGGGGAGCCTGGTGGGCTGCCGTCTATGGGGTCACACAGAGTCGGACACGACTGAAGTGACTTAGCAGTAGCAGTTCTTCATGCAAACCCACTGTTTTCAAATGATACCAAGGCAGTTGCCATTAAGTTGAGAACAAAAGAAGTGGGCAGGGCACAGAGGCTGGAAACTATAACAGGATCTTGAGGCTAAAATCTTTGTCCAATGAGGTGTTTGGTTAGAGTCACTTACACTTGAAACTGTCTGGAATCAAACAGCCTTCTGAATTTCTGAAGGATCTGTATAGAAAAAAATAATTACCAGTCCATTTATAATACAAAAGGTAACTACTTTTTTTCCTAATCTGTACTAGAGACAAGTGGGCTATACGTTCTCTCTAATGCAAACCTTTGTGGCCATAAAGAATAAAGGACAAAGAAACACTTTCTGAAAACAGAAACCAGGGTCCCAGATATGTAAACCAAGAAATGTATTCTACTCTCAATCTTGACCATTCCCTCCAAATGGGATTTGAAAATTCCTGTGGATGACTGATTGCTTTGTGTTTCTTATTCTCTCCTTTAGAAATGAAAATGTTTACTTTGGCTATCCTGTTGCTACCATTTAAACAGGATGTACTGGAGGCAGATAATACATCTTACAGTTTACAGGTCACTATAACATGAAACGGAGAAGGCAATGGCACCCCACTCCAGTACTCTTGCCTGGAAAATCCCATGGACGGAGGAGCCTGGTGGGCTGCAGTCCATGGGGTCGCTGAGGGTCGGACACGACTGAGCGACTTCCCTTTCACTTTTCACTTTCACGCATTGGAGAAGGAAATGGCACCCCACTCCAGTGTTCTTGCCTGGAGAATCCCAAGGACGGGGGAGCCTGGTGGGCTTCCGTCTATGGGGTCACACAGAGTCGGACCCGACTGAAGTGACTTAGCAGCAGCAGCAGTATAACATGAAAAGCCATATGTGTTTATGAGGGAGAGGACTATACATCACTCAAAGATCCTAGACTTCAACCTGCAGGTAAGTGGATTACAGTTTAAGGTTGTCTTTCTTAGAGATTATCTATGTTCTATATGTAAAATTAGAATGTCCACAGATATCTGGTGGCTCACTCTGCTGGAAAAGTTAAAAGCCATACACTTCACCTTAGGTTTCTTCCATAGATTTCTTTTAGCATTCCTGTCTGTTTATCTTATTGAACAAAGAGGAAAATTACCAAATAACAAGCTAGTATTTTAAAAAATTAAAAATAGGTAATTAGGCTGAGCTTAATAGTTTTTGTCCCCCACTGGTAATCATATCATTAGGTGGATATTTGTTAGTGTTTTGGGCTCACCAGCATTTGAACCTTCTTCCTGTGTCTGAGAAACAACACATCCTTTAACTGTATAAGCTAATACTTTCACCTGTCATTTTCTCAACCTGCCTGTCAACGAGGACATGAGCAAATGGCCAAGGTTCTGCTGATCAGATATCATTGCTCCAGACTTACTGAATTTTGAGAGGAAGAACCAAAAAACTTAGTTTTACCAAATCACTGGGCTACTATAGGGCTTTGGAAGGTAGGGGAGCTAAACTGTAGGTAAGAACCAGATTGTGAAAGATTTTGAATGTCAGGCTAAAGGTTTTATTTAGTAGGAGATAGGAATCTACTAAAGTTTTTGTAGAAGGAGGAATGCAAGATTAAGATGATGTTTAAGAAAATTGATCTGGGAACAATGAAGTTAGATTTGAGTGGGGAGATCAAGAAATGGAAGAGAGCAGGTTGGGAGATTCACATGATTTCAAAGATGGACCAATACAGTCCTAAACTATCAAGGTAACAATGAAAATGGGAAGAAAGAAAAGACTGAGGAAAGCTGAGAAGGCAGCATTTCCTTTGTAGAAGGTGCCAACTGGGGGCACACAGTTAAGCTACACGTGGTCAATGTTGGCTCAATTATTGTTTAAATTTTTTCACTTAGGCACCAACATTTTAAAATGTAAAGGATTTAAGTAAACTGTCAGATTTATAGCTTCTCTTCGGGAAAAGAGAAGAATAAATTGCCAACCCTGGGCTGATATTCAACTTGGCATCAATTAGCTAGAACTGAATATTCACCATTCGTTTTGGATGGATACGCTTTCTCCAGCTTTTCAGAGTCCCTGCATTTTCCCTTTTGTATAGTATCTGGCCTACTTCACTGATGTATGTTACCTTCCTGGCCTTTGACTTATAGGAATAATAAGAGAACAAGTGGTCACTGAAATAGCTAAAATAAATGTCCCTTTCATTTTAGTCTAATTAGGCATAATCTAAACCTTAATGATTCTTCAAAACTAGAACTGATATTATCATTTTTGTGTTAGCTTTTTCAACTGGTCAAATAGTATTATACATACTATATATATATATATATATATATATATGTCACCTTGATATATATATATATATGTGTGTGTGTGTGTGTGTATGTATATAGCATTAGGTAAATCCCTTCCTCCCCAAATAAACATCACTGCCATATCTGATAGATTATTCAGAATGATCTTCTCTGATCAATAATATGGACCTATGAAGACCAGCAGAGAGCACTTGACCTTCGTTCTTGGCAGCATTGGGAAGCTGCCACTACGACTTTCTCGTGGGTTTCTTTTATAAGTCATTACACACACCATGTCTCAATAGGGAAGCTTGTCCCCATTTTCTAGCTTTGAATTTAGTGAACCTGCTCAAGGATCATAGCAAATTGAGGTTTAACTTCACTTTTGTATTAAATTTAAATTACTTTAAGGGTATTATTTGGACACTTGGCAGTGACAGATTTTTAATTTTTGATTAAAATGCAATATTTGATAAGCATTTTGAGGGAACTGTTCTTTGATTTACCTTTTTAAATTCCAAAGTCTTTTGCCTCACTTTAGTCCATGGGGTCACAAAGAGTCAGACACAACTTAGTGTGACCTTAGTCAGACACAACTCAGTAACAATAAGCCAAAACATAAATCTAATATAAAAACTGTGCTATTGTTGAATATGCTGTGGACTCATGTAAGAAGTGATTTACTATATAGAACCAATCACAATCTAGGGGATATTATATGTATAGTATCCTCTAAGAAAAGATATGTATTAGGACTAGTACTGTCTATTCGTGTCCTGTCCCCAACACTGGCATTGTGAAAATACACAAAAGCTATGAACAGTGAATTTTAATAAGTCTAGATCACACATCATAATTTTAAAACAGTGTAAATATAGTGGCTAGCAGTCAGTTACACTGATATTCAGCTTGAAAAGAATGGTAGAACTATATACTGTTGTTATTAATAGTGGAATACCTACAGTGCTAGACATGATGTTTGTATTTAGGAGGATTATATTTAAGTGTATGAATAATTTTTTGTTCCAATGGAGCTTGAGTAAAGTGCTAAGCTCCATTTTAATCAAATGGGACTGCTTATTAAGAATTAGGTACCCAGGGAACTATATTCAACATCCTGTGATTAAACCATAATAGAAAAGAATATTAAAGAGAATGTATATATGTATAACTGAATCACTTTGCTGTACAGCAGAAATTAACACAACACTGTAAATCAACTATACTTTAATAAAAAATAAAATTAAAAAATAAATATATCACTTAAGGATTAGAATAAGATAATGTCTTTTACTGATTGTACAGCCTCTTTAAGAGTGGAGGATAATTAAACAGGTCTTCTGAATACAGTCTATTTAGTTCCTTTTATATTAATTCCTCATAGCTTCACTGTCACATGCAAAGACACTTTCCTCAGTTCTTCTGGTGATTTTTAAACTATTCTTATTTCTTAGATGGTTTTCCTGTAACTTAACTTTCAAAACAGTGGCATGTAAAAGAAATTTAATAAATTTATTTATTCTGTTAAATAGTATTAAGTTGATAGGATCTCTCCTTCTGTAGGATTGCCAAGTCAAATTTTAAACAAAGAAGGAAGAAGGCCACAAAATCAAGCAAATCGAATTCGTCACATACTATATGTATGTAAACAAGTAACCCTAAGATATCTTGAAAAGCCAGATCTAAAAATATTAGGATATACGCCATTTCCCTACATTACATGACCATAACCATTGCCCCTGGATCTATGGGTGGGAGACTTGCTTCTCCTACACGGATTGGTAACCATTTCAATGGTTTCTTCTTTCTCAAAATTATTATAATGTTTAAAAATTCTACAAACAGTAACATCCTATATTGGAGTGGTAGACTCAATGTTGGGGCCAAGGGGCTTACATAATGATGCTAATACTTAACTCAGAGAGTTCAATGATAAATAAACATAATTTAGAAATAGTTAAATAACAAGTAGATGCTATTATCATTACTTTTATTTAAAATAAAACTATTCAGAGATTTGGAGAATAGTTATCTGGAGTATATCCAGGGACAAAGAAGCAAAAAAAAAAAAAAAAAAAGGAAAAAGGAAAGCATACAAAAAAAATTGTTACAAAGACCAGTCGACAATCTTATTTTATTTTGCTTATACTAATGACCCTTTCCTCCTCACTCAAGTCAACCCTATTGAGATTTATAATCTGTGGCCAAGTTCCTTAACTATTCAGTCTCAGTTTTCACATGTATAAATTGATAATAATAATAAGTTCCTTGAAGAATTATCATGAAATCAAAGGAATGAGGCAAAGGAGAAGGTGCTCAATGAATGGTAACCACCATAATTGTTGTGCTTGATTTTCAAAATATAGCACGTTGCAAGGAAATGCAGTAAAATAATGAAGAGCAATACACAGAATAGTTGGGATTATAAACTTCAGAGCCAGATTATGGGTTTTGATCCCAGCTCCACTTACCGGCTGTGGACTCTGGGCAAACTGCTCTCAAAGGTATGTAAGAGGCACTGAGAGCTATCACTGATGTCTGAACCCTTGTTTAACCCTCATTTCTCAGGATACCCTTTCTGTGAGTCCTCAGTTAGGCTTTCTTATCATCTTCTTATTGCACTCTGTATTTCACCTTCCTAGGCCCTGTCACGGTTTTAATTACATAGCTATTTCCTATTAATATCTCTCTCCACTAGACTGAGTTCTAAGAAGATAGGAAGCATATTCAGCTAATTAGGGACTACCACAGTGACTAACACATCTCAGAGCCTCAGGAAATATTTCTGAATGAATGAATGAGTAAATAGAATATAGTCTCTCACTAAACGTCTCAGCACTTCTTATGTAAAATAATAATGCCTGGATGTGCTGTCCAAGAGAGAAATGAGAATATGGAATTGGAAGGCAGAGTACATTTGAGATCAGTTAGCTGTTGCACTATTTTTGAAAAGACCAAAAAAAAAAAAAAAAAAAAAAGAGAGACCAGCTTTAAAATCAGACTGACTACTGAACTGATCAACTGAAAGAAGTGAAAATGTTAGTCATTCAGTCATATCTGACTCTTTGTGATCCCAAGGACTGTAGCCCGCCAGGCTCCTCTGCCCATGGAATTCTCCAGGTAATAATACAAGAGTGGGTAGCCATTCCCTTCTCCAGGGGATCTTTCCAACCCAGGGATGATTACTTTGGTTAAATCACACTGGCTGGCAGACCACTGCTCTCTTTTGAAAATCATCTGTTGTGATGGATTTTCTTTATAAATTAGTATGGTTTCACAGTTATGACTATAATAACTTGGTCCTGAGTAAGCTTATAAGAGTATGTTATCCACATGAATTATATGTGTCCTGTGGGGGTGTCTCAAGTGAAAAAAATTACAGAGAAGCACCACTCCAGGCCAGTGATTTCTAACTTTTATAACTCTTCAGGGCATATTGAAAAACCCTCAACAATCTCAGCACTTTCAAGGGTGGTAGGAGTATAGCAGAATCAAAGAAGAAAGTTAGGATTTCTTCTCTTGGCGGTAAAATGACTATAACCCAGTGGAAAGACCTCTAATTTATGGGGAGTGCCTCCTCTCTGGTTACTTGTACAGAACTATATGTTTCATTTTAAAAATGTTGGCTTCCTTATGGAACATTTTGTCTTGGCAACTCAAGAAACCATATTATAGGACAGAAATCTGTTCCAATTTCCCATGTGTAGATGTAGGAATTTCCTTTGGGATTAGTCTCCAAGAGTCAAGGTTAAGTCAATGTACTTAAAATTTAGAAAAATTTTCATTTACATAAGTTTATTTTTTGTCTCAAAATGGCTATTAGGATGGTATTTTGTTAATCCAATAATTGTAGCTACCACTTAAGAAAGAATGATGATAGCTTACCTGAAACAAAGCCAAGACTGAAGACTTGGTGTAAAAATTCAAATTGAGAAATGAGTTTATAACAATGTGTCTTATTTAAATATGTATCTCTACATACACCTAGATTTGAGTTCTAGTTTCAACACTTACTAGGTATGTGATTGTGGCCAAGTGTATGCAAATAATAAACTCGTATAGCTTAGTTTGGGTAAACAGGTTGTGTGATTGACTGGGTTTATATGCTGACTATTACCTTCTATCTGGGTGACCTTTGGCAAGTTCTTAATCTCTCTGCCTAGGTTTCCTCATTTGTTAACTGGGGATTATAAAAGCTCTGTCTCATAAGACTGCTGTGGGCCTAAAAGAGTACGTGAATGTCAGGTTTCTAGAATAGTGCCTGGCTAATAACAAATACTGAAAGTTTTAGCTACAATTATGATCATTCCTTTTACCCAATTTGATTTTCTAATTTCTTGACTTGTTTATATCTCCTGAAATGTTAATCATTTAATAACAGAAAACAAGTAAAACATAAATGTATAAGAACAGTAAAAGATTAGTATGAAAATTAAAAGTTACATTTATATAGAGACGTAGTACCATACCATTAAACCTGTATTAATCTAATGAAAACTGATACTGCAACAATAAGCTAGAAGAAACCTAGACAGCAATAACTAGCAAGTTATTCTGAAAAACAATTTTCAGATGTATTTTTAATCAGCCATTTTCCACCTCCTGTCCTCCACTGGGAAAAATGGAAAAAAATTATTTCTACCTGTTCTCAGAGCAGGTAATTTCCTTCAAATCAGGGCTCACTGCAGATTTACAAATAAGAAGTCATTGATTGTCACAGAATAAAAGCAAAGTAAATCCTAAAATAGAGGTAATATGATGATGATAACAGATCTACCCTGGTATATGTGCAAAGATGAACAGTTTACAACTAGCTTATCAATAAATTGATAAACGGCATTTCAAATGTTGGGGCACTATTATTTAGCAGCCAATTCTTACTTTGATTTACAAATTATGTTTCTAGTATTAGTTGTTAAATCTTATAGGAAAGTTTTTCACAAAGAAAACCTATGTTGTGTTATTGAAAACTTTATGAAGGACTTCACGTCACTTGGTGAAAAGTTTAAAAGTTGAGTCCCCTTCAGCTGTCTTTCTCATTATCTCAATTAAAATGGCATCACTCAAACACCAGAGATTGACAACCAATGGTCAGAGTATTGTGCCTGCCAACAAAGTTCAAGTGCCCACAGCACAGACCAGCCTTTTGTACTGTCAACCTTTGACCGGTCCATTGTATTACCCCCTCTCCTCATTCGGATCGTGTTTCAAAGCTCTGCTACTGCTTTTCCCTTTACTTTTTGATTATTTCTGTCCTTGAAATCAAATGCTAATACCAAGACGGCGGGAGGAAACGGAAACAAGACCAAGTGGGGTGCACCCAGTAGCGCCACCTTGCCACCCACCCCATCCTCATCCAACTCTCATGCACTGTTGAAGTCAACTTCATTAGGAAAACCAAGTCAGCGCCTGTGGAGCTCTCCAAACCACCAATCAACAGAACTCCTCGGCCAGCCGGCGCTCTGGGGGTCTCTGGCCCCAGTCACAGACCCGAGAGGAGAGGGTAGGAACACTGCTACTTGGAGTTCTCCAAACCCTGCCAACCCTCCAACCACCGACTTCTCGAGACGGGAGATGTACAGGCTGAAACCCCAACTACAGCCTCACCTTCTTCCTCCAGGGAGTTCATACAGGGAAAGTAGCCGGCCAGTGCCTCGAAGGAGGCGGAGAGGCTGCTCCGGCTCTGCGAGCGCTGCATGGAGCGCCCCGCGGCGCCGGCGCCCCCTAAGCCCTGCCGGCCCATCTTGGACGAAGACCCGCTCTTCCCGCGGTACAAGATACGAGGCGTCTTGGCGGCTGGGGCGCGGCGACCGCAGCGCTTCGAGGGCCGCGATGGTGCCGCGGGACCCCAGGGAACTGACCCCTGCCTCCCTGACCTGGTCCGGACCAGACGTGGCTTTCTTGGCTTCCGGGGGCCTCCACTTTTTGGGGGGGCGGGGGGGCGGGTAAAAGGAAGGGATCCAGGCAGTGGCGAGCGGGGACGCGGTTCCTCGATGGGAAAGTCCGAGGTCTCGCCAGGAGGGAGCTGAGGTTCCCGGAGGCTGTGGCTGCGAGTCAGTCTTGGCGCCCTCCCCTCTCCGGGAGATGCTGCTGATGCTGAGGTCCCCGCCAATCAGCAGCCGGAGGGGGAGGCGGCGGCGGCGGCTGCAGCACCTCGGAGGGCTGGAGGCTTGGAGCGCGCACCTCAGGTTCAGGACAACTGCGACCTCCTGTAGCTCCAGCTGTTTCCGCTTCTCTCCCCCCTCCCCGCCCCCAACCGCGTGATGAACGCCAGAGAAGGGTCGTTAATTAGAGACAATAGGTTAGGCATCGCAGATGGGTATTATCTCAAATTTTTGGTAGTCACTTGCCCTCTCCTCGGTCTCACTTAAAATTTATTAACGCTCCTCAAGCATAGACAGGGAATACTGAAATTTTCTCCAAATCATAAAACAAAGGCTCCCCAATTTTCAACAGGTTCCATAAAAGCCTACAATTAGCTTTCTCCTTTATCTTCTTTATTAAAAAGATAAAAAGTCAACAGAAGGTAAAAAAGGTTTAAAAAAAAAAATCAAAAGCCTGAAAAAGCATCAACACAAAAAAATGGACTGTGATGTTTACCAATTTTGCTTTAATTTTAAGAATTTTTAATGCTTTTCCCCCCCAAATTAATGTGTTACCTATTGTTGCTAAGAATGAAAATGAGCACTGTTAGGCTTTCAAAGGTAACATCCTCTTAACATAAACCTGGAAGCAACACAGACATACAGAACACAACAGTTTGTAAGTGAAATAACATCCCATTCTGCAAATCGCAGATCTCTATTCCAGAACATAGAGCAACCGTAATTCCATTTTGCTGCTGCTGCTGTTAAGTCACTTCAGTTGTGGCTGACTCTGTGCAACCCCACAGACAGCAGCCCACCAGGCTCCCCTTTCCCCGGGATTCTCCAGGCAAGAATACTGGAGTGGGTTGCCATTTCCTTCTCCAAAGCATGAAAGGAAAAAGTGAAAGTGAAGTCACTCAACTGTAGAAGGCAAAAGACTGTCCTCCTTTTTGTAACCTTAGACAAGCCCCTTGACCTCTCAGTTTCCCCATGTAGGCAGGTGGGAAGTCAGGGAACAATGGTGATTCCAGACCTAACCGTGTCACAGCTTGATTGCTGGCTGTGTGTTTTAGGGGATTTCAAAAGTGTTTGTAAAATGTAAATTATGCAATCTAAAATGGTTCTTTCATACCATAAGTATTTCCTGATTACTACATATGTACAAGTTCTTTGCTTGATATACTGGGAAAGACAAGTAAAGTCACTCAGTCATGTCCGACTCTTTGCGACCCCATGGGCTGTAGCCTACCAGGCTCCTCTGTCCATGGGATTTTCCAAGCAATAGTCCTGGAGTGGATTGCCATTTCCTTCTCCAGGGGATCTTCCCAACCCAGGGATCGAACCCGGGTCTCCCACATTGTAGACAGGTGCTTTACAGTCTGAGTCGCCAGGTAAATACAAACACTCATTCAATTAATAGTAATTGAGCTCCTAGTGTATGTCAGGTACCTTTGTAAATACTGAGGGCATATGGTGATCCAAGCAGATAGAAATCCTTGCTCTCATAGAGCTTATAATCACATAGGGGGGAAAAAGACACACACACACAAATCAGTAAATTATATAGTGTTTAAGGGGGGGGGATAAGTGAAAATAGCAAAAAATAAGGGGTATAGGACAGCAATTCAAACAATAGTTGTCAGGGTGGATATCATTGACAAAGTGACATCTGAATAGAGGTATAAAGAAGCTGAGAAAGTAAGCCATTTGTATATGCGAGGGAGAGGGTTAGTTTGAGGCAAAGAGCCTCCAGGACAAGCTCCCTAAGATGTAATGTCCTCATGTGTCCACAGAATAGCAAAGAGGCCAGGGTGGCTGGAGTGGAGTGAGTAGGAAGGAATGGAGGTCAGAGAGATGAGACAGAGAAGGGACAGATTACACAGGGGTATGCAAACAACTTTGGCTATAGCACATCACAATTTAGACAGTACAAAACAATGCACTCACATAATAACCCTCTCAAATCTTTCTAAAAATTAGGAAGCTTCCAGGACAACTAAGAGTGCTATCACATAACAACTTTTTGTTGCTTAGACTTAGGATCGGGCTTCCCTGGTGGCTCAGATGGTAAAGAACCCACCTGCAATGCAGGAGACCTGGGTCGATCCCTGGGTTGGGAAGATCCCCTGGAGGAGGGCATGGCAACCCACTCCAGCATTCTTGCCTGGAGATTCCCCGTGGACAGAAGAGCCCAGTGAGCTACAGTCCATAGGGTCACAGAGTCAGACACGACTGAGCAACTAAGCACAGCATGCAGACTTAGGATCATCCAGGTTTCTTGCTTCTGTTTTTCTGATAGACTTTTTTTGTCCTTCCTGCTACTCTCTTAGTTCAATTTCCTATTCATTATTCACCTTCCTAAAATACCAGTGTTTCAACAGAACATTGATAGAACTAGGAACTCTGAGTATTTTCTCACACCATATTGCTTTTATTCAGAGATAGAAATGTTTTTAATAAATGAAATTTTCATTAGAAGAATAAAGAGAGTCATAGCATTTTGAAAACTGAAAGGACTATTGGAAGTCATCTAATGCGTTTTTAAAACTGTGGGTCACCAATTTTTGGTGAATAACAAAAATAACTTACTATTAGAATGAGCCCCATTCTAAAAAATAAAATTAGAGCGCAGTAACTAATACAATGCAGTTTTTGTAACAACAGCAGTATTAGGTCATGAATATGTGTGCATTTCTGTGTGTTTGTGTGTTTACATGTGTTTACTAAGTTGTCATCAAGAGAAATGTTTCAAGGAAGAGGGACTAAGTAGGAAAATCCTAGGAAAATAAATTGGCCAAGGGTGGAAAAGCTTTATTTTGGTATCCAGGACATCATAATGAGAGTTGAAAGTCATTTAGGAAGGGGGTTATCTTGGGTTCCTACCAGTGACACCATAGTGATAGGAAATCTAAGACCTGGATCGGTGGTCATGCCACAGTTGCTTGGGTCCTGCCTTCTCTACATTAATAACCTGGCCTTATGCTCCAAATGCTGAAGCTGAAGCTCCAATATTTAGGCCACCTGATGCAAAGAGCTGACTCATTGGAAAAGACCCTGATGCTAGGAAAGATAGAAAGTAGGAGGAGAAGGGGACCACAGAGGAAGAGATGGCTGGATGGAATCACCAACTTGATGCACATGAGTCTGAGGAAACTCCAGAAGATAATGAAGGATAGGAAAGCCTGGTGTAACAGTCCATGGGGTTGCAAAGAGTCAGACAGGACTGAGCGACTGAACAACGAATGGGCCAAGAAGAGTTTAGTTTGGAATAGCCCAGATGCATCTGTTTCTTCATGAGCATCACTTCTCTCGTGCAGATTCAGAACAAAGTTGTCCTGGGAAGCTTTTTGATAATTTTTCCTATAGTTGGGATTTGAGAGATATAAGTAAGTCATAGAAGAATGACACAAGGAGAAACAGGAAGTATAAAGTAAAAAGAAGGAAAGCACCTTATTTCAGGGAAGGAAGCATCAAGGAGAAAGAAGACCATCTGCACTCAAGTATCAGAGAGAGACAATAATGGCCAGGGACCTCTAGTCTTGAATGATAACATGTGGAATATATGGAACTTATTGAGAACATTCACAATTCCTCTTTTCTGGTCCTATGCTTCAATGTTTTCGTATATAATAAATACATAAATAATATTTCTGGTTTCTATGTTTTTAAAAGTTGATTTACTATTCCTTATTCCATTCCAATAATATGTACTACCAACATACCAAAGAAATTTAAAATTTACATAAAAAGTTAACTATTGATAAAAGATTGGAAATGTCATTTCCTCCATACCAGAAAGGACATTCAAATGGCTTTGGATGTAGTTTTCAAATGATGGGCTACTATAGTGTTTCATTATGCCACGGAGGCCGCAGGCGCCCTCTCGAATAGCGGAAGGTGCCCCACCTTAGACACCTTCTCGAGTGGGTCTTAGAAGCCCAGGCAAATAAATGGTCGCAGAGGACATCCACGCTCTAGATGGACACTCAGCTAGAAGTTAAAGGGAAGAATGACATGGGGAGACCAAGCGTTGGTGAGCAAGGCCCATAGCTTTATTTTCAACAGGGGCTTTTATACCCTAAGCTACACATAGAGGACAATAGGGGATGCAAAGTCAGCAGTCTTTGATGCTTATCAAAAACCAGGGTTTCTTTCCTGCAGATTTATCGTATACAAATGGTTTAGGTGATTTACATCATCTTCTGGCCAGAGGCCTATTAACATTTTATGACTCTTGACAAGGACTTATCAACAAAGACTTATTTTTTCTAAGAGTAATTATTTTAAGGTTTGGCGCCATCCTCCGAAGATAAGATTACGTTTCTATAGGGTGGATGTGTAATGGGTTTACAAAGGAAAGAATTTACTACCTTAAGGGTCTAAAGTTACTAACACCAGGCCACTACTTATTTTTTCTACATACCAACTATATTAATTAATGCACATTCAAGGATACAATTCAGGGGATGTGAAAACTTGGCAACAAACATTGGCTCATCAATGAAATCTTTTACTAGTTTTATTCTGACAGCTTCTAATTCTCTGAGAGGCTCTAAGCTATTTGAATATCTTAAGCTTCCCGTGCCTCTGGAGGCTGGGAGACTGTAAACAATCGTATGCATAGCTGTAGGTGTCCGGGTAAACTTGTCAGGCGAGTTAGAGAGCCATCTGAGGGGTTTGGATTTAAACACTCCTAATTGCCCAGGAACTTTATTAATTGGAGCTGTAAGTTAACTCTTTGACAGAGAGAGCGAGATGGTGGTGGGGGACAGCCCCCAGTAAAGTCAGAGGTGAGAGCACAAAGCAATAAAGTAGGCAGACTCTGGTTTTTTGGGGGGTAGATGCTCGAGAATATCCGGGGGCACTCCCGAGGCTCGATCCCGCCTTTGCGTATGCCGAGCCCCCTTCCTCATGACCTTTGTCACGAGTGGAATGTCTCTCGCCGGCTCCCGGCAATTATGTAAACTAAACCTAATTTCAGAATCATTATAATCTTGGAGAAGGCAATGGCACCCCACTCCAGTACTCTTGCTTGGGAAATCCTATGGACAGAGGAGCCTGGTAGGCTGCAGTCCATGGGGTCACTAAGAATCGGATATGACTGAGCGACTTCCCTTTCCCTTTTCACTTTCATGCATTGGAGAAGGAAATGGCAACCCACTCCAGTGTTCTTGCCTGGAGAATCCCAGGGACGGGGGAGCCTGGTGGGCTGCCGTCTATGCAGTCACACAGAGTCAGACACAACTGAAGTGACAGCATACTTATAACTTTCTTACTCATCCAAAGATAATCAGAGAAAAAGTGAGTCACAAATTTATATACTAATCACTTTCTAAAAGCAAATTCTGGCCTTGAAAAAAATACCACCAATATATATGAAAATTATATTTTTGAAGAAAAGATATATAGATTGATATAGCTTGCATGTGATATCATAACATTCTATTTGATGAATATGAAACATCACACCAATTATGCCACTTAATTCTTACATTAATCCTGAGTGTCATTATTTCTTTAAAGATGAGTTAATGCTCAATAATATTGAGGTTCAA
The DNA here is from genome assembly GCF_019923935.1 of Bubalus bubalis. Lineage (NCBI taxonomy): Eukaryota > Metazoa > Chordata > Mammalia > Artiodactyla > Bovidae > Bubalus > Bubalus bubalis. The sequence goes on along the minus strand of NC_059171.1, from coordinate 21,807,352 downwards.
TGCCCTATATACTATATCACAGGTGTCTCACATATACATAAATACAGATGAAACATATGAAACAGAGATGATAGATACAAAATGAGCTATGTAGTAAATTATTTGGTTCAAAATAAATACTGAAAAAATATATTTAAAGCTATAATGTTTCTTCTAACAATATAATAATATTAAATCCATATTTGCTCTTTTAATCAAAACATATTAATATCACATAGCCATATCAACTCTGAATATTCACTGAAAGAACTGTTGCTGAAATGGGAGCTCCAATACTTTGGTTACCTGATGCAAAGAACCAACTCAATGGAAAAGACCCCGCTGCTCGGAAAGACTGAAGGCAAAAAAAAGGGCAGCAGAGAATGAGATGGTTGTATAGTATCACCAACTCAATGGACATGAATTTGAGCAAACTCCAGGAGATAGTGGAGGACAGAGGACCCTGGTGTGCTACATTGCATGGGGTTGCAAAGAGTTGGACACCACTTAGCTACGAAGACAACAAAAACAACATATGTATTTCCACTCAATTCTAACAGGACCAGAAAGTTACATGTCATTTATTTTATATATTTATTATTGTATACATTTATTATATGTATCATTTTTTATAATAGTTTCTCCAAAAAAAAAATCACCAAAATTTTAAAGAGTGTTAAATTAGCTTATTCCTGAAATAGAAGCTTGGTCACTGAAGTGAATGCATAAAGAGGTTATTATGTGAAGTAGTTACATAGTGTCTAGACCAAGGATTAGTTCAACTGGGAACACAGTTGTGCCGTTGGCAGCCTTGCTCTTTTCTATGCTAGAAATGATGTAGGCAATGATGATGAGAATGCAAACTACTAATAAAGGATAGGAAAGAGGAAGTAAGTCATTCTGGAAAGTAGGGGGAAAAACAAGTACTAAGGCCCAGAAATGCATATGCTAAAAAGACACAGAAATAGAATTCTTATTGTTACTTCATCACTATTTGGTGTATTCAGTCATCCCAGAAATCGCTGGTTGTTAAAAGAGATAGGAATTACTCAGAATAGGTACAAAGCCACATTGCAGACTAAACTAACCTTTTTATTCTTGATAACACCTTTGCTCTTGATAATATAGAAATTCATCTCTACCTCAGTCTTCACAATAGATTTCAATTACCTTTGCCATGCTGGACCATTCCTCTCTATGACCGCAAATAATCCTATACTAAATAGGAATATTTGTGGATATATTTTGGTTTGTTTTACTCAAAACTAACTCTCAAAATATTTGCAAACACTGTGACTGACAAGGGATTAATCTCCAAAATATACAAACAGCTCATGCACTTCCAGTATCAAGAAAACAAACAATCCAATAAAAAAAAATAGGCAGAAGATCTAAGTAATAGGTAAGAAGATCTAAGACATTTCTCCAAACAAGACATACAGATGGCCAAAAAGCACATGAAAAGATATTCAACATCATTAAGTATTAGAGAAATGCAAATCAGAACTACAGTGAGGTATCACCTCATACCGGGCAGAATGCTGTTGCTGCTGCTGCTGCTGCTTAGTAGCTTCAGTTGTGCCTGACTCTGTGCGACCCTATGGACAGCAGCCCACAAGGCCCCTCTGTCCACGGGATTCTCTAGGCAAGAATACTGGAGTGGCTTGCCATTTCCTTCTCCAACCAGTCAGAATGGCCATCATCAAAAAGTCTACAAACAACAAATACCGGAGAGGGTGTGGAGAGAAGGGAACCTAATGACACTATTGAAGAGAAAGCAAATCAGTGCAGCCACTATGGAGAATAATATAGAGGTTCCTTAAAAAACTAACATGTGAACCATCAATCCTACTCTTGGGCATGTATTTGGAGAAAACCATAATTCAAAAAGATACGTGTATCTAAGTGTCCACTGAAGCACTGTTTACAAGAACCAAGACATGGAAACAACCTGAATGTCCATTGACGGGGAATGGGTAGTAGTATATACATACGAGGGAATAACAGAAAAGAATGAAATGATGCCACTTGAAGCAACACGGGTAAACCTAGAAATCAACATACTGAGCGAATTAAGTCAAAGAGAGTAAGACAATATCATCTGATACCACTTACATGTGAAATCTAAAAAATTATATAAATGAACTTATTTACAAAACAGAAACAGATTCATAGACTTAGAAAACAAACGGTATTACCAAAGGGAAAGGATGAGGGAGTTTCCCAAAATTAGGAGTTTGGGATTAACATAGACACACTACTATTTATAAAATAGATAACCAACAAGGACCTACTCTACAGCACAGGGAACTCTACTCAGTACTATGGACTAACCTATATGGGACAAGAATCTGAAAAATAATAGATACAGGTATACCTGAATCACTTTGCTGTACACCTGAAACCAATACAACATTGTAAATCAACCCAGGAATCGAACCCGGGCCTCCCGCATTGCAGGCAGACGTTTTACCATCTGAGCCACCGGGGAAGCCCCTGTAAATCAACTACCTTCCAATATAAAATAAAAATTAAATTAAAAAACCCCAGTTCTCAGAGTCCATACATATATGTGTGCGTGTGTGTACACAGTCCTTTGAGACAATGGTTTCCAAGTTTGAGAAACTTCCTGTGCCAGTATTCTCTTCATTATTCCAACCAATGCTCTGGCTTTGTGATAAATTTAAACAGTCTTCATAGTAACATTCTCAAACATTTTAGAGAAAAGAAGAAATATTTCTTATAAACCCCTTGAAATTCTAGATTAACATCATTTAGCTACTTCTCATATCATTAGGAGATCAACAGCATCGAGATTTTGTGGGTATAAACATTCTGCACAAATACACAGCAAGATTTAAGAATTTTATGTACATTTCAGGTCCAATGCCAATAACTATACAATATTTATAAACTGTGTGCATTTCAATGGCTTTATTCATTTATTATTCATTCATTCACTATTCACTTACTCAGTACTCATTTATTTCTTAACCACAGTGTGATGAGAATAAATTAGGTATGCATGGAAAATAGAGGGAGTCTCTTAATCACAATGAAGTCTAATTCCTGTTTGTTCATGTTTCTTCTTTTTCTTTATTAGCTAAAGCTTCCCTTATTTATTTCAACATACATACGAGAAAAGGCTTCTGATTACCATGCAGTTTAACTGAATTGTACATTGATTGTATATCAGCGGTTATACACTGCTTAAACTGGTGATACCATGCTGACATAAAAATGGAAAATGGAACATCTTTCATAGAAATTTGGCTTAACTGTCTGGTTGACTTTTAAATAGGCATTTGGTTTTTCATTATATATTAAGGCATAAAATTTATAACAAAGTTACTTAAAGTTGTTAAAAATCAAAGGCAGTAAAGAAGATGAAGATTCTCTTAAAGCAATAAAAATTGCAGGATTTTAAATAGTATATTGCAAAAAAAAAAAAAAAAAAAGCCCATGAAAAACATTCATGGTATACAGATCCAGGTCAAACATCACCTAGATTGGGCATAAGTGAATTGCTGCCTGAAGGAAGTTCTATTTGGAGCTCAAGTACATTAGGTAAACAGTTCAGACTGTGTGCAAAGTGGCCGACGTGGGTACCAAACTAAGCAACTCATCATCAGCTGACTCCCATTTAAGGCACTCAGTATTACAGACACCTTGAAAGTAAGTTTGTCTGTCTTGTTGATATGAAACTTCATAATAGGAAGTAACAATACAGATGAAACATGTTTTCCTCCTAAAATCCAATTCAAAATGGTACCATTTAATATGCTTTAGTTATACTCCCCAAATAAGGTGAGAAGCTCAGATCTAACAAGACAGAGGCCTCAGGAAGAGGTCAGTTTGTGGTGTCATACAGAAATTCTCTGAGATACAAGTAACTATAAGGAGGCAAATCAGTATGTGTTCTAGTTACAGGAATATTCTGTGATTCCTTGACCACTGCTTTATAACTTGGATTCTTCTGCTTGGCAACTCTTTCTGTAACTCAACCTAACAGAGTACTGTTTCAGATCTCAACCTCCTTTCCCATACTTGACACCAAATTGAGAAAAGACTTCCAGAGAGGACCCAAAAAGTCTCGATTAACAGCCTAAACAACAATTAAATATGCATCTATTTACACACACATATGGGGCTTCCCAGGTGGCGCCAGTTGTAAAGAACCCAACTGCCAATGCAGGAGAAGTAAGAGATGTCGGTTCGATCCCTGGGTTGGGAAGATCCCTTGGAGGAGGGCATGGCAACCCACTCCAGTATCCTTGCCTGGAGAATCCCAAGGACAGAGGCACCCAGCGAGCTATGGTCCATAGGATCACAAAGAGTTGGACACCACAGAAGCTACTCAGCACGCATGCATGCATATATACACATATATATTTAAACTGGCAACACCATTCAAAAAGCCTTTCCAGAAATGTTTATTTGTAGTCTAGCCACTATTTATCAGCATTTGAGCATAGAAAAAGTGGTGAAGAATTTCTGAGTTCCTTTATTTTCTGTTCTGCATTACTTTTTGTGTGTGATTATCTGTCATTTGATCTAACATCTAGAAAAAAGGCATTGCTTCATAATTCACTGTTGTAAACTATTAATTTCATTTCAAGTAATACTGTATTTCACACTATGAAGGCAGCATTTTATGGGTTCTCTGGATGAGGCAAAAATACAAACTTTATGTCTTAATAAATCTTGTACTGCATCTGAATAAACACCAAAAGATATATTTTCAAGGACAGTGATCTTAAAAAATGTAATTATTACATATTTTATCACAATTCAAGGTAACTGCAATTTTAAACACATATAACATTTTGAGTACTATTTCTAATTTCATTTATTAAAAATGATTTATTTTTGTCCTCAATTTCAGATTATAGGTTAAGATCAGCTGACAAAGGGTACGTTTTCTGGCTTCTATAACCACTTAGAAGGTGCTTGTCTTCTGGAGACTAGAGTTCTACTAGAAGAACTCTAGTACTGGGAAGTAAATAGAAAGTCACAGCAGGAGTGAACAGCCCTTTGTCAACATTGTAAGCCACAGTCTGCTCCTGTACCCTGCAGAACCAGAGCTCCAATCACCCCCTTACTCTTAGGTCTGAGGCCCACCTCCATCCATAGTCTTACCCAGCTTTACTTTCAACCTGTCTCATTATTACTCTGACCCTGTGATTACCCCAGACTTACCACACTGTGTCTCCTTTGCTTACGCCTCTCTGTGGATGAACTTCTGACATAAATGACAGGAAGGTAATGTCCCCCTATGAATGAAGGTTCTTTTGGCCTCCATACATTACAGTACTCCTTTTGATACGAGGTCTCATGAGAGAGAAAGATCATAATTTTTTTCCATAGTGGAGTATGTTGAGAAAAGTGTAAAACAACATTGGAGACTAAACAGCTCTATGAGACTCTATTAACAACATGTATTTCTCACTATAATGATCACAATAATTATAAGAGAAATTCTCTAAATTATGTTTTCTGTAATGTTCTGCTGAGTGTGCGCCAGTTTAAGAAATTAACGACAATGAAACAATTGTTGATGGTGTGTCAAAACTACTATAAGAATCTCTATAAAAACTTATCCTGTAAATGTCTTACTTGTACTGGCCTCCATTCATTGTTTGTGTTCCATTTGCAGACTACTGCTTAGAATTTTAATAAGTTTCATGTTAAACACTTATTAGAACTCATTCTTTCAGAGTCATTTTAGAGGGAGCAAGCCCCTATATACTCCTTGAGGTTACTAACATCATCTAGTATAAAAGAAAATAACTTGTTCCAGTTTTTAAGGGACAATCCAAGAAATGGAATAACTACTTTAGTTTACTGAAAACTCCATATGCAGTTCCAAATGCTCAGCTTCTGACATTAATTCCCCATGGTATAGTTTTCCCCAAGTTCTCCATATTACGTTTGTCTAATGCATAATACTTTTCTTTCATACAGTGACTTTCTTTCAAGTATTGTTTTCCAAAATCTATACATTCATGTCTAAAACATATCTATGTAACTTGTCGGTGCTAGTCCCTATTTCATATGTGCTAAAGCATAAGGAAGATAAAAGGTTACAAATCCATTAGTGATAGGATCTGGTGATGCCTGGACAGTTCAACTATAGATTTAAAACTTTGTTTACATTTCTGCACATGAATAATTGGTCACAAAAATATATGTCAAGGGTTAATGAATATGTTCCTATTAAAAGATAATCTATAGAAAAGAGCCTGCTGCTGCTAAGTCACTTCAGTCGTGTCCGACTCCGTGTGACCCCATAGATGGCAGCCCACCAGGCTCCCCCGTCTCTGGGATTCTTCAGGCAAGAACACTGAAGTGGGTTGCCATTTCCTTCTCCAATGCATGAAAGTGAAAAGTGAAAGTGAAGTCGCTCAGTCGTGTCCGACCCTCAGCGACCCCATGGACCACAGCCTTCCAGGCTCCTCCATCCATGGGATTTTCCAGGCAAGAGTACTGGAGTGGGGTGTCATTGTAGAACTAATTGACTACTCAACCATTTGATATTAAACAGTATTAAACAAATATCTATTCACTGCCACCACATGCATGCACAGTGCTAAGCATTTAAAGTAGTAAACAGTATCATTTACTAACTATTGATTAAAGCTACTCATTTCACTCATTTATTATTTTTCAACTGATAAATATAGAAACGCTAAGGAAATAGGTCAAGTAATGCTATACAATTAAAAATAAAGACTGACATCATAGACTAGCATGTATTTGGAACATGTGTATGCAGCTCAAAAGCTTTTAACATATGAGCACCAAAGCAAAACAAAGACAGCTTAAGTACTGTTTTGACTAGAGTAATGCTACACTTTCAAGATCATAAGACATTAAGTTTAAAAATTATAGTACTACCACATTCTAAAATACAAGTTTGGAAAAGCACAGTATTCAACAAGAACATGGGCTTCCCTGGTGGCTCAGATGGTAAAGAATCTGCCTGCAATGTGGGAGACCTGGGTTCGATCCCTGAGTTGGGAAGATCCCCAGGAGGAGGGCACAGCCGTGCACTCCAATATTCTTGCCTGGAAAATCCCATGGACAGAGGAGCCTGGCGGGCTACAGTCCATGGGGTCACAAAAAGTCAGACACGACTGAGCAACAAAGCATAGCACACAGCACAACAAGAACACAGAACCAAAGGGGAAATCTGAGAATAAATTACTTTGGTTATCACACACACACATGCACACACATACACAAATACGCACAAGCATTAAACTGTGGAGGCACAAGTGACTCAGAAAGAATAAACTAAACTAACAAAAATATAATGAATCAAAAAATCTAAGAGCAGCATTCTACCACTCTTCTGGTCTGAAAGCATTATCTTCTCTTGAATTCCATTATATTCTTAGAATTTTACTCTCATTTCCCTTGCATCTCCTCATTAACCCTCATGGCTGACTTCATCTTCTCTATCAAATTTCTACCTTTAACATTTTTAACACATCCTGGGCCACCTTCTCTCATTATACTTGCTTCTTTTCTTATCATTCCTCTCTAAATAAATTGACATCAGCCAAATGGTTGCTCAAACCAGAAATTTGGACATCCTGTTTTATTCCTTACTTTCCCATACTGTATGTCTCTCTCATCCAATCATCACCAAATTCTATTGATTCTATCTTTAAAATAGACCTCATATCCACCCATTTCACTAATCCTATTGCAAGCCACTTTCACTCTTACCATCCAGATATTATTCATAAAGCAGCCAGGATTATCTTTTTAAAATTATGTTGGGTCACATCACTACCCTTCTAAAAACACATCAATGTCTTTCACTGCAATTACATAAAACACGAACATATAGCCTGACCTCCCTCGAGGATTCTATTAACTTCTTCATATCAAATGGTTTTATTTATTACTCAGTAAGACATCCATGTGGTACCTGGTTTCTGTTATTTACTCCAAAAATCACTGAGTATCTTTCCCTATAGTGATTTTTCTTGTTTCGTTATAGTGATACCCACTACAGAAAGTATTCTGCAATTTAAAATAGACCTTTTCATCCTTGTTTCTTATACTTCAGTGTAAAGGGAGCTATGTAAAGGCTAGTCAATTCCTACCAAACATTTCCCCAGGTCTCATAAAATGCACCGTGTCTCTGGCCAGGAATTCTTCACAGCTATATCTCAGCTTGGTAATTATTTAACACAACAATAACTTGTTGGAAGAGGATTTTGAAATTTGCACCTGCTTCCCTGAAGAACATGTGACTCATTTATGCAGTGAACTGCTATTCCTGATGAGAAAGTACCCCATTCTTACAATAAAAAACAGTGGCAGTAGGCTCAGAACCTCAGGACCATGATATAGGCCATCAAATATTGCATATTAATACTTAACATTTCATAATTTAATAATATAATTATATTATTTGATCCCATCTATATAGCTATTAGGAATTCATTAGAATGAATTTTAACATTACAAATTTTTAAATTTCATCTCTCTTGTCCCCTCCAATAAAACCTGCCAGTCCCTCTGTGCTAGCCCTGCAGCTGGATGAAGAGGATGGTTGCCCACGAGGGAAAGATGATTCGGTCTAGCACTAATGGCCATGCGGGCCCAGCTCCTGAAACTCTGCAGTGTAGAGTCATCATCCCTTCTTTTAGGCGCTTGGCAGACATTTCAAGTCTCATGTCAAAACGAAGCCTGATTTTTATTCTGAAACTACAATTAAGTTATCTCTTTAAGAAATGTGTAATTTTAGGCAAGTCATTGAATCTCTCTGTCCCTTAATTTCTTTCCTAAAAAGAGGTTAGATAATGTCTATATACTTTTATATACTTCTTTACACTGTTTAATAGAGATGGTCACAGAGCCCCCCTGCCTCCAGCTTTAATAATTTGAAATTTTACTTTCTGTTTTGTTCCATAGAGCACTGAATCTCCACCCTCCTTCCCCCTTTGTACACTACATCCACTCCTTACTCAGGAGACATGAGGGCACAGTGGTTAACGGTGTGAACGCTGCAATTAAACAGGCTTGGGTATATATCCTCAGAGAAGGCAATGGCACCCCACTCCACTACTCTTGCCTGGAAAATCCCATGGATGGAGGAGCCTGGTAGGCTGCAGTCCATGGGGTCGCTGAGAGTTGGACACGACTGAGCGACTTCACTTTCACTTTTCACTTCCATGCACTGGAGAAGGAAATGGAAACCCACTCCAGTGTTCTTGCCTGGAGAATCCCAGGGACGGGGGAGCCTGGTGGGCTGCTGTCTATGGGATCACACAGAGTCGGACACGACTGAAGCGACTTAGCAGAAGCAGCAGCAGCAGGGTTTCCTAGTTCTTCCAGTTCCTAGCTGTATGACGACAGAGAATCACTTAAACTCTCTATGCTTCGGTTTTCTCATCTGTAAATGAGATATAATAATAATGTCCTTGTAGGTTGTTGTGAGAATCATCTCAACTAACAGTGAGCATGAAGCAGAGGATGGGATGGTTAGATAGCATCACCGACTCCATGGACGTGAATTTGAGCACACTCTGGGAAACACTGAAGGGCAGGGAAGCCTGGCGTGCTGCAGTCCATGGGGCTGCAAAGAGTTGGACACAACTTAGCGATTGAACAACAATAACAACAAAGTTCATAAATTCCAAATCATAAGCTCCATATTTCTGCTCTTCCAATTAAGACTTCTATTCCTGACGCATTGCAAACTTCAGGCTGGTTTTAAGATTAAAAGGAACTGGTGAAATATATTTGTCTTTCAGAGATATTTTCATTTTCAAACAAATGCTAAACTAATTGGTGAAACTTCAGGCAGTGCTATAAGTGATTTTTAAAAATACCTAGGCAAACCCAGGAAAGAACTGGTATGTTTTCTCACAGATAAACAAGCCTTTCCTGAGATTTTTCTCTGGGCACAGTTCTATTGAGTATCAGCTTTGTTACAGGTTTTCTTTTCCCCCTAAAAGTGAACCAAGGTCAAATAATTTTTTTAAAAAACATCAGGTGTTCTAGAAGTATTCTACCAGTGGAGGTTGAGGCTTGTTTTTCAGACAGGCATTTGTATGTTAAAGAACTATCTGTACATATATTTTTCAATATATTCAAATTTCATTAATACTACCTAAGAAATTTACCACCAACCTCTATGACGCACTCCTCTGAGGCAGAGGGAGAATGGCACACAGAAATATAACACATTAGCCTAACAGCATTGTGTCAGACAAGATGGGTTTTTGATTCAACCGAGCCTGACAAAGCAGTCATCTCAAGGTGATTCATTCCACTTTCAGGATATAAGTGTATCATGTAGTTTGCTTTTCCACATGACTATGATGTGAACATCACAAAGATTATTAAAGTGTCACAAGCATTTACCGAAATTCAGAATTTCACCCTAACATTACATACATACAGAGACAGGTCCACAATATGGAACATGGTACAGTACATTTATTTATATTTTAATGTAAGTCCACATGTGAAAACTGCTCAGATTTTATTTTATTCAAGTGGCCAGATGGATTCAGGATAAATTTATGTCCCCAAATGATTCTGCTATGTTTTATCCACCACTTTCTTGTGGGTGGAGTGAAAGGCAGAGGGTCTTACGCATCAACTACTCCTGCTGTACTGAGTATGGAAGAACCTCAAAGACGTGGGAAGTGGCAATTCAAAAGATTCAAACTGTTGGTTTTGTGTCTTCCCTTACTCAGTGAGAAGCAGTGATAGCTGTTCTCTATTATAAATCACCAAACCAAAAAGGCGAAGTCTGAACTGAATGCTTCAGAAGTAGTTCCTAACAGATGAATTCTTTCAATCATTTATTTCCTGTAATTAAGAGTATAGCTCCTAGTTGCATGAAAAAAACTTGTACAACTTGTATTGAAAATTCAATTGATATTGCATGGTTGAAAGTTGCTCTCTTAACTTAGAACCTATCTGATCATTTAAATAGCTTTCTGCCTTTGGGTCACAATATATTTATAAGACATGATAACAGTTTAAGAAATTTACTATTTAAAAACCCTCTCACACACCTTTTCTAATATAATTATTTTGAATATAATAACATATACATTACATAATGAAATTTTGTGCTATTAAAACTGTGTAAACTTCCATTCTCAAAATTAATTTGTTTTTGGCAAAAGAACTGGATAATAATACTGTGTGTTACTATCACAATTTTTTTTTATAGTGTTTAGACCTGATAAATAATTTTGTATTTAGGGGACTGGGAAGAATGACAGTTAACTTTAAGATCTGAAAATATCTTCAGAAGGTTCTTGTGTAATTTCTGTCTGCAAGTACAACTTGACATGAAGCAATCAATTATTTTGTTGCTGTTGTTCATTTGCTTAAGTTGTGTCTGACTCTTTGCCACCCCATGGACTGCAGCATGCCAGGCTTCCCTGTTCATCACCAACCCCGGGAGCTTGCTCAAACTCATGTTCATTGAGTCAGTGATGCCATCCATCTCATCCTCTGCTGCCCTCTTCTCCTCCTGCCCTCAGTCTTTCCCAGCATCATGGTCTTTTCTAATGAGTTGGCTCTTTGCATCAGTTGATTGGAGCTTCAGCATTAGCCCTTCCAATGAATATTCAGTACTGATTTCCTTTAGGATGGACTGATTTGATCTCCTTGCTTGTTCAAGGGACTCTCAAGAGTCTTCTCCAGACCACAGTTCAAAAGCATCAATTCTTTGGCACTCAGCCTTCTTTACAGTCCAACTCTCACATCCGTACATGACTACTGGAAAAACCATAGCTTTGACTATACAGACCTTTGTTGGCAAAGTGATGTCTCTGCTTTTTAATACACTGTCTAGGTTTGTCATAGTTTTTCTTCCAAGGAGCAAGCATCATTTTATTTCACTACACCAGTTATATTTCTCAATATTTGAAAAGATGCTTCCCAATCTCCTGTACCTCCAGGGTCATGGAAGTCTTAGAGACACTATCCCTTACATTTCATACCAACCTTGGTCCTAGTAAATTGAAGAAAAAGTATTGTGATTCATATCTCTTATACATAATAGCACTACACAGGTGTTACAGCTGAACTGTGTTCCCAAAAAACTCATGTGTTGACATCCTGCCCCTAGTAGGTCAGCATGTAATTGCATTTGGAGATAAGGTCTTTAGAGAGGTGATTATGTTAAAATGAGGCTGTAATGAAGCAGTCAAACCTAATCCAGTATGAATGGTGTTCTTATAAGAAGAAATTTGGACACACACATTGACACAGGGATGTGTGTGCACTGAGAAAGGACCATGTGAATAGGCAGCAAGAGGCTGCCCTCTACAAGTCAAGAAGAAAGTACTTCCAGTCTTCAGAATTATGAGAAAATAAAAGTCTGTTGTTTAAGTCATGTCATCTGTAGTATTTTATTATGGCAGTCCTAGCAAAGTAATATAATATCCCTTGAGATAAATTAAGTCCCCTATAATCTTTAGCTTTGCAGTGTTTTCAAAAGCTTTCATTTGTTTTCTAAAAAGTTAAGTTTTACTTAACATTATTTAGATCTATTCTAAATTTTTTAAACCCTTTGTACAATTTTGATGTCCCAATGAGCCAGGTCTCTTTGTATCTTAAAAGTTTAACTGTAAAGTGAATTTCCATAAATCAAATGGTATTTTCTAATTACTCCTGCTGTTTTAACAATTGTATATTTTGCTCAACTTAAACAAAGGTAAATTATTTACACAGTCTCTTAAAAAAACACACTTGCCAAAAAACTCACACACTCGTCACTACAATTTTTATATACATAAGACTTTTAAGTTTGTTAAGGGCAGAAATTGTACTTTATTGATGATATTATTTGAATTCCTACCACAACAATCAAGGCCCAGCACACTGATTTGCTTCTAAGGACACTATTTATATAAATTCTGATAAAGGAGCTGTTCATTACTAACAGACATGCTCTAATTCTTATTTCGTTACGTTAAAGAAAAGGGTTAAAATTAAAACTGCTAATACCAGCTCCTGTGGAGAATGTGAACGAGTCATCTGACGACTATTACTGTGGATGTGGCTCTTGAAATTGATTTTTTTCATTAGCATTCCAAATCGTTACTTACAAATTAAATTTTTTTTAATATTTAAAATGCTCTACCAAATGCAATTATAACTTATCCAATCCACCAAAGTAAATGGATGCCCTGAAAACATCTTTTATTAGGAAGCAAATCAAAAGTGAACATACGTTTCTTACTTTCATCATCTGAGGTATTCAGTACTAGAAGCCAAGCTAATTTTTTAAGCACTGAATACATTAAAAATTAACTGTGTCACTTTCTACCTAGTCAATTAAGTATAATAGAAATGTAAACTCTTGCATTTCTACAATGTCTTAATTCAATATCATCACTTACATGCGTGATGTTGAATTCTTTATACCCCTCAGTTGTTCACTTGCTTTCACAGCCATCTCTTTCTCCTAGACGTCATTAATGACATATATCAAATTGAAGTGAGTTAAAGTTTATTTTGAGACTATTTTGAAAATTTTGTGATAGTTCTAAAAGAATACAGAAACCCTGAGTGTTATTACTAAATTAGAGTTGGAATGCACTGATCTATCCATCTGTTTTGAAATTCTCATAAATTTAAGTATATATTTTTGATCTTAAATCTATATCATGAATATATTTATATCTATATATATGGGCAAAAAAATATATCTAATTATGTTCTTGAAATCATTTAAAAAATCAATTCTTATGCTAGGATTAAAACTTTGTTTCAGTGCACATTGGCTGAGATAAATCAACTATAAATGCTGGTACCAACTCAGATTTAAAAGCAGATACAGTAAGCATTTCTTCTTTTCAGCTTTCTGTTCCTATGCCCTGGCCCCAGCCCTTCTTACTTGTGTCTGGATCTTTCATAATCCATTCATTGGCATTCCTGCTTCCAGTCCCTCTCTTTTAATCCATTCTGAACATTTTTGCCGGGTTGATTTTCCTAAAAATATATTTATTAACAAGTATCTTATTAAGAAAAATAACGAACCAACCCTCAGTGAGTTGATAGGACAAAATGTATTCTACCAATCTTGAAATTCAGGGCTTCCAACCAAAAGAACATTCTAATTTTACTCATTTTCCAGATACATACAGTTTATCAAACTTTGCTATTCTATTTAGTGAGCCCCCAGCATACCTCTGCTTCTCATTTCTTATTTTCTTTCCTGTGGGACTGATGGTAGTGTGTGGAATTCATCTGCTTATCCAAAGGCTCCTGTATGCTGTGCCAGAGCTAGATGCTCCTCTGACAATTCCTTTATCTCAGACCTGGAAGCTACTGGATTCCTTATTCCCTTAGCCTCTAGATGCTCAGCATCATGACAGAGCTTCTAATCCAACTCTGACTATTGCAATCTCCAGGTAATTTCTCCTGTCGTGCCCCTCCCCCCTTCCTTTTGCCAAGTGGGTCCCAGGTTCACTTCCCTTTTTTAGCAAGCACTCTTTGGACTGTGAGTCAGGGTGCTCAGGAAGAGGATCCAGCTCTTCAGCATCTCCAGGACCAGCCAGTTCAAGTCTCTTTCCTCCCAGGTTCCAGCAGCCTTGTAAAGTCAGAGCCTGTTAAAGCCACTACTGTGTGCTGGTCAGAATGCTCTCCTGCCTCTCTGCTTATATACACTGCCAATCTGTCAGGATTCAGTTTTATTCCACCAGCTCTCTGAATCCCCTGGTCCATAGTAATGCCTTCCTACTCTGAAATCCCTTTATCTCATTCACTCTTTGGGTGCTTATCACAGTCTACCTGCATTGTTGAATTTTTTCTTTTTCAACCACCTACTGCATATCTTTACTTGAAAGTTCTAGAGATATAACAGAACATCCCCAAACACCTCTCCTCTGTCTAACTTTCTAATTCTGTGTTCCTTCTCTTAGCTGGGGACAGGACCATTCATTCACTCAGTCCCTCAGGCAGAAAAGTGGGATCAACTTTGACTTTTCCCTTTTCTTCACACCCCCATCCATCTCCAATCAATCATCAAGTCCTATTTCAGACCTAAATATCTATAATATGAAACAAATTCTTCTTCATCCCAAGTGAAGCAAAGTGGCTCAGTCGTGTCCAAGTCTTTGTGACCCCATGGACTGTAGCCTACCAGGCTCCTCGGTCCATGGAATTTTCCAGGCAAGAGTACTGGAGTGGGTTGCCATTTCCTTCTCCAGGGAATCTTCCCAACCCAGGGATTGAACCCGGGTCTCCCACATTGCAGGCAGACGCTTTATCGTCTGAGCCACCAGGGAAGACCTGTTATATAAAAGACTCCTAATTTGTTGTTCTGGACTTGCCAGGTATCTCAGTGGTAAAAGAGTCTGCCTGCCAGTTCAAGAGCCACAGGAGATGTGGGTTTGACCCCTGGGTCAGGAAGATCCCCTGGAGAAGGAAACGGCTACCAACTCCAGTATTCTTGCGTGGAGAATCCCGTGGACAGAGGACCCTGGCGGACTACAGTCCCTGGGGTCACAAAGAGTTGGACATGACTGAGCATGCATGCCCACAATTTGCTGTTCTCTCCTCACGCTAAGTACTTTTCAATCTATTTTTTTATGAAGCCAGATGATATTATTTAAACAGCAAGTTAGTCCATGTCAACGCTTAGCTGAAAAGCTTTTCAGAGCTTTCCCTTCCCTTGGCCTAAATGGCACACCTACTCTCCTTTATCTCTTGCTTCTTCCTGCCTCTCACTCCCAGCTCCAGCAGTACTGGACTGGGTGAGCTGCCCTGCACACTCCAGGCTATTTCTTACCTCCCCCGTGTATATGAAGGTAGGATCCCTGAAATACCTTCCTCCTACCTTTTCTCTTTACCTAGACATTTTATGGCAAGCTACTTATATGTTCAGGTATTTCCCAGGGAACAAGTTCTAATCTTCTGAGGAAGCAAATGCTCCTCTGAGATTCCACAGTATCTGGAATCTATCTCTGCTACACAATATTAAAAGCAATAATTATGTTCATTCACTCACTCAAGTACTTATTGAATACCTATGACGGGTTAGACACTTTTGTGCTATGTAATAGGCATTCAATAAATGATTTTTGCTAATGAATGAGTGAATTTGCCCAGCTGAACTTTAAGAGGAACACTGTTATGTTTTATGTATTTGAATTTATTTCCACTTACCCTCATGTCCTTACTTTATGTCTATCATAGTATTTTATATATAGCAATAGCTTAAGAAACACTTTTTTACATTTAGTTTTACATTCAGTCTTAAAATAAAAATGTTTTTGAGAAAAAATTATCATTGATTACAAAACACCATGAAGATTTTGAAAAAGTATATAATCATACAAGTATAAATAACACACAATAACGTTTGTGAAATATTAACTGCTCATAATTTTGGTAAACTATGGCAAATTGTTGCAGAAAGCTTGCTTGCTCCAAAATGTGAATTTTGGAACCACAGTATCTAAAGATTACAGGGAATCATCTGTAACAAATAAATACAAAGGTAGAATACAGGAGCATTTTGGTAATATGAAAAAAGAAAGCTCTTAAAATATTGCTATCTGTTATGGGAATTTAATCTAAGCAGTATGGGAAATACTGTAGCTATTGAAAAAGACAATTTAAACATCCTCATAGGCTTTAGGCCCTATGCCTATACTACCTAATGGTTAAGAGTCTAGATTTGAGGGGTTCTAGAGTCTTCCAGATTTTACCCCATCATATTCATAATGAAAAAAATCTTCCAGATGATAGATTGGGAGAAAATTTTTGTAATATCTTACACTAAAAATGGAATTAATATCAGATACTCTTGAAAACCAAAATGATAAAGATTACAATCCCAACCAAAAAAAAGAGCATAAGTTAGAAACAGACAATTCATGTAAGAGCAAACAAAAAGATTGATGTGCATAAAGAGATTTGCAAACTCATTAGTTACGAGAGAAAAGCAAGTTAATACAACAATGAGAAATCACTCATTGCTAGTATCACTAATGCTAATCATCACTCACAGTAATATCAGAAATACTTGTATTAGCATATTAAAAATCAGGAAGTAATGCCAATTGTTGGCATGAATGTTGGGATATAGAGACTTTTATTCACTACTGTTTGGAAAGTAGACTAGGGCAGGAGATCTGGTGAAAAGCTGGCAGAACCTGGCCAAGTTAATTAAACACACACTGAATAATTTGATAAATCTAGTTCTGGGTATATATAGATATATGTAAAAGAAGTTCTCACCCAGGCTCATAAGGAGACATATATGAGGATATTCATCTCATGTTATTTGTGGTGGCAGGAGTTGGAGTCTATCTGGATGTCCAGCATTGGAAGAACAGAGAGGAAAAATGTGGTAAATGCATACCATGAAGTACTACACAGCAATTAGAAATATAGGAATAAATGTACACACAGGTGCTCTGAAAACCATAATGCTCAATGAGAAAAGTTAAGAGGGAATGCAAATTTAAAATGCACAAACACATATATGTGTCTATAAAACAATAATGCACATTTTATAAGAGCACATACATACATTGAAGGTACACATTAAAACAGCCATTCTAACAGACGGAGGAAGGAGAATAGGGGTCAGAGGGCATTCAGTAAAGAGAGAGAGAGAGGAGAGAAAAACCCTTCTCTCAGCATGGACGTGTATGACCCTTCTCCACCCTGTTTCTCAGTGTTTCCTTGTGTTGCCTCCTTTCAGCTAGTCCACAGCATGAGAATAGGTTACATGTCTTTATAGCCAGGTCTTAATCCACATGCTGCTTGGTGCCATGTGTGTGTCTCATTCCTGCTCAGTACCCAGTACTATGCTTGCACACAGTAGGTATTCAAGGAATATTTGTTGAAGGAATGAATGAATGCATAATTTTATGTTGACTGACCCATGTTATAATAAGAGAAAGAAAGCCAAAAGCTGAACTTAAGATCTTGAAAAAAATTTTCACATAGATCTTTTCAGTGTTAAATTTCAGGCTTCATGTCAAGAAAGAAAAGTTCTTAGATTTCATTCAGGTGAAGTGGATAGAGCAGCAGTTTTATTTTCAATAATACTCATATGTGGCACTGGCTGAACCACTTTCATATTAGGTAATACATTTAAAATGGAGAGAATAAAGATTTTTATCTTCAGCTTTTTTTTAATGTCAGCAAGGTAAAGAGATGCTACTGTTCAAATGGCAAGAAATGCCTTTCTCTTTTAAAATTTAAAGCATGCATGTTATAATTTTCCTATCAAAACAGGATTTTTATGTTCTTTTATATTGGAATTTCTCATTGAATTTTCCTTGGGCATGTAAAATAACATTACAACCTGATTCAGAATCACACTTGACCTACAAGTATGTATGTACAATGTATTTTACTTATAACCAAATAATGTACTGCCAAAGAGATATTATAAAGGACAGAACAAATGACCCTATCCTTTCAGCGCAGGTATTGTTGATCCTTGATTTTTCCACCAGAATTCATAAATGCCCATTCACCACTACCTGCAATTGAAGGAAGTCTTATCTATGAATAAACTTTCCAAACAATCTTTTAACTGCTTCAATATCCTAGCTTCTCTTTTATAGTAAAACTGTATTTTTTTGGCTCATACATATTATAGTGAAAATTTTCATTAGGCTTAATTCCTCTGGGAACAAACATTTTTCTAGGATAACTACTCTTATTGGGAAATGAACACATTTTCCATTTCTAAGATGTAAGATAATTTACTTAAATAAAAGTCTCTCATAGGGCTATGCTGATCAGCTCTAAAGTAACAAGACTGCAATGCACCATTTGATTGCTTATAAACTGATTAAAAAGAGTCAAATATTATAGGTTAAATACTAATTAATGCAAGATAATTTGTACTTAGATAATAGTTTCTTTGGAACTGCTAAAGCATCTAAATAATCTCTTTTGGCTTTTAAGTCATGTGTGACTTTCATACGCTTCCTTTCAAATCTCTCTATATTGTGGTCTTAGGCTCAATTCTTTCTTGGAAAAGCACAGAACTCACTCTAGTATGCATAGTGCCTCACTTAACTAGATCAGCTCTTTACTGATCTGAAAAGCCAGGGTCCTGAGATTGATATATGGGATTCCTAGGTGGCTCAGTGGTAAAGAATCCACCTGCCAATGCAGGAGATGTGGGTTCGATACCTGGGTTGGGAAGATCCCCTGGAGGAGGAAATAGCAACCCACTCCAGTATTCTTGCCTGGAGAATCCCATGGACAGAGGAGTCTGTCTTAGGCTGCAAGGAGTAGCAGCACAGGCTGACAAAGAGTCAGACACGACTCCGCGACTGAGCAGCACACATGAGACTATACACATGAAATAGGTAATTAGAAGAGGACTTGCTGCTGCTGCTGCTGCTAAGTCGCCCCAGTGGTGTCCGACTCTGTGCGACCCCAGGGACTGCAGCCCACCAGGCTCCCCCATCCCTGGGATTCTCCAGGCAAGAACACTGGAGTGGGTTGCCATTTCCTTCTCCAATGCATGAAAGTGGAAAGTGAAAGTGAAGTCGCTCAGTCGTGTCTGACTCTTAGCGACCCCATGGACTGCAGCCCACCAGGCTACTCCGTCCATGGGAATTTCCAGGCAAGAGTACTGGGGTGGGGTGCCATTGCCTTCTCCGAGAAGAGGACTTATTTCGCCACAAAAAATATCTGTTAGGTAGAGTGTGCTGATTCATAATAATGGAAATTTACAAACAGGTATATTCTGTGCAGAAACCTAGTCATTGCAAAGGCAGAAGCCAAGTCTTACAAAAGTAAGACTTGAAATGATAGGATTGATTGCCACTGTCTTGAGAAGGCCACCACAAATCCTATAGGAATACAGACTACATTTCACTTTACAGGTTAATTTGTTTAGTATCAAATAATGAAAATTAGATCCTGCTAAAAGAGAGACTCCAAAAAAAAAGCAGAATGTTTCAGGTAACAAACTCTTTGTCTACTCTGGTTTTTAGAAGTCATAATTAAGAATTGATTGCATATCTTCTGCTTGATTCTATATACTACCACCTTTCCTACTCTTTCCCACCCCAGAAAAGAGATTAAAACATGCTCACAAGCAGGAAAAAGAAAGATTAAATGTAACATTTCTCAAATATTTGAGAAAGTGAGATACCTGAGGTATAGGCTTCTAAAATCACTGCAACTCTCTAGAACAACACAAAATCTGATAACAGCAACTGCTTCTTTCTTGATGCATTTTTGGTGGTTTGAAATAATCTATGAGATGGTAGGACTGTTAACTAGATGCCCCAAAAGTCAGCATGCTATTAGGCTGCCAAAATATCTGCATAGTCTCCAATCTATAGAGAAGATGACGACATCATTGTCACGTGCATCAGTGTAGCCGCTGCACACTCAGAAACTTACACTCTTCAGTGCTAAACTTGAGAAATATAGGCAAACTTGAAATTCACTTGGAGGAGTAGAATCAAAGTCCTTGGAGACTTGAATAGTAAAGGCGAAAAGGAGAAAGACTGAAAAGGAAACAGGCAGGATATCAGAACTGTCTTTGAAAATATGGAAAACCATCATATGAGAGTTACATGAGTCTGACGAGTAGAACTAGACCAATGGTTGGAAGCCACGGCAAGTAAAAAACAAGTCACAAAGCTCTTGGAAAGACGAAGTACGTAGCCTTAACTGTTAAGTAGTGAATTCCCTGTCCCTGGATGTGGTTAGCATAGTGCAATGACCCAGGAAACTGATAAGAGAAGATTCAAGCAACAAATGGGTAGTTGGATTAGATGGTACCTTCCAGTTCTGGCATTGTATGATCTCTAAAGCAAAGTCATGAATGAGTCTTTTATTTATCTTCAAAGGGAGATTCATATTAAAAACTTGCTTGTTATGAAGCAGGGACCCAAAGCTGCTGCTCCAGGACGACCCAGAGGGACAGGGTGGGGAGGGGAGTTCAGGATGGGGGACACACATGTATACCTGTGGCCGATTCATGTTGATATATGGCAAAAAAAAATCATAATATTGCAAAACAATTATTCTCCAATTAAAATAAATTAATTTTAAATGGCTTGTTTCATAATTTAATAATTAATAAAAATATACTACCTTGAATTATAATTTTGCACCTATTATTTAGTATTACTTATATATGTGGATATATATACACGTAGAACATACATTTCTTGCTTTTCATGTTGACATTTAGCCAGGACTTTCCAGAGTTTATGCTAGAAATCAAAGAATGTTATGATTTCATTCCTTTGGACCACTAGGGAAAAAATAGGTCCAGTTCAACAATAAGCGGGTATCAGAGGTAACGGGAACACCCTTAGGGAGTACACAATACTGCCATCCCCAGGTCAGGAAGATGGACCAATGACCTTGTGACAAAAGCCCAACAATTTATCCCCCATCAAGACCTAAGCATGTACACGCTGGAATGTTTCTCTAATGCCAAAAGTTTTAAGAGGGAAGATGTTCTTTTCCAGTTCCTTTCTCCCATTTCTACTTCTGAAAACATACTGGAGGCTTCCTTTCCTTTCTTTGATTTTCATAGAAATAGCTATCCTGTAGAATAACTTATAAAAATTCTGGTTGTTTACTCTTCTTAAAATAATTATAAAAAAGCTGATTCACAGTTAACCTTTTGAAAGACAAAAATATAATTTAATTTAGAAAGCAACTAAAGTTAAGGAAGACTGAGCAATTTGTAGACATGGGCAAACCAAAAGAGGAATACTTAAGAAAGGCCAATATTTGTAATTCCCAAGACTAGTTATGCTCACTAGCAATCCTATACAACTGTTCTTTTTCTTTCTCCTTTAAGACTGTTAAAGAATGCTTAATTTTAAAATATGATTTGTTTATTGTAGAAAACCTGGAAAATACTGAAAAGCCTAATGAAAAATAACCTTCATACTTTCACTACCTGAATGAAGGAAACTATATTTTGGTATATTATTATTGTTATCTATAATTAAATTTAATGAAAACTGAATCATGCTCTATAATTTTATGCCCTTTTAAAAAATTTACACATTGTGAGCCTTTTCTCAGGCAAACATTGCAAATTCTCATTTGGATATGATATTTCTCCACAATATCCACTGAGATTTTAATTATTTCACACCTCTCAGATTGGGCACATAATATATCTCATGTGATAGATTTTGAGTGTTTCATGCATGGGAAATATATAAATTTTATTTACATTTTGCAACCTAGGACTTCTATAATGCCTGGCACATAATGGATACTAGATATGTTTATTATTTACTCTTTGTGAATTGAATACAAAAAGTAACCTGAAATGAATACTGAGAATATTGAAGGGTTTTTAGCTCAGGATAGCTCCAGATTAAAAAAAAAAAATAGATAACTACATACTTAGATGACTATACACACATGGAGACACATACCCTCTCTAAACAACTCAAAGTCCTGTATCTTTCATAAAACTGTCCCTGACAAATGGCACCCAAGTTGAAGTCCCCTTTCTGTAACTTTCATTAGCAACCAGTAATCATTGTTCTATTGAACACATGTGTTGCTGCTGCTGCTAAGTTTTTCCATTGGTCATGTATGGATGTGAGAGTTGGGCTGTGAAGAAAGCTGAGTGCCAAAGAATTGATGCTTTTGAACTCTGGTGTTGGAGAAGACTCCTGAGAGTCTCTTGGACTGCAAGGAGATCCAACCAGTCCATTTGAAAGGAGATCAGCCCTGGGTGTTCTTTGGAAGGAATGATGCTAAAGCTGAAACTCCAGTACTTTGACCACCTCATGCGAAGAGTTGACTCATTGGAAAAGACTCTGATGCTGGGAGGGGTTGGGGGCAGGAGGAAAAGGGGACAACAGAAGATGAGACGGCTAGATGGCATTACTGACTCGATGGATGTGAGTTTGAGTGAACTCTGGGAGATGGTGATGGACAGGGAAGCCTGGCCGTGCTGCAATTCATGGGGTTGCAGAAAGTCGGAACGGAACTGAAATGACTGAAGCATTGTTCTATTGAACAGATGTGTTGCTGCTGCTGCTGCTAAGTCACTTCAGTGGTGTCCAACTCTGTGCAACCCCATAGACGGCAGCCCACCAGGCTCCCCCGTCCTTGGGACTCTCCAGGCAAGAACACTGGAGTGGGTTGCCATTTCCTTCTCCAATGCATGAAAGTGAAAAGTGAAAGTGAAGTCACTCAGTCGTGTCCAACTCTTCATGACCCCATGGACTGCAGCCTAACAGGCTCCTCCGTCCATGGGATTTTTCCAGGCAAGAGTACTGGAGTAGGGTGCCATTGCCTTCTCCGAACAGATGTGCTAGGCTCTGCCAATATCCATCCTATAAATGATCATTTTTGATGACTCCTAAATCCTTCATACTATATATGCAACCCAACCCAATCCCCTAACTGGTGTATCAACTGCCTCCTAGGTTTTTCCATAGGAATTTCAAAACTCATCATTCCCAAGATGTAAATTGTATTTCTCTTCTTGCCTTCATTCCCTATTTTGATAAATGTTTCTACTATGCTATAGACTAAATTGTGTCCCTCCCTTAGATTCATATGTTGAAGCACCAACCCTCCAGTGTGAAAATACGGAGAGATGGGGCCTTTGGGAGGTAATTAGGTTTAGATGAGAGTGGGGCCCTCATGATGGAGTTAATGCCCTTATAAGAAGGGACAACAGAAAGTGCTTTTTCTCTCTCTCCCAAGCATTGGAGGACATAGTGGGTAGGTAGCAGTCTGCAAGCCAGGAAGTGAGCTCTTGGAGAATCAAATCAGCTGGCACCTTGATCTTGGGACTTCTCCGCCTCCAAAACTGCGAGAAACAAATTTCTCTTGTTTAAGCCACCCCGCCTATGGTATTTGCTACAGCAGCCTGAGTGGACTACAACAGCTACTAAAGCATTCAGACATCTCAAATATGGAAAACTTTCTAGATTCCCCCTCACGTTCACTTATCACATCTAATGTCTGAAGTTTAATGCTATTGTACCAATTTAGATTTCCTAATTTTGATATTATACTATATTTATTGAAGATATTACCACCAGGGGAAGCTGGATGAAGGATATATGAGACACTATACATTATTTTTCAATTTCCATAATTATTTCACAATAAAAAAGGTTTTAAAAAAAACCCTTCTGTATCATTTCAACCCCTACTAAGAATTTCTGACAAAGAACTGTGTGTGATATTGAAAGTTATTCACTGTTAAGGGAAGTGTGCTGGATTCAAGACTGATAAATGTTATCAAAGTGAATACTTAAAGAATATGTCTGGCCTTACCTTTCACAGAATTTCATGATTTCTAAGTAGTAAAAAATACACCTGAAGTCTGATTACACTTCACTTCCTTAATTCCTCACAAAATCATTTAAAATAATTCAATCAAAATACAAGAATGAAAGGAAAACCTTCAGCCAAACAAAATGGATTTCATGCCCCCACATAAAACTTTACGAAGTACATGGTGTTTTTCTTTTAATGTTGAAAGCAAAAGATTCAGTTTTCAAGTAGGTACATATCTAAATAAAAATAAAGTTAATTCTCTATGCTAGGTTTGAACATAGTGATAGAACAAAAGATTCTAGCTTTGAAAAGTTTCAGTTTCACCTACAGCTTTATTTTTTAAGGCTGTTTTAACTCTGCATTGATATTTCACTAGCAGCAGGAAACTATTTTCCTGTCACATCACTGTGTTCTTTGAGATTTATTCTTAAACACACTATATATTATCATCATTATATTGTTCATATTATAAGCAATGAATAGAAATTGTCACAGTGGAGAGGAATAACAAACCACAGTACCATGTGTCTACATTTTGAATTCTTTTGGAATTTACAAGAACATATATTTTCTACACTTAAATTTCTGCAGAGGTGGCCTGCAGAATTCTGCACAGAGTTGGCCTCATGAAATCTATGAAGTTTGAAAAGGCAAGAGTCATATAATGACTTTTGCATGGATTATCCTTTCTCCAAAGGCAAACATTTGACTTCTTGTAAGAGAAAGCATGTTAAAATCCTATAACTTAAGACCTGAGACTATGGCTTTGTTCTATTTCTCAGTCTGTCACTACTGTCTTCTCATCCTTTCTTTTTCTCAAACCTTTTGTGAAAATAGTTCTTCCCTCTATTTTCCTTCAAGATATATTTTCCTTTTAATCATATTCTTTTCTGTACTTCGGAAAAACTAGTTGATTGCTGGAGTCATGCTAGGGGTATGGCCTTCTGAGGCTACAAGACCTTTCTTTTTTGACTCTGACTTGATCCTATAATAAGTAAAAGGACAAGGAGATGGGGTATCAAACATTCTGTAATATAGATAATGAAAACTATCTGGCCTTATGCGGAGAAGCTTCCTGCGCTACAACTCAGCAAACTGTTGAGTAGGTGAGGTCTAAAAAACACACATATGTAGCTGATGGAAAGTATTAACACAGAGGGCCAGAGGTTTGACTATGAACATGAAGGGCCACAAAGAGCCCTTAGAGCTCTGAGACTAGAGTAACATTGGTAGTCAGTTCTATAGACAAAGAGAATTATTACCACCCCAACTTTTTCTTCTTCTTCTACTTTCAACCCTGGAAATGCTAGAAATTAGATCCCTGAGAGTAAAGAGTAGTAGAAATATAACTAAGGAGATCTTTAGTAAGGGAGAAATCCATGTCCTTATGTTTAACTTTTAGATGTTGATTACATTTAGGGTTTTAATGATAAATCGCTTTAATGTCTATTTATATCTCATAGCTGAAGGCTCTCTCTAAGTATGCTATGCTATGCTAAGTCACTTCAGTCGTGTCCAACTCTGTGCGACCCCATAGACGGCAGCCCACCAGGCTCCCCCATCCCTGGGATTCTCCAGGCAAGAACACTGGAGTGGGTTGCCATTTCCTTCTCCAATGCATGAAAGTGAAAAGTGAAAGTGAAGTTGCTCAGTCGTGTCCGACTCTTAGCGACCCCATGGATTGCAGCCTAACAGGCTCCTCTGTCCATGGGATTTTCCAAGCAAGAGTACTGGAGTGGGGTGCCAATAATAATGCAATTAATGCACTATTTGCATTAGTGCATTTGGTCAGGATTTTGGGCTACAGATAATACTGATCTAAGCAAACACAGAAAGAAAGACGACCTTAGGACCTCCGGAAATAACACCTATATATTATTTAGACATTCTAATTCTAATCAGAAAATTTAAAAAACTTAAAATGACAGCCTTGAAAGGTTACAGAGATCAGGGATACTAAAAAATTTATGTATAACCCATTACTAGCAGGAAGGAAAAACAAAAAAGTTTAATGAATTATTTTTGTTTACAATGAAATGTAATTAATTACCAGCTTAAGCAAGATTTTATGCTTTATTCTCAGGAGTTACTGAGTTGAAATTAAGTTCCTGGTGTGAAATGTAAATGTTAACTGGAGAAATTTAAACATATTTTCATTTATTAATATACATTAAAGAAATAAATATTCATTTTTAATATGCATAAAATACATTTTCATTTATTCATATGCATATATAAGGTGATTAGACTTTACACAAACCAGGGTTAAAGCTAAAAATACTTTACAACTTATCACTCAGAACAGATGCTAACCAGTACTTTAGGTACACACAAAATGGCAGAAGTAAAACAAAAAACTATTTGACCACAGCTCATGAATTTTCTTTTTTTCTTCTCTATTATGAACTTTTGTGAGAATCTGACTTCTTACCATGCTATGTATGTACATGCCTCTCAACGAAAAAGTTTCTTAAACATAGTACTTTACAGAAGAGGTAGATGAGTCTCAACTGACTTGTTCCTGATTACTTCCAAAATCTATCTTTGATTTGCTAAAAATTTCCTATGAAGTATAGCACTTTATCTTAATTTTTACTGAACCTTTTAGGATTAACCAAAATAAAATAAAATAAAAAGCCATTCAGTAGCAACTACAAGAACATTGAAAATCTGCAAACAGTTCCAAACCTAGATATTGAAGAGAAATCATAGAGGCTTAGGCCCACAGTCAGTGTGTACTTTCATACTGATACTATTAGAAATAGCATTTATGACTCATCAAGTAAGACATATCTGTCATACTATCAAAAAAAATACCAGCTTAGATATCATGAGATAGGTAAAAAATTATAATAAGTCGTATTTTATTTCTGGCAGTTTTCTTGCTGGGTGACGAGTAACTCAAATTATATAAAAAATAATTACAAACAAGGTTGAGTATAGATGCTTTAAGAATAATAGTTTCTAAAGACGATAAAATCTTTGCACATGAGAAGCATATAACCTAATTCAGTACAAGCAATCTAAGGATAGTGTAGATGTGATAACCTTGAGAAAACACAGGCCATCAGAAATACTGTCTATCTAAATTTCATGTCATAGCACTGTTATCTTTTTTGTCCATGGTACAGAGAGAACCTGTTTTTAAAAAAATCACATTATATACTGTTATCTACATAGTGAGATAGAATACAGGTTATGACATAAATAGCACATTTTAAAAGTTTCCCTCTTTCCCCTTTTCTTCCTTCCTTCCATCCCTCCCTTTGGGAAACTTTCCACGTTTTCATAATCTTAGATGAGCCCATACCAAAAGCAAGATACTTCAATCCTAACTAAACCCTGAGGAAACCAAAATTGAAAAAGACACATGTACCCCAATGTTTGTTGCAGTACTATTTACAATAGCTAGAACATGTAAGCAACCTAGATGTCCATCAATAGATGAATGGATAAAGAAGTTGTGGTACACATACACAATGGAATATTACTCAGCCATAAAAGGAATGCATTTGAGACAGTTCTAATGAGGTGGATGAACCTGGAGTCTATTATGCAGAGTGAAGTCAGAAAGAGAAAGATAAATATCGTATATATATGGAATCCAGGGAGATGGTACTGAAGAATCTATTTGCAGGGCAACTATGGAGAAACAGACATAGAGAACAGATTTATGGACATGGGGAGAGGGGAGGAGAGGGAGAGACGTATGAAGAGAGTAACATGGAAACATACATTATGCAAAATAGACAATGGGAATTTGCTGTAGGTCTCAGGGAACCCAAACAGGGGCTCTGGATCAACCTAGAGGGGTGGGATCAGGAGGGAGGTGGGAGGGAGGTTCAAGAGGGAGGGGACTTATGTATACCTATGGCTGATTCATGTTGAGGTTTGACAGAAAACAACAAAATTCTGTAAAGCAATTATCCTTCAACTAAAAAATAAATTAAAAAAATAAAAAAAAATAGAAATAAAAAGGTAACAATATTTTTCTCCTTAAAGATTCCCATAATGTAAGACTTCTATTGAGTGTTATAGGAAGCTTTACAAAAAAAAAAAAAAATGCTGTTTTCTTTGTTTTTAGCTCTACTCTAGACTTCGGGAGATATCTGTACCGTCAGAACTTAGACTGCTTACTGCTTTCCCCGAAAGTCCTCCAGTGGTAAAAATACATATAATTAATGAGAGATATATATATCAGATATAGACTGTAGATTTAACTCTCTTACACATCATTAACTTGGTTATTGTAAGAGTGGTGGTGTTTGCATGCATGCTTCATTGCTTCAGTCGTGTCCAACTCTTTGTGACCCTATGGACCGTAGCCTGCCAGGCTCCACTGTCTATGGGATTCTCCAGGCAAGAATACAGGAATGGGTTGCCATGCCCTCCTCTAGTGGATCTTTCCGACCCAGGGATTGAACCTGTGTCTCTTACGTCTCCTGCATTGGCAGGAGAGTTCTTTACACTAGTTCCACCTGGGAAGCCCATTAGATTAGGTGCCACTTTAGACCAAATCATTCCCAGTTAGATCACTGTACCTGTACTTCACACAATTCTTTTTCTCTATCATTCATTGCATCTTTCTTCCTCCTACTACACCTCTCATCTCACTTATCAATGCAGCTAGTTCTGCGGTCTCTTCATGGTTCAGTGAAAAGAATGGAGAGACACATAAAACAGCTGAGAAGACTGTTTTAGTCCTTAGTCATCAACTTAATGAAAAGATGTAACCAGAGATCTACAACTAGATAATCAAAGAAAAGTTTGTCCTCTACTTCTTCCATCTCTATGTTTTCTTAGAAACATATGTTGGAATTTAAATTTGGGGATGTTCAGGTATTTTCCACAGTATTCCAAGATATGCTTTATACACAAAGGGTTGGTCAAAGTGAGTCAGAGAGAAGTTACATATCCTTTCTTTATAAAAGTCACAAAGTACATAAACATAGCAAAGGGAAAAAACATATTAAAACTGTTTAACCCACATTTTCTAAACTTATTTGACCACAAAGCCCTATTTTTCTGCTTAACATCTCTTTTCATCCAGAGACCGACTGTTCTGTGGTATACAATTCAGGAAATGCTACTTTGGGTGAAAACATTTTCCATTTTCATGCCTGATATTATCCATTTTAAACCAGTAACACATTTAAATAAACAAAGTTAGAATGCCACAAGCATAGAAACCTTTATTAAATATGCTTTGGATTACTTTTTCCCTTGTTCCTGTCACTTTGTTAATTCACTATTAAAATTTACTTTTTCATGTCTCTGAAAATATTAATAGCTGGAAATAGATCTTATATTGGCAAAAGACCCAATGTCATATCAATACATTAAACAGTGCAATGACCTTAAAAAGCAGTGAATCATAGATAAAAGTTTATGCTTCAAAGAGTTACACAGGATACAGTACAAAGGAAAACTGAATTTTGCTTTCTTTTTTGACAACATGAGTTATGTAAGCCTGGGTTGGGAAGGAAAAAACACAGTTTTTTCTATTCCCTCCTCTTTTAAAAAAGCAGAGTCATATTGGTCTATTTTCTAGAGTATCAGGGAACAAATGCAAAATAATTTCTGAACATATCTTAAGTCAGTGCTCCAATTAATCTGTGATAGACCTAAGCAGATGCACCTTGAAAGTGCACCTGGAGGAGATAATAATTTTCAGAAGATCTGAGGTTGTATTTAGGAAACCTGAAGAAAAAACTAGTAGAATTAAGTATTAACTAAGAACTAAGTATATGATAAAAGAGTATTAAAATTAAGCAGAGTTCATTAGGTGGCCTGATACAAGATTTAAATCACTATTTAAACCAATAATTTTAACAGAAGAATACCAAAATAACCAGTTAGGAAATGTAATAGAAAAAAGCCATGGTATTTACAACAGTGATATAAGCTACAAAATGCCTATGAATAATATTAACAAGTTATGTCCAGAAGCTAAATGATGAA
Source organism: Bubalus bubalis (assembly GCF_019923935.1). Classification (NCBI taxonomy): domain Eukaryota; kingdom Metazoa; phylum Chordata; class Mammalia; order Artiodactyla; family Bovidae; genus Bubalus; species Bubalus bubalis. Next base: position 21,777,145 of record NC_059171.1, on the reverse strand, counting down.
AATTATGTAATGTTACTGAAGGACTTAAAAAGAAGCCCTGAATCAATGGAAGGACATCTTATGAGTCTAAATAGGAAGAATCAACATTATAAATATGTCGGTTTGCCCCAAATTAGCCTAAATTTTGAGGCAACTTTAACTTGACAGTTTACCAAGTACAGAAAACATGGGCGTTTAGACAAGAGAATATTGAAAATGAATAATAATTGTAGTCTTGCCCTACAAGTTAGTAAAATGAATTAAAAAGCTAGAATAGTATTGAAAACATTATGATACTATTTTAACTACTAACATTGATAGAACAGAGTAGAAAATAATCCAGGAAAAATAAAAAAGGACAATTTGATACATATAAAGGAAAAAAGGGTGGGGAAGGATTTAACAGAAATAAAGTTTGGATTATTCAATGAATTACCTAGGTCCAGCTATTTGGGAAAAAAAATGTAGATTTCTAATTTTTTACTGTCTACAAAAGAAATTCCAGAGGCATCAAAGATTTAAATTCATAAAAACTTTATACAAACATCTGAGAATAAAAATATAATGATATTTTTACAGTATTGGAGAGGAAAAGGGTTTACTAAATATGATGGCACAGAACTAGGAAAATGGGCAAAAAAACTATGAACAAATATTTCATAGGAAAAAAGAAATAAAAATGGTAAATAAACCAATAAGTACACTGAAATATTTGTTATATCACCAATAGTCAAAGAATGCATTCAGTGTTTATTGAATACTGAATAAAATAAAAATGAAAATTTATGCTAAAGTAGCAAATATAAAAAAATAAACCCTAGTATGACCAAGAATGGGCAAAAACGAGCTCTCTCATATTCTCTTGGACAGGATATAAATAGTGCAATTCTTATGGCAAGTAATTTCCAAAATTAATGAGCACACCCTTTTAGCATGTTATTCTACTTGCAGGAATCACCCTACAGATAAGTTAAACAGCATATTAAAAAGCAGAGACATCACTTTGTCAACAAAGGTCCGTCTAGTCAAGGCTATGGTTTTTCCAGTTGTCATGTATGGATGTGAGAGTTGGACTGTGAAGAAAGCCGAGCACTGAAGAATTGATGCTTTTGAACTGTGGTGTTGGAGAAGACTCTTGAGAGTCCCTTGGACTGCAAGGAGATCCAACCAGTCCATTCTAAAGGAGATCAGTCCTGGGTGTTTATTGGAAGGACTGATGTTGAAGCTGAAACTCCAATACTCTGTCCACCTGATGCGAAGATCTGACTCATTTGAAAAGACCCTGATGCTAGGAAAGATTGAGGGGATGACAGAGGATGAGATGGTTGGATGGCACCACTGACTCAATGGACATGGGTTTGGAGACTCCAGGAGTCAGTGATGGACAGGGAGGCCTGGCGTGCTGCAGTTCATGGGGTCACAAAGAGTCAGACACGACTGAGCGACTGAACTGAAGTTAGACATAGGTTGGATCTGTATAAGGATGTTCACTGTAGCACAGTATAGAAAAAGCCTAAATGTCCCTCAGTAGGTCATGATGTTAAATCTATGAGGTAAAAGAGTATTTAATAGAACTCCCTGAAAGATAAGAGAAATCTATACACAATGATGTATGAAGATTCCAAAATACATTTTTAAGTGAATAACCCAAAGCAAATTGCAATAGAACCTGGAGAATGTATACTAAAGTATAAACAGATGAAAGTTCAGATGATTAGATTATCCAACAAATTATTAACAGTGTTTATCTTTTGAGATCAAAGGGAAGGATGTGGTTAAGTGAGGAAGCAACTTTTACTTTCTGTTAGAGGTGTTTGTATTATTTTGTTTCTTAAAAAGGAAAAGCATTTTAAAAAAAAATAAAAACACAGAAAAGTAAATACCTTTGATGCATGTTTTCCTGGACAGACAAGGTGATGATTATACTTAGTAGATGTATATTCATCAAAGATTTACAATTTGAAGATAACTTGCTATTATTTTATTATTATTATAAATAATATTATTTATTACATTTTCCTAGCCTATCAACTTACTTCAATGGCTCAGTTTACTTAACAACAAAATAGAAAGTTTTGTGTAATAAGTAATTACTGGTAACAAAAAATTCTGAATAAAATACTATATTTTATTTTATGAGGTGAAAATTGACTCTCCTTTACATTATTATTAATAAAGGCTAGTCAGATTATAGGAGAAATTTATCAGTACAAATCCAGAAAACATCTTCTTAGAATCCACTTCAATAAATATTAAACACAAGCATGAACTGAGTAATTGCCAGAAGCTTACCATTATATAATAAAAATCCAGTTATCTCATCACATTGAGGTTGCATATACACTCAGTATTACCAAACTATTAAAATATAGGTCTGTTGTCTTTGAAATAAAAAGGTAACCAAGAAGATTCTGATTCTTAATTAGTAGGAGACATCTACTTTGCTTTTTGTATAGATTAACCTGAGCTGTTTTTATTGTTATGCCCAGCCTCCCTAGGTCTAATGACACAACAGCAAAAATAGGAAGGCCATTAGTCATATCAGGACTATGGTTCAACAACTAAGAAAGCCTATTTGGGTAAATGTCTAATAATTATCACACCATTTATCATGGTATTCCCTGCAAAGACACTAGTGCCCTTAATAAAATAAAACCCCAGTTTCCCCAAACCAGCAATATTGTAAGATTTCCACAGGGAGAGGCACATTTTGAGCACAGTTTCTCTTAGTACTGAAGAGCGTCTTTGAGATTTTCCTGCTAACTGCTACTGCCCACCACCACACTGAACCTCTGCCAACCCTGTTTAAAGTATGTATGATTGAGTGTTCATCTTTTTCTTAACTCTGAGACATAGTAGAGAGGATTGGAACAGTTAAATATGACTTCACAAATGCCTGTAATATCAACAACTAAATGTAGATTTTAACATAAAACTAGATAATTGCCTTTATAAAATATGACTCTCTGTTTCCAGGGTTCTGTGGTAAGCAGAATTTTAAAGATGTCCCACTAAAATTCCTACCCTGTGGTTTTTTAATCAAATATTAGCCTAGGTGCTGAAGTTAAAACTAGGAAATTGTCCTGGATCGCCCGCATGAACCCAGTGGAATTAAGTGAGCTCTTAAAAGAAGAGAAAGGCAGAAGAGTCATTTATAGAATTATATCAAAGGAGGGACGTGAAGGAGCGATGGGGCAGAAGGAGAGGTCAGAGAGACTCGGAACCTGATATGAACCGGACCAGCTGCTGTTGGCTTTGACAGTGGAAGCAGCTCTTCGCTAACCGAGGAATGCAGACTGCCTCCAAAGTTGAGCATGACCCCATCTGACAGCCAGCAAAGAAATGGGGACTTTGGTCCCACAGCTGCTTGGAATGAAATTTTGCCAACAACTAAAGAACCATGAAAGAAATGAGGCTGAAAGAGGATTCACTCCCAGAGCCAGCAGAAAGAAAAGTCCTGTGAACACCTTGATTTCGGTCTTGTCAGACTCTAAAGCAGGTAACCAGCTGAGCCACATTGTACCTGGACCCTAACGAAAGAACACATTTGAGAATAAATTTGTGCTGTTTTAAGCCTCTAAATTCATGGTAATTTGTTATGGTAGCAACATAAAACTAATATAATCTTCCAGACTCTAGACCATCTCAGTTTCTTGCCTGCTTCCATGCAGGAGATCCCATCCATCACTAGAGTTCCTATCTGTAGTTTTTATATCTTCCTTTAAGTCTGGAACCAAGAAAGCAAGGCCCAGAAAGAAATGCATCATGGAGACACAACTACCAAACACTTCCTTGCCTCAGTGTGTTACAACCTTATATGTGTATTCAGTGTGTGGTTCTTCCTTCTTTGCCTGGTAACTCATTTGAAGAGATCTCCTTTAAGCATTGTTATTTTACCTTTACAATCATTTATGTTAGGAAACGTTTTCAGGAGCAGTTCATCTTGATTGACATGTAAAAGCTATAAATTGAGCATAAACTTGTGATATTAAACAAAGTTTCAATTTAGTTCTGAAAAAAATAAAGATAGTACATATGTTATATAAACTTGCCATTTTGATGTACTCCTTCTGAAAATAGCTACTATATAGACAATAGCTATGGATTTAAACAGAATTTTTCCTAGTAAAAAAGGCAACATGATCACATTATTAAACAACTAGTTTTGATCTTTGTTTTGTTATTAATATCATTGTGCAACCTTGAGAAAGTCACATTTTTTTAGCTTTAGTTTCATAATCACGAAAGGATCTCACGAATAAACATATTATAGTTGGCTAACTCATACAGTCTTTCTATGCACATGTGGATATTGGCCTTTCATATATCAATATAAATTCACTTGTTGAATTTGTGATATTTCTTACATACACTAAATAACCGTACTACTTGTAGTTAAGCAAATATGTGTAAAGGTTCAGATCAGATCAGATCACATCAGTCGCTCAGTCGTGTCCGACTCTTTGCGACCCCATGAATCGCAGCACACCAGGCCTCCCTGTCCATCACCAACACCCGGAATTCACCCAGACTCACGTCCATCGAGTCAGTGATGCCATCCAGCCATCTCATCCTCTGTCGTCCCCTTCTCCTCCTGCCCCCAATCCCTCCCAGAATCAGAGTCTTTTCCAATGAGTCAACTCTTTGCATGAGGTGGCCAAAGTACTGGAGTTTCAGCTTTAGCATCATTCCTTCCAAAGAAATCCCAGGGCTGATCTCCTTCAGAATGGACTGGTTGGATCTCCTTGCAGTCCAAGGGACTCTCAAGAGTCTTCTCCAACACCACAGTTCAAACGCATCAATTCTTCGGCGCTCAGCCTTCTTCACAGTCCAACTCTCACATCCATACATGACCACAGGAAAAACCATAGCCTTGACTAGACGGATCTTTGTTGGCAAAGTAATGTCTCTGCTTTTGAATATGCTATCTAGGTTGGTTACTAATGATAAGATAAAAGGAATACATAAAACCACATGCTTTCTGCCCTTTAGTTATTAGTTGAAAAGTATATATAACTTCTATATGGTTCAGAAATATTGAGAAAGTATGGTGCATGTAATATGACTATCACTTAATAAATTGATAAATTTGTTTAAAAATAAAATTATCATCTAATGCTTATGTATCTCTTCATTATGCCTTACCTTGCCTCTCCACAGCTATGGTGAAACCTTACTTTCACTACGGAAATAGTTTCTAAACTTTTACATCAAAGAGGAGAGAATAAATAAGCCAATAGCTTGAGGCAGCAGAATTAAAGCCGGAGTTAAGTTCCCATTATGTTACAAAGCCAGGCCAGGACTGGTGTAATGGAATATATGGCAAATATGACGATGGTGGTGGTAGGTGGTTAGTGTTATAGTTCAATCAGAGAAAATTTCAAAATTGTCCTTGATTTGGCATGTTATTACAATCAGAAGAAAAATGCTTAAGGAATCTACCTACTACCTTAGTTCTTTGGAAGAGTTTAGAATGCAAGACAGGAAAAGAAGCCAGAGCTGGAGATACAGGTAAGGACATGAATCAACCAGCCAAGAAGCCAGCAGGGAGGGAGCACACGCAGACAGCACAGCTGTAAGCAAGTTAGAGTAACAGATGTGACACTGTGGGGCCCAGGACTCGTGATACTGGTACATTTCCTATCTCAGAACAAGATGACAGTGAGAATGAATTTGTCATCCTGAGAAGCTGAACTGGTTTTGGAACATAGCAATGGATTTTATGCCTGTCCCGTGACAAAGAGGAATATGCAGCTTGGGCTCAGTTCTATTTCCCTTTCAGGGGAAAGAAGAGAACATACATTAGTGACTGGCTGCCTCTAGAAACTGTGTCAGAACCTGGATCTATAGAGATTACCGGGTCTGCTCAGTGATGCTTCAGATGCTGCTATTTCTTCAAGCTTTAAGGAAAGGCTTCCCGGTGTGAAAGCTTTACATGACTAACGATGGCACATTATTCTCTACTTGTTCTTTTTCCTCATATCTCTGTTCTTCAATACCCATACTGAGATATAGTAAGTTTATTGTACCTTAGAGAGATTGAATTTCTGATAATGTGGATAGAGAAGTCTCTGTGTTTGTTACTGCAACTTAAAAGTTACTGAAAAGTTGTTATGGTAAAACCGTAATATTTTAGCAGATAACATATCTCCTGCTTAACAACAAAGGCAGCTCTTCAAAGTTGAACTTGGGTATGGAAAAGAAAGGAGGTTGTATAATCATCTTAGGGGTGATTTTGGAGATAAAACACAACTCTTTGCCTCCTCAAACTTTTCTCTCTGCTTGTTGATGCCTGAACTCTCACCATCACAGCTTCACTATTTTGGTTTAAGACTTTCCAATTCTGAATACACAAATACTTGTAAATGGCTTTTAAGCATTCTGAACTATTATTTTATATCCTAATTAGAATGAGTAGTCAATTATTTCCATAAAAAAATAAAAAAGTGAAAGAACCTGGAAATAATTAAGGGGGGTGGTCAGCTAGAGAAAGGAAGGGAGTCCATTCAAAGAGAATAGAAAGTAGAGACCATCAGTGAAAATTCTCCTGCTTCACAATTTTGAATATGACTTGGACAAGGCATTGTTCCTCTCCTTCCCCTCTATCTCCCTCACCATTGTTTTTATTGCCTCTTTCAGTTTCCTCATATAAAAAATGAGAGGTAGGGACTATAATCCCCACTTCAAAAAGTAACTATGGGGATCAAAAGAGTTAATGTTGGAAAATGGTTGGTATTCCAGTAAATGTCTGTTACTTTCTTGCTGCTTCTCCTAGCTCTGTTTCACTTGGCTTAAGAAGAAAAGCATTTTCTCTTCAATGAATTTGACAGTAAACAAACAGATATCAAAAGGATGATATATTAACATTATTCCTAAACTTTTTTTTCTAGCCCTATGTGCCTTTTTAAGCCCAGACTCTTTCAACTTGCCATTCAACCTTCATCCCCACAAAAAGATTTCAGGAACCTATTATCAACCATCACAAGGCCTGCTTTAAATTTCACATAGTCAATTCCTTTTTGTCAAACATTTTTGTAATGGCTAAAATATTCCTTTGATGTTACCCATTATCTGTAATAGATAATGCAAAATTTAAGAGCCCTAGAATCAGATTCAATTTTTAAAAATTCACAGAAGCTATAGCAGTAAAGATTTTAGGAAAGCAAGAGCTTGTACTTATTTTCTCATTAAAACAATTTTGTTTCACAACAATATATAAACTCATGATCAAATTCATAGTAAAACATACTATTACTTCATTTTCATAATCTGATGTTCATTAAGATAAACAAGAGTGGTCAACATTAACCTACAATTATCCACAAAGAACAGAACTTCCCAAACTGCACATATCTGGAAAAGGCATAGTTAACTGCTATGATCATGTCATTTTTCTTAAACGCTGCCAAAATCCAGAGGGAATAATTCTAGGTTACAGGGTAAGAAACAAGATCTTCCAAACAGCATTCTGGACAAAGTGGAGAAATGATAACAAAGGATTTTTGTTATCCACTGCAAAGGATTTTTCTTTTAACATGTGAGTACTGAATTTGTTATATTTGTTTTACAATATTAAATGCATATGCTGTATTAGTCCAAAAAACAAAACGAGAAGATCAGAAGTTAAAGAAAGCACTGTTCAGTGAACCAGAGGCAGAGGTGGTAAGCAGCACAGTTGCTGATTTATGCAGTTGTTGCCAAGTTCCCAAGTTGCTAAGTCGCTTCAGTTATGTCTGACTCCTTGTGACCCTATGGACTGTAGCCTGCCAGGACCCTCTGTCCACAGGATTTTCCAGGCAAGAATACTGGAGTGGTGGGTTGCCATTTCCTACTCCATAGGATCTTCCCAACCCAGGGATTGAACCAGCATCTCTTATGTGTCCTGCATTGGCAGCCAGATTCTTTACGACTAGCGCCACCTGGGAAGCCCAATATGCAGAGCACACGATATGCAGAGCACACAATAAATATGCTGGATGGTAAATGTATGGACAATGATAATATTTTGAGGCTATTTTAGCAGAAAACCCCTTTCTCTCACAACAATGGAGCACTGTTTCTTGACTGGATAATCCTGGAGTGATCAGCTTTGCTCGAGTAGAGAACTCTTTTCAGAGTTCAAAAGAACTAAAAATTAAGCAGGAAAAATAAAATTGGCTCAACTGTTATATTTAAAGTCTTTTTATACTTGAGATTTTAAAACTATCCAATAAAAATGTGGGGGAGTCTCCTTCTACACTTAGTCATTTCCTCTTTTGTCTTCAATTACTCCCTTCCCCTTATGTTTTGGGTGTGTGTGTGCAATCGTGTCTGACCTTTGCAACCCTGTAGCCCATTAGGCTCCTCTGTCCATGGAATTTCCCAGGCAAGAATACTGGAGTGGGTTGCCATTTCCTTCTCCAGCCTTCCCTTTATGTCCAAATATAAAGACTTTTCTCATCTTGGAGAGTAAAATTATACTTGGATCCCCACCTGTAACAAAACTAGAAAAGGGCTTGGTCAACCTTCCCAGTAAAGGACCAGATGGCTTTTTGGATCATATGATTTTCTCTGGCAACCACTCAGCTGAGCGGCTATAGCACAAAGTAACCATGGATAATACATAAATAAGTGAACTTGGTTGTATTCCAAAAAAAACTTTATATTGAATGAAAAAAATTATTTATCAAGAAAAAAGCAGCATGGCCAAACTTGACCTGTGGTCTATAGTTTGCCAGCCTCTGAACTAGAAATTTTCCCCCTTTGCTTCCTTATAGCTGGTACCTCCAGATTTTACCACTCATTTCCTCTTTAAAGTCCTGATGATCTGGCTTTCTTTAAAAGCTAATATTTATTGAGGATTAAATTAGGTAATGTATTAAAGATGATTAACAGATAACGCATTGAAGATAGTGTGAATGAAGCTCTTAGCATATGCATGCATGCCTTCTTAGTTGTTCAGTCATGTCTGACTCTTTGCGACCCAATGGACTGTACCCCACCAGACTCCTTTGTCCATGGGATTCTCCGGGCAAGAATACTGGAGTGGGTTGCCATTCTCTTCTCCAAGGGATCTTCCCAACCTAGGGATCGAATCCTGGTCTCTTGCATTGCAGGCAGATTCTTTACCATCTGAATCACCAGGGAAGCCCATGAAGCTCTTAGCACAGTGCCTGGCAAATAGTAAGTACTATTACAGAATTATATTTGTCAAAGTAACCTCATGGTTCTCATTGTCTATCTCAAAAATTGCAAAACAGCTGTCTATCCAATTGCTCAAGTCAGATTTTCAGATATTCGCTTTGATTATTCTTACATCTTCACCTCTAACTACCATCTAGTCCTATTGTTCAGTCACTAAAGTCATGTCCATCTCTTTGCAACTCTATGAACTGCAACACCTCAGGCTTCCCTGTCCTTCACTATCTCCTGGAGTTTACTAAACTCATGGCCATCGAGTTGGTGATGCCTCCAACCATCTCATCCTCTGTCTCCCCCTTCTCCTCCTGTCCTCAATCTTTTCCAGCATCAAAGTCTTTTCCAATGAGTCTGCTCTTTGTATCATGTGGCCAAAGTGTTGGAGCTCTAGTCACATCCATTCACATCCTCCCTCCCCATTACTCCCTGGTGGCCCAGGCCATTACCTGCCCTGAAAAGTCACTGTAAAGTTCTCCAGCAGCTTCTCCCCACCTCTAGTCTCCCTTTAGCAAATCTGTCAATAGGTTTAGGATAAAATTCAATTTCCTGAAGATGATTTTTAAGATATTCCATGACCTGTCCTCTGCTCAACTCTCCATCCTCACATCTCAACTCTATCTCTTTTACTCTACGCTTCAGGCACCCTGATCATAGCTTCGTTCCTTGAGCATGTCATATTCATCTCTGAACACCCTTACAGATTACATTGCCTGACTCTTGCAAATATTAAAGGGCTCCAACTGCTTAGAAAAAAAGTTTAAAAACCAATGCTTGCGTCAAATTAGATCACTGATGTTTCTCTGATGCATACTCTGTTTTCCTGAACTTATACTACTAAATGTTTCTAGACTTGATATGCACTCCTATATAATTTCATTCATCTTTAAATTCTGGCTCAAATTATAAATCTTTCAAGAAGTCATCCAAAATTTCACTCCAGTCAGAAGTGATCTTTCTGAAATCTTACAGTATTTTTTGCTACTGAAATGTTATATAACATATCTTGCCTAATAGATCTAAAGCTTTTTGAGGATATAGCTGTGATTTATATAATTTTTATACTCTGTGTAATATTTAGTTGTTCATAATACCTGCATAACACTCTTATTTTATCAGAAACACAGTTAATTATATTGACTGAATATTTTAAACATGTAACACTTATAAAAAGTCAAAGTTTAGCACTAGTTTAATAGTCTATTTAAAATTTTAGGCAATAGATAAATGCAATGGAATTTTAACTGACCTTAGGATACTAAAATGTCTCATTGGAAACAGAATGAAACTTAATGGGGACTCTGATAAGAACAAAAATCAAATTATACCAAGAACAGATAAAGAAAGGATTAGCAATCATAAAAGACCAAAAAGATAAAGCAGATTAAAATTAAATGAACTCTTACAATTCTCTTATTCAAAGTGAATAGTCATGATAGATTTTAAAGTCACACAAATATTCCATAATAAAACCAAAAAAAGCCATATTTTTATATAACATCTGTATAATTTTTTCCAGCTTAAGTTTCTAGTCATTAAGATAAATGCAGAATAAATACACCTCCAGGTATATTATTCAAGCATACTAAATATGCTTGAAAGGATTAAAAAGACAAATAGTCCATTACTCAGAGTCAGTGAAGAAATTTTACTGAAGTTAATAGATGTATAACTGAGAATAAGAAGGTTAAATCATATCTAAATACATGAAATATTATTCAACTATATAGAGAATGTGAAGCACTTGGTCTTCACCACTATAAAATATAGAATAAAACAAAAAACATTTGATTGTAAGTGGGTTTAAATTCCAGAACATGATTCAAAGAGAGAGCCCTAAGTAGGTTTAAAATTGTACACTGTACTGTATGATTTGGAAGAAATATTATAATTCCTTGATGAAGAAAATAAACCTCAGCTTTCTATTTCAGTTGGAAATAAGAAATGGACTTTTAAACAGAGAGTTATAGCTACTTAGTTATACGGTATGCCGTCTCTCTCACTGTTCAGAACATCTATCATTTTGTTTCTAAAACACAGGTATTTTCATCTGTGCAAAAGGATTTCACTGTCCTTATTTTGGGGGGAGAAATTTTCAAAATGAAAGAAGTCAAATGAACATAGATTCTTAAATAATGTTTGTATTTTTTTAGGGAATCTATTTCAGCGTATTGAAGTGAAACTAGCAAATTGTCATTTCCTATAAGATAATTTTACAACTGACCAGTTAAGTGAAGAAGTCAGCCTGGTTGACAGCAAGTCAGAAACCTCTGGTCACACATCTTCCCTTTGACACAGATAGCTCTGGTTTTAGGAGAAATGACCACTGGCAGAGGAAGGAGGAAGACACAAGGGCAGGCTTGTGGTTGCTGTTCTACCGTTGGCTACTATCTTTCCTTTGGAAAGGAAAGTTTGGATGAAAAGTGCTGAATGACTCAGTTACGAGCACATCCCACTGCAGGTTTTCTATGGTTTTCTGCGATTATTTCCGTGTTCTACACATCTCTACTTTTTCTTACTTTTTGCTGCCTCACCATCAATTTCCTCATCAGTATATTTCCTCCCTCATCTCAGACTCCATTATTAGCTACTGTCCCAATCTCATTTTGTAAGCCATCAAGAAGCTTGAAGTAAAAAGCAACGAGTTTTTCACATATTAGAACAAGATAAAAACTCAAACCCAGACCAAATCACTCTTTGGACTAAAAAATACAGAATTTACATTCTTATGTCAGTACCAAACATTAATGCATAAGAGATTTATACTGGATCCATTTATCCACTGTTTTAAGTCCAAGCATATATCTAGGTTAAACTGGAATCTATTGCCTCTCTCCCTCAGAATATACACAGATACAAATTCAGATCTTATACAGCTGAATTCATATCACTTTTCAATTTGGCTTTGGTCATTTGGCTTTCAATTAAAAAAAAGTTAATTTATTCATTTTCATTGGAGACTAATTATTTCACAGTATCATGGTGGGTTTTGCCACACATTGACATGACTCAGTCACAGGTGTACATGTGCCTCCCCGTCCCAAACCCCGCCTCCCACCTCCCCGCCCATCTCATCCTTCTGCGTTGTCCTACTGCACCAGCTTTAAGTGCCCTGTTTCATACGTCAAACTTGCACTGGTCCTCTATTTCACATATGGTAATATACGTGTTTCAGTGCTGTTCTCTCTAATCATCCCACCCTCGCCTTCTTTGCCATATGGAGATTATTTGTGGACCATATTTATAGATGCAGAGATGGCTGAATAAACCATACACAAAGACAGAAGGGCCCTGTACATATGTGCGTATCATTCAATAGGCATTTGTTGAAGCCCTACTATGTGCGAGAGCCAGGGTGGAGGTAAAGATGAGCCAGACTAAGTTAGCATCTCCCATGATACACTTTCATGTTGCATGGTACTTTTCCATCAAGGAAACTTTGTAATTTTGACTAATTATTATTTTGTTAAGTCTTTTCTTTCCCACTGGAACATGAATACCATGTGAGAAGGATCCCAGTTATTCATATAACTCTGCTGTCTGCCATAGAGAAGAATTTTAATGCATATTTATTAAATAACAATATGTTAAGATACTATAAGGCAGTGAAATAGGAGTGTCAGTTTTAAAGAAAGTCATACAATAAAAAGTTAGAAGGATTTGTCTTAGAGCAGCATCAGAGAGGAAATATGGATTCTGTCTTCGTGTTTTTCATTCTATAATGAAAACCATTTTTTTTAATGAAAAACAATTTTTTATGTCTGTTACAGCAAAGAGCTTTAAAAGTCCAAGGGGACAACGAGTCAACACTCCTACCTTCTTTCACATGTTGCAAAAACAAATGATCCTTACGCCTAGTAGAATTTTACACTGCTTAGCTTAGGGCTGTATTACATTTCTAACAAATACCTGCAACTGTCTCTTTGGAAGTCTTCCAGGTGGGAAACAGGAACAGGACCCACTGAAGGAAAAGCACATTGTAGCTCCACAGATCTATTCAGGGTGTGTGGGAATTTCATTAAAAATGGCCTCTACTTTAAATTATATTTTAATACTCTTTATACTCTGTGTTCAAAAACTGTAAAGCACTTAATTTTAATAAAATTAAAAGATTTCTCTTTCTTGATATGTGCTGCTCAGCTTACAATTAGACTCATTATGGTTTAGCTGTTTACTAGGCCTTTACTGATTACTAGGATGTACAATCTAATTATTTGGCTATTTACATCTTAAAATTATGTCCAATTACATTAAATAAAACCTATATTAAATTAAAGTAGTTCCTTGAGAAACCTTTATTGTGAAGAGAACTTTTCCCTCCCCCTAATGAAACGGAGAAGGCAATGGCACCCCACTCCAGTACTCTTGACTGGAAAATCCCATGGACGGAGGAGCCTGATAGGCTGCAGTCCATGGGGTCGCTAAGAGTCAGACACGACTGAGCGACTTCACTTTCACTTTTCACTTTCATGCATTGGAGAAGGAAATGGCAACCCACTCCAGTGTTCTTGCCTGGAGAATCCCAGGGACGGGGGAGCCTGCTGGGCTGCCGTCTATGGGGTCACACAGAGTCGGACACGACTGAAGCGACTTACCAGCAGCAGCAGCAATAATATGAAAAGAACTACTTATAAAAACATTATGTTAGCAGCAGTAGGGCCATATAAGAGTGCCGGCTTTGGACTATCTCTGTTCTCCATGCAAATTGTAAGTCTCAGTTTTCTAGTATGTGAAATGAGATGATAAATTATACATCTCAGGTTGTGAAAATTAACATGATCAAACTATGCTATTGCTAATTACACTTTTTAAATGATAGACAGACTTTTCTTGATTTTCTATTGGGAAAAAGGCTGACATCTTTAATAACCGGTATGTGTTCTTTGGTCAGATAGTATAAATTGTGAAAATTAACTTTTATTTCCCTTTTGCATCTACTCTCAGGAAGCACATAGGATGTAAATAATAATTTAAAAATATTTGCAGTATTTCTTGAATCTCCCCACGTACCTGTCTCCCTCCACCATCATCATAGGAAAAATCACCCCTAAAGATGTCCATGCACTGTCCCCTGGAACCTAGAAACACGTCACATTATATTGCAAAAGGCACCCTGAGGATGTAATTAAGGTTAAGGAGCTTAAAACAGAGAGATGTCCTGGATCATCTAAATAGGCTCAGTCTAATTACATGAGCTTTTAAAAGCAGAGAACTTCATCTGGCAGCAGATGCAGCTGAATGGGTATGCAGAGAGGTAAGAGGCACAGGAAAGATTCAGTGTATGTTGCTGTCTCGACAAGGAAGGAGGTCAAGCGCCAAAGAAAATGGAAACCTTAGTCTTACAATGGAAAGGAACTAGATTCTGCCAACAACCTGAATAAACTTAGAAAAACAATCTTCTCCTGAGCCTTTAAATGAAAGCCCAATATTGGTGATACCTTGATTTTGGTCTTGTAAGACACACAGCAAAGAAATCAGCCCAGCTAACCTAGCCTTCTGACAGAATGGTAAATTTCCACTCTTTTAGGTAGCTACGTTCATTTGTGGTAATTTCTTAAGGTAGCAACACAAACTAATACACCACTAATTAGGCCTGTATCATCTCTGCTCTAAACTAATAAAACTGTCTCTTATTTTTGATCTCAAGTCTTTACTGACAAAATCTTTTCAGCTGACTGTCATGCTGTGCTGTGCTTAGTTGCTCAGTGGTGTCTGACTCTGTGATCCCATGGACTGTAGCCCACCAGGCATCTCTGTCCATGGGGATTCTCTAGGCAAGAACATACGGAGTTGTCATGCCCTCCTCCACGTGATCTTCCCAACCCAGGGATCAAACCCAGGTCTCCCTCAGTGCAGGCGGATTCTTTACCATCTGAGCTGCCAGGGAAGCCTGAGAATACTGGAGTGGGTAGCCTATCCATTCTCCAGGGGATCTTCCTACCCAGGAATTGAACAGGGGTCTCCTACATTGCAGGCGGATTCTTTACCAGCTGAGCTACCAGGGAAGCCCCTGATTGTCATGACCCTGCTTCAAACCCTGCAATAGCTCCCTACTGCCAACTGTATGGTATAAACTCTTTCGCTTGGCTTTAAGTTTTTTGTAATCTTGCCCCAATCTATATCGCTCATGTAATCTCCCACTGTATCAACTACTATTTGCTCTGCTCATACAAAAACTGCATTTTCATAGCTCTGGGTCTAATATTGACCTTGTCTGAAATGTACCTGTTTATTTCAGCATCTTCACAAGTTTAGACAACATTAAAAATTCAAGGCTCAGATCAACTGTTATTTGGCCTCAACATGGCTACACTAATGATAATATAATAATATTAATAATAACAGCTAAACCAATGTTAATAATATTAACAGCTGCAGCCTCCACTTATTGAGAACTTGTTGGACAACATTTTAAGTGCTTTCATAAGTGCGTATAACAACTTCATGAGGTAGGAAGATAGATTCCACTATCTATACAGCTGAGGAAGTAGAGGTTTAAAGAGGATAAGTGACATGCCCAAGTAGCAGAGATGGGATCCAGTATCTAAAACTTTAAAATCTTTTTCTCCATTCTGCTACATGCCGTTATAGAATATTCTTTGTACCTCTTGCTTGTCTTTATCATGTTCCAACTTGTTTTATATTTATTCAGGCTTACAACTCATTTTTTTTCAACAGATTTTAAGAACAAATAAAAAAGCTATGAGAGAATAGGGACTCCACTTTGTGAAGTTTTATCTTTCACAGTGCCCACTAAGATACCTTCCTTGCAAAGAGTGATAAAAATGTTTACTTAATGGAAACAGTAAGTAGCATAATAAATGTACAGTAATGTCTGTGGTTTAAGGAAATTATTAAAATACCATAGAATTCATTAGCAAATTTTTAATAATTTGATTAAGAGTATAATATTTATGCTTGGAAAGGGATAATGCAAGATAATTTTCATTTATAGATGTAAATGGATAGTTCCCTAATATCTTTCACAAATTCTGCTATTCTTTCCATAAATAATAACAAAACACTAGAATGTGAGATGAGAAATAAGAAATATTTCACATATATTTAATGATTATTTGTAGCTTTAAAAACTTCACTGCAATAGTTTAACATCTGGAGCAACATAGTTTTAAGTTATTTTATTAATATTTATAACAAAAATGTACTAAATCATTCATTCATTCATTCAAACATATACTGAGTAGTTACTAGATATCAACTGTTATCTTAGGTACCATAGATATAAAAATGAATGAGATGGGTGCCTACCATAAAGGATTTACAATCCAATGGGATTCAGAGAAATTTAAATAAGTTATATACAAAATGTTATTAATACACAAGTGACTTAAGAATCTAAAAACAGGCTTATATTTTTCTGCCATTAAAACAAAATAGTCCAATTAGAGATTGGGTTCCCTGTGTCATACAGCAAATTCCCCCTGCCTGGCTACATATGTTAATGTATAGGTTTCTATGCTACTCTCTTAAATCATCCCACCTTCTTTTGGACTGTAACCAAAAGCCTGTTCTCTCTATCTGCATCTCTATCTCTGCCCTATAGATAGGTTCATCAACACCATCTTTCTAGATTCCATATATATGCATTAATATATGATATTTGTCTTTGTCTTTCTGATTTACTTCACTTTGTATAATAGGTTCTAGGTTAGACCACCTCATTAGAACTGACTCAAATGCATTCCTTTTTATAAGGGAGAATTATCCTACTGTGTATATGTACCACACCTTCTTTATCCATTCATCTGTCAATGGACATCTAGGTTGCTTCCATGTCCTAGCTGCAATGAACATTAGGGTACATGTGTCTTTTTCAGTTATGGTTTCCTTAGGGTATAGGCTCAGTAGTGGGATTGTGGGCCATATGGTAGTTTTATTCCTAGCTTTTTAAGGAATTTCCATACTGTTCTCCGTAGTGATTGTATCAATTTGCATTCCCACCAACAGTGCAAGAGGGTTCCCTTTTCTGCAGACCCTCTCCAGCATTTATTGTTTGTGAACTTTTTGATGATGGCCATTCTGACTGGTATGATATGATACAGCATTGCAGCTTTGATTTGCATTTCTCTAATAATGAGTGATCAGAGCAGAAATAAATGAAAAAGAAATGAAGGAGACAATAGCAAAGATCAATAAAACTAAAAGCTGATTCTTTGAGAAGATAAAATTGACAAACTGTTAACTAGACTCATCAAGAAAAAAGGGAGAAGATTCAAATCAATAAAATAAGAAATGAAGAAGAGGTTACAACAGACAACACAGAAATACAAAGGAACAAAGGATCATAAGGATGCCTATGAGCAACTACATGTCAATAAAATGGACAATCTGGAAGAAATGGACAAATTCTTACAAAAGTATAACCTTCCAAAATGGAACCAGGAAGAAACAGAAAACATGAACAGACCAATCACAAACATGGAAATTGAAACAGTAATCAAAAATCTTCCAACAAACAATATTTCAGGGCCAGATGGCTTCACAAGCAAATTCTACCAAAAGTTTAGAGAAGAGTTAACATATATCCTGCTCAAACTCTTTCAGTAACTTGCAGAGGAAGGAAAACTCCCAAATCCATTCTATGAGGCCACCATTACCCTGATATCAAAAGCGACCAAGAATACCACAAAATAAGAAAATTACACACCAATATCACTATCACTGATGAACACAGATGCAAAAATCCTCAACAAAATTCTAGCAAACAGAATCCAATAACAAATTAAAAGGATCATGTATCATGATCAAATGGGCTTTTTCCCAGGGATGCAAGGATTCTTCAACATATGCAAATCAATCAATGTGATACACCATATTAACAAACTGAAAGATAAAAAAACCATATGATCATCTCAACAGATACAGAGAAAACTTTTGACAAAATTCAACACCCATTTATGATAAAAACTCTTCAGAAAGTAGGCATAGAAGGACTATACACCAATATAATAAAAGCCATATAGAACAAACCCATAGAAAACATTCTTAATGGTGAAAAACTGAAAGCATTTCCTCTAAAATCAGGAACAAGAAAAGGGTGCCCACTCTCACCACTATTATTTAACATAGTTTTGGAAGAGATTAACTCTTAAAAATTCTCACTCCAGGAAAAAAATTCTGTAACTATATAAGGTGATAGATGTTAACTAGACTTTTGTAGTGATAATCTCACAACATACAAAAAGACTGAATTTTCATGTTGTGCACTTGAAACTAATATAATGTTATATGTCAATTATTCTTTGATTTAAAAAAAAGAAAATGGGCAAAGGACGCAAATGGACATTTCTACAAAGAAGATATATAAGTAGTCAATAAGCTCATGAAAAGATGCTGAATATCACTAATCATTAGGGAAATAGAAATCTAAACTACAGTGAGAGACTACTTCACACCCATTAGAATGGCTATTATCAAAAAATAACAAGTGTTAATAAGGATGTAGAGAAAATGGAACCCTTGTGTATCAATGGTGGTGATATAAAAGGTGTAGTTGCTATGGAAAACAATATGACAGCTCCTTACAAAATTAAAAATAGATTTAGCATATGATCCAGCAATTCCATTTCTGGGCATAGGCCAAAAGACCTGAAAGCAGGGTCTGAAATACATATTTGCATCCCCATGTTCACGCAATGGCTAAAAGGGAGAAACAACTCGAATGTCCTTTGACAGTGACTGGATAAACAAAATGTGGTATAAATACATCAAATCACATCAGTCGCTCAGTCGTGTCCGACTCTTTGTGACCCATGAATCACAGCATGCCAGGCCTCCCTGTCCATCACCAACTCCTGGAGTTCACTGAGACTCACGTCCATCGAGTCAGTTATGCCATCCAGCCATCTCATCCTCTGTCGTCCCCTTTTCCTCTTGCCCCCAATCCCTCCCAGCATCAGTCTTTTCCAATGAGTCAACTCTTCGCATGAGGTGGCCAAAGTACTGGAGTTTCAGCTTTAGCATCATTCCTTCCAAAGAAATCCCAGGACTGATCTCCTTTAGAATGGACTGGTTGGATCTCCTTGCAGTCCAAGGCACTCTCAAGAGTCTTCTCCAACACCACAGTTCAAAAGCATCAATTCTTCGGTGCTCAGCCTTCTTCACAGTCCAACTCTCAAATCCATCCATGACCACAGGAAAAACCATAGCCTTGACTAGACGGACCTTTGTTGGCAAAGTAATGTCTCTGCTTTTGAATATGCTATCTAGGTTGGACATAACTTTCCTTCCAAGGAGTAAGTGTCTTTTAATTTCATGGGTGCAATCACCATCTGCAGTGATTTTGGAGCCCAGAAAAATAAAGTCTGACACTGTTTCCACTGTTTCTCCATCTATTTCCCACGAAGTGATGGGACCGGATGCCATGATCTTCGTTTTCTGAATGTTGAGCTTTAAGCCAACTTTTTCACTCTCCTCTTTCACTTTCATCAAGAGGCTTTTGAGTTCCTCTTCACTTTCTGCCATAAGGGTGGTGTCATCTGCATATCTGAGGTTATTGATATTTCTCCCGGCAATCTTGATTCCAGCTTGTGTTTCTTCCAGTCCAGCTTTTCTCATGAGGTACTCTGCATAGAAGTTAAATAAACAGGGTGACAATATACAGACTTGACGTACTCCTTTTCCTATTTGGAACCAGTCTGTTGTTCCATGTCCAGTTCTAACTGTTGCTTCCTGACCTGCATACAAATTTCTCAAGAGGCAGATCAGGTGGTCTGGTATTCCCATCTCTCAGAATTTCCCACAGTTTATTGTGATCCACACAGTCAAAGCCTTTGGCATAGTCAATAAAGCAGAAATAGATGCTTTTCTGGAACTCTCTCGCTTTTTCCATGATCCAGAGGATGTTGGCAATTTGATCTCTGGTTCCTCTGCCTTTTCTAAAACCAGCTTGAACATCAGAAAGCTCATGGTTCACATATTGCTGAAGCCTGGCTTGAAGAATTTTGAGCATTACTTTACTAGCGTGTGAGATGAGTGCAATTGTGTGGCAGTTTGAACATTCTTTGGCATTGCTTTTCTTTGGGATTGGAATGAAAACTGACCTTTTCCAGTCCTGTGGCCAATGCTGAGTTTTCCAAATTTGCTGGCATATTGAGTGCAGCACTTTCACAGCATCATCTTTCAGGATTTGGAATAGCTCAACTGGAATTCCATCACCTCCACTAGCTTTGTTCGTAGTGATGCTTTCTAAGGCCCACTTGACTTCACATTCCAGGATGCCTGGCTCTAGGTCAGTGATCACACCATCGTGATTATCTGGGTCGTGAAGGTCTCTTTTGTACAGTTCTGTGTATTCTTGCCATCTCTTCTTAATATCTTCTGCTTCTGTTAGGTCCATACCATTTCTGTCCTTTATCGAGCCCATCTTTGCATGAAATGTTCCTTTGATGTCTCTGATTTTCTTGAAGAGATCTCTAGTCTTTCCCATTCTGTTGTTTTCCTCTATTTCTTTGCATTGATCGCTGAAGAAGTCTTTCTTATCTCTTCTTGCTGTTCTTTGGAACTCTGCATTCAGATGTTTATATCTTTCCTTTTCTCCTTTGCTTTTCGCTTCTCTTCTTTTCACAGCTATTTGTAAGGCCTCCCCAGACAGCCATTTTGCTTTTTTGCATTTCTTTCCATGGGGATGGTCTTGATCTCTGTCTCCTGTACAGTGTCACGAACCTCATTCCATAGTTCATCAGGCACTCTATCTATCAGATCTAGGCCCTTAAATCTATTTCTCACTTCCACTGTATAGTCATAAGGGATTTGATTTAGGTCATACCTGAATGGTCTAGTGGTTTTCCCTACTTTCTTCAATTGAAGTCTGAATTTGGCAATAAGGAGTTCATGGTCTGAGCACAGTCAGCTCCTGGTCTTGTTTTTGCTGACTGTATAAAGCTTCTCCATCTTTGGCTGCAAAGAACATAATCAATTTGATTTCGGTGTTGACCATCTGGTGATGTCCATGTGTATAGAGTCTTCTCTTGTGTTGTTGGAAGAGGGTGTTTGTTATGGCCAGTGCATTTTCTTGGCAAAACTCTATTAGTCTTTGCCCTGCTTCATTCCGTATTCCAAGGCCAAATTTGCCTGTTACTCCAGGTGTTTCTTGACTTCCTACTTTTGCATTCCAGTCCCCTATAATGAAAAGGACATCTTTTTGGGTGTTAGTTCTAAAAGGTCTTGTAGTTCTTCATAGAACCGTTCAACTTCAGCTTCTTCAGCATTACTGGTTGGGGCATAGATCTGGATTACTGTGATATTGAATGGTTTGCCTTGGAAACGAACAGAGATCATTCTGTCATTTTTGAGATTGCATCCAAGTACTGCTTTTGGACTCTTTTGTTGACCATGATGGCCACTCCATTTCTTCTGAGGGATTCCTGCCTGCAGTAGTAGATATAATGGTCATCTGAGTTAAATTCACCCATTCCAGTCCATTTCAGTTCGCTGATTCCTAGAATGTTGACATTCACTCTTGCCATCTCTTGTTTGACCACTTCCGATTTGCCTTGATTCATGGACCTGACATTCCAGGTTCCTATGCAATATTGCTCTTTACAGCATCAGACCTTGCTTCTATCACCAGTCACATCCACAGCTGGGTATTCTTTTTGCTTTGGCTCCATCCCTTCATTCTTTCTGGAGTTATTTCTCCACTGATCTCCAGTAGCATATTGGACACCTACTGACCTGGGGAGTTTCTCTTTCAGTATCCTATCATTTTGCCTTTTTATACTGTTCATGGGGTTCTCAAGGCAAGAATACTGAAGTGGTTTGCCATTCCCTTCTCCAGTGGACCACATTCTGTCAGGTCTCTCCACCATGACCTGCCCATCTTGGGTTGCCCCATGGGCATGGCTTAGTTTCATTGAGTTAGACAAGGCTGTGGTCCCAGTGTGATTAGATTGACTAGTTTTCTGTGAAAAAAAAATTGTATGTATACATACATACAATGGAATATTATCCAGCCTTAAAAAGGAAGGTAATTCTGACATATGCTACAACATGGTTGAACTTGAAGGACATTATGCAAAGTGAAATAAGCCAGTCACAAAAGGACAAACACTATACAATTCCACTTATATTATGTACCTAAAGTCATCAAATTCACAGAGACAGAAAATAGAATGGTGATTGTCAGAAGCTGGGGGAAAAAGCAAATAGGGAATTATTTCAGTTTTACAAGATTAAAAGAGTTCTGGAGATGGATGGTGATAATGGTAGCAAAGCAGTATGAAGGTGTTAATGTCACTGAATTTAATGCCATTTAAAAATGGTTAAGTGGTCAATGGTAAATTCTATGTTATGTATATTTTACCACCATTGGGCTTCCCTGGTAGCTCAGCTGGTAAAGAATCCCCCTCAATGCAGGAGACCCTGGTTCAATTCCTGGGTCAGGAAGATCTCCTGCAGAAGGAACAGGCTACCCACTCCCAGTATTCTTGGGCTTCCCTGGTGGCTCAGATGGTAAAGAACCCACCTGCAATGTGGGAGACCTGGGTTTGGAAGATCCCCTGGTGGAAGGCAAAGCAACCCACTCCAGAATTCTTGCCTGGAGAAGCCCCACCGACAGAAGCTTTGTAGGCTACAGTCCATGGAGTCTCAAAGAGTCAGATATGACTAAGCGATTGCCCATGCAAAAAAACTGAAAATTAAATTTTGTAGAACAAATGGTACTGCTGAACCTATCTGCAGGGCAGGGATAGAGACACAGACATAGAGAACAGATTGTGGACACTGAGGGGAGAGGGTGGGATGTATTGGGAGAGTAGCATTTAAACATATACAACAGATAGCTAGTGGGAAGTTGCTGTCTAACAGAGAGCTCAACCCTGTGCTCTCTGACAACCTAGAGGGATGGGATGGGTGTGGGGTGGGAGGGAGGCTCAAGAGGGAGGGGACATATATATGCTTGTGGCTGATTCACGATGTTGTACCGCAGAAACCAACACAGCGTTGTAAAGCAAATATGCTTCAATTAAAAACAAATTTTAAAAAGATATGAAATTCAGTTTAAATTTAAGGTATGTTAAATTAATTTCAGTAACAATAAAATTGCTCTTCCGCAGCCACTTGTTGATCCTACTTTGCTACAGAAGTACTTTAACATAACTTATGCTAATAACAGCTTTCACTTATAAGAAATACTTTGTTTGCCTCATCTGTAACATTTGAACCACTTAAGCTTATTAGCAAATGACAAATAGTGACATGACTTTTAAATAATAATGGCTCGTAGAATTATAAGTGCTAAAGCATTATTATAATTTCAGTGGTGAGAAATATGCCTAAATTTAGTGTTAAAGTCACATTCTTTGTTAGCTTAACATGTTATGTATCCTTTAGTGTTAGTTTGGGATTTCTAATGACATAAGGAGACAGTACTACTATTTAACATCTACATTATTCTTCATTATTACAAAGTTATCTCTTAATAGACTTGTGAATTTAGCAAACATTCACTTAGAATTATTATATACTAGAACAGAGTACATCATGAGAAACGTTGGGCTGGAGGAAGCACAAGCTCGAATCAAGATTGCCGGGAGAGATATCCATAACCTCAGATATGCAGATGACACCACCCTTATGGCAGAAAGTGAAGAAGAACTAAAGAGCCTCTTGATGAAAGTGAAAGAGGAGAGTGAAAAAGTTGGCTTAAAGCTCAACATTCAGAAAACTAAGATCATGGCATCCGGTCCCATCACTTCATGGGAAATAGATGGGGAAACAGTGGACACAGTGGCTGACTTTATTTTTCTGGGCTCCAAAATCACTGCAGATGGTGATTGCACCCATGAAATTAAAAGACGCTTGCTCCTTGGTAGGAAAGTTATGACCAACTTAGACAGCATATTAAAAGCAGAGACATTACTTTGCCAACAAAGGTCCGTCTAGTCAAGGCTATGGTTTTTCCAGTGGTCATGTATGGATGTGAGAGTTGGACTATAAAGAAGGCTGAGCACCGAAGAATTAATGCTTTTGAACTGTGGTGTTGGAGAAGACTCTTAAGAGTCCCTTAAACTGCAAGGAGGTCCAACCAGTCCATCCTAAAGGAGATCAGGGGTGTTCATTGGAAGGACTGATATTGAAGTTGAAACTCCAATACTTTGGCCACCTGATGTGAAGAGCTGACTCATTGGAATAGACCCTGATGCTGGGAAAGATTGAGGGCAGGAGGAGAAGGGGATGACAGAAGATGAGATGGTTGGATGGCATCACCAACTCGATGGAGATGGGTTTGGGTGGACTCCGGGAGTTGGTGATAGACAGGGAGGCCTGGCATACTGTGGTTCATGGGGTCGCAAGGAGTCAGACATGACTGAGTGACTGAACTGAACTGAGAACAGTAGTTTTAAGCCTTTTGGAATTACATACTAGACAAGTTGTTTAAAATCTTTAAAATATTACATCCATTTCAGTAAAAAATTATAAACATATTTACTTTTTGAATACATAAAATAATATACAAATATTTTAAAACATTACAGTGCAATAAATATTTGTAAATCATTATTCAAATGGCAAATTAATACTTTATGCTCTCAAGAAAAATGTTTGAAGTAATATTCATTTTAGTTTTTAAAAATACTGGTTTGCTTACAAAACTGTTTCCTCTTTTTCCTGAGCACTCCCTGGACTACATTTCCTAACCTCCCGTTTTCCAATATCTTGTGACTGAGTTGCAGCCAATGAAATACAAGCAGAAGTGATCTCACTATTTCCAATTCTTGCTCATAAACACTCTCCCACGTGCTGGCTGAATACACAGAGCTCCAAGGCCCTAAAGAGGGCAGAGCCACGAGATGAAAAGAGCCTCAAACTCTGAATGACCACAGGGCAAGCCACTGCCCACTGGAATAACTGATATTTGGACTGGTATCTGCTCAATGAATAAACTTCTTTTGTACTAAATTTTCACAGTTTATATTTTAAAGCAGCTGGCATTATGTTAGCTAATAAACAGAGCAATTTGAGGGTCTGGTTCTGAATTCAGTTTTCTCATACTTAGTTTTAATAATGTCATAGTTGAAAAAGAAACTTCACAGAGAAACACCGTAGATCATATAAAGTATAAATGTAAAGTTCATCATTAATAATAGTGGCTATAATCTGTATTTTATTAATTTTCCTGAGAACTTAGAGTTTTTAGGGACTTGTCAGATCTTAGAGTGTCACTGTATTTACTTCATCCGCACCTAATGTAAAGCTTGACATAAGGTTAGAATTTTCAGGTCTACCTTTTTCGTGTAGTTGCAGTGTTGGTATTACACTAAATTCAGTTTCATTGCAAGCCTCTTGCAATCTCTGTAAGCCTCTTGTCCACTTTCTCAGGGATAATGGAACTAACACCTCCAAAAAGGCATATGACACCTGACTGACACTCAGACCAACTGAGAAAACTAGGGTAAAGCCATATATTAAGTATGCTGCCGCTGCTGCTGCTAAGTCACTTCAGTCGTGTCCGACTCTGTGCGACCCCATAGACAGCAGCCCAACCAGGCTTCCCTGTCCCTGGGATTCTCAAGGCAAGAACACTGGAGTGGGTTGCCATTTCCATCTCCAATGCATAAAAGTGAAATGTGAAAGTGAAGTCGCTCAGTCGTGTCTGACTCTTAGCAACCCCATGGACTGTATCCCACCAGGCTCCTCCATCCATGGGATTTTCCAGGCAAGAGTACTGGAGTGGGGTGCCATTGCCTTCTATGTATATTAAGTATGGCAGTGCTTAATTTCTTTTTCTGTCTTTTAGGCTAAAAGACAAAAATAAGTTCCACCATTTTCATTCCATTCTTCAGAGAACTTCATCATGAACTCCAAAGAAGTATATGGGCCTTTCATTGGAGATCAGTTTATTTGATATGAGCAGACACTGAGAAGGAGGTACAAAATAAGAAAAAAAAAAATAGTCTAGCCAAGAGATAAACAAATATACAAATGATTACAATTACTAAATGTTACAATTAGAGGAAATAAAAAGTACTACATGAGCTTAGAAATTACTACAAGATGAAAAAAGTCGAGATCCCTGAGTGGCCACAGGTGATAACAGCTGATCTCTGCTTCAGCTCTGGATCTGAAACCCTCTCACCTATTCAGTATTCCCCAGAAGTATCCCCTCTGTTATTAAAAAAGCAAAAACTCTTCTTTGACTCTATTTCTTCCAAGCTATAGTCCTATTTTTTTATTTTCTTTTTTTAAATCAAAATTCTAGAAATTGTTTTTATTTGCACCAACACAGTAGCATCAGTCATATGTGCCTACTTAAATTAAAATTATACAAATTTAAAATGTATTAGTTAGTCACAGAAGCCACATAGAAAGTGCTCAAGAGCCACATGTTGTATTGGATAAAGCAGATGCAGAATTTGCCAACAATGCTAACAGTTCTGTTGAATGGTGCTAGTCTAGACTATAACAGAATAATTAAGAATGAAGAATGAA
Source organism: Bubalus bubalis (assembly GCF_019923935.1). NCBI lineage: Eukaryota > Metazoa > Chordata > Mammalia > Artiodactyla > Bovidae > Bubalus > Bubalus bubalis. Next base: position 21,750,541 of record NC_059171.1, on the reverse strand, counting down.
TATACTGCCTGCATTTCAATTCCAACTTTGACCCTCACTAGTTGAGTAAACTTGGGGAACTTACTCTTTTTGCCTACATTAGTTTCCTCATCTGTAAAATGAGGGTAATAGTAATTAATTCTTTCTTCATAACATTGTTGTGTGACTTAGATGACTTACATGTAAAGTGCCCCCCAAAACTGCCTAGCACGTGAAAGTGCTCCATAAGTATTAGGTGTTAAAAATTGCTTTAAAGGATCAATCACATTTGTTTATTTTTAATTGATTCTATTCACTCATTTTATTTTTGGCTGCACTAGGTCTCTGCTGCTGTGTGCAGGCGTCCTCTCGTTGCTGAGAGCAGGGTCTACTCTTTGTCGAGGTGTGTGGGCTTCCCACTGAGGTGGTTTCTCTTGCTGTGCAGCAAGGGCTCAGCAGTTGCTGCACACAGGCTCAGGTGCCTGGCAGCAAGTGGAATCCTCCTGAACCCATTGGCAGGTCAGGGAAGTCCACGTGTTATAACTTTTATTCTGGAAATTATTCTCACAGTCTCTACCTCCTCTCTCATTTTTGTTAACCTGCTTAAATCAGGCTTTGTCCACCATTGCAAGGTTTGTCAAGGTTTGCCAAATTCCTCCATCATGTGAAATCCAATGGTCAACTCCCAGTCTTCACCTTATCTGAATTACCAGAAGCACTTGACGGAGATGATCATCTTCCTTAAAATATTTCCTTCCTTTGGTTTCTAAGACACCATATTCTTCTTTTTCATTTTCTTTAATGGCTGCTCTCTCTTTAGTTTCCTTTAATGGACTCTCTTCCTGACTTCTAAATGTTGGTATATAACATGGCTCTGTTTTTATTATAGTTTTCTTCTTGATTCAAATTACACTAAGCAATATTATCTAGTGCCACAGCTTTAAATATTACCTGCTGATTACTCCCAAATTACATGTTTAGCTTGACCTACTAGACTACAGTTGCATATCTAATTAAACATATAACTGTACTTAGATGTTTAATGGGCATCTCAAAATCAACATGTCTAAAATAGAATTCCTGATTCCCCATATGAGGCTGAATTTGCTACTGATAGCTTACATCTGCAAAGTGATTTTTAAGTGCTGAAAGCACTTTCTTATACATTTAAAGTATGATCTTATAAAAACCCTGTGAGGACAGCAGGTGTTAATTCCATATGTCAGATGAACATTCTATGACTCAGATATGTTGGGTAGGTTTTTTTAAGAGGCCATATTTGATATCTTATATAACCCAGGGTAAGCAATAGCATCCAAGTCTCCTTATTCACTCCATGCACTTTCTACAGGGTTGTGATGTTTAGCAAGATATATTTAAGTTTTAAAAATGGCGAGTTTCCATTTAGCAGTCAAAGGATACAAAATAGCATGGGGATAAAAGAGAGATATGAGTTAGCTACTATGTGTATTAACCAACATATCTCTAAATGGTTTCCCCTTCACCAATTATTATTTATGTATGATTGCTGATATAATTCAGAATAATTTCAACATTCTTTAGAAAGATACTATTTTGCTGAGCCTTCTACTCTTCAGAAGTCAAGCAAGCAGTCTTTATCTCGTCTTGAAAATTCATACTGGTAAAACGATATTTACTTTTATGATGATAAATATCATTTTAAGAAGCTGAAGGCATTATGTGTGATATATCATTCATTAAGTGATAACTCTACAACTTAAGTACATGCAGATTTCCACGCAGAGGCCAGGAAAATCAAAACAAAGGATCTAATGTAAGATCCAGCATCACAAATCCATTCATTGTTTTAGATAATGCTATCATATGATCAAAGTTTAGGCAATAAATTTGAAGATTTCAGTTTTAAACACTGTTAGAGCTTATTACTGTATTTTTAAAGAAAAGACAACATAAAAATCTTACTTGAAACATATACACATAAATACAGAATTTAGAAACCCAATGAAAGTTTGGAGTTCAATAATTACGAAACTATCTCTGTTGGCTATTCTACAGTTAACCTTGGGCTTTAAAGTGAGAGATACTCTGAATTCTATTGTCAATACAGGTCAAAGCTATACAGTGTGCAGATAGGAATAATTACACATTTTAAGATGATAAAAATTTTAACCATTACAATGTCACTGAATACCAATGAAGACCATAACAAAAAGAAACACATTATTTTCTGCTATGCTATATATGTAAAAAGGGGCTATAAGGATATAACAAGGAAAAACTACATTTTTAAAATCTGCCAGTATCACAGTGTTTCTGAAGATAAAAACCAAATCAGTGTATGATCAACAGAGCTCTATCATTAAACAAAATACTGTCAAGGAAAGATATATGGGATATTAATGCCCAAACTACAAAGAATGAAATTGATCATTGAGAAATACTGACCATTTTCTCTTCAAATCTTCTACATTCTTAGTTTCTGTGACACTGCTCTCTTATAGTATTTGTTCTTTCTTCATGGTAATATTTCCTTGGTCTTCACTGGCTCCTCTTTCTCTGTCCAATTCTAAAAAATTAATCTTGCACAAAGTATTTTCTTCATCTATTGCTCTTTTATCTGTAGTGTTCTTTTTGGGCAATCTCACCCATGTTCATGGTTTCAAGCAACCTCTAAAATTTATGATTCTCACATTTATATCTCTGGTTTTGACATGAGCCTTAGAAGTATGTATTTAAATATGTTCTAGACATTTCTACTTGGATATTACATAGATATCTCAGATTCAAAGTGTTCTAAATTGAAGGACTCACCCTTCTTTTCCCAACCTACTCCTTCTTTTATGCTTCCAATATCCATTAATAGCACTATAACCATCCATCCATGGATGCAAGCCAGAAACATGAGAATCACCTTAGAATCTTCTCTCCTTCACCTCCCCACATCAAACCCATCACTAAATTGTGTGACTGACTGGCCTTAAGGTATGTGGGATCTTAGTTCCTTGGCCAGGGATCAACACTGCACATTCCGTATGGGAAGACAGTCTTAACCACTGGGCCACAGGGAAGTCCCTGACACAGGATTTTGAAGTAATCTGTTTAAGTATATATCTTCTACTAGAGTATAAGCAATTCAGGTTATAAATGATTTCTGAATCATCTGTGTTCTCAATTTGCCCAGCACACAGTAAGTGTTCAATATTTATCCAAAACCCCCAAAAGAACAGAATTAATTATTTAGTTTAACACCACATATTCTCTAGCTTGTAGTCTGATTAGAGTCTATTTTAGGTTCTTCATTTAAAACAATTAATAGACTTTATTTTTAGAGCAGTTTTAGGTTTACAAATGTAAGTTTTAAATAGAAAAATGCAATAAAGTTCTAACTGCTAGAGAAAGAAACCTCTCAACTTCAAAAGGCCAACATCTATCATTTTAGCACAACACAGTTAATTATGTATGTATAAATATTAGCAATTAAAAAAGTCATTTAGATATGATCTCTCTGTCCATACATTAAATCCCTAATTCTATATTAAAACACAAAATAACATTTTAAAACACTATGTAAAAAATTAAACTCTAAATTAACATTAAACATAAATTAAAAATTAAACATTAAATAAAAATTCTAACATAATCACAGTAAACATAGTAAGTTACAACCAGGATATAGGAAAGCCATCAAAATCTTATTTCAATATAATATTATTATATAAGGCTCAAATTTCCAGAGTCACTGGTATAGTTTGTATTAATAAGATTAGGCGGGTCCAGGAACTAATGTACCCTTAAATTCTTCTGTGTTGCAGATATGCCCTGACTTCTCTGTACCAGAACCATAGTATTCAGACATAAATGAGATTTAATCCATTTGCCTATAATTTATTTGCTGTAAAAGAAACACCATATTACATGCTTTTGTTTGTGTGTTAAGTAGAAGATATGCTATTATTTCCCAGATACCAGGGACTGAATGTTTAATTATCAACACCCATTTGAAAAAAGACATTGCTTTGACTCACAAATAAATTCTTAATTGCTAACAGTGGCTTCTCTGAGTTAGGAGGGTGGTATCTAATTTATTTTTGCAGATGTGATTTAGAGACTGAATTTTCAAATAGCAAAGCTTTGAATATCTTCCCCATCAGCAGAAAATTCCTCCACCCCTGCAGCTGGAGAATATTTCTGCTTGAAATGTTAACCAGGAAAGTAAAAACTGCAGTGAAGAAATTGATACAACTGGTAAATGCTGCTTATAAACTGAAAAAGAAGTTAGGCTGTCAGCAATAAAAGAAGTATATTAATATGTGGTGTCATCTTCATCGTGGTAACTTGCTGGGAGTGGAAATTAACTTGGTGGGTTCCAACTTGAGGAACCTAAAGAAAAGCAAATATCTCACAGATCAGAGCACCTTTGCAAAAGACCAGAAACAAATCAGGGGGACCACAGCTGAGCTCCTCCTTGAGGAGAAAAGATGTGAAGCGCATGTCAAGAACAGTAACCAAGGTTCACTTCCAAGCAGGTTCACTCATCACTGAAAAACAAAGTCATGGTTATATTTTCAGAAAGGTCCACTAGTTTAAAACGCCCCTTTCCTTCTGGTACTTGTCATCATCCACACATTACTGAGGCCGAATGAGTAAAAGAAAGGATTATGTGTTTTAATTACAACTCAATTAGGAAGTCAACAGTAACATAAAAATGCCTACCCGTTTGGCTGAGCTGAGAAGCACTGCGGCTCTTCCGGGAAAGACCAACGATAGCTACCATTTTGGCCCCAATGCTAGAACGTCGCTTTTTGCTGTTGGTGCCCAAGGCACCCACTGCGGTGTCCGACTGGCTGCCATCATTCTTCTCCAGCGAGCACATGTCTCCGCTGATGCTGGTGCTTTTGGTCATGGTCTTCCCTGAGATGCCCATTTGTCTGCTTTGCATTTTGGATGTAAAGACACTGTAGGCCCATGGATCATTAAAAGTGATGGCAAGAGCAAAAAGGAAAAGACAGAAAAAGGTATTTTAGATGAAACATCTGGAGTGTAATTCAATTATATCATTAATGGGGCATGTTTTTAGGATTTAAAATTTTTCAAACACCATGGTCTTGAATGGGTTTTACTATTCAGGGCCAATCTTAACATAAGTATCCAAAATCAGACATATTTTCATTTCTGCTTTCAAAGAAGACACTGGTTTGCATGGCCACAGTGGGGAGAAAAAAAGATTTGTGAAAAATAAGTGGGCTCATTTAAGAGAATACGCTGTCTTACAAGTGCAATATGCTTTAAGGCAGTCATATAACAAAAAACAACAAAAAAAGAAATTTCCAAACCATTCTTCTCTAATTTGCTTTACTACAGCCATCAAAGAGAAATTTGATGACTGGGGAAATTTTACAAAAAAATGGCAAAAATGACAGCATCTACTGCTGAGTAGCTGTTTAATTTTCTCATCTTATTAATAAGATTTTTTTAAACCTTGTTAAAATTTCTAACAAGGATTGATATTTTCATTAGTTTTGAATTAAAAATAATTTATTTCACTTTACATTTTCATATTTATTGATATGTCTATATTCCAAAAATGAAGGAAAGATTTTCCTCTTGTATTCATTTGAAAGAAAGAAAAGTCAGCAGTTTTCTATACAATATGGTCCAGAGAAGGCAATGGAGAAGTACCCCACTCCAGAGCTCTTGCCTGGAAAATCCCATGGATGGAGGAGCCTAGTGGGCTGCAGTCCATGGGGTTGCTAAGAGTTGGACACGACTGAGCAACTTCACTTTCACTTTTCACTTGCATGCATTGGAGAAAGAAATGGCAACCCACTCCAGTGTTCTTGCCTGGAGAATCCCAGGAATGGCGGAGCCTGGTGGGCTGCCGTCTATGGGGTCGCACAGAATCAGACATGACTGAAGCGACTTAGCAGCTTACAATATGGTCAGAAGGCAATAATTTTTAAACAGTTTTTTTCCTCTATCTAGAGTAATATTTACTGAAAAGTAAGGACTAGGAATCAAACCTGGGCAGCCCTGGCATGGAGTCCTAACCACTGGGATGCCAGGGAATACCTAACACGTTAGTTTAGGTATTAACCTATGTTCATTTTCTCCAAGTATTTAAGAGGGAAAAGACTCAGTGTGAATTTTTTAAAAAGACAGTAAAGTGGACTATTTCATCATTCATATTAGTTTCAAGAAGAAATGAGGCATAAACAGACCAAGAGATAGCAAGAGAGGAGACAGTGTATACACTTCTATGGTGACACAAACTAATCATTTTCAAGTTTGTTTGATTTTGCTATTTTTCAATAAGCAACTATAGAATAAAGTAGAAAGAGTTTGGAGGCAACAGATGGGGGCTTCAATTCCAGCTTTATTTCTATTTAACTGACTTCCTTCAGAAAGTTTATTGCTTCTACTTGATCCTCAGGGTCCTCATTTAGAAGAGAATATTTCACTCTACCTTCTTAAAGAATAGACATAATATTAAAATAAAAATTCAATAAATAGAAATGACAGCAATTAGGGAATATAGACAATACATAAAATAAGGCTAAAGCCCTTCAACATATATATGTAAACACTTAAAAGCATCAAAAAATAATCTTTATGATTATTAATTTGAAGACTTCGGAGAGTCAAATGTCTAAAATGGTTTTCATATAGCCAGCGTTACGTGGCTAAATGCAGGGTGGACTACACTGAGAGTCGGGAAATCTGGATTTGAATTTTGGCTTTACTGACTAATCTTAGGAGAGTTGTTTCCCTTTCTGGAACTTAACTTCTTCATTTAATAAATGAGAAAACTTAGTAAAGCACTAAGCAGAGTAGGAGACACATAAGAGCTCCAAAAATTATTCTCTTCCTCCTTCTTATTATTATCTCCACCACCGCTACCACCATCATCATCCATTAGCATCAATTAAACATGTTGAACTGGAATATCTATAAGGTCCCCTTTAATGATGAAACACTTTGCTCCCAGAGTATATCTTGTTTCATGGATTCTGGGCAAATGAACATAGAAATACAACATGATTTTATGGTATGCTATCATCAGAAAAGGCATGGCATAGTCTAGAAAAGTCAAAGTTCAGTCAAGACTAAGGCTTTCAAAATAATATATGTTCCATAGTCACAATAACTAGTACTCTTGTTTTGTAGGAACTTTTATCCCAAGCATACTTTTCTAAAAGAACCACCTACTACTACCTACCAAGGAAGTTAAAGATACACTCTCAAAATATTATACCTTGTGACTTTTGCATTTTAATTCTCATGGTTGGATATTAGGGCATAAAGAACTTAGCCAAAACCAATCAGGATATAAAATACTAACTGAAAAGATAAACAGGTTTATAGATAAATGTTTTACTGATAATTTGGTTTTAAAGAAATGTACTTCTCTTCAATCTAACACCTTTGATAATGCATTATCTACAAGAAGGGTTATTAATGGTTTTGTATGATGGATCTACTTCTCATCCCCTTAAAACAGAGATCATCAGGATGAGTTTGTGTAGTTGCTCTTCATTGCCACGTTTTGAAGGGAGGGTAACTGAGTCTAGGGTGTCACTGTTGCTTTCTTTTACTTTCCTCACTTGGCCATCACCTTAAACTATACGCAAACAATACCGCAAGCAAACAAGCTATCAACCAACATATTAAAAGTCTTGTGACTCTTTACTTATAGCATATTTCGTAGTAAAGAATCTGTAAACATGGGTGATCATTTGGAATACTTAGTGGTTAAGAAAACACAGACCCTATCATTATATTATTATTTTAAAAGAGAACATCTGTAACGGTCTGGTAACAAGGTAAATTACCAATGTTGCTGGTGGGAGTATCAGTGATGTATCTCTGAAAGGCACCATGACAAAATGTATCAAAAGCGTTAAAAAAACATGCCTATCCTTTAACCTATCACTTTTACTTTCAGGATTTACCCTAAGGGAAAACAGTAATGATCATAGATTTAGCAAGAATACTATTTACTGCAGAATTGACTGTAATAGTAAAACACATACACACACAAAGGCAAAACCCCCAGAAATGTCCAATGGTAGAGGATGTTTAAATAAGTCATGTTCATCAATAAAATAGAATATACCTTTGAAAATGCTGTTGTAAATAAATATTTATTAACATAAAATATGTTCTTGATATGGGAGAAAGGGTGAGAAAGCAGATATCTGCAGTTTAGCTTTGGCTGGCGCACATACCAAATATGGATTCACTCTACCACTAGGGCACACAAGCAAATTCAAATCCCAGAGTGACACAGAGTCACAAACAGAAAAGAAAAGAAATTCATATAAATAGAAATAAACATCTCTTTCTAAACTGGGTAGTTCAGGAAACCTAGATTCATAGATGACTTACTAGCTACCTGCACTACAGGAATAAAGGGAATATAAAGAAAAATAAAATATGTTTCAGATGTTTATGTTCTTTGGAAAGGACGTACAAGTGTATACAGAAAGAAATCTAAAGGATGTACTGTGAACAGTGTAAAGTGGTTTTAATTTTCTCTGGTTGGTATTATGCTTTTTAAAAATGTTCTTTTTTTTCTATTTTGTTTTTTCCAAAATGAACATAAAAGTTATCGGTAACCAGAAAAAAAAAATTAAAACAATCAGACAAATGAAAAAAGCAATGCAGGACTAAAACAACTCAATTTGCATAGTTCATTCCATAGGCTAAAGGTACAGCATGGCTTTCAAGCTAATTCCATGAGATTACTACACATTAATATTGGGCACTGATACAGGATGCTCAATTCCAGAAAGAAACAGTGTTTCCACATTCTGAATATGGTTTTATGCATATTTCTGATTTTTGGCATTGGAAAATAATGAAAAAGTTTATATATGTAGTAGTCTTGAAATATGAAAAATTGTCAGTACAAGCAATTTACTTGTCAGTACAAGCAATTAACTGTAGTTGTTTAAAGTTGTATCCTGAAAGATTTTTTAAAGGGCAAATCTCGTATCACCTATAATTAGGAGAAAGGATTTCTTTGGAAGGAATGATGCTAAAGCTGAAACTCCAGTACTTTGGCCACCTCATGCGAAGAGTTGATTCATTGGAAAAGACTCTGATTCTGGGAGGGATTGGGGGCAGGAGGAGAAGGGGACGACAGAGGATGAGATGGCTGGATGGCATCACTGACTCGATGGACCTGAGTCTAAGTGAACTCCAGGAGTTGGTGATGGACAGGGAGGCCTGGCGTGCTGCGATTCATGGGGTCGCAAAGAGTCGGACACGACTGAGCGACTGAACTGAACTGAATGAAAGGCGGTGAAATACTTATAAATAGTCTCCAAAGGCTTAATTAGCATATTTAAGGGATTATAGCAGTTACTGATTAAACAAAATGTTTATAGACAAAAACTATTCATTAACAGGTTTAAATGAGTACAACTAAGTAGTTTGGCTGTTAAGATAACAAGCAAACACAGGACAAAGATAAACTCTTGAGTTTGTGAGAGTACAAATGTAAGAGTAACATTGTAAATAAAATACACAGTCATGAAAAAATATTTCATCATATTGAGAGGTGGGAAGGTGATTAGGAGAGAACCTGCCCAAGGAATTAGAGACTGGAGTGACTCAGAATTGTTATGAATGAAGTAGAGAGGGCCTACCAGCTCCCAGAATGGAATATGAGAACTGCAGTGCAGGGGCAGAAAAGACACTGGAATGGGACTATTTATAACATCTTAGGCTAGTAAGTGGTGCTAGAGAAGGCTGCTGCTGCTAAATCACTTTAGTCATGTCCGACTCTGTGTGACCCCATAGACGGCAGCCTACCAGGCTCCCCCGTCCCTGGGATTCTCCAGGCAAGAACACTGGAGTGGGTTGCCATCTCCTTCTCCAGTTCATGAAAGTGAAAGGTGAAAGTGAAGTCACTCAGTCGTGTCCAACTCTTAGCGACCCCATGGACTGCAGCCTACCAGACTCCTCCGTCCATGGATTTCCAGGCAAGAGTACTGGAGTTGGGTGCCATTGCCTTCTCCGCTAGAGAAGGCTAGGAGGACGTAAAAGTTAGAAGACAACAGGAATAATGATAGAGTAGGAAAAAAAACCCCACAGAGATGAGCCAAAATCCCAACCATTATGCAACCTTGAAAGCCTTAATTCTCTTTCTTGTATTCTTGGAGGCATGTGCCAAGAGCTAACTGAATACCCATCACTACAACTCAGACTCGACTGCACCCGTTGTGAGTCACTGAGTGGATATCTGGCTTTGGAGTGCCATTTCTTTCTGGCATATACCTTGTGGGGAGGGGGAAAGGAGGAGAACAAACCCTGCTAAAACCCTGCTTTTCACCTCATCAAATATTTTTTCTGTATTAAATATTATTTCCTTCCTAAAATGTGGAATTCAAAATGATTATGATCCTACATTATAATTTAATAGACAATATTTCATTTACTCAAATGACCATCTACAATTTTAGGCTAGTGAAATAGTAACCATTTATTCAAATGTTTATTGCATATATATTCCCACAAATGCAGGGATACAAGAATGATATGACATAGGCTCTTTTAATTAATGTACTCATAGATATATCAGCATGTAAAATGCAAATATGGCTGCATGAGAACATTTAGAATTAAGAGTCCAATGACCAGTTCTAATGTCATTAAACCTTAATTAAGTTAGATGATCAAGAAAAGATCTCTCTCTGAAGAGTATAAAAAAACTGAGTTCCTCATGCTAATTCTTTGATTCCTGGAGATGACCAGAATTTGAACATTTGGTATTTTTAACAATAATTCAGGTACTGTATATAAATACATTCTATCAATGCACTATAATGTATCAGTATATTATCTAAGTGTACTTGAGTGTGTGTATTTGTCTATGCTACAAAGTTGATGTCTAGAGTTAGGGAGGAATATTTAGCTAATCAAAAGATTGTTTTTTAGTCAAAACATCTTCCTTGACTATATCATTAGTAATGAAACTGTGTTTAATGTTCCTAAGTCTTGGATCTCAGGATAGGAAGCAGTGCCTTGCTGATTAAAGAGCTGATCCTTGCTCATTTGGAATGAGTGGAAATGAGTCCTATCACTTTTGGGCAGAAGCATTTGAATGGTGGTGTTCAACTCCAACTTCCCTTTCCCTCTGCTGCTGGGACTGTGAAAGACAGAGCCTCTATCGGACCGAGCCCCTGAGTGACTATAATTTTTGTTGATTATGCAACTAAGAATTCAAGGTTGTTTATAACAGCAGCACAATTTAATATGTCTTGAATAGCAAAGTCAGGAGAGACTGCCTATGAAAAAATCAATTAGGAGTTTATAGTCTAGCAAATCCCATGGATGGACGAGCCTGGTAGGCTGCAGTCCACGGGGTTGCTAGGAGTCGGACATGACTGAGCGACTTCACTTCCACTTTTCACTTTCATGCATTGGAGAAGGAAATCGCAACCCACTCCAGTGTTCTTGTCTGGAGAATCCCAGGGACGTGGGAGCCTGGTGGGCTGCCGTCTATGGGGTCGCACAGAGTCTGACACGACTGAAGTGACTTAGCAGCAGCAGCAATAGTTCTGGGAAAGGAAATAGGAACTTAGGCTACTCCATTGCTACCACTAATAGAAAACAAAGCTAACGTAAAAGTTATCTAGAAGGAACCATCTATATAGCTTAGTATCTGGACCTAAGAATAAGATATACTCATAGCTCAAATTGATAAGCATTTATTATATTCCAAGTGCTTTCTATAAATTAACTCATGTAATTGTCTTAAAGAGGACTTTCATGGTGGCTCAGGAGGTAAAGAATCTGCCAACAATGCAGGAGATCCAGGTTTGGTCCCTGGGTCGGGAAGATCCCCTGGAGAAAGCAATGCCAACCCATTCCAGTATTCTTGCCTGGGAAATTCCATAGACAGAGGTACAGTCCATGGGGTTGCAAAGACTCAGGAATAACTGAGAGACTAACATTTTCACTTTCAATTCTCTTAAAGAAGAGAAAATGGAGGCCCTTAGAGAGTATAGTGTTTGCCAAGTGGTACGATAATCAACACTGGACCAGTGGAATTTCCTGATGGAGAGGTTCAGTGGAAGAACTAAAGAGCCTTTTGATGAAAGTGAAAGAGGAGAGTGAAAAAGCTGGCTTAAAGCTCAACATTCAGAAAACTAAGATCATGACATCTGGTTCCATCACTTCATGGCAAATAGATGGAGAAAGAGTGGAAACAGTGGCTGACTTTATTTTGGGGGCTCCAAAATCACTGCAGATGGTGATTGCAGCCATGAAATTAAAAGACGCTTACTCCTTGGAAGGAAAGTTATGACCAAACTGGACAGCATATTAAAAAGCAAAGACATGACTTTGCCAACAAAGGTCCATCTTGTCAAGGCTATGGTTTTTTCAGTAGTCATATCTGGATGTGAGAGTTGGACTACAAAGAAAGCTGAGCACCAAAGAATTGATGCTTTTGAACTGTGGTGTTGGAGAAGGCTCTGGAGAGTCCCTTGGACTGCAAGAAGATCCAACCAGTCCATCCTAAAGGAAATCAGTCCCAAATGTTCATTGGAAAGACTGATGTTGAAGCTGAAACTCCAATACTCTGTCCACCTGATGTGAAGAGCTGACTCATTTGAAAAGACTCTGATGCTGGGAAAGATTGAAGGCATGAGGAGAAGGGGACAACAGAGGATGAGGTGGTTGGACGGCATAACTGACCTAATGGACATGAGTTTGAGTGGACTCCGGGAGTTGGTGATGGACAGGGAGGCCTGGCGTGCTGCAGTCCATGGGGTCGCAAAGAGTCGGACACAACTGAGAGAATGAACTAAACTGAACTGAATTGAGGTTCAGTAGGAGCAGGCGGTACACTCAGGCCAAGTGCTCAAGGGAACAGTCAGGGCTAAACAGAAAGAACCAAGTATTTGCTGAACAGGAGAGGACAGATGAAATTAGGATGGCCTGAAAAGGATGGAAATGGTCTTTGCATTCTTGAAAGTGAAAGTGAAGTTGCTCAGTCGAGTCGACTTTCCATCCTTCTTGGAGGAGGAAATGGAAACCCACTCCAGTATCCTTGGCTGGAAAATTCCATGGACAGAGGAGCCTGGTAGGCTGCAGTCCATGGGGTTGCAAAGAGTCAGACATGACTGAACAACTGAGACACACAAGAAGGAAGGCAGGCTAAGAGGGTAGCTGCTGCTGCTAAGTCGCTTCAGTCGTGTCCAACTCTGTGCGACCCCATAGATGGCAGCCCACCAGGCTCCCCTGTCCTTGGGATTCTCCAGGCAAGAACACTGGAGTGGGTTGCCATTTCCTTCTCCAATGCATGAAAGTGAAAAGTGAAAGTGAAGTTGCTCAGTCGTGTCTGACTTCGCAACCCCATGGACTGCAGCCTACCAGGCTCCTCCGTCCATGGGATTTTCCAGGCAAGAGTACTGGAGTGGGGTGCCATCGCCTTCTCCAAAGAGGGTAGAGAGAGCAAAATGAAAAAGATTGAAAAGATAGTCCAAGGATTACTTATATTTAAAGATTAGGAAAAGAAGAGTGACTGAGGTGAATAGAGATGCATTCTCAGAAATAAGAAAAATAGTATAGAGTCAAATTCCACAGAAGACAAGAATAAGGTTCAGGAAAGTTGTGATGGTCAAATGATACGGAGTTAATTACCAGGAACATTTAAGGAAAGCTACAGATTTAGAGGTGTGGAGGACACAAATGACTCTTAAGAAAGCAGCTATTGAAATTCCTTCAAGATGGAGAAATACATGAGTTTAAAACATGAATTTTTGATTTAGAACATTAAATTTTTATGCTGTGAGGAATTCTACTAAAGGGGAATAACAGGAATTCATCTGCGTATCTGTTAAAACTGTCTTACCACAATTTCTAGATCCAAAACTACATGGCTAATAGTTTACCAGAAATGTTTCTTTTACTCATTGGTCCTCTTTTTCCTAACTTAGCAAATGAGGTTAAAGATCATTGTTAAGGTACTTTTAAACTCTGGATTTTTATGACCGTAATGCCTCCATTGAAGTGGTTTTTTAAATTAATCTCTTTCAAATTTTCATGGTTCTTTTTTTTTTTTTTTAATTCAGCTTTGCCTATTGTTCCCCACAATTTTCCTTGATATATATATTTTAAGCAAAAACATGTCTCACTTCACAAGTTTTCAGAATAAATTTCATAATTCTAATCCATCAACTCACCATATATATAAAATCTCCTTTAATTTTTCTATTGGGCTTCCCTCATAGCTCAGTTGGTAAAGAACTTTTCTATTATTTCATCTGAACTTTTCAGCTAACCTCATTATTTCTATATATAAATCTTTTAGGCAGAAGTAGACTTCCCTCTGGCTTATTTTCATGTTAATTTTGTTGTTGTTGTTGTTAACCACATCATTACATGATACTTCTCAATAACAGGAAAAAGAAAAGCTCCATGATAAATTATCAGAAGGGACACTCACTGACCTATTACTTCAAGGATAAATTTACATTTTTCACCATTCTTACTAATGTCAAAGGAACACTAAGAGTTAAAATTTTGTGAAAAAAAGTGAGAATTTGATTTATTCTTGCTAATCATGCAGCTCTATAATCAGTGTATCAAGTTTTGTATTTAACAAATGATGAATATGCTGCACTATTGAAATGATTACAGTACATAAAAATTCACATTATGCTGCTAAAAATAGCACTGAAAGCTAAACTATAATATGAAAGCATTCTTGGACTATAACTAACCTATATAAAAATCACTAAATATTGAGTTTCAAAATGTATAAAAATGTATGAAGTGAAGTGAAAGTCGCTCAGTTGTGTCTGACTATTTACAACCCCATGGACTATATAGTCCATAGAATTCTCTAGGCCAGAATGTATAAATGGTTATAAATTAAGAATATTAATTCCTCAGACTTTAGAGTACAAAAGACATTAGTTCCATATTTTGAAAAATAGTGGATACTCTGATTTTTTTCTTTTGAAAACTTGATTGCAAATCAAATTCAAGTTAAAAAAATCTACTTTGTATAATCACATTGCAACATTTCAGAGACTGAGAACATACTTTAAACCTACATCTTGATGAAATTTAATTACTATCTATAAATTTTTATATCTAATTAAAATTAATGTTTCAAGAAGAATCTACCAGATTTTCTAGTAGAAGAATAGAAGAATCTACCAGAATTTCTGGAGTCCCAAAGGATTAAAAAAAAGAACAAAACTCATTCTAGAATTATTTTCAAGAGGCCATATATACATCATGTTTAGTTGCTCAGTCATGTCCAACTCTTTGTGACCTCATGGACTACAGCCAGCCCACCAGGCTCCTCTGTCCATGGGGACTCTACAGATAAGAATACTGGAGTGGGTTGCCATGGCCTACTCTAATGGATCTTCCCAATCCAGGAATCAAATCCAGGTCTCCCGCATTGCAGGTGGATTCTTTACTTCTGAGCCACCAGGGAAGCCCAAAATATACATTATACCTTTATATTTAGAAACAAGGATGCCTTGTTGGAAATTGTCTACATTTTCCTTATACTTGTCTGACAATAACTGAGACAAAGAAGTTGTTTCTTGCCCTTTTATCTTTCTGAGCATGTGTGGGAGTCAGATAAAAAGATTTGTAAAGAACCAGAAATAACTTCCATGTTCCAAGTTCTTGGGATCTGTGGCATTATATATATATATATATACACACACACACACACATTATATACTATATATACATTTGTACGACTTAACATCAACCACAGCAACATATATTACATTATTCTCCTAGTGAGCTTTGCCTTGTTGCAGTAGTAAGGGCTTTCTTCTCAGAAAAGTTAGCCTTTTTCACAGAGAGCAGGGCTCAGGAGACTGGGCCATTGGACGTGGAAATGTCAGTGAAGAGGAGGAGCACACTGAGCTTCCTGAGACAGTGCTCTCGTTAGTTATCAGGTTTGCTTGCCTGCAACAAAATTAGGGTTCTGGTGCGAGCCTGTTCAGTCGCTTCAGTCGTGTCCGATTCTTTGCAACCCTACGGACTGTTCTATAGCCTGCCAGGCTCTTCTGTCCATGGGATTCTCCAGGCAATAATAAAGTGGGTTACCTCCAGAGGATCTTCCCAACCCAGGAATTGAACCCAGGTCTCCTGAATTACAGGTGGATTCTTTTACCGCTAAGCCACCAGGGAAGCCCTAGGGTTCTGGGCTTAGAGGTCAAAAAAACAAGGAGCTTGTTCATCAACAGAATGTACCAAAAGGCCAATGATTACCGATATTTAAAAATATCTAAACAGCAAAGCTCCAGGTGAAATTTTTTTGTATGTCTTAGTTCAATTTTAGTGGATATTAAACAATTAAGGTCTAAACAGAGTGTGTATGTGCATATGTGTATCGATTATGTTCAGTTCAGTTCAGTCGCTCAGTCGTGTCTGACTCTTTGCGACCCCATGAACCGCAGCACGCCAGGCCTTCCTGTCCATCACCAACTCCCAGAGTCCACCCAAACCCATGTCCATTGAGTCGGTGATGCCATCCAACCATCTTATCCTCTGTTGTCCCCTTCTCTTCCTGCCTTCAATCTTTCTCAGCATCAGGGTCTTTTCCAATGAGTCAGCTCTTCACATAAGGTGGCCAAAGTATTGGAGTTTCAGCTTCAGCATCAATCCTTCCAATGAATACTTAGTGTTGATTTCCTTTAGGATGGACTGGTTGGATCTTGCTGTCTAAGGGACTCTCGAGAGTCTTTTCCAGCACCACAGTTCGAAAGCATCAATTCTTCAGCACTGAGCCTTCATTATGGTCCAACTCTCACATCCAGACATGACTACTGGAAAAAACCATAGCTTTGACTAGACAGACCTTTGTCAACAAAGTAATGTCTCTGCTTTTTAATATGCTGTCTAGGTTTGTCATAGTTTTCCTTCCAAGGAGCAAGCGTCTTTTAATTTCATGGCTGCAGTCACCATCTGCTGTGATTTAGGAGCCAAGAAAATAGTCTGTCTTTGTTTCTATTGTTCCCCATCTATTTGCCATGAAGTGATGGGACCAGATTCCATGGTCTTAGTTTTTTGAATGTTGAGCTTTAAGATGACAGCTTTTTCATTCTCTCCACCTTCATCAAGAGGCTCTTTGCCCTGAACCATCCCATGGCCTGCACCAGGCAACTAGAGACCACCCCTATAACCCAAAGCCCAGCTTGCAGAAATTATTCAGATTAGCCAATCTTAAACTTTATTCTGCCCCTTCTTATCTTTCTTGCCCCAACAAAGTTTCTGGCCTTGATTTTTCTCTCACTCCTGCCCCTTCTGTCTCCTGACCTTCCCTGTTGCTCTGCATGGTTGCCTCCTTTCTCATGGGACAAAGTTTATTACAAACTTTGTTTTCCTGAGTCCCTCCTGTGTCCTCCTGT